>NC_084492.1:5305857-5960528 GCF_030035675.1 Rhineura floridana
CATCCCTGGTTTATGCCCATGTGTGTTCAGAGGAATGCATGAACTGGGCTGATCTTAATTGGCTCACTCCATTGGGACCTCAGGCATGGACCCTCACTTGCCTTTGTTGCACATAATCAACAGATTGCGGGTTGGTTGTGCTGCAGATGCCAGTCCCTATCATGAGTGTAACATGTAGACTGGTTCTTTCTTTTGTGGTGGTCTGGAAACTGAGCACTTGTTGGCCCTTTTTTGCTAGAAGACCTTGCAAAAAGAAGTAGAAGTAGAAGTTGTAAGCTGTAAAGAAAGCGGCTGTGTAAATCTGCCCTGGCTAGTGCCTCATAAGTAAGAAGGCTTTATCTGCCTTGTGGATTTCATAAACTCAGAACAATGATCCCAGATCACAGGAGGGGAGCTAGAGAGAGTAGGTTTTTATTTTATTTTTCTCGGTGTGTTGTGAGCATTTTTCTCCAACCTGTACTGTTATCTGAACGTTGCCAAGCTGTTCCCTTGAGCAAGAAAGCCAGCTAGCTGTGAGGTCATAGCTGTTTTCCGTTTTCCTGTCTCCCAGTTGGACTGCTCTCTTGGCCATCTCTTAAGCGTTCCATTCTCTGTATTGATCTTGATACCAGAATTATGTCCTGCTGTTCAGTGCACAGCTTCCTTGCCTGTTTCTCCCGGTTTCCTTCTTCACTCATTAAGATCATGGTGGGATGTTTTGAATCAAAATGGAATCCAGCCTTTTGTTCACTGAACTTCATAGACTAAATGTACCATTTTGCTCATCAATGGGTTTTGTACCAGGTTACCTTTATGCTTAACTAGCTTTTGCATCCTCAATTTTTGTTTGCTGAACCATACTTTTTTTTTTTTTTGCAGGCATAAGAGTCTTAAAACCTTCCTGTTGGTAGGGGGAAAGTATTTCATTTGTGTTCAAAGCAGGCAATTCTCATTATTAGCTGAGCTCCTCTTTTCCGCCTAGTAACTGACAGACTTCTGTAGAAGCCCTGAATTGTGTGGCTTGCTGACTTCATTTTCTCATGTTGTGAGGTGCTGAGATGGAACACTGGCTAAAACAGAACACCTTACAGCAGAGGCGTTGAGAGTGTGGCTGGAAAAATTCAACTTGTATGTAGAAATTGAATGTTGGTTCCTAAGAATTTGAAATGTCTCTTCAGCCCTTTGCAGGGTCTGGAGTCCAAGCATATAGCATTGTCTTTGAAAAAACAACCATACATTTCTTGAGTCCCTGCAGGTGGAAGATAGTCTTGGATTTTGAATGCCACTGCAAAGAGGTTGCTACATGTCCTATCTGTTTGCAACATCACCTGGCAAAATGGACACTAACTCTCGTGGATACTAATTCTTCATGATGTTTAATAGTCTGTTTTCTCTCTCTTGCTTTGCTGTATGCAAATATCTGGATATACATTTGGGGAAGGGCTGTAGCTGAGTGGCAGAGCACCTGCTTTGCATGCTGAAGGCCCCAGGTTCAGTCCCCAAGGACATCTCCAGGTAGGGCTGGGAGAGGATCCTTGTCTGAAACCCTGGAGAGCGACTGCCAATTGGTATAGACAGTACTGAGATAGATGAACCAATGGTCTGACTCAGTGTAAGGCAGCTTCTTATCTTCCTGTGATCCATGTTCATTTCAGCTGAGCAGAGTGGGTTACTGCCCACTTTTGCTCTGACATCCTCTTCCCCCGCATTTATCTCAGGGGTCACCAGGGGGGTAGTAGCGCCCATGGACACCAGGATGCCCACCAGTGCCTCCTATGGCATCCATGAAATATCTCAGGAAATATCCCCCCCAAAATCCACAGTACAGCAGAGACTGCTTGCTCTTCCTGCCCAGTTCTTGTTTGAAGTGACTCAGTCTCTTTTTCATTGAACAGCCCCCTTAAACATGCCGACACCTCATTGTATGTCTGGATTGGACACCCACCCTCCCTTCTGTGTGAACAGAGGACTTGTGCAAAGGTGCCTTTTCCCCACTCATGAGGGTGTTGGGCAAGATCTAAATGAGACCTCACTGTGCCCCCTTCCTCTGCCCACCATCCTCTGCTACCAAGGAGTGGAAAGCAGCTGACCTAGCATTGCTCACCGGGGAACATCAATATCTCACAATTTAATAATAACAGGGGGGCATGCCCACACAATTTTGTGCTTCTGTCTTTTTCTGCTCTTTTAGATGTGGCAGCTGTTCTGGTTATGTCTTACCACCACCATCACCATCCCTGGCCTCCATTTTGTGACTGGCACCCATAACGCTTTCTCAAAATGCCAGATGTGCCTACTGGCCAGAAAAAGGTTGGCAAGCCCTGGTTTATCTAAACCACATCATCCTTCAGTGAGACAGCACCAGTGTAACACTTGCAGTCTCTGAAACATGACTAAGAGTGACTGAAGGATTGCACAGTCCATCCCTGCTCACATGCAGGTTCCATCCTTCATGTGATAACTATGGTTAACCATTTTGTCTGGACCAACGTTTAAACCTGGGTTGCCACCTTACCCAGGATTTGCAAACCTTGCTTAAGGGGAACCTAATTGGCATTTACATCTACACCAGCCTTAGCCACAGTTAAGACCACCGAGGGGAAGTGAGGAAACTATGTGGGAAAGGAGAAGGGCTGGGAGAAAGGTGCATTCAACTCCCAGCCCAGTTCTGGCAGCCTTTCCCTACCTTTGACTCCCTAGTTGTTATTAGACTCCAACTCCCATCAGCCCCAGTCAACACGGTATGATGGGAATTGTAGTCCAGCAACATCTGGGGATCCAAAGGTTAGGAAAGGCTGGTTTAAGAGATTAGGGAGTTGCATCCTTGCTAGCCCAGTGTATATAGTTACTCAGAGCTGGAGGAAATCGGTTGTACAGATACCAGTAGCTGTGTAAAATCTATAGCTTTAAATCCATGTTTTGCACACCTTTCCAACTCTTTCTTCTATCCTAAATCTGTCCCATTATTATGACATTTTTTCCTGGCAGCTGGATGTGTTAGTCTGGAAAGAAGAAAAGCCATCTGTAGCCCAGTCCATTGTTACTAACACTCTCTGGGAGCCAACTGCGTGGAGGCTGTTACAAGAGGGTTGTCAGCCGCTCTAGCTTTTCTGACTCGACCAGGATTGCTGTGGCAACAGCATTCGCTGTAGGTGGCACTCTGGAAACGACTTCCAGTACTGGTGAAGGCTTGTGTCTCTGGCTTCCTTCTCTCTCCATCTGCTGCAGATCTTTTTTGTATTGTACTGTAGCTGTGTGGTGTAGATCTGTGTTTGAGATTTCATTTTGAAGTGTATGTCTCCTTCAGGGGCTGTACACTAATCCGCCAAATGGTATATAAATGCTGCATTACAATAATAGCTGTTGCATCTTTAGATGAGGTACTGCATGCATTTGCAGGTTGGAAATAAATTCAGCCTGGGCATTTCTAGACTCTCTAATTAATTTATGTACCTCTCATTTTTAATAGGTTTACTGTAAACAACACAGTTCTTCATCCGGAGATTGCTGAATGGTATGTTGCCCTTTCACTTTTACCTTCCAAACTTTGTCCCAACATTCTGTGTCGGGCCTAATGTGCCTGGGAATTTTTATTTTTATTTTCAAACTAACAACAATGGCCAGTGTGTGTTTCTCAGTGGAGAATGCCTGGACATTACAAGGGCCTTCACATAGGGACCACAGAAATGCATGGCACAGGTCCCCATAGCTGGCATTCAGTGGGACTGTGAGCTCTCTGTTTTATAGAATTCAGTGGCAGGCATTGAGAACCAATTGATCTATCTGCATAGGCTCACCATCACATCTGTGTCGGCCATGCTACAGTGGCTCAGTTAGCATGAGATAATAATAATAATAATAATAATAATAATAATAATAATAATATTTTATTTATTGGTCGCCTATCTGTCCAGGTTAGTGGACACTCTAGGCGACTTACAATAACAAAAAGCTATACATAATATACATATACAAAAACAAACCACAGTCCTAAACAATTTAAAACCAATTTCCAGTTAAAACATCATAAAATTAATCCTCCTTAATCCCACCAAAAAAAAAAAAGCAGCACACAACAAACAAACAAAAACCAAACAAACACCCAGGCCACCCCAGCCAGCCGGCTTATGTATCCCTCCAAAGAGGGACAGGTGTTAGCAATCAGTCCCAGCTGGCTGGGTACCTGGGGTCTGGTCCTGCAGGATGCAGGTCTGCCAGGCAGAAGTCCCACAGGGAAGGGTGGTGGAGGTGGTGATCCCACAGCAGCAGCAGCAGCAGCAGCAGCAGACTCTCCTTCCCTGGGCGGCGATGTTCTCTTCCTGCAGGCCCTGGGTCTTTTTGTTAAGCAAAGCTATGGCTTAGTGCAAATGTGCGTGTTCCCAGAGGGATGATCGTTGCTGCGCTTCTTTTCCTTCAATCCTTATGCTGTGAGCTAAGCTATGGCTTGGCTTAGTGTGGTGTCCAAACCTGGGCTCATTTTTTGTCTCCTCCAGACAAACCATGGCCTGTAACCAAGGTTTGTTCTTGGGTTTTCAGTTCATGGTTTGTCTGGAGTGCGATCTACCCCAAGCCTGGGTTCAGATGATGCACTAGTACAACCACTAGGCTTGTCTTGCTGTTGTGAGCTTGGAGGAGGAGCAAAGTAACTGTGATACCTTCTCACACACTTGCGTGTTTGCACTAAGCCATGGTTTCATTTAGTGTTACATGGGAACTGGGTCATTGCGATGGAAGAGCTTTCAGATATTTTGATTCCTTCATTTCATAGTGCATTTTGTTGCCTTTTGTGTGTGTGTGTTTAATACACAGGTAGTTAGTGTGTTATGAATAAGTCAGTTCATTCTTCACAACAGCCCATAAGTAGTTTCTGAGGCATCAGCATTAACATCTCATGCATCTTCTTGCCACCCCCTGTCCCAGGCTAGTAGTTTTTTGTGTGTAAAGTTGGTTTCCTTTTAGGGCACACGCTCTCCCCTGATTCTGCCTAGCCTGCCTTTTTAACAATAAATGCTGATGAATGGGAGGGGGATAGTCTTGAATAGCTTTTGAACCCACATAGGTTATTTAATGTAAAATTACTTTGTTACACTGCCTAAATGAAAGTGTGTGTGTGTAACAAATATTTATGCGTGTGAGTTTTTGTCTGTGCAGACAACTGAAGGCAAAAATCATCCTTAACACAAAACTAAGGCCCCACCTGCACTACACAACCTACTAGTCCTATTCTAGGCCTATTAGACAAAATGAAATTTGACAAATCGCTGGGTCTGGATGGCATCCACCTGAGAGTTCTCAAATAATTTCTCAAATGTGAAATTTCTCAGTTGTGAAATTGCTTATCTTCTAACACAAATATGCACTTTGGCCCTCAGATCAGCTCCATACCTGAAGACTGGAAAGTAGCCAATGTAATCCCAATTTAAAAAAAAAATCCAGGGGGGATCCTGGAAATTACAGGCCAGTTACCTTAACATCTGTCCCAGGGAAACTGGTGGAAAGTATTATTAAAGATAAAATAACCAAGCATATAGAAGAGCAAGCCTTGCTGATGCAGAGCCAGCATGGCTTCTGCAAGGGTAAGTCTAGTCTCATCATCCTATTCGAGTTCTCTGAGAGTGTCAACAAGTATATAGACAGAGGTGAAATAAGAGGAGAGGTCCTCTTGTGGATCAGGAATTGGTTATGTAGCAAGAACAGAGAGTAGGAATAAGTGGACAGTTCTCCCAGTGGAGGGATGTTGAAAGTGGAGCCCCCCAAGGATCGATATCAGGACCTGTGCTTTTTAACCGGTTCATAAATAATCTAGAGTTAGGGGTGAACAGTGAGGTAGCCAAGTTTGCTGATGATACTACATTGTTTGTTTGTTTATTAAATCTATATCCCGCTCTTCCTCCCAGAAGAAGACCAGGGCGGCCAACAAAAACATTAAGGACACTCTAAAACATCTTAAAAACAGACTTTACAATATATTAAAATAAAACATCTTTAAAAACATCTTTTTTTAAAAAAGCGTTAAAAATGTCTTAAAAAGCAATTCCAGCACAGACACAGACTGGGATAATGTCTCTACTTAAAAGGCTTGTTGAAAGAGGAAGGTCTTCGGTAGGCATCGGAAAGATAACAGAGATGGTGCCTGTCTTAATATTTAAGGGGAGTGAATTCCAAATGGTAGTTGCCACAACACTAAAAGTTTGTTTCCTGTGTTGTGTGAAATGGACCTCCTGATAAGGTGGTATCTGCAGGAGGCTTTCACCTGCAAAGCAGTGATTGACTGGGTTATATTCATGATTAGGCAAAAAACCCTTGCAGTTTAAGAACATAACTATAGCTAACAGATATTTCTATCAATCTTTAAAAAGCAGGGAAATTGGGCAGCTGGAGTGAATGCACTAGGGGAGCGGGAGACCTGACCTCCTCTCTGAGATATTGTACTCCCCTGCAAATTTGTAATAATGCAAACACAATTTGAGTTGGTCTTTCACAGTCTAGTCCGCTTCCTGGTTTGTGTATTGTCATGAAAACATGTGAAGGGTTGTTAAGCAAGCATTTCTGAGTTCAGGACTATATGTTTTGTAAGGTTTTGTTTTGAAATGAGCTTATGGGAAGCAGTAAAATGGCATCAGGGTTGTTTCAATTTAATATTGCAGAATGCAAAAAAATCCATTCTAGCTGTAGTATGGCTGTATAATAAGGGGTGAAATGATCTTTCAGGTGTCCTCGTCCCAAGCTGTATAGGGCTTTTTACACCAAAACCAGAACCTTGAACTTGGCCCAGTAGCTAATGGGCAGACAGTGCAATTCTTTTAGCAAAATCAAGCCCAGCCTGGAGGTTCAGGTTTGTTAAAAAATGTTCAGGTTTGCTAAAACAAAAAGTAACTGTGAAAACTCCAAAAGGATCCCTCCAAACTAAGTGTATGGCTGGTAAAATGGCAAATGCAATTCAGTATAAACAAATGTAAAGTGATGCATGTTGGGACAAAAAAATCTTAATTTCACCTATACATTCCTGGGGTCTGAACTGGCAGTGACTGACCAGGAATGAGACCTTGGGGTCATAGTGGATAGCTTGATGAAGATGTCAACCCAGTATGTGGCAGGTGTGAAAAATCTGTGAAAATTCCATGCTAGGGATCATTAGGAAAGGTATTGAAAATAAAACTGCCGATATCATAAGACCCTATGGTGCGGCCGCATTTGGAATACTGTGTACAGTTCTGGTTGCCTCATCTCAAAAAGGATATTGCAGAGCTGGAAAAGGTTCAGAAAAGAGCAGCCGAGGGGCAGGGTGATAAGGCAACTCCCCATGAGGAAAGCTTGCAGCATTTGGGATTTTTCAGTTTAGAGAAAAGGTCAGTTAGAGATGACATGGCAGAAGTTTATACAAGTTTGCATGGCATGGAGAGAGTGGATAGAGAGAAGGTTTTCTCCTCTCATACCACTAGAACTTGGAGACATCCAATGAAACTGGATGCTGGAAGACTCAGGACATATAAAAGAAAACACTTCTTCATGCAGCATATAGTTAATGTATGGAGCTTGCTCCCAGTGGAAGCGGTGTTGGAGGGTTTCAAAAGAGGATTCGATAAATTCATGGAGGATAAGGGTATCAAAGACTACTAGACACAGTGGCCATGCTCTACCTCCACTGTCGGAGGCAATATGCTTCTGAAAACCAGTTGCTGGAAACCACAGGAGGAAGAGTGCTCAGGTCTTGCTTGCGGGTTTCCCACAGGTATGTGGTTGGCCTCTGTGGGAAAAGGCTGATGAACTAGATAGGCCACTGGCCTGATCCAGCAGGCTCTTCTGTCACACTGAAAGCAGTATCATACCACTGTAAACAGTCATAGCTTCCCCCAAAGAAAATCCTGGGAAGTGTAGATTGTGAAGTATAGTAAGTGTAGGCTAAGAGTTGTTAGGAGACCCCTCTTCCCCTCACAGAGCTGCAGTTTCCCAACTGGTTGCACAATTGATCCCTCTTCCCAGAGAGCTCTAGAGCCTGCAGCCGCGTGAGGAGAACAGGAATCTCCTAACAATTCTCAGCACCCTTCACAAACTACACTTCCCAGGATTCCTTGGGGGAAGCCATGACCGTTTAAAATGTTATGACACTGCTTTAAACGTATAGTGCAGATTGGGGGCCTTAGCAGCTGGAAACAGAGTTAAGGAAAAACATGTACAAAAGCAAAAACTTTTTACAATAGTATAACCATTGTCTAAATAAACATTTAAATAATAAATCCATAATAGGCCAAATTGTCATACTCAGTTTCCTGGTGGTCTGTTAGACCGCTGATGAAGGCCTCTGTGTCAAAACACATCTAGCTTATGTTGGAATATATTGCTATGGTTTGGATATGATTGCTATAGATTATTGAAGTGTTTGTTTATCTGATGGCTATCTTATTGTAGTAAATATTTCTGTAGGATTTTTTTTACACATTTTTTTTCATTCTGTTCCTGGTTGCTTTGTTTTTATGTGAAACATTTCTTTCCGCAACCTAATTTTTAATCATTCGTTATGGCCAGTGGCTAAAGAAAGGAAGCTGAGGACTCACTTCCTCCTTCTGATCTGTGCAAGAGGTTGCATGGTGTCTGGTGTGCAGTCCAGGGGTACACTGCTTCTTACAGAAATTCCCTAAAAGTAGGTCTGTGTTCTCTCCCCGCCCCCTGCCTCCAGGCTCCAAACACTCAAGGGAAAATAAGGGCCAGCACATACCTGGGGAGCAAGTACCCTTTAAGCAGCCCTGACTCCATGTGCATTATATGATCTTGGAGACAATTTTTAAAATAGTGCAGGGGTTCAGTAGGGGGAACTCCTTTGGTGAAATTTCTTTCCAAATGATTTCTGTGGGTTCACAGATGACTCTAGGTCTTGGCGTTCATGTTGCTTTTAGGTCACTGCCGAGGATGGTCTGTGAGTATCCTGGTTATTCATGGAAGCTTTTTCATTTTTTGCATCCTTCGTTCAGAGAGATTAAAAGCATGTTCTGAGGTCAAGTGGCTTGTGGATCTTTCTGGTTTGATCTGCTTATCACATAGCTGAGAAGTGTATCCATTTGTCTACCTTGTCTATACTGGGGGAGTCCTGGAGGATATGTCTCTTGCTTTTGGGTGCTCAGAATATCAAAGGTTTGAGACCATAGGTAATGATCTATCTCGCATGGTGCTGTGTGTTTTGACTGGCAGCAGCTCAATGAGATCTTTTCCAGCCCCACAGTTTGAGACCTGTCCACTGGAGATGCCAGGGATTGAGCCTGGGCCTTCTGCATGCAAAGCAGGTGTCTCACTAGTAAGTGATTTATTTTGTTCCCACAACAAAGCCCTTCTCTAGCTCACAAACTGGACTGCAGCCATTATATAATATCACAAGGCAAAAACAAACTAAATGCCACTGAAATAATTCTTGTAAAATTCTTTAGTGTTAGCAGTTGTGTAGGTTCAAATACAGATACATTAATTATGATACTGTTGCAGAGACTACCCAAAGAAGAATTAATTGAATGTCTGGCAGAATGGGTAATGTTATATAAATGTCAGACTATTATTGCCTCCTTTTGGGATTCATTTTAAAAGCATTAATTCTAATGCAGTCCGTTGGCAAATTTATGGATGCTCTCTTTAATTACACTTGAATGTCAACGGTGCCTGGCATTAGCAGGAGCGTACTGAGAAGAACCCAACTCCTAAAGTGTTGCACAATGGTGATACTACTTAATTTTAAACTCATTTTCAATAAGGTGGATGTTAGGACTATTCTCCATTGTGGGGGAATAAAAGTCCTTTTGTCAAAAATGGGGATGCTGTGAGCCAGTTTGTGAGGACTGAAAGGGGGAAACTAGATCAGCCTTTAGCAAACTGGCATCATCCAGGTGTCCTACAGCTCCCATCAGCCCCAGCCAGCACATCTCCATGTGTTCAAAATAATTTGCAAGAACTTAAACTGGGGAGGTGAAGTGGGTATGTCCATTCCCCCCTCAACCATCCCATGCTGAGTTCAGTGGAATGCACTTGCAAGCCTTCGCCCACGAGCAGGAACCCTGCATTGCCAAGGTTCTTGATCATGAGGAAATCTGAAAGCACTGTCAGCTGAACACCCTTACAAGCTCAGACCTTTTTGCTAGACATAAGTGGTTGGGAAAGGGGCAAGACACTCCTGGCATGAATGATGTTGGGAGTGGGGCCTGCATGCATGCAGCTCCTCCCCAACTGAAGCCCTTACATGTTCTTTTGAACTCTTGTGTGGGACTACTGTAGCTGTATGTATTTGTTTAAGGTATTTGTCATCCGTCCTTCTCCCGAAGGTTCCTGGGTGAAACTATAAAGAGTCCAAACTAAAAATTAAACAATAACATTGAAACAGCCTACAACAAAATACAGCAGTGGCAGAGGAAATTCCAGATGTCCAACCCTCTAAAATCTTTGAGAGCAAGACATGCCAAGGAAAAGGCTTTCCTGTATTTAGGAACCTACAGGTAGCCAGTTCAAAGAAAGGATCCCATTCTTAAGGGTTAGGACATGGCAAACTTAGTGACCAGGGGGACTATGGAGTTTATAGTCTACATGCTGACTTACATAAGTCTTGCAAGTCTCTATCTTTTTAGTCTGTTTAACTTGAAATTCAGCTTGCTCTCAATCCAAGGGTAGTAACAGAAGTGCAAGCAGTCATGTACATTTCTGCAACTGTCTTCCCACCCTGCTCCTCACAGCAGGGGGTGATGGGGAACAGGTTTGGTGAAACACATAACATTGAATCAAGTGTTCCCATTTCTGCATGTTTTAGGGGAGAGGAGGGAGGATGTGGGCTATTCTTGATTTTTCTTTTTTGGCCAGGTGCCCCTTGTCCTATGTACAGATAACCAAGAATATTCACTCCTTGGCTTCATAGAGCAGCTGCCTTGGCTCAGGTTGCTTGATGCTCCAGGTTCATCAAGGTCTTTCAGGTGATGCCTTATTCAGGCCACATCAACTAGCTGCTAAGTCAAGTTTTGGCTGATCTTTATTTATTCCTGGGGGGAAAGTGCCTTGTGAAATGTGCTTATGGACCTGTTTGGTTATGATTTTCTTGTGGCATAGTCCTGTTGGATGTAATTGAGGGTTAGTTTTTTAGTTCTTGCATTGTTTACAATTGGTGAGTTCTCACATTCATGCTTTTGCATTGTCAGTGGATGACCTATTTCAAAATGGCCAAGCTGGTATGTAATGGACAACTTTGGATGTATTAATGCTCTGATAGTGCTTGATCATAATTTCCAAATGCTAGGGTGTCTGTGCGTTTGTGCATGTATGTCTCTGTGCGTAACACCTCAAAGTCTTAACACAGCACTACATCTAGTAATGGAAATTTCTTAAACAAAATCCAGGATGATTAGACAAAAAGGGGCAACACATACAGTTAGGGAAATCTAATCTCTCTTACAAGCTTGCAAATGGGGTGGGTAAAGCAGCCTCATGGATCAGACCAGGAATTCAATTTCCAGTAACAGCCACCAACTTGGGTGGTTTTAAAAGGGGATTAATCAAATTCATGGCTGAGGAAACAGCTATCAGTGGATGCTATTTATGACTGCTGCACATTACCTCCAGTATTGGGGAGGGATGCCTCTGAACCTCAGTTTGTGGGGATCATGAGTGGGGAGAGTGCTCTTGCGCTCAGGTCCTGCTTTCAGGCTTTTCATAGGCATCTGGTTGGTCACTGTGAGAACAGAATGCTGGACTAGATGGGCCTTTGGATGTAACCAGGCTGTCTTTATATTCAACAGTGGGCAGTGAGATGCTTTCAAGAATCCTACAAGCAGGTCATGAAGGCCCCCCTCCTGCAATGGCCTCTGAATCTGAAAGTGCCATAAAGCCAAGATCACTAATAGCCATTGATAGACCTCCTCTCTTCAGTTAATTTATCTAGTCCCCTTTTTGAACTAACCATCTGAGCCCAGCAGCCATTGCCACAGCTTGCGGCAAGATGCAGTAGAGCAGGGGTTGCCAGCATGGTGCCCTCCAGGTATTGTGGCTTACAACTTCCATAATTCCTGATAATGCTCATTGGGGCTGATGGGGGTCCAAAATGTTGGGAGGGTGCCACGTTGGCTACCCCTAAAGTGGAGCATGCTTTCCCAGCTTGAGGCCCTTTAGATGCTGCTGGGCTCCAACTCCTAGCCAGGATGGCCAATTGTCTTTAGTGATGGGAGTTGTAGCCCAACAGCATATGAAGGGCACCATGCTGGGGAAGGCTGACATTCAGGCTCTGATCAAAGACATACCACAAAACAGGGCACCAAATAGTCCAGAAGAATGCTGAGGTATTCCAGTGGCAATATCTTGTCTGCTGTCTAAGGCAGGGTGACTTTAAAAGCAATTGTTCTAAATTCCGTGTTGTGAAAGAACTGCTCATGTCTTGAAGTGGATGGATAAAATGTTCTTGTGAGCCCCAAAGCACCTAGCCAGGCTGGAGGCTGTCTGTTTGTGTGTCTGCAGGATTTACGGCTTTGACCTTGGCTCTCTCTGGTCAGGAGACATGCTCAGGGCAGGAACTCATCCAGCACGGAGGAAGCAGGTTTCTCAGAAGCAGCTCCCAGTATACTGTATATTGAAATGGGAGATGCAGGTTCAAGCCCCACCAAGAGAAGAGATCAGATGAAGGCTCCGTTGTTTTTTTTAAGGGAAGGGCTAAGGCTCAGTTGGTACAGGGTATGCTTTGCGTGCAGAATGTCCCAGGTTCAGTCTCCTGGCCCCTCCAAGTAGAGCTGGGAAAGACTCCTGTCTGAAACCCTGGAAAACCTCTGCCAATCAGTGCAGACGATATTGAGCGAGGCAGACCCATGATCAGACTTAAGGCAACTTCACATGTTGCAAGAGTGTGGGAAATTCCTCACACTAACTAAAACAATATTGTGAATTGTGTCTCCAATTCTACTAGAGATGAAAAATTGTGTCTTGGCTGTCAGAAATGTGGGAAGTGCTGCCTTTGAATTGTCTCATTAGGAAGAACAGTTCAAGCTGTGGATGGCCTCCTTTTAAGTTTTTGAGAATTAATGAAACATGATTGCTGATGGGGGAAAGTTGATGCTTGCACAGAATGGAAAATTGGAAGCAACTGCTTAAAACTTAGCCCAGGGGTGATGCGATATGGCTGAGCGACCACCACTCCCAAAGACCCTCAATCTAAGCACCTGACAAAATGGCAAAGGATCTGGTTGGTTCTTGGTCTCAATTATATTGGAATATGGATTGGCACAGTTCTCTTATGGCTGACAGTTGTCTGTCAGTTTGCTGAACCTTCATGTTTGACGCTTGAGAAATGGTCCAGTTTGGTACCCTGTTGCTTTATATTTCTTACATTAATATCCTTCTTTGGTTTCCAAGCCAGCGAAGAAATTTTAAAACGGATAAAATAAAGGCCCTGTTTTCCTCACCCTGCTCCTCTTTTCAAAAGGTTTTGAAATGAATGTGTGATCTTGGGTGTCTTCTAAAGAGCTGGCAAAGCTTCCCTATGCCAGACTTGGGAAAAACATTGGTGTGGGGCTTAGTGAGCCCCGTCTAAGCACCTAACAAAATGGCAAATGAACTGGCTCGTCCTTGGTCTTGATGAAAAGGAGAAGCAAACTTTAAACGCCCCTGAAATCTTCCCCAGCTTGTTCTGACATCCAGGCTGGAGAGGAATTGCTGCCTTAGCGCCTGCAGGGTGTCTTTCCTGCCCTGTAGAAGCAAATTAAGTGGCTCCCCCCCCGCTAGCTTCCATAGGGGGGGACGTCTTTTGGGGGCTGGATTGAAGAATAGGAGAGGGAGGCCTGCTGAGAGGTGTGGGGAAACCCCAAAGACCCATGCAGGGACAAACACGAAGTGCTCGGCCCCTGCACCAACTTGTGTGTTAGTAACTAGAGAAAAGGGGTATATAAATAAATCTGACTTAACTGTTACAGTTTCTTCACAGGGGTTTCCCCCCATCCAGTGCAAGCTCATGGAGTGAAGCAGCTTTAACTTCTGCTGCAAGGGGAGCAAATCCCTGCAGGGGTGAAATCTGGGGGGAGGTGCTGGTCCACCCTCCCCTGTTTTTCAACGGCCTTTTCAGTGGTTGCTCTTCCCAGGGAAACACACCTGGTGTCATCAGTGTCAGCCTTGAGATGCCAGGCTGCGGCGTTCCTGTTTATCCAGGCTTTTAGCTTTAATTGGGGATCATACAAAAGTATGATCTCCGGCCTGTTTTGTGGTGGTCATCTTTTAGTAGGGTGGGATAGGATTTGGCCTTTTTAGAACGTTGGTTGATTGAGCACTTTTAAAGAAAATGTGTTTTATAGTATTTTCCTGATGCATTTGTTTTTAAATGTTTGCAGGCATTGTGTATTTTACAGCTTTGCAAGCTGCTTTTGGACTTTGTTTTGTGGAAAGTCCCAAATAAATGAAATGATTAATCTCCTCCAAGATTGTCCCTGCACCTTCTGCCTCTGCCCCATCCCCTTTGGGAGTGGGGTGGGGAAGGCTCTGGAGACCTTGGACTGGCTAAGAAAAATTATGCTTTCTTTCCTTTTTTTCTCTTGGAAAAAGCTCAGGTAGCTTCCAAAGGGAGCTTTGGGATGATCACCCATCCCTAAAATGATGTCTGCAGCCGGTGCATTTTATCACAGTTCCTTGGCAACTCTTTTTTGTGTCTGTGGCCAGCCAAATGTACCACTGAAAAGTAAAAACCTTCAAATCCCCTCTCTCCTATGTGGGGCTCCTTCAGACAACCTTTTTATTGAGCATTCATCCTGATTTGCATGCACAAAGCTTACAGTATGTGGTCTTCATTGTCTGGTCTTCTGGTCTGGTCTGGACAATGTCTGGTCTTCGTTGAGCATTCATCCTGATTTGCAAGTGGGGGTGTTCATACACCTTCCCATCAATTATTCATTCATTGCAGCAGTATATTTACCTATCACTTTCCTAACTGCAAAATGTTAGTTTCTTTTTTTAAGTGGATTTGGCATGCTAGAGTGGCGGACACTTTCAATCCACTTTAATTGCACAAACCTAAATGTCCAAGTAGGCACTTGAATCCCTTCTGCAAAATACCAACTGACTGAAAAGTGGTATGTCATCATTGGATTAAAACATTTTGGGTTAAGAAGAGTAGCTTGGTGAAGCTCAAAGTAGTATATGTGTTGCATGTGGTCTCAGCCTCTTTGTGTTTCTTGAAAAAGGAAAGATATTGAAAAGCTCTTTGTTAACATGTTTCGCTGCCTCTGCTAGGGTCAGCCTTTCCCATAGTCACACCCTGGTTACCAGAGTGTGCCTGCAAGTGTGCTGCAGTAATGACTCTCTTTCTACATAAATCATCTTGTCCAAGTAGAAACATAATCATGGCAAGGAGACAGCACCAGGATAAATTGCATCCCCGTTGAAATCTCTGCATTTATCTAAAAAAGAAAAAAAAAGTTCTGTGGATAGGCAGGCAGGCAGCATGATTCTCTGCTTTGTAACTGCAGCAGAACTGAAATGTGATGTAGAAGAATAAGGGCTGCTAAGAGATTTGAAAGTTTTGGGGTGTTTAAAATTGCTTACATTATGTTCTCAGTATAGACCTTAACACCATAGGAGGTTGCTCCGTGAGAGAGATTGATCACGATCAGGGACAGCCAGTGTTGGAATCTTGCAACATCTGCTGGGCACATCTCCCATCAGCTCCATCCAGGATGGTCATTGGTCAAGGAAGATGAAAGTTGCAGCCCACCCATACCTGGAGGGCACCATGTTAACTACCTGTGGTCTAGTGCAGACATTTAACACTGCAGATCTTAACCATTGTTAAAGAGATTAGGAGCACATCTCCCCCTCTCTTTCCATCCCAGTGTAGATAAGACAATAATGATGTTATGTTATTTAGCAACAAGTACTTAAAAACAACAACACTGGGCACTGTGCAAATTATTATTTTTCAATGACCCTGGTGCAAAAGCTTTCAGTTGAATAAAGTCTTGGTAACCATTTCTTTGTTGGTAGAAGTATTTATATTCCACCCTGTCATGAAATATCAGGGCGGTGTACAGCAACGTAAAAACAGTGCAGAATAATCATTAAAATAACTGGCTACTCAGGAAAATTTTAGATAACTGCATAGGCCTGAAAGTTAAACGCGAGGATGCCTCCTGGGTCTCTGCTGGAAAAATGTTGCACAGTATGGGTGTGGTGACACTAAATGCCCATCTTCTGGTTGAGGCTAGCCAGGGCTCTGGAACATTGGGCAACTAACAGTGCTCCGCGGATGATCTCAATGATAGGGCTGGAATATAACCATGGTTTCATCTTACATGTCAATTGATGCAAACCACCAGTAACGGAAGGGTTTGATATGGGTTTGCAAACCATGATCTTGAATAGCCTTCTCTAACCTGGTGCCTTCCAAATGTTTTAACCACAACTCCCATCAGCCCCAGCCAGTATGCCTGCCCAAAACATCTGGAGGCTTCAGGTTAGGGAAGACTGACCTAACGAACCACTTCAGAGGGCTGCCACTGAACATCAATTAGAGAGCCCACCTTCTCTGTTCATGGCAGAGGTGAGATTTGAACTAGGCCTTCCTGATTCCGAGCCCTTTCTCTTGAGCCTTTATGATACACCGCTCCCCCCAGCTCTTGCCTAAAGATGTGTGCACTTTTGATTTTTGCTAAACTCTTCATCCAGGGGTTCATAAATTTAATACAGCTCTAAGCCAAAACAATGTGCTGGGTTATTTTTCTCTCTTCCCCTTTTCTGTCTGCTACCTTTGTGAAACAAGCTGCGGCAACCCAAAGGACTTGATAGCTTTAGGCAAGAATTCATTCATATTCTATTGCGGTACCTTGGACTTCTAATTCTGTAACTTGAGAAATGGCAAGAATCTGCCATGTTAAGACCCTTCGGCTTCTACAGGGTAGAGATTACAGTCCACTGAAATAAAACATGCATATCTTCATATGACTGGCTGGTCTCATGATTGTATACCTAGCACCACAAATGCCGTTGTAGGGATCATCTATTCATGACAAGGCAAGGAAGGGCAAATCTAATAATGGATGTCAGGCCTAACCCAAGATGGAGCATCAACCTTAGATACCAAATATCTTAACTTGACTGAATCTACATTCTGTACAGGCTGTTCCTTATTATTGCAACTTTATCTTTTTTTTTTCCTTCTAAAAAAAGAAAAAATTAGTTCAGCTCTCAGTGCTTCAAACTGGCTGAGGTGTGCAACGGAAGGGATACTTTAGGGACCTCAGGATTTTGTCACAGAGCTGTATCAAAAGGTCCATCTAGTCCAACATCTTTATGCTCCCTACAGCCCTCATCTTTAGCGTGATCCCCATCATCTCGTACTCGGCACTTAGTATAAACATAAATTACCTGTGAATATGGTTCTGTTTGTCTATTGTATCCAGTAAACCTCCCTTCCTCCATTAATTTAATTCCCCTTAGCAGCTGTCTGCAGCTGTGGCAACAAATTGCAATTAGTTAACATATTTTGTGAAGGAGGACTTCTTTTTGGTCTGTCCTCAGTCGGTTGTCCTACCTGTCACGCCCGCTCTGTGATCCCAACTGACCTCCCATCCAAAGAAGGCACAAGTGAAAAGTAATTGGGCTCTATGAACAAAAGAAAATCTCAACAGTGGGGTATCAGTGAAACGCCTAAGGATGTGTAGAAAAATCAAGTGCAGGACTCCCTGGCCTAGTGGTGCAAAATCTCCAGCCTGCAGACTGAGTTAGGTATATTCAGGATTGATTCACACTCCCAGCACAATGATTGTTTAATGGTCCTGAGAATGTACTTCAATGTTTGGTGCAAGAATTCCATCAACAGCTGGTGCTAGCTAGTCTGCTGATGGACTGTGGCTTTTGGCCAACCATATGCCCTCCAGATATATTGGACTACATCTTCCATCATCCTCAGTCAGCGCAGTTTTGTCCTCTGGCTTGCTGACTGGCTTGTTGGATGATGGGAGTTGTAGTCCAAAACGTCTGCAAAATGCTGGGTGTGGGGAAGGTTGCCATAGACCTTCCTCTTCCTGTCTGCAGACTCCCACTTATGGTCTATGGGCTGCAGATAGAATGACCAAACTCAATGTATTATACAGCCTTGCAGATACTTTTTCAGCTCATCCTGCTTTGAGTAAATTGAATGCCACACAAACATTTCATTTCTTAATGGCCTTTGTTTGCTGCAATCTCATAATAGCCTCTTGCTTTTGAAGCCCATCTGGTCTGCTGTAGGTTTGCCAATTAGGTTACCTGGTTTCCTGGTTATTCTTTGTGCTCTCAACTTAATCATTACTGAGCTGTAGGGGAAATTACTAACCTGATTTTCTCTTCTCCTTTCCTTTTGAAGCCGCGTGATTAAGACGGACATGGAGTTGGAAGTCCTCCGCTATACCAATAAAATTTCCAGTGAAGCTCATAAAGAGGTAATGGATCTATCACAGATAATAATTTTTTTGCTCTTTGTGTAACGGTAGTTTTTCAGAAAATGTTCCCAGCTACTTGAATTGCTTAGTAATAAACTAATGGAAGAGCTGGGATAGAATTAGGAGGATAATGTTCCTCTTAATAGAACCCTATAATACCCCTTGCATTGCCCTTGAACAAAATAGCTTCACTTGTCAGCCTGGAGCACTGAGAGAAGACCTCCTTGCACGGTCAGGCTTACTCAGCACCCTGCAGATGTGCTTCTGTGTTCCTAAGTAGCCTTCAATACTTTTCCTGAGGCAGATGGATGGCCTTCTCACATGGAGGGACAGTTTCACACATGCCAGTCATCACCTCTGATGTTTTTGTCTTAAGAGGGAACAACCTGGGTAGAGGGGTGCTGTGGGGATGTGTATGTAGCTCTACCCTGTGGTTTCAGGGCTTCTTGTGTAATTGAGAAGCCCAGACTGAGACCCCAAAAAGTTCATATTGTCCTTTTATTGTTACAGAGAAGGTTGCCTTACACAAGATTCCCTGTAATCAAAAGCTTCAAAAGGACACTTTCCCTTCCTGTTAGTAACATAGGAAGTTGCCTAATACAGAGTCAGTCTGTTGGTGCATCTAGCTCAGGACTTCTCCTGAACCTGTGGCTGCCCAGATGTTCTTGGGTTCCAACTCCTGTCAGCACTAGCTAGCATGGCCAATGGTCAGGGATGATGGGTGCTGTACACCGCCCTGGGAGCTTATTGCTATAGGGCGGTCTAAAAATGTAATAAAATAAAAATAAATAATAAATCAGCAGCATCTGAAGAGCCACAAGTTCAGAAGAAGTCCTGGTGTAGACAGTCCTGAGCTAGATGCAGTTTCCATCATCTCTGACCATTGGCCATGCTAGCTGGTGCTGATGGGAGTTGGGAGTCCAGCACTATCTGGAGAACCACAGGTTCCCCAGCTCTGGTCTGTACTGGTTGGCAGCGGCTCTCCAGAGTTTCAGGCAGGAGGCTTTCCCAGCTCCACCCTAGACATGCTGGGGACTAAACCAGAGACCTTCTCCATGCAAAGTATGTGCGTAAAACTCATGTAAGCTGACACCACTGCACACACTTTATTTCAGGGGTAGGGAACCTGATCTCAATGGTGGGCCAGATCCTTATCTCTCCTACCCCTCATGACAGGCAGCTGGAGGAATACTCCTATCAGTCACTTCATGTAGCAGTGACACCTGGTGATGGTCATTGGAACTTCAGAGCACCACACAGCTTGCAAAGAGCCAGCGCGGTCCTTTGTAGCACAGCTGATCAGCAGGCTCAAAGTTGCTGCCTATCAGCTGATAGTGATTTCAGGCCTGCTTTTTGCAGGGATTGGCTGTGTAATCAAGTTTCCCGTGGGGAACGCAGTCGTACAGCCGATCCAGCTTTGTCTCTACCTGCTCCACATCTGACATCAGGTGTGGGGCAGGTGGATGTGGTTTGAGAAAAGGAGCCCTGCGGGCCAAACTGAAAACTATGATGGACCAAATTTGTCCTGCAACCTGGAGGTTCCCTACCCCTTACTTTATTTGCTCATCCACTGCCAGGCTGCCCAGTGCCTTTGCATTACGTGCTCCTCTTGTAATGTGTGACGTGAAGACTTTCTGCATAATACTACAAACACACTGGCCACTGTGGTGGAACCTTGAATGACACAAATGAGCCCATAGCACATATAGCCCTTGTTGAGCACTGTGTATGGCACATGGCGGTATGGGGCATGTGCCTGCAGGGGAAGGGACTTGAAGCCTCTCCATGCAGGTACCAGGCCTGTCTTATAATCCAAAGATCATTTGTATCTGGAATCTGGCATAGAATTATTGAGGGAAAGACTAATTTTAAAAAATTAATTAAAAGGGAGTGGTGGTAGGAAGATAAGGAGGGAGATAAATTTAAATTTCAAGTAAACCAGATGAAAGCATAGCATTTATCCTAGGATGATAAAAAGCATGAATGTGATGACGGTGGCCAAGTTTGCTGATGATACTATATTGTTCAGGGTTGTTAAAACAAAAAGAGATTGCTAAGAGCTCCAAAAGGACCTCTCCAAACTGAGTGAATGGGCAGTAAAATGGCAAATGCAATTCAGTGTAAACAAGTGTAACCAAGTTTATTTATTGTTATTTATTATTTATTTATTACATTTATATCTCGCCTTTCTTTAAGGCAGCTTACATATGGTTCCCAGACAGTCTCCCATCCAGGCACTGACCAGACCTGACCCTGGTTAGCTTCAGCAGGAAGCTGGCCTTATGTGCCTTCAGATCATAGCCTTATGGTCTTATGCATATTGGAGCAAAAACCCTTAATTTCACGTATACGCTCATGGGGTCTGAACTGGCAGTGACTGACTAGGAACGAGATCTTGGGGTCATAGTGGGGAGCTCGATGAAGATGTTGACCCAGTGTGCAGCAACGGTGAAAAGGGCAAATTGCATGCTAGGGATCATTAGGAAAGGTATCGAAAATAAAACTGCCAATATCATGATGCCTTTATACAAATCTGTGATGCAGCTGCATTTGGAAAACTCTGTAAAGTTGGAAAAAGTTCAGACAAGGGCAACCAAAATGATCAGGGAGATGGAACAACTCCCCTATGAGGAAAGGTTGCAGCAGCTGTGCCTTTTTAATTTAGAGAAAAGGTGAGTAAGAGGTGACATGACAGAAGTGTATAAAACTATGCATGGCATGGAGAAAGTGGACAGAGAGAAGTTTTTCTCCCTGTCTCATAACACCAGAACTTGTGGACATCCAGTGAATCTGAATGCTGGAAGTTTCAGGACAGGCAAAACAAAATACATCTTTACACAGCTGATAGTTAAACTGTGGAATTTGCTCCCACAAGAGGCAGTGATGGCCACCAACTTGGATGGCTTTAAAAGAGGATTATACAAATTCATGGAGGACAAGGTGATCAGTGGCTGCAAGCCATGATGGCTTTGCTCTGCCTCCATAGGCAGAGGTAATATGCTTCCGAATATCAGTTGCTAGAAACCGTAGGAGAGAGTGCTCTTGCACTCAGGTCCTGCTTGTAGGCTTCCCATGGGCAACTGGTTGTTCACTGTGAGAACAGGATGTTGGACTAGAAGGACCACTGGCCTGATCCAGCAGGATCTTCTTGTGAGGAGTTCTGTTCCTCTTCCTGCTTCCAAGGCTACTTTTGGTTTCTGGTGTCATATTTGATACTTGGGTACAGATACCTCATCAAGCGTGTTCCTCATCAAGCATGTGTGTATAAAATTCCACTGTCTGTTAACAATTCATAGCAACAGCCCATAGGGGCTTGGAGGGATACTGCTTTGGTTTATTTTAAAGAAGAAAGTGGTGGATTATTAATTGTGTGAAAAATTGACTGGGTGTACATGTATGTTTACCTGGATACTGGTTCTTGTTTGTTGCTTGTTTTGTTTAATAATGTTTTTATACCATTTACTATTAGAAAAGAAATCTGACCCTGTTTACAAAGACCAGAATAAAATACATATTAAAACAATTTCAAAACAAAACCAACATCACCAATATCATAAAAAATACAGGGCAGTGGGATTCCAGTCCAAACGGTTGGGGACGCCTGAGTGAACAGGAGTTTTCAAGAAACATTGGAAGCTCAGATCCAGTTGGTGCCTCCTGAATAGCAGGAGGGAGGACATTTCAGAAGATTGGTACCACCATAGAGAAGGCCCTGCTTTCACGTTGCCTCCAGCTGTAGCATGATGAAGTCCACACCCCACCTGATTCATCCCCTGAACCAGCCTCCGCCAACCTGGTCCCTTCCAGATTTTTTGAAGTTCTGTCTGGGGCTGATTGGTGGTGTAGTCTGAAACTTCTGGAGGGCAGCAGGCTGGTGAAGGCTGCCTGACCATTGTAAATGGCTTTGATTGGGGTCTTGCATTAGGCATTAGTGGTGCCGGAGCTAATGCAGCACCACTCCCTTCTACATTGCTGGAGTTTGCATGTGACCTGGAGATGTGTGGCCTCCAGTTGTTGTTGGGGGATGCGCACACCTCAAAGGCAGGATTTTGTTTTATACATTACTCTGCATATTTTTGACTTGGACTTGTTGGACAATCTCTGTTCAGAGGCCGGAATCTGAAGAACTACTTCAGGTGCACACAAGCAATTGGGCCAAGCCCATGAGACTCTTCCTGTTAAGTGACAGGCCTCCTATGCCATGTTGCAAATGGCTTGTTAAATGTTCCTTCCTCAGTTTTAAGAAGAGTTTGCCATGCTGCTCCTCTCTGAGAAATGAAAGTCCACATCTTCTTAATTGCACTATTCTTTGGATGCAGGCTGTGATCCTTGCATACTCTTAATATGGTCACATTCTGTCCAGGGAACTTGCCCAGTGGGTATTCTTGGTGTGCTTTCTCCCATTGAATCACGGTATCTCCAAGATATGAATGAAATCTCCTAGTGTGTGAAGAGCTGCCCGATCTATAAGTATTGCTGAAATTTCATAAGGTGTATCTCATTTTTGTAACAACAGGTAATGAAGGCCACAAAAGTGGGCATAAAGGAATATGAGCTGGAGAGGTAAGTGCCTTTTCGACACTTATGACAAAAGTATGGAAAAGCATTTCTTGGTTAACAGGAAATGCCCCAGATAACGTCAAATGATGGTGGCAGCTGCACACACTCATTTCGAGGTTGGGTTGGACATATTTTATTATATAGAAGGCATTTCATACATTTTCTTCATGTTATTAGATGGCAATTGTTTTTAGGTATGGTTTTAAAGCAGTATAATTCTCTCTGTGGACTTTTATGTAATTTACAGAAACTCTATGTAATAGCCATTATTATAGCTTGCTAGCACCCTGTAAAGCAGCCTTTATGCAAGTGTGAGTGTCACAGTTATGCCTGCTACATGCATGAGTATTTATGAGGGCCATAAAATGCCCTGGAGTGTTCAGTAAAACGTCTCTGCTACAGATGGAGCACATATTGCTGGTTTTGTTTATGCATTTCGATTTCCATTTGTGTTAGTTTCCCTAATGTTTCTTAAGATCCTTCTATCCTGCCCTTGTCCACGTTGTTTTGTCTCTTGGGAGACGCTTGCGTGCAGCAGTGCAGGTCTTGCCTGTATTCACAGTTTGTTGAAAGAACAATTTGGTCTCATGATTTAACTCTGTAAGAGGAAAATACTTCACATTGTATTAAGCATATTTTCTTTCATTAGTGTCTTGAATGGTAGACCAGTGGAACCTGCAGTATTTATTATATATTTATTACATTTATACCCCACCTGTATTTTCATGAAACCCAAGGTGACTTACATGTGGTTCCCAGGCGGTCTCCCATCCAGGCACTGACCAGACCTGACCCTGCTTAGCTTCAGTAGGGAGCTGGCCTGATGTGCCTTCAGACCATAGCCTGGGACTACATAGCCTAACAGAAGCCCTCCTGTTCATACAAATCCCCCCTTTTCCATTTTCCTTTTCCAAATGCCCTTCAACATTCTGTGGCTACTGAGCATACTCAGTTTACACTGGGCTGATGGTTGGGGTTCTCCTCCCCCTCCCCTTTTTTGTACACCTGTTAACCTTGGGGCTTAACCAGGTATGCTGACTGATACTTCCCTCTTGTTTCTCAATGGTTTCTATTTTGGCTACAAAGCCATTGACTCTCATAGCCTGAGTTTGCTTTCAGAAGATGTGCTGATGGTATTTAAGCATCAGTTTGATCACTTGCAGCTACTCGTTGCTTCCACGCTTTGATGGGGGATTAAATTTCCCTGGTGTTCACATTTGTCATTAGGCTCCTACTATTCTAATCTCACTTTCCCCATCATGTCATAAAATATGTTTCCTTTTTCTAATGAGTTAATTAACACTTGATTCATAATTTTAGTCAAGCGTCATTGGCACAGGAGTTGCTGTCCTATTAAAATGAATTAAAATGCCCAGTGGAGTATTTTTAAGGATCATCAAGTGTACTTGACATGTATTTGGTTGTACAAGGCAAAATGGGTCAGTTCAATGAGTATTCCCATCCATATTTGCTTTTGGGATGAGGGGAGAGGAAAGATGGAAAGAGCAATGTGGAACCAGCACCTGGTGGATAGGGTGGCATTCCCTTTTCCTTTCAGTTGAAAGCCAAATGCAGTGTTTAGAGAAGACGCATTAACCTTGTGAAGCCTATTCTAAGTTATTCTTGTTGTTGGGTGCTGAAAACTATAGCAGCATTTTCCTTAGATTTTTACAAGGCTCAGTGGATTCTTGGAAGATGACTTCCTAGTAAGTTGCTTGTGGCCTTTCCTTCAATGCATGTTGAAAACATGGAGTAAGTTCCCAGGGAAATAATTATGGGATACAAAACCTTCATGGCCCTGGATGATACAACTGACTCTTTACAGTTTATTTGAATTTCACATCTTGTCCTATAAAGCTCATTTTCTTACACCAGGGATGGGGAATCTTTTTTGGCCCACTGGGTCAAATTGTTAGCTGTTCCCACCCCCATGGGCCAGTTTTGACAGGTGGACATCATTATGAGACCTGGTGATTGACAACCAAGTGATTGACAACCAGGTGATTGACAAGTGAGTTGTCTCACCCACCTGTCAAAATCCCTTTTGCTGTAGTTTTCGTGCGTCTGACAACCAGCTGGTTGTCAGGTGTTTGGGAACCTTTGCAAGCCCTGTGCTCAGTGCTTCCCAAGTGCTTGAGCACAGGGCTGGCAAAGCTGTTTTCTGCAGGGACTGGCAGCCAATCCAGCTATGTCTCTACTTGCCCCACACTTGATGTCAAATGTGGGGCAGGTGAGTGTAGTTTAGGAAAAACAGCTTCACAGGCCAAAGTGGGGCCCATCATGGGCCCAATACAATTCAGTGTAAACAAGTGTAAAAAGATGCACATTGTGGCAAAAGCATCACAATTTCATGTATATACACTCATGGGGTCTGAACTGGTGAGACCTGGCAGTGAATAGCTTGATGGAGATGTTGACCCAGTGTGCAGCAGCTGTGAAAAAGGTGAATTCCATGCTAGGAATCAATAGAAATTGAAAATAAAACTGCCAACATCACAATCCCATCTTACAGATCTATGAAATACAGTGTGCAGTTTTTGGAATACTATGTACAGTTTTGGTTCCATCACCTTAGAAAGGATGTTGCAGAGTTCTCACACGAAGTAGCAGTGGCCGTCAACTTGGATGGCTTTAAGGCTATAACATGTTTCAGTTTTTTATGTTTCTTACAACATTTCCCAGCATAAAACCAATGTCACCTTACAATCATTGATTTTTGTGTTTCAAAATAAAATATCATACAGAATGAAATTACCATGTACCATTTGTAATTCAGTAATATGAGAACATTGGTCAGGGGTCTGATTACTTCTCTGAGGCACTGTATTTCCATTCCAAAGGCTCTAAGCATCTTGCATGCTTAGAAATATCTTGTATGTGTATTTAAAAGCATTTAATATAAATGAAGCTTCTTTTTTAAAAGAAGATACAAGTATTAAATGTTTTTAACTTGTATATGTTTTAAACATTATTATGATTAATATATTATGTAAAGTACACGTAAGCATTTTGAAAGTATATATATAAAAAGAGAAAATATATTTCACACGAGTCACCTTTCTTTAAGATAAAATAGAATCATAGAATAGTAGAGTTGGAAGGGGCCTATAAGGCCATCAAGTCCAACCCCCTGCGCAATGCAGGAATCCAGATCAAAGCATTCCCGACAAATGGCTGTCCAGCTGCCTCTTGAAGGCCTCCAGTGTCGGAGAGCCCACTACCTCTCTTGGTAATAGATTCCATTGTCGTATGGCTCTAACAGTTAGGAAGTTTTTCCTGATGTCCAGTCGAAATCTGGCTTCCTGCAACTTGAGCCCATTATTCCGTGTCCTGCACTCTGGGGCAATCGAGAAGAGATCCCGGCCCTCCTCTATGTGACAACCTTTCATGTACTTGAAGAGTGCTATCATATCTCTCCTCAGTCTTCTCCTCTCCAGGCTTTTCAAATAGGCAGAATATTAGCCTCTGTATGGGCTTCAGCCATTCCGATTGGTCACAACATAGTATTTTATATGAATGACTCCTGGGCTCCATATTTCATTAAATGTGCTCAACTGCATTTGAAGATTTATGTAATTTGTCATTAGGCTGTGACTAACAGGACAGCATCCCACCATTTTCGCAGTCATTCTTTTTTCAAAGGAATCTTCTTACCTTTCCACTGACAAGTGTAATCCAGTCTGGCATCTAGTAGTGCATTTAATATGGCCTTGTGTTTCTTTCTGGGGACTAAATCTGGTATAAAATTAAGAACAGTCAAGAGGATCCATAGGATAGTTGTAAAGAGCTATATGTCTTGGACATTGATTTTCTGAAGTGCTTGAGCTCTGTAGCATGTCTACCACATAAATGACATTTCTTGCTGGAAGGAAGGGGCAGGAGCCCCCCCCCACCCCCCACTAGCCCTTCTTGTACTGGTTGGTGACTGGGACCAGCATGTCTTTCTCTCCGCCCCCATAGGCACAGGGCAGAATGGAAAGCAATGGAACAGCAGAGTGAGGCAGCCTACTTCGAGTGACACTGAGTTTCGGTGGGTGAGGGGTGAAATGGTGTCTGAATGGAACAGCAAGGTTTTTTTAAAAAAATGTTGGCCTCACAGGGGATGAGCATTTTGGCTTCAGGAAGCAAAAGGTCTTGGGCTAGCTTTTGTAATAACTATCTGTCAGGATGAGTTGGCCAAGCACTCATTCCCACCTTCCAACATTCCAGCATCTTATTACATTGTATATTTAGAACCTAGGGAGCTGCCTTTTACCAAATCAAGGCCAACTAGGCCCACCTAGCCTAGGACTGCCCACACTGACTGGCAGCAGAAAGGAACATTCCCAGCATACTGCATGCAGAGGATGTGTTGAGCTGTGGCGTTTTCCTAAACTTGTATTTGATGGGAGAGAAAGAGACAACCAGGTTTGCCAATCAGAGATGCTTCATCCTGAGGAGTGTGAATCTGAATAAGCCTGCCATTGTAGAGGACTGGGCCAGATCTCCAGTTGCATGGAAGTTCATCTGAGTCCAGCTCCAAGGAACTTTGGCACCTCAAAGGACAGCTGAGTTTTTAAGATCTTCATGCACCACTCAGCGCTGTCAAGAACTGCTGACAACTGCTCCATGTGCCAAGCTACAGCTTCTTGGAGAACAACTTTCCAGATTGACTGTGCCCAAGCCAGCCGTTGGCTTCTTTTGGGCGGGAAGGCAAATAAGAGGGCTTCCTATATCAGTGGAGCTTGGCTTAAGCCACAGGATCTTCCTGGGCTCTAGGGAAAGAGTCATAGCTCAATGGCATCTGTCTTGGCATGCAGAAGATCCCAGATTAAATCCTGAGCATCTCCAGGTAGGCCTGGGAATGCCTGCTGGAGAGCTGCTGCCAGCCAGTGTCAACAGTACTGAGCTAGAAGGAGTGATGGCCTGACTCCAGTCTAAGACCACTTCCTACGTTCCCAGCTCTAGTAAGTTGTGTGTTTCCAGTTCTGCTCTATGGTCCTGACTTGTTCTCTCACCCTGCCTCCTGATTGGTCCCAGGCTATGGTCTGAAGGCACATCAGGCCAGCTCCCTGCTGAAGCTAAGCAGGGTCAGGTCTGGTCAGTGCCTGGATGGGAGACCGCCTGCGAACCGTATGTAAGCCACCTTGGGTTTCATTCATGAAAAGAAAGGCAGGATATAAATGTAATCATCATCATCATTGTCATCATCATCATCATAACATTGCCCTTGTGTCCTTGACAGTGGTCTTGAGAGAGCCAGGAGCCTATGACCCAACCCTGACAGGCTCTGATGAGTAGATGGGGGTTTTAAGAAGCATTCCTACTTGCATTCCCTCCCCCAGCCTTTCCTTTAATTACCTGCAGATGTGGGAAGTAGCTTTGGGAGCAGCAGAGAAAAGGTTTTCTCCCTGCCTGTCAGCCTCAGAGGAAGGCAATGGCAAACCCCCTCTGAGTACCGCTTACCATGAAAACCCTATTCATAGGGTCGCCATAAGACTTGAAGACAGTCCATTTCCCTCTCCATCATCTCATGGGTGCATCAAGATGACAGAGGGGAAGGTTCTGCCTGCAGGTTTTCCATAGCCGCCTGGTGGGACTCATGGAGGATAATGGCTACCAGTAACGTCTCCACTGTCAGAGGCAGTATGCTTCTGAATACCAGTTGCTGGAAGCCACAGGAGGAAGAGTGCTCTTGCCCTCAGGTCCTGCTTGCAGGCTTCCCATCAGGTATCTGGTTGGCCACTGAGAACATGATGCAGGACCATTGGCCTGATCTAGCTGGGCTCTTCTTATGTTCTTGAGAGGGAGGGAGGGAGGGAAGGAAGGAAGGGGGGTGAGAAACCTTTCTTCTCCCTGTGCATTGCTGCTCTCAACAGTGCCACCCCCCACATGCATGTAGGAAAGGAGTACGGGCATGCAGGGACTGGCCTTTCTTTCTAGAGCCCCCAGATTGGTTTGGGAAATCAGTTTTATCTCCAATATTTTGGGAAACAAATTGGTTCATTCTTGGGGCAGTCTGAGAAGAGCCCAGGGGAATTCACCCATCTCTGTCCAAGATGCAGTGACAGAGTTAAATCGAAGAAGAGACCCTGCAGCTGGTCCTCCTCTTTATTGCAGGTGCTGAAAACTCAATCTGGGAGGAGGCTGACGATATTCGACACAGAAAAGCTGCAGTAAATAGTGCCAAATCAATCGAGTGGAGGAATATCTGAAGGCTTAACTGTGTGTGCATTCAGCCTTTGTATTTGATGGCTTTTTATTATGACTATTATTCCTCTTTATTAAAAGGTTTGTTTGATTCTTAAGGGACAGCAAATTGTTTTGTAAAAAAGTTGATGCTTCACAAGGCTGTTGCGCCCATCCAGCAATGCCCGGCTACAAATTAGGGTACTTTCATACTAGCTGGGCAGCTGAAATTTCATAATAGTCATCCAAAACAAGTGATGCTTGGAAGGGACAGACTGTCCAAAGCAGCCTTATATAGAACAGGAGGATTTTCTGTGATTGCCAAGTAGTCCTTGACACCTTTTGAGCAGCTTTTGACACCAGTAACCAAGACAATCTGTTCTTAATGGAAGCTAGCACAGAGCACGCACAATTCACTCACTGAGGCAGAATATTGGGCTGTTTGAGTCCCTTTACTCATTTGAATCAAACCTGGGGTAGATTTTCCATTGTAACCAGGAATGCAGATCTGCACAAAACAGCTGGCAAATACGGTTCTGTTGGGTCTAGTCCCAGATGTAAATTGCTTTCTTTGTTTCCACGTTGTTTTGAATAAAGGCCGTTCTTTACTGAAGAATGAGAGTTGCACAAGCCTATTCAGGCTTCATATCCCAGTCTGTGTCTAGAAAGACCCCTTACTCACTTTTTTAAAAAAATAAAAATCTTCCACCATATTCCCCACTCCACCCCCATCCCAGAATTTAATTCCTTTGGGGGTTTCCTCCTTCTCTAGCCTTAATCTGATTCCAGGGCAGCCTTCCAAAAATCAATAGCATAAGTGGGATAAAAGAATTCAGAAGCTAGAAGGACTTAGCTGTGACTTATTTAGAGTGGCAATGATGTTAATGCAGAGCCCTGCTAACACAGTCCTTCCTTGGCTTTTGATATTTGTTGCATAGCTCAGTCCCTCCCCCCCCCCTTTTGCATCTTCACAGCTTGAGAGGTCACATTCAGTTCTTTATTCTGTATTCTGTTCATTGTGCTGTCCCCATTTCCAAAGCAGGGCTTAGGCTATCAGATGAGTCACTGTCATATCTGTCGGTGTTAAATTTCCGTATCTGTGGAGCTCTCATGGATTATGGCTCATACCTTTTCATTTATCCCCTTTTTCAAGGGCACAAAAATAAAATGAAGATTGCACACATCCAAAAGATGAATAACTGGAGCCAGTTCTCTCTCCCTCTCCCTTCCTCCCCCCCCCCTCCCCGATTATGTTCTGGATTTGTGACTTCCTATCTTGTAGCAGATACTGCTATTTAAGTTATTCAAATATTTATTTTCACGTTTTAAGTTAGAGGACAAAAAAATCCATCTTCAGGACAATCTTCTGATTTGTAAATGCTGTAAATCCCAGTCAAAGTCAGAAATAACCTTTTCATGTTCAGAACTGTGTGGGTGGAGACAGAAATAGGCTTCTTGTTTTCTGGTGTAGTGAACAAGTGAAATTCTTTTGATAGTAGTTCCTGATGTAGCCACAGAAGTCCCACAGAAGTCCCATTGCCTTCTGGCCTTCAAGGAGATGATGCATGTGGAGTTGGGATTTAATGTCTAACAATTGACCTGGAGGTTAATCTTAACTAGTCACCTAGTCCTTCAGTTTTCTCCAGTTTGGAAATGGGTTTTCTGCAGGATTTCCTTTTAGAGAACTGAAAGTGGCTTGCCGATAAGCCAACCTGTTCTAGGGAACTCAAAGTGGCTAATTCATAGATATACAAGAATAGGCAGCACATCATCAAAGCAGCATGAAGAAGACAATCTCTTTATTCCTATCTCGATATTCATGTGTGATGAGATTTTGGGAAGAGGCACTCGCAGAGATAAATACAATTGGGCAAACAACTGTTCACACACCAAATTAATGCTGTCTTCACTGTTTGACTGGGGTGGGATGGAGGAAGGGGGACATGTAGTATTTAAGGACTTGATTAGATTCAGGTTAGATGTTGCCAGACTTATGACAATACAACTGTGGAAGAGCAAAGTGACTCCTGCCTCAGATCTCTGGTACTGTACAGTAAACTTTGGGAAATTGCCATTGAGGAGAAGCTTCATGTCATCAAGAGACGTGTAAAAAAGGACTGGGGGGGTTGTTTGTTGGCAGAATAGTGTAGTTTATTTTCCATGCTAATAAGACAGATAGCATAAAGACACTTGCAAATCATTATGCCACAACTGGAAAAATAACGGTTCAAGTGTCCGGGGAATTATCATCAGTTAATGTTGTTTGTTGATGTCTTAAATCCCTCTGTCTGATGAATATAACAATAGTGATCATTTTCTATATTATTTATTTATTGCATTTATACCCCGCCTTTCTTTTCATGATAGAGACCTGCGGCTTACATACGACGGCTTACATACGGTTCCCAGGAGGTCTCCCATCCAGGCGCTGACCAGACCTGACCCTGCTTAGCTTCAGCAGGGATGTGGCCTCATGTGCCTTCAGACCACAGCCTGGGACCATATTAACCCCCTCCCCCCATGAGATAGAATATTTTATTACTCCTGCTGTCATGGCATTGCAGTTATAAAATAATAAGTAATAGACTACTGAAAAACGAAACATGAAAGGATTCAGCACACGGATGGTTAACATACCTCCCTCCCTCTACTGGTTCATCCTCCAGCAATTGCCTCTTTGAAGAACCAAGTCTTCACCTTGCACCAGAAGGCATATAGTGATGGGGGGTTCTGATGGTCTCCCAAGGAAGGACATACCAGTGTGTTAGCATCACAACAGAAAAGGGTAAGCTTCTCATGCCCACCCCCTGAACCTCCAGTAGTGGTAGGCCCTGTAGCATGATCTAAGACATTGAATGGTGTGTACAGGAAAGCATCTGTGGGACAAAGTGATCTGTAGCTTATGAGGTTGTTGCATCCAGGATGCCCATTGCATGCCTGCTTACTTCCCAGACCCCTCACATTAGGGGTGAGTGATCCCCACTCCAACCACTATGGGCTGTGCTGATGTAGAACTAATGTGTGACTAAGACCAGGATTTTCCCAGCTGAAGAGTTCCTTATTCTGGTTCCTTATTCTGGCCATGTTTCTTCTTTGTTTCATGATGCTAACAATACCAAGTTGGGTGTTTCCCGATTAACTTGTGTCTTGATAACATGTAACTCAGCTTTGACTTAAAGGGCCACATGTTTTTAATGTGCAAAACCAACAATGCATTGTGAACGCAAATAGGCACGTGTGTGTGTGTGTCCAAGATAAGGACTTTAACAGTGGGTCCGTAAGTGACTATGGAGGCCAATTCTGGATCCACACAGCCTCCCACAGTGAGGACATAGGTTTCCAGAGGGAAGATGGTCGTGATGAGGATTTGTTTGATGTGCCTTTCGCTTAGCTCGTTTGTCCCGTTCACCCTGTATTCGTGCTTCTTTGAAGTCTATAGTACCTTTGATAATAGCCGACCTCCATTTGGGATGTTCATGGGCCAAGACTTCCCAGTTCTCGATGCTCATGTTACATTTTTTAAAATTTGCTTTAAGAACATCTTTAAACCTCTTTTGTTGTCCACCGATATTCTGTTTTCCATCCTTAAGTTGGGAATAAAGTAGCTGCTTTGGAAGACAGTGATCAGGCATTCGAACAACATGGCCAGTCCAGCGAAGTTGATGTTGAAGGATCATAGTTTTAACACTGGTAGTCTTTGCTTCTTCCAAAACGCTAACATTAGTCAGTCTGTCTTTCCAAGTAATTTGCAGAATTTTCCGGAGGCAGCATTGGTGGAATCTTTCAAGAAGTTGGGAGCGGCGTTTATAAATGGTCCATGTTTCACAGGTGTATAGTAAGGTCGGTAGTACAATGGCTTTGTAAATAAGCATTTTGGTCTCCCTGTGAATATCCCGATCCTCGAACACTCTATGCTTCATTTGGGAGAATGCGGCACTCACAGAGCTCAGTCGATGTTGAATTTCAGCATCGAAGTCAGCTTTTACAGAGAGATGGCTGCCAAGATAGGGGAAGTGATCAACATTCTCCAGCGTCACACCATTAAGCTGGATTGATGGTGCTACAGAGGGACTAGTTCGCACCTGTTGATGAAGCACTTTGGTTTTTTTAATATTTAGTGAGAGCCCAAGCTTTCCATATGCTTCTGCAAAGACATTTAGGCTAGTTTGAAGATCTTTCTCTGAATGTGTGAAGACTACATTATCATCGGCATATTGAAGTTCTACAACAGAAGTTGACATTACCTTACTTTTTGCTTTCAGCCTACTGAGATTAAAAAGCTTTCCCTCTGTTCGATATATGATTTCCACGCCAGTAGGAAGTTTCCCCTCAATAAGGTGTAGAATCATAGCAATGAAGATAGCAAATAAGGTAGGAGCAATGACACATCCCTGTTTTACACCTGATGTGACTCTGAATGGATCGCTCTGAAAGCCATTGTTATCCAAAATAGTCGCTGTCATGTTGTCATGAAGGAGTTGCAAAATATTCACAAATTTATCAGGGCATCCAGTTTTCAGGATGGTCCAGAGAGCGGTTTGATTCACAGAATCAAAGGCCTTTGTCAGATCAATAAATGCCGTATATAAAGGTCGATTCTGCTCCCAGCATTTTTCTTGAAGCTGTCGTGCAGTGAAGATCACGTCCACTGTTCCCCTGGAAGGGTGGAAACCATTTTGAGATTCGGGGAGGACATCCTCTGAGATTGGTAGGAGGTGATTTGCAAGGATCCTTGCAAGCATTTTACCTGTGGTAGCAAGAAGATACTTTGATAGTACCCACAATCTGTTCTATTACCCTTCTTTAAAATGGTGATAGTTATGGCATTCCTAAAGTCTTCAGGGATCTCCTCCCTCATCCAGATTTTTTTGATGAGCTTATGAAGTTGTTGTGTAAATTCAGGCCCACTTTCTTTAAAGACTTCAGCAGGAATCCCATCAGGTCCACTAGCTTTGTTGTTCTTCATTTGATTGATGGCTTTACTGACTTCATCCAAATTAGGGGATACTGCAAGCTCGTCTCTAGTTTGTTGTTGTGGAATTTGCGAAAAGACCTCACCAGCTACAATAGAGTTACGATTAAGGAGGTCGTGGTAATGCTTTTTCCAGTGCAGTGCAATAGACTCTTTATCCTTAAGAAGCTTGGTACCATCCACTGAATGTAAGGGATTTGTACCGTAACTTGTTGGTCCATAGATGGCTTTTGTGGCATTAAAAAACCCCTGTGCATCGTGAGCATCTGCAAAGTGCTGGATTTCTTGAGCTTTCTTTATCCACCAGGCATTCTTAAGTTCTCTAGTTCTTTTTTGGACCTCAGCCTTTGCACTAGCATAGATTTCTTTCTTAGCAGTACAGTTAGTGTCTTTCTGCCATATCTGGAAGGCTTTCCTTTTCTTGTCGATGATATGTTCAATCTCACTATCATTCTCCTCAAACCAATCCTGATGCTTCTTAGTTTGGTATCCAATCGTTTGTTCGCTGTGTGTGCGTGTGCGCACATATATATATATACACAAACAAATCAGGATTGGTTTGATGGGAGTGATAGTGAGATTGAACATATGTGTATATACAGTAGGGCCCCACTCATATGGCGGGTTACGTTCCAGACCCCTGCCTAAAAGTGAAACCCGCTGAAAAGTGGAACTCCGTCAAGAAAATAGCGTCCGACGCCTGAAAAATGGTGTGAAAGCGGAACAAGCGCCGTATGACTGGGGACTTACTCTAATTACTCTAACTGAAAACCGCCGTATTAGTGGAACCCCAAAAAGTGGGCTGCTGAAAAGCGGGGCCCTACTATAAAATGACAGCTGGTATAGCATAGTGCGGAGGAGAGCCTGGCTGGGAGTCCAGAGTCTGTGAGTTCAAATCCCCGCTCGTGTCTCCTGGGGGTCAAGGGCCAGCTAAAGATCACCCCACAGTGAGTGACTCAGTGCCCTTCCACCTGTGCAGCCGTGGGCAAGCTGCATAGTCCCAAGGAGCCCAGTTGCCCCCCAGCTGGCAGTTGCGGACAAGGAAGGCGCTGGCTTGTGCAGCTGTGGCAAGCTGAGCAGGCCCTGGCCAGCTGGGGAGGACTAGCCTCAGAGGACGGCAATGGTAAACCCCCTCTGTATACCGCTTACTATGAAATCCCTATTCATAGGGTAGCCATAAGTCGGGATCCACTTGAAGGCAGTCCATTTCCACATTTCCATATATATAATATATATACATGTATGTATATATGCACGACCCTGAAGGCTGCTGCTATTCAGTCACCAAATAGTGGCCTAGATGGATGAATATACAGAATCCCTTTCATCCAGTGTTTCCTATCCAGAGGTTTAAACATGGATTTTTAAAATTTCTATTTTTTTTTTTTTGCTTTGGCAATCAAAAGCCACAGTCGGGTGTACTTTAAATTGGATTCCTGCACTGAGCAAGGCGTTGGACTCAATGGCCTTATAAGCGCCTTCCAGCTCTACTGTTCTATGATTGCGTGTGTGTGTGTATGTATGTGTGTAATTGTATTCAGCTAGACCCACATTCACACCATACATTTGTTCCACTATTTTTTCTCTTTAAACCATTCTGGCTTCCCCCAGACAATCCTAGGAACTGTTGTTGGTGAAGGGTGCTGAGAGTTGTTAGGAAAACCCTATTCCCCTTACAGAGCTGCAAATTCCCAGCATTCTGTGAGGGAAGCCATGATGCTTCAGAGTGGACTCTGTGGCCTTATAGAGCCTTTTCAACTCCTCTGTGAAATGTATAGTGTGAATGTGGCCCAATTCGTACTCAGAATAGACCCATAAAATTAATGAACCTAGTTTAGTCATGCCTATTAACTTCAGTGGGTATTCTCTGAGTAGGACTAGCGTTGAATACCACCCATGAAGAAATCATCAACTGTAAATATTGGTCAACAAACATGACATCTTCAGTAGTACTATTGGCTCATATTCAGCTTGTAATCAACAACAATCCCGAGATCCTTCTCACATGTCGTATTGCTGAGCCAAGTATCCCCATTATAACTGTGCCTTTGGTTTCTTTTTCCTAGTTGTAGAACTTTGCACTTATCCTTGTTAAATTTCATTCTGTTGTTTTCAGCCCCATGCTCCAACCTATCATCATTTTGAATTTTGTTTCTGTCCTCTAAGGTATTAGCTATCCCTTCCAATTTTGTATTATCTGCAAATTTGATAAGCATTCCCTGCACCTCCTCATCCAAGTCATTAATAAAAGTGTTGAAGAGCACTGGACCCAGGACCGAGCCCTGTGGTACCCTGCTCGTTACCTCCTCCCACTTTGAGAAGGAACCATTGATAAGCACTCCTGAGTACGATTCTGTAGCCAGCTGTGGATCCACCCGATAGTTGTTCCATCCAGCCCACATTTAGGTAGCTTGCTAATCAGAATATCATGGGGCACTTTATGAAAAGCTTTGCTGAAGTCGAGATCTATTATGTTCGCAGCATTTCCACAGTTTACCAGGGAGGTGCCCCCATCAAAAATAAGATTAGTCTGGCAGGATTTGTTCTTGAGAAATCCATGTTGGCTTCTAGTAATCACTATTGCTTTCAAGGTGCTTACAGATTGACTGCTTTATAATCTGCTCCAGAATTTTCCCAGGGATTGATGTCAGGCTGACATCAGGTAGTTCCCAGGTTCTTCCTTTTGGCCTTTTTGAAGATAGGGAGAACATTAGCCCTTCTCCAGTCATCTTCCACAATTTCGCAAAGATAATAGACAGTGGTTCCAAGAGTGCTTTAGCCAGTTCCTTCAATACTCTAGGATGCAGTTCATCAGGCCCTGGAGGTTTGAACTCGCTCAAGGTGATTAGGTATTCCTTGACCATTTGTCTTTCGATCTCAAACTGCAATCCTGCTAACGTTTCCCAGGAGGGTCATAGACCCTTTTTTGGGAGAAGACTGAGCCAAAGTAGGAATTGAGTACTTCTGCCTTTTCTTTGTCATCTGTTATCATTTTGCCATCCTCATTGAGTAGCTGTGCCACCATTTCTTTTCTCTGTCTTTTACTATGGATGTACCTGAAGTAAGCTTTTTTGTTGCTAAACCTCAGCTCATTCTCAACTTTAGCCTTCTTGACACCATCCCTGCAATTCCATGCTACTTGTCTGTACTCTTCCTTTGTGGCCTGGCCTTTCTTCCACTTCATGGATGTGTCCTGGCCCTCCTCTGTGTGACAACCTTTCAAGTACTTGAAGAGTGCTATCATATCTTCCTTCAGTCTTCTCTTCTCAAGGCTAAACATGCCCAGTTCTTTCAGCCTCTCCTTACCGGGCTTTGTTTCTAGTCCCCTGATCATTTTTGTTGCCCACCTCTGAACCTGTTCCAGGTTGTTCCTGAACCTGGTTGAACCTGTTCCTGCCCATTGGCCATGTTGTGTGGGACTGATGGTAGTTGTAGTGCAACAGCTTTTGGAAGGTCACCCCTGTCACAGACCAAATGAAGCTGCCATGACCTTGGTATGTCAAGTTCAGTATTGTTATTTACTTAAATATTTAAATATTTACAATTTCATATAAAATATCACAAGGATATATGACTTTAAAATGCAGTGCAATCATAAAAACAATAGGAATGCCAGACACATCAATAAAAGCTGGTTGGCAAAGGATCTCAGCCACGAAAGGCTCGTCTGAACTATACAGTTTTGAGAAGATACCTAAAAGCAAGCAGGGATTATTCTTGCTGGAGCTCTGTTCTCTACAGGAGTTCCACAGAGCAGGACCTGTCACAGTAAAGGCTCAATCTTTGGTAAAGGCCAGCTGAACCTCTGGGGAATGTGGGATCATTTGAAGAAATCAGGCAGTCTTCATCAGACTTTGTCAACCTGGTGGCCTCCAGATGTTTTTGCTACAACTCCCATGAGCCTCAGATGACTACAACTTGCGGGAGTTGTAGTCTGAAACATCTGGAGGCCACCTGGTTAGTGAAGACTGGTCCACCCTGAGGTTTTGAACAGGAGATCCTTTATCTTGCACTGTTGCTGAGCGCATAAAACCCTTGCTTCTGATGAATGAATAAGCTAGTCCTTGGCTCTTCCCTTCTGTTCCCTTCTCTGCTTTTCTTTGTTTTACAGCAGAGACCTCCAGCTTTCCTTGGTCATTATGCAAAGTTGCGACCTATACTAAATTTAACTCTACTAAAAAGAAGCAGATGTTGCAAATAAATGTATCTTTTCTTCTTCAGAAGAGACAACAGGGCTGGATGGCTTCCTCGTTCGCGCCCTGTTCTCCTCTTCCTGTCCCTTCAGACAGTGAAAGCCGACACGTGTCCCAGATGAGCCGCTGTTGACATTGTGGGCTCCTGCTGGGAGGAAGGGAGGGATATAAAATTGTTGTTGTTGTTGTTGTTATTATTATTATTATTATTACGTAGTAGTAGTAGTAGTAGTAGTAGTAGTAGTAGTAGTAGTAGTAGTAGTAGTAGTAGTAGTGGTCTACCTTCTCAGCAGCTGGGGAATTCAACAGTTTCCCCACGTCAACCCTCTTCTTCCTGCGACCACAAATGCTGCATAGTTGAGCTCTGTGGGCACAAATGTTGACAGCTCCCAAGTAGAATGTCTAGAATATTAATTTTGTCAATTAATAATAAGCTGTCAGATGTTGCAACCTTAAATTCAAATCTTTCCTGGAAAGTGGTAAAAGAAACTGAAACAAGGAAGGTTCCCTTCCTCTTTTTACTGCAAAATGTGCAGACTATATGGTTAATCTGGTAGCCCCATCAACGTTTTCCTACCGTTAGGGCCCAAGAGCCACACGTTACCTCTTTTAAATATAATTTTGAATTCCACTTATCCATAGAAGCTATGCTAGCTTTGCCTTTCACTAAGTATAGTGATGTGAACACGTTTAGTCCATATTGAAAAGATGACAGCATAAGCCAGAAGTGGGTCCTATAGCAAAATGCTGCAGGCTGGAATGTTCCTGTTTAGAGTGCCACCCGGGCAGCCATGCCCACTTCCACAATACTCCATTCCACCACCTTGATTTTCCATTTTTCTGTTTTTCATTCCTCAAAAGACACAAAATATTCTATGGCTGCTGGACATTCTAAGTGAGCTGGGGTTAGTGGTTTGGGGGGGGGGATTGGGTATCTTTTGTACTTTGGTAAATGTTGGGGTTCTCCTCAGCACACTGATATCTACTTCTAGTTTCTCAATGACTTTGTTTTGGCTAAAATCCTGTCAGAACTTGCCAGCCGAGTTCACTCTTAGAAGGAGTGATATGTGTGTTAAGAGCAGGGGTGTAGTTGTCTGGGGTCTCGAGGGGTCTTAGACCCCTTACTTTTTAGGGAGCACGGTCCCTGCAGGATCCCTATGTCTCCAGCATCCTACAAACCAATCAGCATGGAAGGAGAGTGTGTTAGCCACTGAGAAGAGTCTTCTAACAAGCTTCCTTGTCCTTTCCTGCTGATTGGAGCCAATCAGAGTGAAAAGAGGTGAGTCAGCCAGTGAGAAGACCCTTTTAAGTAGTTAACTCTCCCCCCTTTCATGCTTATTGGGACATCCACTGTTGCGGGAGAAGGCATTAACAAGGACTCATTCTCAATCCAGCAACAAAAAAGCAGGGCGTGGCTGTGACTGTCGTGCAGGGACCCTGGACTTCTGAATTTGCCACTACACTACTAGATAAGAGTAGATACAGAAGAATCTTCTTCGCGCTCTTACATGAATTCTTGTGTGGGAACGACCAGCCTGATTAAATTGATTAGTCGGCACTGAATCTACTGCCAAAGGAAATACTTCATATCATAAATAATTAACTTAAGGAACTTACTGCCACTAGATGCAGTGATGGCCCTTGTCTTAGCCTGGGTCTACACTGTTGGGCTGTTGACCCATAGGCATTACTGTCTCTAGTTGTTTTCCATAAAGCCTGCAAGTTTGGAGAAGTAACTGTTATCTCCTGGCCTGAGAGAGAGCAGACATCCAAGGCCAGCGGTTGTCATGGTAACGTGAGATAGCAACTGGGAAAGTTCTAACAGAGTCTGTAAGTTGTGTCTCCTGTATATTGCCTCTGAACTGATAGGTTGTCTTCTGTGTTTACCTTTGGAGAGAGATGTACCAGAAGGGGGGGTGACTGAAGAAACTCTACATGTATTTACTCTTAAGCCTGTTGGCCTTAATGTCTTAATAAAGACTCTTAACCTGATCTAATGCATCTGAGAAGTTTCTTGCTCAACTTAACTCCAAAGTAACGTATGCTGTGTCACGCAAGAACCGCCACCATCAACATACACTTGCAGCAGAATGAGATGGTAGAGTCCCAAGTGTGCAGAATGGGCTGTACCACTTGAGACTACAGGTGGGGGTACTTGTTTTAGGATAGTCGGCAACGTAAACTCTCACAAACAGAAAGTTAGCACTCTTTTGTCCGCTCTGGTGGATTTCTGTCCACTGGGAGGAGTTTATCTTGGGGAGCCTTCAAAAATGTCATCCCACTCATTCTAATAGTCTGTCAACAGCTGTTAGGTACAATCCATTCAGAGATGGTGTACTTTTTGAGTACCGGATAAGGGAGGGGGGAGGGGGGAGGGGGGATAGAGAGAGAATGGGAAGGTTGCACTGTTCACACACAGTTGGGGGGTTCCAAAGGCATCTGGTAGGCCACTTTTAAAACACAATGCTGGATTAAATGCTCCCATCTCATTCTTATCGAGCAGGGCTGTTCTTATAGACTGGAAATGGATGCTGGTTTTGTCCAGTGTGGTGGAAATGCGTACTTAAAATAGGAATGGAATGATATAGCTTACATATAAGGTTAATCCCATGTAACAGAGAAGGGGGACCTGTGGCTGTCCAGACGTTGTATTCTCTTATTGGCCCCCGCCAGCCTGGCCACTGGCCAAGATAGCCAACATGGGGCCCTCCAGATGTTTTAGACTACAACTCCCATCATCCCTGCTCCAGGCCATGTTAGCTGGGACTGATGGAAGATGTGGGCTGACAAATTAATAAATAATAATAATTTTAAAAAATAAATCTGAGGGCCACAAATTCCCCATTCCTGATGTAGAACATCAAAATCATTTCAATGAGCAAGAGTGTACGTTCTGTCTGAACTCCTTGTAGTAACATTTGGTTACCAAATGTTTCACTATAGTTATGAGTTCCTCTGCCTCTGAAGAGCAAAGCTCGGTAATTGCTCGTTTTGGAGTTGTGTTTCTGAAGTTACCCATTATCACCTCCTTTACGTTTACACAGTTTGAGTATTCATAACATGCTTATGTTCAGATGTGGTAGCTTCCTATCTTAAGCTTTCAGTGAGTATCTGAATTTATCTCCCCCTGCCCCCTCCCACCTCTAGAAGACTGTGGGCTGCTGGCCATGACATAGTAAGCCAAGCCATAGCAAGCCAAGCCATAGCAAGCCAAGCCATAGCTTACCAGGACCACACAGATGCTGGCTGCAGGAGAGGAGCTTTCGGCTGCTTGGCTTCTCCCCAGTCCTGTTCGTTCCTGCGCTGTACTGAGCTAAGCCTCGGTTTCACTTAGCATATCGTCCAGACCCAGGATCCTGGTTAAGCTGTCTTCTCCCTAACCATGAGCTACAGCCTTAGTTTGGCTTACCATGTCGTCTGAATCAGGCCAATCTACCTGGCAGTTGTCAAAAGAAATTTGAGAATTCAGGGGGCCAGGAAGATGCTGTTGGGAATTCAAATGCTGATTTCAAACATAGAAATTATCACTATATTATCACACACCCCAATTGAACATAAGGGCACTATTAATACTCTAGAAATGTTTAAGGAGAGGGAAGATTAAATATTCAGTCTGGGATGGAGTAGAAATTTTGGATGTGACTTTTCACCCACCACCCCTGACTGCTCACTGCTAATTTAAGTAGGATTCATGTGTTTGGCTTATGGAGAATCCCCAGTGTGGTGGAAGAAATGGTGGTTGTTTAGTCTTGCTTGGAGGACTGTGCCTGCTGACCGTAGCTGCACTGCCTTTATTGTCTGCATAGTGTGTGTGTGTGTTAAAATTCTGAATTACTAATAAGGATAACTAATGAAATTTCAGGTAATTATTTCTCAGGCAGAACCCTTCCCTTCTGTGTCTCCAAGTACTGCGTGACCAAAATGAACATTATATTCACCCTGTTCTTTTTTAAAAAAATGTTAAATTAAAAAGCCATTTACTACTCTCACCACCACCACCGTGAAATGTAAAACTCTTGCTTGTGGGGACATCTGTTCCATGCTACTGGATTGGCACTTTTTCCTTCAGTGGCGTGCATGAAGGCGAACTTTGATTATGCTGGAAGCTGAAGTTCAGGTTTTGCTGAAGTTCAGGTTTTACTGAAAATCTCCTTCAAGACTCCATTGCAGTCAAGTGCAAAAAAACCCTCCCCTTTGACCTGTGGATTGGTCCCTGTGGGAGCAATTATTCTTTTCAGTGAGGTTCTTACTTTTTCCTTCCTTCTCTCTTCCTCCTTTTTTTTTTTAGCACTGAATATTACAAATGTCAAGAACAAGTTTTAACCCCAGTATGTCTAAAAGACTGTTTCCGTGCTTGCTGGCACAAATACCAATTTTAATCCTTGCATGTGCAAGTGTTTTGTGATTATGTTGATTTTATATATGTGTGTGTATATATATATGAAAGTAATTGTGATTAACCAAACAGAGGTTTTTATTGTATTAACAAAATGTTTCAGCTTCCGCCTTCATCAGCTGCCAACATACAAATGCTGTTACCAAGGTGGCAGTTATAGAGCTTTGAGGATGGAATGCTCAGAGGGGCTTCATTAGCAGAAGCTAAGTGATGCTGGTACTGTCCTCCAGGTTCAGGCCATGTGGTGCCAATGTGTCCAGAGAGTAAATCCAAAAGTTCTCCCTTTCAGTCAATGCTGCTGTATACACACACAGATACAGTACACACGCGCACACACAAAAAAAATCCTGTCCCTGCTTGGCCATGAAATTCGCTGGATGGGCCAGTTGCTGTCTCTCAGGCTCACTTACCACACAGCGTTGTTGTGAGGATAAAATGGAGAGATGAGAACCATGTATGCCACTTTGAGCTCCTTGGAGAAAAGATGGGGTAGAAATGTAATAAAACAAATGAATGAGTTCTCTGTTGTGGACTATGTGAGTAGCCAAAGGGTTCTGCCTTAGGCACTTAGGTGGTACAAGTGGGGAGAGCTCTGAAACACTTGATCCTAGAGGCCATTTAAATAATGAGTGGGGTGTTTTCCCCAGGCTTAAGGCAGGTAGTGGGCCGTCAGCATTTAGTTGACACCAAATGGGGGAACACCAAAGAGGAGTCACCCATTGGGTGTTGCCACTTTGGGTGGATAGCAAGGGCCAGGTTATTTCAGGTGACGAGAGATGCTGATGGAAATATTTTTAGACTCCCCTGGTAAGAGAAGGGTATCCTTTTGACTAGGTCAGTGATGGGGAACATGTGGCACTCCAGATGTTGTTGGACTCCAACACCAAGCTGCTGCAATCCACACGGCCAGTGGTTGGGGACAATGGGGAGTGGATTCTGGACATCTGGAGAACCCTCACAGGTTCCCTATCCCTGGACTAGATGAAGGACTCATATTTTCACTGAGCGGGGGATATGGGTTTTTGCCTTATATAAGACCCTGTCCGTGCCAGTTGTTTCAATCTGGAAAAAATACCTACCCTGGACCCAGAAGACCTCGATAATTATTGGCTGGTTGCTTATATTTCCTTACTAGATGAGGTGCTCGAGCATTTGGTTGCTGTACAATTCTAGCGGGAGACTGAGTTTCTAGATCCATTTCAGTTGAGTTTCAGGCCTGACTTTAACAGCACTTTGGTCACCTATACAGAGAGAAAGACACCTAGACTTCTTTGCAGCTTTTCAATATCATTGACCGTACTAACTTTCCAGATAGGCTGGCTGGGGTGGGAACCATATTTTGTACTTGGGTATCTGATTCTAGAAGGTGGTTCTGGGGGACTTAAAATACAACCCCTCAGCCAGGACTGATGCCAGGAAGGACTGGGCCCTTGGGCACCAGCCTGTCCCAGGCCCACGGCGTCATAGCCCAACACACACACCCAATACAGGCAGCACAGGGTTAATAAGCCACGTGACCCACTGACCTCTCATGTCTTGTGAATAACGTGCATGAATGCCTGCCATCAACCAGGATGGCGGTGGGGGTGTCAGTCCCTTAGGGAAGACCCCACCACCATCAGAGTTGATGGCAGGCAGGCATGCACTCAGGCAAGCATGCACAGCGTGCACAGCATTCACACTGACGGGACAGATAGGTGAGGGCATGTGGGTGGGTTTATTGAAGCCTGTGCTGTCTGTATTGGGGTGTGTGTGCCTGGGAGCTCCTTCTCTGCGATCTGCAGCAGGGTCACGTTGCAGAACCCGACACTACTGTGGATCATGGAACAGGAGCACCACCCTAAGGAGAAGCTCTTTGGGGAGGCCTTTGGGCCACAGGGGCCCCTGGCCAGCACCACCCTTCCACCATAAGGAGAGGCCCTTCAGGGCCCCCCCTGGGCCAGGACCCAACCTGGCTGGCCTCTGGCGCCTACCCTGCCCTCAGCATTTATGCTATGCTGTTGCTCACGGTTCTGTTGTTCCCCCCATCTCCAGAGCTATTCAACATCTACCTGAAACCACTGAGTAAAGTCATCAGGAAATTTAAGGTGAGGTGCCCAACAATATGCAGATGACTTCCAACTCTTTCTCCTTTTCATTAAATTGAAGTGAAATGTTGGAATTAGTGCTGGGGTAAGGGCCAATAAATTCAAACTCAGTCCAGAAGATGGAGGTGTCATGAGTAGGTGGTTCATCTGCCTAAGGGAATGGTGTTCATCCTATGCTAGACAGGGTTGCACTCCCCCTGAAGGAACAGGCTTGGGGATGCTCCTTGATCCATCTTTGTCACTGGAAGCATGAGTTGCTTCTGTGGCATGGAGTGCCTTTTACCAGCTTAGGCTGACATGCCAGACACAACCCCTACCTGGACAGACACAGCCTGGTCTCTGTTATCCATGCTCTGCTAACCTCCAGGTTAGACTACTGTCATGCACTTTCTGTGGGGCTGTCTTTGTAGACTGTTCAGAAATTGCAGTTCCTGCAGAACGTGGAGGCTAGAGTACCATTATGATCATATTTTGTGTCTGCTAAGCAACTGTCCTGACCCCCAGTCTGTTTCCAGGGCCACTTCACAGAGCTGGTTTTGACCTTTAAAGCCCTTCATTGGTTAGGCAGAAACAAAAGGGAACAGCACCAAAAAAAGGGCAGGAAAGAGAGACAAGCTCTGGTGCTAGATGAAATTTATTGTGAGCTCGACGTGTTTCGGAACATGTCCTTCTTCAGGAGCTGCAAACATTAAAACAGACTCAAATCAATATAGTGGAGACAACACTGTGGTCTTAAACATGATATTTTAGAGACCACACTCCCTATGACTCATTTTACAAACATTTAGAAGACATAATAAAAAATTTAAAATGTTGTCATATTATATCCTTAAACTTTGACATAATACTGACACCTTAAAAGACTGTACTGTGTGACTCAAAAGGGACTGAATCTTGTGCTAGCCGTGGCAGAACAGCTTCAACATAACACTCTCAGCCCCTCCCCAGGAAAACAGAAGGGAATGGCCCTGTACTGACCTGTGAAGATCTGTTTTTCTCTTTACTCTGTCAGGCAATGCACATTCTCTGAACAGGCCCACACCAAACACAAACTGAACTCAAATGCTGATAGTCTCCATAGAGGGGGTATGTGTAAATCAGCTCAGCTGTGCAATCACTGTGCTTGCAGTGTAAGTATCAGCCGGACCAGTATAATCTGCAAGCACAGTGATTGCACAGCTGAGCCATATCCAGTAGTGGCCTGTGTGGAGGGTGGAGCCACCTTCTGGACACTGGTTTCACTGCAGCTTACCTGGAAGGGACTGCAGCGGGACAGAGCACTGGCGACATAGGGGCTGTGCAGGCAGACTGGCACAACCAACCTTGGTGCTGTTATGCAGCCTGTCCCCCTGCTTGCTCCGGCCCTGACTAGGTAAGCTGCTGCAATGCAGGCGTTGGGAGGATGGCTCTGCCCCTCCCCATGGGCTGCTACTGGCCATACCTAACAGGCTTGGCATAGGAGTAAAAGTGGGCACTTTGCCTAGTTGCTTATGTAGTGCTCCTAATGGGCAATACAATTTAGAGCAGCCTTTGCCAACCTGGTGCCCTGTGGGGTTTCTTTGGGGGGGGGAGGACTACAGCTCCCATCAGCTGCAGCCAATACAGCTGGTTGGGGCTAATGGGAGCTATAACCTAAAACAACTGGAGGGTGCCAAGTTGGCAAAGGCTGCTTTACAGGATAGTGTGTGTGTGTGTGTGTGTGTGTGTATATAAAAGGAGTTTAGGGGGAAGGCAACGGGAAAGAAGTAAAGCTGGAGCGACAGGAAAATCAATGTGAGAGCTCAGTACAGGAGTATATTTGCAGGGCCTGTAAGCACACCTAGATCAGTGGGCACCAGCACAAGTGGCCAAGCAGCGGCTGACCTCTTTTTGCTCCCAGTATGGCTTGAGGAAGAGGAATTCTAAGCAGGTATCTTTTCCACTTGTGACTGTGTGTTTTTGTATTATTCCTTGAGATGATGATACATTTCCTACATTTTAACAAAACTACATAAAGGTCATTACAATCCCTTGAGGGATGTGTGGCAATACAAAGGGGCAGGGGGGGGGATGCTGTTTCATAGAGCTGGAAATAACGCCATCTGTCTTTCTCTTTATTGTGGCCCTGTCAAGTTAACCTACATCTCTCTCTCTCTCTCTCTCACTCTCTTCTCCCCCTCCCAACTTGCAACAGGGAAGAGAAACCTACCTGTTTGCATTAGAAGGCTGATAACAGTGCCTGCAATGATGGTAAAGAAATTCTTCTGAATTTGACAGGTTCTTGAGAGAAAAGCTTCTTTTGTAGTGGTTGGCTTTGATCCAATTTAGTTGCTCTGCTGAGTGAACTTTTTTGTTTGGGTCATGATCACCGCCTTAATTTTTCTCTCTTCATCTTACAGCTTTTTCTCCAACAAAAGTTAGTCTATTTCAGATGGAACGGAGCCTCTTGCCCTTGTAGTTTTTTTTTTAATGTGTGGAAGATTGAAGGGAGGGGGCTGCTCTTTGCTTTCATTCTTGTACTCAGCAACAGCAAAGGACTTTGTCTTCTTCTTCAAGAGAGGTGGCGTTTTAGATGAATGGTTAGAACAAGTCCTAGAGCATTTGTTCTCCAGGGCAACCTTGAAAGCATATCCTGAATGGGAGGTCAATGCTAGCTTCAGCATTAAAAAAAATTGTATTATTTTATTGTAGAACCAAATATCTTTCACATGGCTTTGAAAATGGGAGGGGGGGAAACATTCAGCTTTCTTAATTTTCCAGCGATAACTGTGAATTATCTTCACTGTCAGAGATGGTGTGTCCCTGAATGCCAGTTTCTGGGAACACAAGTGCAGAAAATGCTACTGGCTACTGTGAAAACAGGATGCTGGACTACGTGAGCCTTAGTCCGGTCCAATCCATCTGCAGGTGGATTGAACATTGGTTCACTGAACAATTAAGAATACTTAACATTTTTTTGCAACAACAAAAGCAGAAGAGCCTGCCCTGTTACTAAATTACATTTTTCATTCTTGGATTGTGCCGTTTCCACCCAATCCCTCACCGTTGCTTCTCCAAAATATTGGAACCCTTTGCCTCCTGACATGTTAGGTTCCTTCAATGACTGTGTTTCAGTTACAGGTTGCTTGAGGAAATTAGTCAATGCAAACTACTCTGATCTGTGATTTCGCACTTCTAGAATTTTGAAATGCAGTTCGTAGTTAAACAAAATATCAAAATACATTTAAAACTTGCACATTTTGAAAGAGAGTAAGTATTTAAATACATATTTTAAACACTTTCAAGCTTATTTAAATGAAAAATTCATGGAGGCTTATTGGTGAGCACATTGCAAAACTGACATGGAACAGAAACTGATTGATTTTACACATTCCTAATTGAAAGGTTAAGGACAGAATATGGAGAAACCAACTGGTTCCCCATCGAAAAAGGTGTGAGACAGGGGTGTATTACTCCACTTATTTAATCTATATGCAGAACATATCATACGGAAAGCGGGATTGCACCAAGATGAAGGAGGTGTGAAATTGGAGGAAATATCAATAATTTAAGATATGCAGTTGATACCATACTACTAGCAGAAACCAGTAATGATTTGAAACGAATGCTGATGAAAGTTAAAGAGGAAAGCACAAAAACAGGACTACAGCTGAACGTCAAAAAGACCAAAGTAATGACAACAGAAGATTTATGTAACTTTAAAGTTGACAACGAGGACATTGAACTTGTCAAGGATTATCAATACCTTGGCACAGTCATTAACCAAAAGGGAGCCGTCAAGAAATCAGAAGAAGGCTAGGACTGGGGAGGGCAACTATGAGAGCACTAGAAAAGGTCCTCAAATGCAAAAATGTATCACCCAACACTAAAGTAAGGATCATTCAGACCATGGTATTCCCAATCTCTATGTACGGATGTGAAAGTAGAACAGTGAAAAAAGCGGGTAAGAGAAAAATCAACTTTGAAATGTGGTGTTGGAGGAGAGCCTTGCGTATACCATGGACCGCAAAAAAGACAAATTATTGGGTGTTAGAACAAATTAAACCAGAACTGTCACTAGAAGCTACAATGATGAAACTGAGGTTATCATACTTTGACACATAAGACATGATTCATTAGAAAAGACAATAAAGCTGGGAAAAACAGAAGGGAGTAGAAATAGAGGAAGGCCAAACAAGAGATGAATTGATTCCATAAAGGAAGCCACAGACCTGAACTTACAAGATCTGAGCAGGGTGGTTCATGACAGATGCTACTGGAGGTTGCTGATTCATAGGGTTGCCATAAGTCATAATCGACTTGAAGGCACATAACAACAAAATTGAAAGGTTGGACTATATCCATGCTATTGGATTGTATCCAATATTAGTTTCTCTCAGAGCTGACCCATTGAAGTGAATATGACTAATTTCAGCCTATTCATGTCAAGGGGTCTGCTCTGAGTGGGACTCTGAGTAGTGACTGCTTATGTGACAAAAGCCTTCTGGGTGTTTATGACAAAACATGTGAGAACTTGTGGAGTTAGCGCTGCCTTCTGGATGATGCCATGTGCTGCTGGTAATGCCCCCTGCATATGTGATTAGCAGAATCTGAAGGGGCTGATTCATCACATATAAGGCTCCAGCACACTGGATTGGTGAGGAATCCCATCACCTTATTAGAAACCTTTCACAAGTGAACTGATCCCCTACCAGTTGCTTAGGAGTATTCCCCACACAGCTAAGGGGTGGAGCCGGCCTCACATATTCTTGCAGGCACCTCCTTGTGTTCTGTGGTAAACACTGACAAAGGACAAAAGTTGTCATTCTTTAACTCTTTTCACTCGTAACCAGCCCCCTTCACTCTTAATTATGGAAGACTGATGATGATATGTTGACACTATTTTTACCTTATGCTTTTTAGCCCTTATGAAAGAGTTGTAGCTCTCCACATGTTGTTATGTGTAGTTGCTGTTAGTTTTTTAAATCTGCGCAGTTTATATTTTAGTATGGTGGTATTTGTATTTTTGTTCTTTTGTAATTATGTTTTAAACTTCTTCTTGTGCATTGCCCAGAGAAATGTTATAAATGAATAAATAAATACCCTGATGACTTTATGGGGAATGGCCAAGGCTCAACGGTAGAGCTTCTGGCTTGCATGCAGAAGGTCCCAGGTTTAATCCCTGGCATCTCCAGGTAGGGATGTCTGAAATTCTGGAGAGCTGCTGCTGCCAGTCAGTGTAGACAATACTGAGCTAGATGGACCAGTGGTATAAGGCAGCTTCCCACGTCGCTAAGATAAGAGAACACTGTGACTCTCCTGTGCCAGCCTTTGCCATCCTGATGTTCTCCAGATCTTTTGAACTACAACTCCCAGCCAGCATAGTTGTGTGATGTGGAACTGATGAGAGTCGTGTTTCAATACGTCTGGAGGGCATTAGGTTAGTGAAGGCTGTCCTCTGCTCTTTCAAAGGGAAAAGGATGGAGGGAACTGTCCAAAGTGAAAGCTCACTTCAAACTAATGGTTCCCCTTGGATAGCATATTATTCTTGAGACTCAATTTAATGCTCATTGAGGAGAAAGAAGGCCCTCTTTCCCTTCCCATCTCAGGTTATATTATCTTTGGGGGGTAAAAGTAACTCAATTTGTGTTCTTGTTGAAACATAGGAAATTGTTGGGAAAAAGAAAAGGTGATTTGTAATCCCTTTGCAACTGAGCTGCCAAACTGAAATGATTTCAGTGATAGCCAAATCCCTTCTGGAGCTTGGCTGTCAGCTAAGTGAGAGAAGGGGAGGGTGTTTCCAACAGTTGCAAGTCTTCATTCGAAGAAGTGGTAAAATGGTCTCATACTGCAGAGCACGTGATAAACTAACCCAAGTGTTGCAATACATCTCATAGTCTTATAATCTTTTCTCCCACTTTTGGGACTGCATCTTGAAATCTTTTGTTGGGCATCCTCACATGAAATTTTCTGTTAAGATATAGATCTGCTTGGATCTGCTGTGTGCTAAGAACCTTTAAAAAACTACTGCATTGTAATTGTGTTCTGAATTAGAAGGATTTTGGCACATGGATTTCTCCCACAATGCATTTGTACTACACCAGCTGTGTGCCTTCTGTTGTTGCCACTCACTGTTCTTCCTTCTGGTTGAGTCCAAACATCTACTTCTCTCCTTGCTTTTTTTTGTTGGTTTGTTTCTTTCTTTTTCTTCGTAACCGTTTCTCCTGATAGAACATTGTACCAACTTGGAGCTGTGTGCTAGTTTCCTACATCTGTGTGTGCCTAGCTTGCTCAACAGGTAAAGAGGACCTCTACTTAAGTCAAAAGTTGTCGTTTGCATTCCTTTCCAACAAGATTGCCACTGTGGATTGCCCCGAAGACCAGGAAATCATTATCACATGTGGTGCCACAGTTATTCTTCGAGGAACCGATTGATCACACCATGTGATCATGAGGAAGTAGACACTAGGCCGCTCATCCACTTACAGGATGCCCTTCTGAATGTCTGTACTAACTGCTTGGTGTGCACTGTAGACCCGGATGTAGTGGTGATCGTCGTTGGGAAGTTCCATTACCTGATCACCCTGTGCCAAGATGTGAGCAATTTGGGTTGCGTTTGATGCAGGTAAGACCTTTACATATTGTTACATCAGTGCTATCTGAAGACCTTGGTAGGGAGAAGTCTCTGGTCCTCTCTTGTCTTCCAAAGTTGCATGGGATGTTATACCACATCTGCATTCTTTGGATGAGGCAAGAGGTCAGCATGGGAGGCATGGAATTGCTATCATGATGTGACATGTGCCTTTACCTACATGGCACTCTATTCTTATACAAAAGTAGAGGTTGATGCTCAACATTTCCAGCTGCTGGAACACTTCACTGTTATCCTGTATGATAAGACCAGTGTCCTAGAACATGTGAATGAAACCAGAAAGGAGCTGTTTTGCCAGAAGGGGAAGACAATGGAGACACTTCCCCCAACCCAGGATGCACAATTGCAACACTCAAAGCAGGTTACATATCAGGCTGGAATACGGTGCACTGGTGAGCAGAGTGAACAACACACACCTAATCCAGAAGGTTGAGGCTGGAGTTTTGATGGGACAGCCAGTCATGGATTCCTTGTGGAACATGTTACCTGTTGCCTCCAAGGCCTGCAGTGAACTAGTCAAATGTAGCTGCAAGAGTTGAAGTGGATGCAGTGCTAGGTGTGCACATAGAAAAGCTAGTTGGAAGTGCACAGAACTCTGCTGTTGTGACTGTGAGAAGAAAGACAAGCATAAATTGCTTGTGCTGTGGATAATGTATCATCACATTTACAATTGAGATAGTTACAACAGTATATTCAGTGATTATGTTACATTAAAGTATTGTGACTTACTTTGTTCTTGCAACTTTTATGTAGTTTAATAAACTACTTTTATATAGTTTGTGTTAATAAAAAAAATCTGCTGCTTTTCTAAATGGTATAGTTGTATTCCTTGACCCAGTAAATGTATATTTGGACATCAAGACTGTGATCCTAAATGGTTTAGAAGCTGAGTTATTAGTAGATATAGGTTTTTACATGAATTTCAAGATGGCTTCCATGATGTATCTAGAGGAAGTGGTGTAGGCTTCTGGACAGTGAAGTCTTTCCAGAAAGACAAGTAATGGGTTAAAACTGTGCAGCTGTCCAAGGACAAACTGCAGCTGGCACTGAACCGAAAGTGTATAAAGCCTTGGGAGAGAAATCTCAAGGTGTGGGGGATGTTAGTCGGAGTAAAAGAATTGTATTATCAAGTAACCTTTGTCTTAGGGATCAGTAAAGATCTATCTATACAACTTGTTGTCCGTCATTATTCTACGTTCGTGGGCATTCTGTTGGGCGCATCATTCTTCGGGCATATCACTTCAGCATTTCATCGCTAACAACAAGGGTTATGGGCCCAGACTGCCCAGACTGCCCAAGGATATAGCCCAGACAGACCAAGGAATATAGCCCAGACTGTCCAAGGAAATAACCAATAGAGCTCGGAGTGAAGAGAACAAACAAAGTACAGTGTGTATGGAGTTGCGGAAAGCAGCTGCAGACAGGATGGCAGTTCCGCTTTCGGCTGGCATGCCTCTGGAACGGCTGACAGAAACAAATTACTCAAGTTGGCGTTTGAGGATGCAAGCATTTCTGACAAAGGAAGATCTATGGCAAGTGGTTATACATGAACCCCCAACCGTGCCGCCACCGGAGCAGTGGATTCATATGGTTGAAAAGGCAAGGTCGTTTCTTATATTGGCAGTTGATGATTCACAGTTGCTGCATATTCAAGATAAGCTGACAGCTCGGCTTATATGGACTGCTCTTAATGAGGTGCACGTAAGGAGAACAGCCAGCAGTAAAATACATTTGGCTAGAAGGCTATACCAACTGAGACTGAATGATGACGTAAAAATGTCTACACATCTTCTGGAGATTAAGAAGCTGTTTGCTGAATTGCAAGAAAGGAATGTAGTTCACATGCAATTGCAACAGGTTTATATCATTCTCTCTTCATTTAATAGTTCCTGGGACTCTGTAGTATGTTCATTGCAAGCAATGCCAGATGAAGGGCTGACTGTCCAGTATGTGTCGGGAAAGCTGATCCAGGAATGGGAAAGGCGAAAGGAAGCAGAGGAAAGAGAGAGAGGATCGGAAACAAAAGAAAGAAGAACTGAAAGAACTGAGATAAGTACGAGGACTTCTGGAATAAAAGCCTGTTATATATGTGGTTCACATTCGCATCTACAAAAGGACTGTGAGTTGAAAAGGAAAGGACGAGGGAGAAAGCCGTCGTACATGCAGCTGGTGAGTGCTGACAAGTGCAAAACTGAAAGCTGCAGAAACACAGACATTATCGAGTGGATAGTAGACTCAGGAGCTACTCACAGTATGATCACAGACAGAACATTGTTTAAAACTATGGTTCCCACGACTGAGGATGTGGTACTTGCTGATGGTACGCACAGAAAGGTACTGCGGAGGGGAACTGTAAAGTTATGTATACTTAACACTGTAATGACTGATGTATTATATGTACCAGGACTAGAAAACAACATTTTATCTGTCACGAAATTGAATTCCATGAGTTATGAGGTAATGTTTAGTCACGGAATGTGTAAAATAAGCAAAGGACAGAGGATATGTGTACAAGGAAAGCTACGGAATTCACTGTTTTACATAAAAATGAGTATCATCAGGTGTAGTCAGAGGGTGGAAAGCATAATCATACCAGACGGTGCAACAGTAACGAGCCCGGTGATAGAGTCGTCCCTGGCGTTCACCGCCGCCATAGTCGCACATAATGAGTTACAGGAGGAACCCTCTTGCATTGATGATATCAGGCAGTTGCCCATGACCAAGCAGGCCAAATGGCAGGCAGCCATGAAAGAGGAGCTAAAAGCCATAGACAACAACGGCACATGGACTCTGAGCAGTCTTCCCACAGGAAAGAAAGCCATCGGTTGCAAGTGGGTGTTTAAGAGAAAAAGGACTAGCTCAGGAGAGGTGCACAGATACAGAGTGCGACTAGTAGCAAAGGGGTTTACACAACAGTATGGTAATGACTATGATGCTGTCTTTGCCCCTGTTGTCAAGCATGAATCTGTTAGAATACTCTTGAAGATTGCTGCAATGAAACATATGAAGGTCTACCATTATGATATAGGCACGGCTTTCTTGCATGGAGACCTGCAGGAGGAGATAGACATGGAGCAACCCCCAGGGTTTGTAACGAAACCAGGGCTAGTGTGTAGGCTGCACAAATCTTTATACGGTCTTCGCCAGAGTGCGAGATGTTGGAATGCAAAGTTGGACGAAGTATTGAGGTCTATGGGTTTTAGACGATGTATAGCAGACACATGTGTGTATGTCAAGACAAATGGAACAAGCACCACGTATTGTTCCGTGTATGTGGATGATATTCTGTATATATTCCACGATGAAAAAGATGAGATATACTTCCATGGTAGCCTACGACAGCATATAGATACGAAGTGCTTGGGGCCAGTGAAGCACTATTTAGGAACTGACATCATGCGTGGTGATGATGGTAGCTTTATGCTGAGACAGGAAGGAAAAATAAAGCAGCTTCTAACCGAATGTGTGATGTCAGACTGTAAACCAGTAAGGACACCCATGACTGTCTCATTTCAACAGGAAACACAGGAGACACAATGCGGAGACCCAACTCTATATAGACATATCCTGGGCAAACTACAATACCTTGTAATGGTAACTCGCCCAGACATTTGTAATGCAGTCAGCATCTTAAGCAGGAAGGTGGCGAAACCTGCAGAAACCGACTGGCAAGTGCTTAGATACCTCCAGGGCTCAAGTAAGAAGGGGCTGGCTCTTTCCGTGCAGGAACAGGGTGGCATGGACTGTTTTGTGGATGCAGACCATGCGGGTGAACTCACAAGCCGTAAGTTAACCACCGGCATAGTAATGCGGCTGCACGGGTCAGTGATCGATTGGTGTAGCAGAAGGCAAGCGGTTATGGCAACTTCAAGCTCAGAAGCTGAGTACATTGGCTTGTCAAGCGCATGTAACGAACTGCAATGGTTCGAGCATCTGACACATGAAGTGGGAATAGAGGTTAAGAAGCCTATAAAAGTATATGAGGATAATCAAACATGTATAAGGCTAGCGACATCAGAAGCAAACACCAAGCGCACAAAACACATAAGTGTCAGATATCACCATGTCAGAGAAAGCATATGGCAGGGGTTCATCACGTTGATATACTGCAACACTGCTGACATGTTGGCGGATATCATGACCAAACCCATATGTGAAGAGAAGTACAGCAAAATGTTACTATGCTTGGCGTGTTTAACGTGAATGACGAATGAAGAAGGAACTGCATATTTCACTTGTAATAAACCTAACCAAAATGAACAAATGTAACATGAATGTAACCAATGATAATTTGAAACTGTGTATAATATTGTATCTGGTCTTAATGGAAAGGTGGGAGCTGTAGGCTTCTGGACAGTGAAGTGTTTCCAGAAAGACAAGTAATGGGTTAAAACTGTGCAGCTGTCCAAGGACAATCTGCAGCTGGCACTGAACCGAAAGTGTATAAAGCCTTGGGAGAGAAATCTCAAGGTGTGGGAGATGTTAGTTGGAGTAAAAGAATTGTATTATCAAGTAACCTTTGTCTTAGGGATCAGTAAAGATCCATCTATACAACTTGTTGTTGTCCGTCGTTATTCTGCGTTCGTGGGCATTCTGTTTTTGGGCGCATCATTCTTCGGGCATATCACTTCAGCATTTCATGGCTAACAACACGTGGTTCCTATCAAACATGGAAAGCTACAGCAATGGGTAGCATGCAGGAAAGATTTGATGCTTTTGTCTAGAACATCTACATCTATTTGCCAAGTTGCCTTGACTATTCCTGCCCTGGAGGACTTGATCTGGAAGGTTCTTCCTGAGAAACTGTAGGCTCCATCTCACTGTACATTTAAAGCACTATGATTCCACTTTATTTAATTTATTTAATTTATTATTTTATTTATATACCACCCTCCCAGCAGGAGCCCAGGGCGGCAAACAGAAACGCTAAAAACACTTTAAAACATCATAAAAAGACCTTAAAATAGATTAAAACAAAACAACGTTAAAAACATTTTAAAAAGCTTTAAAAGCATCTTTTTTTTAAAAAAGGGTTAAAAACATATTATTAAAAAATATTAAAAGCAATTCTAACACAGACGCAGACTGAGATAGGTCTCAGCTTAAAAGGCTTGTTGAAAGAGGAAAGTCTTCAAAAGGCGCCAAAAAGATAGCCTGCCTAATATTTAAGGGGAGGGAATTCCACAGGGTAGGTGCCGCCACACTAAAGGTCCGTTTCCTATATTGTGCAGAACGAACCCCCTGATAAGATGGTATCTGCAGGCAGGGCCGGCTCCAAGAATGCCAGGGCTCTTGGGCATCAGCTTGCCCTGGCCCCCGGCATGTGTGTGCACGTGTATCACGCATGCACGCGCCCCCATGCCCCCACCTACCTTTCTGCTGTCTTTTACCATTGCCCTTAACGAAGATGGCGGCCACGGTTTCCCTAACGGGATGACGCCTCCACTGCCATCTTCGTTGATGGCAAGTGTGTGTGCTACGCACACACATCTCTGCCATCAACTAACATGGCGGCAGGGGCTTCAGTACCTTAGGGAAACCGTGGCCACCATCTTCGTTAAGGGTAATGGTAAAAGACAGCAGAAAGGTAGGTGGGGGTAGGTGGGGTGTGGGGGCCCCGTGGATCACAGAAAGGGAGCGGAGGGTCAGCTGAGGGCTCCCTGTAGCTCCAGGGGCTGTTGGGCCAGTGCCCAACCTGGCTGCCCTTTAGAACCGGCCCTGTCTGCAGGAGGCCCTCACCTGCAGAGTGCAGTGATCGATTGGGTACATAAGGGGTAAGATGGTCTTTCAGGTATCCTGGTCCTGAGCTGTATAGGGCTTTGTACACCAAAACTAGAACCTTGAACTTGGCCCGGTAGCAAATGGGCAGCCAGTGCAATTCTTTCAGCAGTGGGGTGACATGTTGGTGATACCCTGCCCCAGTGAGCAGTCTCGTCGCTGCATTTTGCACCAGCTGCAGCTTCTGGACCAACCTCAAGGGCAGCCCCACATAGAGCACATTGCAGTAATCCAGCCTGGAGGCTACCAGTGCGTGGACAACAGTGGTCAGGCTATCCCGGTCCAGAAACGGCTGCAGCTGTCTTGTCAGCCGAAGCTGGTAAAAGGCACTCCTAGCTACAGAGGTCACCTGGGCCTCTAGCGACAAAGATGGATCCAGGAGCACCTCCAGACTACGGACCTGCTCTTTAAGAGGGAGTACGACCCCATCCAAAGCAGGCAACTGACCAATTATCCGAACTCGGGAACCATCAACCCACAGTGCCTCTATCTTGCTAGGACTCAGACTCAGTTTATTAGCCCTCATCCAGCCCACCACCAAAGAATCCTGGGAAGTATAGTTTGTTTGGTGCTGAGAGTTATTAGGAGACCCTTCTTCCCCTCACAGAGCTACAGCTCCCAGAGTAGTCTAACAGTCAATCCCTCTTCCCAGGGAACTCTGGCAACTGTAGCTCTGTGAGGGGACCAGGAGGTCTGCTAACAACTGTCAGCACCACAAGCTACAGTTCTCAGGATTCTTTCGGAGAATCCATGTTTGCTTAAAGTGGTATGATACTGCTTGAAATGTCAGAGTTCACTACATGGAACAGTGATGAGCATTTCCTTGGGGGGGGGGGAGTTGCCAGAATTGATCAATTGACCCTCCAATCAAACATGCAATCAGAAGACCAGGGCAGGGAATTGAGTTTCTCTTTCTATGTCAAGTAGGGTAATAACAACTTGCCTCATAGGATAGGACGGTGGTTAGGGCCAACATGCTGTAGATTGTACAGTAGTTAAATCCTCTACATGTGGTGGTGGTGGGTAATAGTAATGGGAGGAGGAGGAACATTTCCAGTTGCGGCTGCTTTTCCTATTCTCTCCTTTTTTTCTTTTTTCTTTTAAATAACTGTATTATGCTGTTGATTCTGATTTGCTTTCTATTATAAATCTGGGCTGACCCATCACAACGGCTCCATGCTGATATCCGAAAATCACATTTGTTTAATTATTTCTCCTGCCCCATTGCAAAAGCAAAATTGTCACGGTGCGTTTCATGCTGGGATCAAGTAACAGCTTTTCTCCTGTTACTTCTTTTAACTCTGGACTCATGCCAAGCTGGTTTTACATATTTTTCTCTCATTGCAACCTGGGCCAGTTCTTGAGCTGATGAATCACCCCCCCTCTTTTACTATTATTGCTACTTCAAATGGGTTGGAAGATGGAGATTCATCTGGCTGTTGGAGTGAGAAAGAAATAAGTCTGGGCTGTTGGGCTGCATTGCGGGTGCCGAAAGATGTTACTGTTGGCTTTTGAGATCAAACAGCAGTGAAATAGCTTCTCTGTTGAGAACCTGAGAAATTTTTAAGTTGATAACAAGGAGCAACTTCTTTTGATTTGCAGCCCTGGTTTTACAATCCATCTATCAGCTTTTGAAAAGAAAGGAATCCTCTTAGGGAATGGAGAGGGCTCCCCAATTAGCTATTGCGCTCTGTTAGTGTGGCATCTTGGATTCAAAGACTGCGCTTTGAAAGTGAGTGATGGGCCCTGCTGACGTACAGCGTGAGGCTCCAGGTGCCCCAGATGCCAGTTCAGCTGGAGACAATTGAAATGCTTGTATTTTTTGTGTTAATGTGAGCTGAATGGAGAATGTACATAAAGACTGCCCGTTGTGCACATTTACTCCACGTGGGGTGGATGGAGGAAATGAGGTTTTGTATTTTGCCTAGTCAATATCAATATGGAGAGCCTCCATATGGGAACCTCATACATCTACAACTAGTGAATGCATAAACACATCCACCAAAGTTGCTGGGACATTATGCTTATTGACTGGACAATCCCACATAATTTATCTGTTCATGGTGCTATATCTGACATACTTCTTGGCATTCTGATGAGTGGCCCTGTGGCTGAGAAGGTATGTGCTTCTCCTTTCCAATATATATTCACAGAGCTGTGTATATTCAAGAATTTTCCACAATGATTTTGCAGTTGCAGAATTACAGGTAGTTGGTGTGCTTTCAGCAACTTGAGAATCAAAAGCAAATTTTCTAGCTCTTACGATCTGAAAGTGTGTGGATGGTGTGGCAGGAAACTCCAGTCCACCTAAAAAATAGAGTTCTCCCAGGTGGAGAAAAGGTACAGAGACTCAGTTGTTCAGAGAAAGCAATACTTGCACATTTATTGTCTGCTGCAGCAGGATCACACTTACTCAACCCACCACAGGATCAGTAGGCAAAGAGCACAAATTCCTGTGGAAAAAGCATTAGATTGATAGCAATCGAGTCATAATCTTCCATATTGTTAAACCTTCTTCTAATGTCTGCAATGCATTGACTCTTAAAGAGTCCTCTCATAAGGGCTCTCTGTTCTCTTGCTTCTGGATCTAAACCACCCCAGACTCGCACTGCATCCTTGAGTCTGATATAAAAGTCTGTAGGGTGTTCGTCTTCCTTTTGCTTTACATCGGTTACTTTTACCCAATTTACTGTCTTTTTACTTGCTTCCCTCATTCCTCTAGGGAGTGCCCTTTTATACACATCAAGTCCCCAGAGGTGATTGGCGTCATTGTAATTCCAATGGGGATTCTCTGCCAAAGTCCGAACATTAAGTTCTGGGCATTCTTGTAGGGTGGGAGTTCCTGTTCCTCTTGCTTGGAGTTCTATAAGAGCTTTCGTAGTAGCTTCATGAATACTTTGCAATTCTCCTTCTGCTATTAGGCTTTTAATGAGAGCCTGTATATCGACCCATGTAGGATCATGCGTCATGAAGATGGTTTCAAAAGTCCTAATAACCCTCTCTGGATCATCTCTGAACCACGGGGTGTTGGCTTGCCAGTTCAAGAGATCAGAAGTAGAGAACGGTATGTGAACTTGCCTATTGACGACTGTACCTTGCTGCCCTGGGACTGGGACTACTCTTAGCGGTGCTTGAAGTACGTCTTTATCTTTAAGTTTAAAGGCTTTTAAGTTTAAGGGCTTTTATTTTAGGGCTCTCAAAACCTAAGTTTGCCCAAATAGTATCTGCCAGTCCTGTAGGTGAGGGGGGCAGATCCTGTCGTCGGCGCCTAGAGCGCAGTTCGTAATTGTGGACAGGTCCTGGGTCAGTGGCCGCTGGTAGGGCAGGGTACGGGTTGTGGGGAGGGGGTGCAGTAGGATGATGATCTAGGATATCTGGTTCATTGTCACCCTCATAAGGAGGGGGTTTGCTGAAACATTTTTGCTGATGTTAAGGTCTTTGGTGTTGAAAAAGAGGTCTAAGTAATCGATTTGTGCTGGGCGTGAATTCCCCAGAAAGATCCTCAGTTTTTGTAGGTTATTATTATCAAAAGTACCCTTTTTTAGCCATTGGTCTTCCTTACTCCAGGCAGACGTATAACTTGGCCATAGGGTTCACACAATACCTTAAGGCGGGATTTAGAGAGGCCGGCTGTACCCCCCATGTCACCCCATTTCTGTAAGACACTTATTAGGGGACTCAGGTCCAGCTTTTTCTTATTTTTAGTCGACTGGTTTCCGATGATGTATGCATGTGTGTGTGGGTGTACAAGCCTGTATTCTACGCCGCCGCTCGGACGGACTTACACAGAAAGGGAGTACTGAACTTATGAGGAGCCAGACAACAAACACTCATCCGTCTTCTCGCACTTTGGAGGTTCCTCAGTTGGGGAGCAATCTGTCTCGAGTGGACTTTACTACCCACTTAGAGAAATTCTCCACTCAGTCAGGCCAGGCGTGGTACACCTCGTGAGGGTCAACGATTAAACCCTAGCCTCACGAGAGACTCGTCTTCCAGCCACAAACACAACACTCACCAATGTCACAATCACACGGCTCCAAGTTCCCCAGACACGACCCAACCTAAGTAGCACCACCCATTTGTGCGCTTACTACTTTCTTCAGTGTTTACCCACAAGGTTGTTTTCTCCAAACGGAGTTCTACCGTGGCCTCCCTTATCGCCCCGCAGACAGGGACTGCCGACTACCGAGGAATCCCGTGAAGATCAGCGGTGAGCTCTGATCCATCAGTTGTCCGTTTTCCCGCTACGGGTTTGACCTGGGAGCCCACCTAGGGACGCCAAGAACTGTGGCAGAAAACTCCAGTCTGCCTAAAAAAATAGAGTTCTCCCAGGTGGAGAAAAGGTACAGAGACTCAGTTGTTCAGAGAAAGCAATACTTGCACGTTTATTGTCTGCTGCAGCAGGATCACACTTACTCATCCCACCACAGGATCAGTAGGCAAAGAGTGCGGTGATGACATTAAAAGGTGGCTTATACTTATACATAAAAGTAATCAAGTTAAGCAAGAAGTTTGGGGGGTCCTTCACATTCCAGGATCAGCTTGACTGGATTAAGCAGGAACTTCCTTATCACCGAGTCAGCTTTTCTTTTATCACCCTCATTTCCGTGAGACAGTTCTCTTAAAACATTTACCTTGGGGCATCTCCTGATAACTGATGACCCCTCCTGAGCCAAAGTAAGACTCTTTACAGTTTAGTTAGGTGCTGTTTGTAAAACTGCAATGCTTAAGTATGCACAGTAGGGAGGAGGAAGTATGCACAAGGGAGGAGGATAAGGAGAGAACCAGAAATTGGCCATGACCTCATTGGCCACACCCCATGACATGAGAGCAGTGATACCAGATCTAGTGGGCACCAGCTGCCACTGGGGTAGACTGAAGCTGCCTTGAAATATCATTCCACTATGTCAGATGCAGCCACCACTCTATGGGCTTTCAGAGCCCAGAGGCTTTGTGCAGCAGTGACCCGCCCTCTCCCTGTCTCTCTCTTTGTCTGTATATGGGCAGTGACAGTATCCCCAAAGGGGTGAGAGTTCCCTGACACAGTCCACAACAGGTTCTAAAGGAATGCCTAAAGCAGGTGTGGGGGTCCTTTGGCCCTCCAGATGTTGCTGCACTACGTAGTTCAGTAACAACTGAGGTGGGGGAGAATTCTCCACATCCGCCCTAAAGTATCATAGTTGCCCAAAACACAGTCCTCGGCGTCAGGAAAGGTAAAACATCAGCTGCAAAGAAACTAGGCGAGCATGCTCCCAATTGTTCCTTTGCAACCTTTGGTGCTATTTGAATTTGATGCTTTAACCTGTTGCCTGAATGTGATGCTGAATTTGGCACTGTTTGCAGCTGTGGCTTTATCCATCCCACACCTGGCATCATGGGGCACTGAGTGATGGACACATAGGTATGGTTTGACCAAAACAGCCTTGCAGACCAAATAGGGCGGCTTGGCCTAATTAGCCCGTGGGCCGGAGGCTGCCCGCTGCTGGTTTAGCATGACATGCAAACCAGCCCGCATGACTTGCCTCAACTGCTTAGGGAGTCTCATGGCTTTGAGCCCAGGTCTTTCCCACACCAAATGACTCCATCAGCTTGCAAGACACTTTATGCTCTCTGTTCAGCATCCCTAAAAGATTGTCCAAAATCACAATACAGTTTGTGGGAATAGCCATTGTGACATATGGAGCTGTGTTTATATGAAATGTGCTGAACACTATTTCTTGTCCAGTATAAGAGTGGTGGATGTTGCCCTCTGTAGCTTTAGCCATCGTAGTCTGTGGGAAACGATTGCCAGTTCGTGACTAAAGAGGACTTGTTCAGGAGTAAGCATGTACAGTGTAAGGAGACCATCTTTCTCAAGCGTTGCTCCTAAGTGATTGGTTTTTCGATAACTCATACTCTTATCTTCAGTTTTCTACTGCAAATGAATTGTTTTTCCAGTAAAGAGTTGCAGGGGTGTTTAACAGAACCACACATTCCAGCCTAACCTTGATTTCCACATTAGTCATCACCCATTTCAAATACTTTGCTATGCCTAAAACATTTTTTCTTGGCATATGTTTTGCATTCATGTATTGCAATAATTAATTATGCTTGAGGTAGAATTGATTTTGTTGTAGGCAACAAAGAGGCTCTGTATGTATTGAGTGAATTTGTGTGAATATCATGAATGCTGAAGAGGTGGCATTAGCATAATGTATCTTTATTCCAGCAAATGGCCTTTCATGAGGGAGCCTCTGTGGCTTCTTTCTTTTCCAGTTTCCTGTCCAAGGAAAATGCTTTGGGTTTTTTACTCTTCAGAACCCCCTTCATTATTTTGCAACTTGGAATATTTGATTCATGGACTGTAAAGTCTTGAAATATGGAGTGCTCTAATGTTTGCTCTGTTAATAGCCAATTCAGATCCCTAAAGTGAAAATAATGTTCAGCATGTTAAGAGTACTTTATGTGGGAGAAGCAATGACGGAGCATTTTTCTTACCAGGAAAAATGCTCATGAATCATCTTATTTCTCTAGGCAATTATGCCTTTTTTTGAGAATGTTAGATTCTTGAGAAATGTTCAGATGGTGGCAGGGCATAAATTTTGGTGAGGGCAGTATATAAACCTTTGTGCTGGAGGGAACAGCTTTGTAAATAAATCAGCAACTTACTAGTCCACAAATATTTTTACTAACTTGCCAGCCCCACTCTACCAGTGTTTCAAAGATTGCACTCTCTCTCTGTTTAAACACCAAAAGGCTAGTGTAATGAGGGCCATGTGACTAGTAAAAGGCCAGTAACCTTCGTGCGTGCACTTGGAAGGGGCCCTTTGGAAGAAGAGCAAGATAAACAAGAGTGGCAGTGGCTAACTTTGGGCTGGCTTGGGGCAAGGATTTTGGTGATGGGAGATGAAGGACATTTAGCAGACAGTAGCTGTAATTTTCTCTTCTACCCAACTATTAAAGGAGCAGGAACCCTGTCCTCTTTTCATCTGTCTACCTTAGCTCCTGCTAGGGCTTGAAAAAGGAGTGATGCATCCTATCAATCAGCTAAGAAACCTGGCTCACTGACTGCCTTCAACCCTACTTTTAGGCCAAGAAAGGGAGGGAGGGAGGGAGGGGCACACCAGCAGAACTACAGAAAGGCACAAAGGGAAGGTTTAATTTAGGAATGTAAAAAGTTAGTATGCATCTATATGGGACTTCTCATCCCCTTTAATTAAAAGAAGAATCTTAGCAGCCCATTGATTGGTGGTGCCTTTTAGAGGAGCTTTTCACTTGCCCAGGGTAATGTATTCCCTTAGGAGTGGGGGACGTGGTCAGGGGCCATATACTAGTGCCTGTGGGCAGGGCCAAAGCAGATAGTGAGTGGGAATGGGAAACTCCTTTTCTCCCCCCCCCAATCCATATACACACTTGCCAAGCCATCTTTTCTCCCCTTCTCTCCCCTTCATTCATCTGTCACCCATTCATTCATTCATTCATTCATTCATTCTCTCCCTCTAGACTTGGGGGCCTCGCTGAAGAGGTGGATGATTGTAAGTTGCCCACCTGTGACTCTTATCATCATCTGTCTTTTTAAGAGCAGAACCACACGGTGTAAGAACTGATGTGCTGGCAGCAAAAATGGCAGTCCTGCTTCAAGTTTCTTCCTATCCCTCCACCCTGAACTTGTAGGGAAAATCTTAACTCGTGCTTCAATGACATTAGAGCACTTGTGTTTCTGTTCTCTGCCCCTCTTCTGCTCACAGGCATGTGGAGACAAGGAAACTGAATAATGGCATTGAGATGTGGGCTGAATTGTGACATGCAGAGTGGGTGGTGGGGTGGGGGGAGGCAGCTGGATGTGAGGTCATTGGATAGCAGCCCCCTTTTCCAAAAAACCTTTAGTTTCACCTTGGAATATTTCTCAGATTTGCCTAAATACCATCACGTGACTAGAACTGAGATGGTCGCATCTTAGTCTGTGCCCACACGTGTAAAACGTACCTGCCCACCAAACAAAGAATTCTGAGAGCTGTAGTTTGCTCCTCACAGAGCTACAGTTTCCAGCACCCTTAACAGACTAGGGATGTGCTCGAGTTTCTCAGAATTCGAATCTGACACTGGATTTCCTATTTATTAATGCTTTTTTTCTCCTTGCAGATTGGGTTTTTTCCTAGCATTTTTCCACAGCTGAAGTGGATTTTTTTTTTAAAAAAAATCACCTCAATAATATCAGTATTAATATTGATATTTTCCTCAAAATATTAGTATTGATATTTCATTTAAAATGTTGGTATTTTTTAAAAGTCTATGAAAAAATTACATTTTTACAAATATCAATATTATTGCTATTTTTGCAGGGGGGGGGAACAAATTAGTATTTATAGCAAATAGCGAATATTGATCCCTGACGAAGCGGTACAGGAAGGAAGTTCGACAGAGCAAAAATTGAACCGGCACTGAAATGCAGATCCCATCCCTATAACAGATTACAAGATTCTTTGGGGAATGGGTGGGACGTGCTTTAAATGTATAGTGTATATGAACCTTAGAATATTTGAATGTCAAATAAATGCAAAGACAGAAGAAACACTAAGCCAGAGTGTTCACAATGCACATGTGCATGAGTTAGGATCTTGGATTTGTAAAAATAAAATTGCAGTTTTAACCCAGATGAAGTGTGCTTCACTTCATACTTCCTCTTTTTAATAAAGGAAGCATTTAAAGATTAACTGTGAATCCTATGGAGTTCAGGCAATACCTTGCAACTTCAAATAATAACATGGGCAGGCGTCATTTTATTCCATTTTATTAAACTTTATATCCTGCCAGTTAGTCCAAAGAGGACTCTCAAGACGCCTTACCCAGTTTATCCAATGTTTTAGCTAGGGGTACACCTAGGTAATTGTAGCCCAACATTTTGAGGAGCTGTCCAAGGAGGGAGATGTAAACTTGGTAGTAATGACTGATGAAGGCTTGTGCACAGTAACACGAACAGAGAGATCAGCTCTAATAGGGCCCAGTAACAGTCCTCAGAAAAATGTAGTAAGGAAGCCAAGCCATAAATCACATGGTCTTCAATGTCAGTATACTAATGCACAGTGCATGGGAAACAAGCAGGACAAACTTGAACTCTTAATACAGGAGGGTAATTATGACTTGATGGGTATAACTGAAACTTCTTGGGATGACTCCCATGACTGGAATACAGCAATTGAAGGATACAACTTGTTCAAAAAATCCAGAAGAAATAAAAAGGGAGGTGGAGTCACGCTATATGTTAAATATATATATCCCTGCACAGAAATACAGGAAGATGAGCTTGGTAGCTCCACCGAGAGTATCTGGATTAAAATTAATGGGGCAAGTAATAAAAGGAATGTGGTGCTTGGAGTCTACTACTGACCACCCAATCAAGGAGAAGATGAGAATGTAACTTTTGAAACGCAAATTGCCAATGTTTCAAGGAGGCATGATGTAGTAGTAATGGGGGACTTCAATTATCCCCATATCTGTTGGGAGACAAATTCTGACTTGTGTTGGAAGATAACTGTCTCCTACAGAAAGTGGAGGAAGCAACCAGAGGATCAACTATCCTGGACTTGATTCTAACCAATAGAGATGATTTGGTGGATGAAGTGGCAGTTATGGGAACTCTGGGGGAAAGTAACCACACCATACTTGAATTCTTGATTTTAACACAAGCAAAAGCTGAGAGTAGCCATACGTGCATCCTGGACTTCAGGAATGCTGATTTTAATAAACTCAGAACACTTGTAAGTATGGTTTCATGGCAAGGCACCCTAATGAGAAAAGGAGTCCAAGATGAGTGGGAGTTTCTATAAAAGGAAATTCTAAAAGCGCAATGGCAAACAATTCCAACAAGGAAAAAAGGGGGGAAACAGCAGAAGAAACCAATGTGGCTTCACAAAAAGTTTAGAGATGACCTGAAAAGAAAAAAGGACCCTCCCAAGAAACATGAAGTGGAAGGGGCAGGATTGATGGACAAACGGTCAAGGAATACCTAATCACTTTGAACGAGTTCAAATCGGCAGGGCCCAATAAACTGCATCCTAGAGTAGTGAAGGAACTGGCTGAAGAACTCTCAGAACCTCTGTCTATTATCTTTGCAAAATCATGCAGGACTGGTGAAGTGCCGGATGACTGGAGGAGAGCTAATGTTGTCCCTATCTTCAAAAAGGGCAAAAAGGAGGAACCAGGGAACTACAAACCAGTCAGTCTAACATCAATCCCTAGAAAAACTCTGGAGCAGATTATAAAGCAGTCAATCTGTAAGCACCTTGAAAACAATACAGTGATTACTAGGAGCCAACATGGATTTATGAAGAACAAATCCTGCTGAACTAATCTTATCTCGTTTTTTGACCAGGTAACCTCCCTGGTAGACTGTGGGAATGATGTGGACATAATGTATCTCAACTTCAGCACAGCTTTTGACAAAGTGCCCCATGATATTCTGATTAGCAAGCTAGCTAAATGTGGTCTGGATGGAACAACTATCAGGTGGATCCACAGTTGGCTCCAGAATCGTACTCAAAGAGTGCTTATCAATGGTTCCTTCTCAAACTGGGCGGAAGTAACGAGTGGGTACCACAGGGCTCGGTCCTGGGCCCAGTGCTCTTTAACATTTTTATTAATGACTTGGACGAGAAGGTACAGAGCATGCTTATCAAATTTGCAGATGATACAAAATTGGGGGCATAGCTAATGCCGTGGAAGACAGAAACAAAATTCAAAAAGAGCTTGATAGGCTGGAGCATTGGGCTGAAAACAACAGAATGAAATTCAGCAGGGATAAATGCAAAGTTCTACACTTAGGAAAAAGAAACCAAATGCACAGTTATAAGATGGGGGATACTTGGCTCAGCAATATGACATGTGAGAAGGATTTTGGAATTGTTGTTGATCATAAGCTGAATATGAGCCAACAGTGTGATGTGGCTGCAAAAAAGGCAAATGCTATATTAGGCTGCATTAACAGAAGTATAGTTTCCAAATCGCATGAAGTATTAGTTCCCCTCTATTCAGCACTGGTTAGGCCTCATCTTGAATACTGCATCCAGTTCTGGTCTCCACACTTCAAGAAGGATGCAGAGAAACTAGAACAGGTTCAGAGGAGGGCAAGAAGAATGGTCAGGGGACTGGAAACAAAGCCCTGTGAGGAGAGACAGAAAGAACTGGGCATGTTTAGCCTGGAGAAGAGAAGACTGAGGGGAGACATGATAGCACTCTTCAAGTACATGAAAGGTTGTCACACAGAGGAGGGACAGGATCTCTTCTCCATCGTCTGAGTGCAGGACACGGAATAATGGGCTCAAGTTGCAGGAAGCCAGATTTCGACTGGATATCAGGAAAAACTTCCTAACTGTTAGAGCCATACGACAATGGAACCAATTACCTAGAGAGGTAGTGGGCTCTCCGACACTGGAGGCATTCAAGAGGCAGCTGGACAGCCATCTGTCAGGAATGCTTTGATTTGGATTCCTGCATTGAGCAGGGGGGTGGACTTGATGGCCTTATAGGCCCTTTCCAACTCAACTATTCTATGATTCTGAAAGTTAAAACCGGGAGCGGATTCACTGCCCCACTGCCATCAGAGCCACAAGTCCCCAGTGATAGTAACATGTGGTTTTTCACTTATTTGAAATTGTGGAAAGCCAGTCCTGCTGCTCGTTTTAGGGGCCCTTCTGCTCATTCCTCTGAGGGGGCCGTGGATTCCTCCCTCAGTCTCCTGCGCTGATGGCACTGCTGGCATTAGCAGTTTTCAGTTGTTTGAATAGGAAGGCTTGTGCATGCAAGTACATTGGAATCCTTCATGAAGGTAATTCAGCTTCCATATTTATTTGAAAGTATGGAAATGTATGAAAGTTTGCAGATTTTTTATTTATTTGTACATCCTCAGCTCAAAAGGAACCTCTTCTCTGAAGATTCTGGCTGGATCCCAACTGATACTAAGCTTAAAGTGTGGGCAATCTTATTTGCTCATATTTGTCCATGCCTTTTTCTCTTTCCTCTCCAAACCTCTCTACATTAATGTTAAGTATTCTTACTTACCAACAGTATTATTTACTTAGCCACCTGCAAAAAACACGATTTGTGTTTCCTCTGGCATCCTTTACCTCTTTTTTGGAACCTCTCCAGGCCTCTCTACCTGGTCCTTGGAATTTTGCCCAGCCACCCCACCTGGCCCTCTTGAGGGCCTGACTGGAATGTGTCATTGTTGATGTCTGGAGGGAGGATAGAGAGGGGTGCATGTGTAGAAACTAGCCCTTCGGACAAAGCTAAACTTTACGTTCATTGTTCTGTCCACTTTTGCCTCCGGTCCTACACACCCCTGGTACGTGGCCCTTGGATGTTTGCAGGAAGGGAATGTGGCCCTTGGGGTGGAAAGGGTTTCCCATCCCTGCTCTCATGTCTATTAGACAGGCATTACTTTTCACAAAACTTGTTTCTAGTAAAAATGCTATTTTTATATTCAGTAAAGCAAAGTGAGAAACTTGGCAAAAGAGAAACAGGGAAGACAGGATATTGCACTCTAGCACATGAGGGTTTTTTTTAGTTTTTTGGGAGGGTTGGTCATCAGTAATGATTGTTTGAATCTTTCTAATCTGTAATCTCTCCTTTTCAAAGTGTCTTGCTATTGATTATTCTGCAAGTAGCAATATCTGCAAGTAACAATGACTTGTTTTTTCCTCCTAATATATCGCACAAAGCTGTATGTCTGTGTTACATATATATTTAGCAAAATGTGTCATTTTGCAGTGAACAGTCTTGTGTTTTTTCCTAACTGGTTATGACAGCGAAAGGAATGCAGCTTCAGAATTGAATTTTCTAAAAGTTATTGGAAGGAGTTTGTGCTAGTTTCCTCTTAATCCAGCCTAAATCAAGGAGATTTTCTCCCTATTGCTGCCATGGTGCTATAGCAGCTATTAATAATAGCAATTCTATACAGTTGCTGACTGAAAATCCATTTGCAGTGTTTGCATATAATCAGAGAGATCAAAGCTAGGGCTGAATCGAAGAGGCAGTAGTGGGTGTGGAGAGCTTGTCATGAATGTGTTTGGTAGTAGCAATTACCTCTTTTGCCTATTTTGGGGAAATTGCATTGAGAAATGGTGAGGACAGTGATTGATTGCTTGGACTAGGATCATCCCATGTAGCCAGTCCAGGAAGCATTGTCTTCACCCTTCCTTTGCCCTCAGTGATATTGGCATATAGCCAGACCTACCTAGGCAGTACTGTGGTGTCATAGCTTTAGGTACGCAATCCCTGATTGGCTGGAATACGCATAGGAAGAAAGAAGAACTCCAAAGTGGGACAAGGAAAAGATGTCACACAGCTCACACAGGAAAAATCTTCCTAACTGTTACAGCAGTACAACAGTGGAGCCAATGACCGAGGGAGGTGGTGGGCTCTCCAACAGTGGAGGCCTTCAAGAGGCACCTGAACAGCCACCTGTCGGGGATGCTTCGATTTGGATTCCTGCATTGAGCAGGGGGTTGGACTCGATGGCCTTGTAGGCCCCTTCCAACTCTACTATTCCATGATAAAGCGGCAGAAGGAAAACAATAGCATTAAGCACCCCTCACTTCCCATTCCCCTCCCCCCCCCCAAAAAAAACCCAGTTGAACTTTATATTAAGGACAATATTTCGAAACCACTTGTGGAGGATTCTTCCTGTTTTGTTATCCCACCAACGCTGCCACTAGCTGTGGAGGTGTTTTTTTTTAAAAAAAACAAAACAAAATCCTCCATGATTATTTGTTTAACCCTTTCCTCTGCTGCCACCATATTTTTCCACTACCATTCAATTATAAAGCTAAATTCAGCCACCAGTAGCTGTGGTTTAAGCATTAGGCAAAACAGTCCAGTCACTTTTAAAAGTGAACAAAACAAAGCAAGATATATTTTATTTTTAAATAACAATAAATAAAAGAAATAATTATTCTAGCTTTAAGGGTTATTTTATATGAGGCTACAGTTGTTTTGAATCACGGTATTTACTATACCAGGTAACTGTGGCTTTCAGAAGGACAGCACCTGGGAGGGTTAGCTCCTCCCCCTATTCAAAACCACTTGCTAATTGCCCTGTGCCACCAGCTAACTCTCGCCATTCCCAGCATTGAATACTGGGTGCAGTGTCTTCCAGTTGTTTACTTACTTCTGGAGATGCTCGAGCTATTTGGGACTGCTGCTGAAGTTCTCCCTCTGGTCTAGCTGTTCACTGTTGCCTCAGGAGCTCAGCACTCCTTCAAAGACCGCCCCCAGGAAATTCTTCTCTTCCCCACAACTCTTCTTATCTTCTGGACAACTCTGATCCAGTGGGGTGAGGCAGAATGTCCACTTACCTGACCAATCAAATTACCAGGTTTCAGTTATCTCTCTCTCTCTCTCTCCCCATATAACCAAGACCTCACTTTTCAATGCTGCTTTCGTTTTTGTTATATGGTAACTATTTGTTAAGCCACCTGCTGTCCTCCTGATGCCTTGTATCATACAGCCACGAGGATGGCTTTTTTGCATTCCACAATGTTAAATTGAAAATACCCCCCACACCATTCTGCTGCTTCCCATAAACTCATTTCAAAACAAAATCTTACAAAACTGAACTCGGATACACTTGCTTAACAACCCTCTACGTTTTCATGGTGATGCACAAAACACTCAGAGAGAATCCAGAGTTCAAAGTGTAACATAAGAGAGAGGAAATCCAGACCCTGTTGGACTTTTTTCTGTCTGTGGCTTCATATGGCTTCCCCCAAAAGAACCCTGAGAAGTGTAGTTTGTGAAGGGTGCTGAGAGTTGTCAGGAGCCCTCCTATTCCCCTGGCAGAGCTCCAGTGGCCAGAGTGGTTCAACAGTCAGCCCCTCTTCTGGAGATTTTATTTATTTATTATTTATTATACTTGTATACTGCCCCATAGCCGAAGCTCTCTGGGCGGTTTACAGTAACTAAAAACAAATACAATTTAAAATACATCTTTTTAAAAAACAATTTAAAACACAATTTAAAAATTTAAAACAATATAAAACACATGCTAAAATGTAGCTCTGTGTGGGGAATATGGCCTCTCTTAGCAACTCTCAGCACCCTTCACTAGCTACACTTTCCAGGATTCTTTGGGGGAAGCCATGACTGTCTAAAGCAAAATAAAGATCTGGTGTGGATGCAGCCAGGGGCAGCTTTGGTTTAAATTTGGGTGGGAGATTACAGGTGCCTGCTGTAGACTAAAAAGATGGGGAAACCCTGAAAAACAATGGTACTGTTCACAATGTTTTCCTGCCCAGTGCCCACCCACCCAATCTCTTCCCCTTCCCCTCCTCCCCCTCCCTGCCCCTCTCCCAGGTCAGTTTCACCTATCCTAAGCATGATTATACAGGAGTAATTCCCATTGAACTAAAAAAAAACCATGCAAATGATCAAACCTGCCCTCCCCTCCTCCTCCCTTCTCTCCCCTTCTCTCTGTCTGGCCCCTTCCTTCCCCCTTCTTTAACCCCTCTTAGCCCCTCCCCCAATCCCCTCCCCCCTCCCTTCATCCTTACCTCTCCTTTCCCCTCCCCCATTTTCCTTCTCCTCCATGGTCAGTTTTACCTATCCTAAGCATTGATTGTATGGGGGTAAATCCCACTGAACTAAATAAGCATGCAAATGATCAGACCTGCCTTTCCCTTCCCCCTTCCAGTCTCTCCTCTCCTTCCCCCTCTCTCCTTCTGCTCCACTTCTTCCCATCCCCCTCCCTTCCTCCACCTCCCCTCTTCCTTCTCCCTCCTCCCCTGTCCACTCCAGTCCTCCCTGAGGTCAGTTTCACCTATCCTAAGCATGATTGCACAGGAGTAAATCCAACTGAATTCAATTAGGATGCAAATGATCAAACTTGCCCTCCTGCTCCCATCCTCCTCATTTCCTACCCCTGCCCTTCTTCCTTCTCCCTTTTCCCTCCCCCATGGTCAATTTCACCTATCCTAAGCAAGATTGCAGGGGAGTAAATCCCATTGTACTCAATAAGCATGCAGATGACCAATCTCAGCAAACATGCACAAGATCCCATTTCTTACCTCCTGGATTACAAAGCAGAGAAATTCACTAATAGGCCAAAAAAACAACAACCCCTTGCAGTTTAAGAACATACCTATAGCCCACAGATATTTCTATCAAACTTAAAAAGCAGGGAAACTGGGCAGCTATAGTCAATGCACCAGGGGAGCAGGAGACCTGACCTCCTCCTCTCTGAGATACTGTACTTCCCTACCAATTTGTCAAAATGCAAGCACAATTTGGGTTGGTCTTTCACAGTCCAATCCACTTGCTGTGTAGCTTGGAAGAATTTAGTAACACGTGCCTCTGAGCATATGGTGTGTGGTGGCAACACCTGCAATCAGGACTTCATCTCCAGAGATGGAGAATCACATTTTTGTATGTTTGTTGGTGTTCTTCTTACTTTGTTCCTTTCCTGTGTTACTACTGTTTCTACAGAGAATCTAACCTGTTCTTTTGCCTATTAGTTAATATACAATTGCGCTGCAGTTACTGATGTGAGAAGGCATCGTTTCCCATTCTGCCCTCTATTCGTCACATGTAGTGCTGTTTCCATTCCACTGGAACTCATCTTCCACCAAAACCATGTTATTTGTCTCACTGTTTGCTATGGCAAAATTACTTAATTTCTGTAATTAATTACTTAAGTTGCAGAATTTGTGTTGTCATTACTTTATGATTATTACATCTCATTCATTTCAATGCAAAGGAAATACATTGCAAATGAGGGAAAAGATGTAATCAGTTACAGAGAGTGATATTCAATGTTAGTCCTACTCAGAGTAGAACCATTGAAGTTAATGGACATGGGTAACTTCATTTTAATGGGTCTACTCTGAGTAGAACTGGTGTTGAATACAACCCATATTATTTGCAGACTGAAAGCAACAACAGCTTTGAATACCAGTTTTGTTTATTGGGTTGATTTGAATTTCAGACATGGGACAAATAAGTGATCATTGGCAATTTCCACTCACATTTCTGTTCTTATTGGAATTCCCTACAGTCAAGACAGTTTATATGCAGTTAAGCCTTTACATTAGACGTGATGATATATTCCTCATAAACAAAACTTTACTTCAGAAAATAACTTCATCCTGACTTCTGGGGTACATTTAGACCCCAGGTGCATTTTTCACTGTGAAACTTACACAAGTAGATCTGCAGGGTTGTCCTTCTAGGACATTGTCACAAACGACAGCCCCAAATTTCAGCTAGTTATGACTTACGTTTTCCTTCTGGAAATAACAACAAAAACCACTGGGGTCTAAATATACCCCACCGAAAAGCCCTGGGGGCAAATTGAGTTGTTTACTCAGTTTGCATGGGAAAGGGACCAGTGTTTACTGCTCAGAAAAATTATGTCTCTTCGGAATAAGTGTTTCTTGGCTCAAGCAGTTTGGCACTGTCAAGTACACGGAGGCAAAAATGGTTTCTGGGGTGACAAAGTTACTCCATCCTTCCATTGGAAATCTCATTGGGATACAAATATACCCCAAAGATGGCCAGTGTGAGGTTTTTTTGCCTGGTCTGAATGAAAAGTGACTTCTCTACACCCTATTAAACCAAAAATCCCTAATTCAAGGAATACTGTATTGATGTAATCAGCTTCTTCCAAACATTTGTGGATAAATACCTACAACTGAAATAAAAAAACATGCATTTTTGTTGTGCATGTTATAACATATAATCTAGGTGACGGATTTGGATAATAATTTTAATGTTGTTATTGCTGTGTGGGGCATATCCTGGTATTAAAATTGTCTGGCCTGTATTAATATTTAGGTATTCCTGAGACCAGAAGTCATGCATATTTAATGTCATGCATGCACTTACCTTTAGTATACATTGGCAGCTAATTCAGCATGTGCATTGGTATTCCTTACTGAATCAGCCACTGGGGTGCGTGACCCAGGATAGCCATTCTTATATTCCAGTACAGTGGTTCTCAGACTTATTGCAGTGGTGGAACCTTTCACTTTAAACAAAACTTTGGTGGAACCCTTGCAGTACAATATTTTTAAAATAGTTTTAATCCTACTCAAAACCAATAAAAACATTATTAAAAAGGGGGGGATGGGTAGGATTTGATTATTAGGAGAGCAAGCAAGGGAGGGTCAGCCAGAGCGGCACCTTTTTTAAAAGCAGGAACTTTGAGATATTGAAGAATTTTGCTGGCGATTCCCTGATCTCCTCTGATGGAAGAAGGCTTTTGTTTTGTTTGTCATCCTTAAGGCTTCAGCTCTTATCAGAGAGAAATCTTGTCTCTCCATCAGCATTAAAGGAACAGCATATTTAATCCTTGCTGCCAGGCTTCAGCTCAATGGGAGATACTCAGAGGGGGATGAGGGGCTCCTATAACTATTAATTACAACGTTTTTTTCTCTGAACATGAAGATATGTGGTTCTGATCAGATCATAAGATCTAGTGATGGGTAAGTGGATTTTTCTCGTTGGTGTGACGGGAATATGTAAATAAGTATATTCACATCTCCTGGCAATCTTTGTGTACTTCTATGAATCAAAATAAGCTTAATCTAATGCACAAATTAAAAAATGCATAAAGCCAGATGCATTAGGTTGGGCAGGGAGTAAATAGAGAATTCATGTGCATCCCCCTCTACCCTGGTGTAAGTTCATTAGAAACTTTGTGGGATAGCCTCTGGAAAAGCACGGGAGGGCCCTGCACACAAATCCTGTTAACAGATCTTTCACGTAACATTTTAATGCTTTCTGTTCCTGACTAATTTTTTTTATTGTTATCCTGACAGCAAATATTCTCATTTTGTAGAATTCCCATGTATGCCTTCATGGAAAGAGTGAAATCCATCAGGCTTATGGTACTAACTTTCTTTCCAGAGCAGCAAGTAAAATGTGTGAAATCTATTTTAAGTAGCAAAATAACTTTTAAGTAGCTTGAAAGCCATGCCTTTTGAATTTGCAAGTTTGCGATGGGTCTGCAAATACCTAGTTCTTGGTAGCTCTCGGTGATTGAATATATTATCCCAGTGACTAAGAAATTTGTTAGAAACTTGATAAACCCATCATTTTTTTAAAAAAAAACAACCCAAATTTATAGCACATTTATACTCTAAAAGGGTTACTTTTGAGGAGGATACATGCATAAGGTTGCCCTGTGAATCTTACTAGGAACATTGTCATACAAACAGCAAATGGAGAGGTGGAGTTTTTCCTCTGAGCCCATTGCATTGTAAGGTTCATGGGTGTGCTTTCAGGAATGATTTCAGCTTGAAAAATATTATGTTGGAAGTTGTCATTCATATGTCTTCACACACCCCAAAAATATGATTGAGTGGTTTACTAGATTTCTGTTTTATGCTCATATTTTGTACCTAAAGTATCCATTTGGAGTACCAGTCGATGTGAAGTTTTCCACATGTGTGCCACCATGGAAATACTGCTCAAACCACTGCTACAGAGGAAAGTCAGAAAACCAATAGATCCAGTTCCACAGTGATATACTTGTTTGCTTCTTTGTATGTTCATTGGCTTTGAGTTGGGCTGAGTTTGCGCTCAGTTGGAAGGGGAATTGCGCTACTAAGGCTCATTGGAGTCATCTAGATGCCATTCTGAGTTATCTGATGCTAATGATTGATTGAATCTTTTCCATAGCTGAACATTTTCCCTATGATGTATAGGGAAATGACCTATGACGGTTCCATAGCGGGTATCTGGCTCACTAGAGCCATCCATCTTAGCTCTGGCTTTCCAAAGAGTAATTCCTATGTATTGAAGCACCAAGTGTTTGAAATTCAGAAGCCTATAAAATTGATTCTTCCATAAAGAGGTAATTTGTGGCAGATTGTGTAATCCTCTGGGCAGCTATTCATTCATTCTGTATGTCTAGGACTCCTAAAATATGGGCAGAAAGAGATTGGGAGAGGACCTCCCAGGCCAGTTGTATTCTTGAAACACTTTCTTTTCACCCTCTTCTGGAACAGTAATTTATTATTTACCCAGAAGTGCACAGCTTCTTTCTCTTACTTATATGCAGCCATGAAGTGGATCCTCACAGAAGCCGCTGTCCGTTTGCCACATTGCTCTGCCACCAACAACCCTGTCATCGTTGACACAAAGAGCCCTTTTTAAAATTTAGTTTATTTAATGAAATGTGTATACTGCTTAATGGTAAAAACCTCTAAGCTGTTTACATAAAATATACGTTAAAATTATTTATAAAAGTCAGAAGTTAAAAAAAGTTGACTCTCCTCAATTCTAAATATAAATAAAATCGGTGATTAAAAATATGCATTATAAAATCATAGAATCATTAATAGTAGAGTTGAAAGGGACCTATAAGGCCATCGAGTCCAACCTTCTGCTCAATACAGGAATCCAAATTGAATCATACCCGACAGGTGCCTGTCCAGCTGCCTCTTGAATGTTAATGTTTCCAGTGTCAGAGAGCCCACCATCTTCCAAGGTAATTGGTTCCATTGTCGTACCGCTCTAATAGTTAGGACATTTTTCCTGATGTTGAGTTGAAATCTGGCTTTCAGTAACTTAAGCCCATTATTCGATGTCCTGCACTCCAGGATGATTGAATGCTGATAAAACATAACTCTATTACTTGCAGAGAATGAGTGTGTGTGTGTGTGGCAACCTTCCAAGTACCTGAAGAGTGCTATCATATCTCCGCTCAGTCTTCTCTTCTCAACGCTAAACATACCCATTTCTTTCAGTTTCTCCTCATAGGGCTTTGTTTCCATTCCCGTGATCATCCTTCTTGCGCTCCTCTGAACCTGTTCCAGTTTGGCCTCAACTGTTCACTCTCCTCTTGCCTCACCGCATTTTAAGAAGATTCTTAAAATGTGGTGTCCAGAACTGGACGCAGTACTCAAGACGAGGCCTATCCATTGCCGAATAGAGGAGAACCAATACTTCACATGATTTGGAAACTATACTTCTGTTAATGCTGCCTAAAATAGCATTTGCCTTTTTTGCAGCCACATCACACAGTTGTCTCATATTCAGCTTGTGATCAACAACAATCGCAAGATCCTTTTTTATTATTTATTTATTATTTTATTATTTCAATTTATATACTGCCCTTAGCAGAATAGCTCTCAGGGTGGTGAACAAACAAGATAAAATACAATATATCATAGTAAAAAATCACAAAAACATGTACAAACAAACAACAGAAAGCACAACAAAAACGAAATACAACACAAATTAAGAAGGATACATATTAAAAGTAGAAAGATTAAGAAAATTAAAAGATTAAAATGCCTGGGAGCATAAAAAGGTCTTTACCTGGCGCCGGAAAGATAGAAGTGTAGGCGCCAGGCGTATCTCTTCGGGGAGGCTGTTCCACAACTCAGGGGCCACCACAGAAAAGGCCCTAGATCTAGTAACCACCCTCCGGGCTTCCCGATGACCTGGTACCCGGAGGAGGGCCTTAGATTCTGAACGAAGTGAACGGGTAGGTTCATAGCGAGAGAGGCGTTCCACAAGGTATTGAGGTCCCACGCCGTGTAAGGCTTTATAGGTCAAAACCAGCACCTTGAATCTCGCCCGGAAGCAAATAGGGAGCCAGTGCAGACGCGCCAGAATAGGTGTTATATGCGAAGACCGACTGGTCCTCGTCAATAGTCTGGCAGCCGCGTTCTGCACCAGCTGAAGCTTCCGAACTGTCTTCAAGGGCAGCCCTACGTAGAGTGCATTACAGTAATCCAATCTTGAAGTTACCAGAGCATGAACAACGGAGGCGAGGTCGTCCCTGTCCAGATAGGGGCGTAGTTGGGCTACCAGACGAAGATGGTAAAATGCATTCCGTGCCACCAAGGCCATTTGGGCCTCGAGAGACAAGGAAGAATCGAAAAGAACCCCCAAACTACGTACCTGTTCTTTCAGGGGGAGTGTAACCCCATCCAGAACAGGGTGAACATCCACCATCTGAGCAGGGAAGGCGTTCACCAGCAGTGTCTCGGTCTTGTCTGGATTGAGTCTCAGTTTATTAGCTCTCTTCCAGTCCATTATCGCGGTCAGGCAATGGTTCAGCACATCAACAGACTCACCTGAAGAAGATGAAAAGGAGAAATAGAGCTGCGTGTCATCAGCATATTGATGGCAACGCACTCCAAAACTCCTGATGACCGCACCCAGCAGCTGCATGTAGATGTTGAAAAGCATGGGGGACAAGACCGACGCCTGAGGGACTCCACAATGGAGAGTCCATGGTGTCGAGTGATGTTCCCCAAGCACTACCTTCTGGTGACGGTCCGCGAAGTAGGAGCGGAACCACTGCCAAGCAGTGCCCCCGACACCCAACTCCGCGAGTCTCCTCAGAAGGATACCATGGTCGATGGTATCAAACGCCGCTGAGAGATCAAGGAGAATCAACAGAGTCACACTCCCCCTGTCCCTCTCCCGACAAAGGTCATCATACAGGGCGACCAAGGCTGTTTCGGTGCCAAAACCGGGCCTAAAACCGGATTGAAACGGATCTAGATAATCTGTTTCATCCAAGAGCGCCTGGAGCTGGCCGGCAACCACCCGCTCTAAAACCTTGCCCAAAAAAGGGACATTCGCCACCGGTCTATAGTTGTTCAAGTTACCTGGGTCCAAGGAGGGTTTCTTTAAAAGAGGTCTCACTACTGCCTCCTTGAGGCTACCAGGGACTACTCCCTCCCTCAAGGAGGCATTAACCACTTCCTTGGCCCAACCGGTGGTCCCAGCCCTGCTAGCTTTCACTAGCCAAGATGGGCAAGGATCCAGAACAGACGTGGTTGCCCGAACCATTCCAAGCACCTTGTCCACTTCCTCGAGCTGCACCAACTGAAACTCATCCAATAATGAAGGACAAGGCCGTCCTCCGGACATTTCAATGGACTCATCTGTCGCAACATCGGAGTCAAGATCCCTGCGGATACATGCGATCTTATCTTGAAAGTGTCCAGCAATTTCGTTGCAGCGGGCTTCCAATGTTTCCGTAGTATCGTGGGGGCCAGAGTGTAAGAGCCCACGCACGACTTTAAAAAGCTCCGCTGGGCGGCATAAGGATGATCTAATAGAGGCAGCAAAATAAAGCTTCTTTGCTGTCCTTACCGCTTTTGTATACAACTTATTGGTGGCACTTACCAAGGCATGATTGTATCCACTGGGAGTTTTCCTCCATCTGCACTCCAGCCTCCTCCTCTCATGTTTCATCGCTCTCAGCTCCGGGGTATACCACGGAGCTGTATGAGCTCTACAGCGGAGGGGGCGCGCGGGAGCAATCGTGTCAATAGCCCGGGTCATTTCCGTATTCCACAGTGCAACCAGGGCCTCGACAGGAGCACCAGTCCTATCAGCCGGAAAATCTCCCAGAGCCCTCTGAAAACCTGCAGGATCCATCCGGCTCCGGGAGCGGATCAACTTAATAGATCCTCCACCTTTGCAGAGGGAAAGAGCCGCTGTAAGTCTAAATCTCAGCAAGCGGTGATCCATGACAATGGGGTAGATGAAAAACACCCCACCGCCAGATCACCATTTCCATGTCCAGTGGCGAAGATCAAATCAAGAGTATGTCCCGACACATGCGTTGGGCCGGTAGAAAATTGAGACAGCCCCGTTGTTGTCATGGAGGCAATGAAGTCCTGAGCTGCACCAGATAAGACAGCCTCGGCATGGACGTTGAAATCCCCCAGTACCAAAAGTCTAGGGGATCTCAAGAGCACCTCCGAGACTATCTCTGTCAGCTCAGCTAAGGAAGCTGTTGGGCAGCAAGGTGGATGGTACACCAACAGTATTCCTAGTCTGTCTCCCTGGCTGAGCCACGTATCCCCCATCTTTTAACTACAGTAGGGCCCCACTTCCCGGCGTTCCGCTAATGCGGCGGCTTTCCTCCCCTCTTTTAAAGCAGATTTTGCCGCTTTTGCGGCATTTTGACGTTATTTTTGCACAATGTGTCCCATTAAAGTCAATGGGGTTCTGCTTTACGGCGATTTCCGCTTTACAGCGGGGGTCCAGAACGGAACCCGCCGTATAAGCGGGACCCTACTGTATGCATTTGGTTGTTTTTTTCCTAGGTGTAGAACTTTGCATTTATTCCTGTAAAATTTCATTCTGTTCTTTTCAGCCGAATGCTCCAGCCTATCAAGATCACATGGAATTTTGTTTCTGTCCTCCAGGGTAATAGTTATCCCTCCCAGTTTTGTAGCATCTGGAAATTTGATAAGCCTAACCCTAACCCTGCACCACGTCATTCAACTCATTAATAAAAATGTTGAAGAGCACTCTGCTCATTACCTCCTCCCACTTTGAAAAAGAACCATTGATAAGCACTCTTTGAGTACGATTCTGTAGCCAACTATGGATCCATGCAGTCCATATTTAGTTAGTTTGCTAATCAGAATATCATTGGGCACACTGTCAAAAGCTTTGCTGAAGTCAAGATATATTATGTCCACAGCATTCCCACAGTCTACCAGGGAGATGACCCAATCAAAAAATGAGATAAGATTAGTCTGGCAGGATTTGTTCTTGACAAATCCATGTTGGCTTCTTCTAGTAATCACCGCATTATTTTCAAGGTGCTTACAGATTGACTGCTTTATAGTCTGCTCCAGAATTTTCCCAGGGATTGATGTCAGGCTGATTGTTCTGTAGTTCCCAGGTTCCTCCTTTTGTCCTTTTTGAAGATAGGGACAACATTAGCCCTCCTCTAGTTATCCAGCACTTCACTCATCCGCTACAATTTTGCAAAGATAATAGCTGGTGGTTCTGAGAGTTCTTCAGCCATTTCCTTCCAGTGCTGCAGTCCAGATGAAAATGATCCAGCTGCCTGAGAAAAATGAGAGAGGCCAAGAGGGAGACACACGCACACGTGAGACACAACCACAGAGCATGGCAGCTAGAGCATCTTTTTGAAAGACAGTCTAGCCACTATGCTTTGTCATTGAACTTCTGTATTCCCTACCTCATAAGAACATAAGAAGAGCCTGCTAGATCACGGCAAAGCTCATCTAGTCCAGCATCCTGTTTTCACAGTGGTCAGCCAGTTGCCCATGGGAATCCTGCAAGCAGGATGTGACCGCAAGAGCAACTCTCCCCTCCTGCAGTTTCCAGCAACTGGTATTCGGAAGCATACCATCTCTGACTATTTCTTTTTAATTTATTGTATTATTATTTTGTTTATTAAAAATTTATATCCTGTCCTTCCTCCCAGAAGGAGCCCAGGACAGCAAACAAAACACTATAAACACTTTAAAACATCTTAAAAACAGACTTTAAAAATATAACAAAAAACATCTTTAAAACTTTTTTTAAAAAAAGTTGAACTTCATCTTAAAAAGCAATTCCTGCGCAGACACAGACTGGGATAAGGTCTCTACTTAAAAGGCTTGTTGAAAGAGGAAGTAGGCACTGAAAAGATAACAGAGGTGGTGCTTGATGAAATGATATCTGCAGGAGGTCCTTACTTGCCGTGCACAGTGATCAACTGTGCTTTCTGTTTCCTAGCCAGTTCCTAATCATCAAGAGGACTACCTCCTAGTCTTCTCTCTTGTTCTTCTGGCAACAGCAGCTGAATTGCTACAGGCCAGTTGAGGAGAACAACTGTGCAATCATAGCCACAAAGAGAACAAGAGAAATGACCAAGTGGCCAAGAGAGTGTACACTTGAACAAAGAACATGGCAGTAAAAGTGTCTTTCTGAAGGACACTCTAGCCCAGTGGTTCTCAAACTTTTTTGGTTTGCGGCGCACTGTAAAACATATAAAAATTTTCTGACACGCTTCGTGTACAAAATTAAAAATATATTAATGTATTTTAAACTATGAATAAAAATAAACTATAGAAAACTATTACTGACCCTATACAAATGGGTTTCTTCTCATTTTTAAAATACACTTTCATAATATTTGAGGCACACCTAGCCACCTCTTAGGGCGCACCAGTGTGCCTGGGCGCACCGTTTGAGAATCATTGCTCTAGCCGCTGAACTCGATGTTTGGGCCTCTGGGGAAGGGGAAGGAGGATTAGGTGGTGAATATTTGCAGGGAGAGGCAAAAGTATAGCAGGAGAGAGAAGAGGATATGTGTGAGTGGATGGAAGTGTGTGTGTGTGTGTCCATCCCTCCCTCCCTCAGGGGAAATAAGGGTTACTTGCTCCTGAAGACCTCAGTTAAAGCTTGTGTATTAAGTGGGTTGGAGGGTGTCTCCTGGGCTGGGAGAATTGTGAGGCCTTGCTCTCAGAACTAGCCAGACTCTGTTACAGTCTGCTTGGTGCTTTCCAGACTGGTCGTCTCCTCCTGTGCTAGATGAAGCCTGGACAGGATGTGAATTGCTGTCTCCTTTTCAAATGATAAAAGTATTTGTCTGTTAGGAGCATCTCTCCTGGATCTGATATGCCACCTTCTTTTTTGGAATGTGAACCCATGATTTTGGGTTGTATAAACAGTGGCACCCAGATGATCAAGCCCCTGAGAAAGGGACAAGGGCACACCCTTTTCCATTTGACCATGAAGACACTGTCCTGAAGACACCCTCATTGGAATGGCTCAAGTAATGCTTCTTGGTACTTGGAAGTTATGCTGAAATACACATTATGTCTCATTTGAACTCTGTGTGTGTCTGTTTTTAGAGATTTGTTTAAAATACATGCTAATAAAAAAAAAACCCTGTTTTTAGCAACACACTGTTTTCGGATTTGGTCTGGATAGGGACTGGAACCTGCTTAAGATGTGCAGCAGATATCTAACTTTAGTGACCTCCTGAGTCTGGAGGTGCAGCGCCATCTCCATAGCACCTTTGAGAAATGGAAGAATCCAAGACGGTTTAAAAGGCCACCCTTGGCTAACACTTTCATACCGACAACAGAGACAATGAAAAAGTTCTTATTTCTTTCTTTCTCAAATGCACTGAAACAACTGAAGGATAGTAAGGCACTCTATGAAAATCTCTTCTGACACTTTATCAAGTACAGTGCAAGAGATGACTTGTGCAATTTTATGCTATAGGCATATAGGTTTTAGATTCATCTTGTCAAGTCTTAAGTGATTGAATGAAGTAAAATCTTGACACTGGAACTGCAGCCCAATATAAGTAATCGGGGTGGTGCAGGCAGCATTTGGAAAGACGTCTAGTAGCTACAATTTATCAAGTGTGTTGGGCTGTCCCAGGAAACCAGAACTATCCATAGTAGTAACATATAATTTTTGGAGGATGGATTATATATGTGCACAACTGTGCAGTCCTGGAGACAAGGGCTTCAACAGGGTCACCTGCTTTATCTACTGGGAACTCACTCAGGGCATTCAGGAATCCAGTGAATTCCATTAGTCTCCAGGGACAGACAATCTTAATCTGTCCACCACCCCTGCAGGGAAGGATTGGAGCCATAAGGCTAAACTTCACCAGGAAGTGGTCTGACCATGACAATGGGGTGACATCCACCCCCCACATCTCCAGACCAGAGCTTGGAAAAGTTACTTTTTTGAACTACAACTCCCATCAACCCCAGCCAGCATGGCCACTGTATTGGGCTGATGGGAGTTGTAGTTCAAAAAAGTAACTTTTCCAAGCTCTGCTCCAGACCACCCCATCCTCCATCAGGAGCAAAAACCAAGTTGAGGGTGTGCCCTGCCCTATGCGTTGGGCCGATGATAACTTGAGACAGCCCCATGGTCGTCATGGAGGCCATGAAGTCCCGAGCTAGAACACTAGAGGCAGCCTCAGCATGGACATTGAAATCACCCAGTGCTATTGTTCTGGGCTCCTCCAATACCACAGCTGAGATGGCCTCGCCAGCTCAGTCAGAGAAGCTGCTGGGCAGCAGGGTGGATGGTACACCAGCAGCAACCCTAGTTTACTGTCTCCTTGGCTCAACAGCAGATGCAGGCCCTCACAGCCAGTTCCAAGACAGAGTGGTTTCCTGGTGACAGAGATGGAAGTTCTGTAGACCACAGCAACTCCCCCCCCCAATCCCTGCAGCCTGTTCTGGTATTGCACCGAGTATACTGGTGGGTCAGATCAAGTCCTCCCAGCTCACCCACCCAGGTCCACACCAAATCGGCACCTTCATCCATGATCAAATAGTGGATGAGTGTGGTCTTATTGTGTAACGATCTGGCGCTAAACAACAACACACACAGGCCGGTGGGCACAGCAGAAGAGTAACAAGGAACGCATCCATGAGTGGCAGCAAGGAACAAGGTGTAGATAGCCTTGCCCTTGTCTTCTGTGGTAATTCACTACCTCCCTATGGCTATACCTCCCTCTACTGGTGATCACCGAAATTGGGGTGGCATCATCCATGTCCCTCCTTACTAAGACTCCGCCTAAACACCTGATATGGACCCAACAAGAGCCCAAGAACAAAACCTACCTGAGCTAATTATCCCAGTAGGCCTCTGCAAAAATTAGGAACAGTAAGACCCACTCCATACTTTTCACACAGGGCACATCTACTCCCCTTCTGTCTCACACTCAGGGAGGGCCAGCCTTCTGCCAGTTGCAGACTCTCACTCTGAAAGCATCTGGCAACTTTCTCCTATCATTCAGTTCACTGCACAGGCTCTCACCCTGCACAGGAACTATACATGAGCACACGCCCTCTCCACTACCCAATCTCCTCCAGATTGGTTACGAAAACAAAAGAACGAGAGAAATAGAAGAGGGTAGCATCCTTGCCCTCAGGACTCCCAAAGGGGCAGCCAGGGGCAACTGGGCTTTTATGCCTCCTGACCCAGCCAGGAGCTGATGCAAGAGGCTGCTTGATTAACTGCAGCCTTTCTCTGGGGGTCCCAGTCCTTGCAGCACTTACCAGGAACTTCACCTGTTTCAAAAGACAGCAACCCAAAGGAGCAAGCACCAAGCACCAAGCACCCAGATGCTCAGACACTCACTCCCAGGGCAGGTCTTCTTCAGTCCCCCCAGTGCTGCAGCTGTTCCCTCCAACACCACATTTCAAATGAGTTGATTTTTCTCTTACCCGCTTTTTTCACTGTCCAACTTTCACATCCATACATAGAGATTGGGAATACCATGGTCTGAATGATCCTGACTTTAGTATTCAATGATACATCTTTGCATTTGAGAACCTTTTCTAGTTATCTCATAGTTACCCTCCCCATTCCTAGCCTACTGATTTCTTGATTTTTGTCTCCATTTTGGTTAAGGACTGTGCTGAGGTATTGATAATCCTTGACAAGTTCAATGTCCTCATTGTCAACTTTAAAGTTACATAAATCTTCTGTTGTCATTACTGTAGTTTTTTTGATGTTCAGCTGTAGTTGTGCTTTTGTGCTTTCCTCTTTAACTTTCATTGCATTCGTTTCAACCTGTAAGCCACCTTGCTATTTTATATGATAGGTGGATTGTAAATGTTTTAATAAACAGGTAAGTTTGAGTAACAGATTTAAATTGGGGCATATTTAAGCAATTTGGTTTGCTTAAATTGTACACTGCTTCCAAATTAACCTTCATCCTTGATATGCAGTTAGATGGTCACTTAGGGTATCATTTGCAAAACCTCTGCAAATTGACAGTTGAAAATTAGAGCAGTTTCATTTATGAAGTTTCCCTTCATAAGCATTTTGTTACATGTAACCAAATATATATATAAAAATCCCACCTACAGTTCAGCATTTTGGATTGATGGCTGAAGGCAGACCTTTGTTTCAGAGGGAATGTAATTATTTGATCTCTCCTGTCTCCTAAAATATTTTTACCAAAATGGATTAAACTGCTTCCTGTGCTCTTATCTGTGGTAAAGGTAAAGGTGTCCCCGCACTTATAGTGCAAGTCGTTTCCGACTCTTAGGGTGACGTCTTGCGTCGTTTACTAGGCAGACCGTATATATGGGGTGGGATTGCCAGTTCCTTCCCCGGCCTTTCTGTACCCCCAAGCATATGCCGGGTACTCATTTTACCGACCACGGATGGATGGAAGGCTGAGTGGACCTTGACCCCTTTTACCGGAGATTCGACTTCCTCCTCCCGTTGGAATCGAACTCCGGCCGTGAGCAGAGCTTTGACTGGGTTACCGCCGCTTACCACTCTGCGCCACGGTAGGTGGTGATGCGCCCCTTTTTCCTCATTTTTTTTTGATATGGCAGTTTGCTAAGCCTTAAGTATTTCTAAGCCCAAATGGACAACTGAGGCCCAACAATAGTTTAAAATGGAACATATTTTATATTTTTATGCTTCCTTATTATTACTACAACTAGGGGCTGCACCCCTGCTCGCTTTGCTCATCAACCTGTCACCAACCCCACCAACCCCTTTGCTACCTACCCCCTCCCTTTACCCCTCACCAAAGTTTCCCACCCCTTCCCTTTACTCCTGCCTGCCCCCATCTCCTTCTCTATTTCCCTCGTTTATTAAAGCTTCCCACCTCTCTCTTTGTTCCTGCCTGTCTCCTTCTTCATGTCTCCCCTCCGTTGGCTCAGCAAGTCTCAGAGGTCTGTCTTCACACTGTAGTTGGCAGTGCCACCTGTCGCCAACCATGCAAACTTCATCTGCATGATGATAGCCTTACAATTTAATGTGTATAGGATATTATATTATAAAAAATTCCTTGATTGTATTGCACCCTTCTTCCAAGGAACTATGTGGTAGGTAGCATTCTCCTCCGTCACAACAACTCTGTGAGGTAGGTCAGTCAATGAACTCCATTGCTGAAATGTGTGAACCAGGTCTCCCCCAACTCCCTTGTCTGCTGCTACACACCATATCTCTGAAGCTGTAGCACTTGCTCATAACTATTCCCCTCACCTCAGAAGGGCCATTTCTGCCCCCACTTTATTGTGCAATTTTTTCTGCCCTCATAATCCCAAATCTCCCCACTCTGTCGAGAATGGCATTATAAAATTATTATTACGACTGTGCTCATGAAATGCTGATTTCTGGCTGTGACCCGAAGGTTGCAAAGGGGCCATATTGGTTTGGGATTTATAGTGAGAATGTGAAATTAAACCAGTATAATTTCCTGCAGGAAAAATACCATCTATATAGTCTATTAATGCTGACTTCTGAATCTGAATATATTAGAAGCAATTACACAGTGGATAGCTCTGCGCATTATTAATTTGATTGAAAGGTTTTAAACACAGTGCATTACTCACTTGAAATCCCTAGCAGCCTATTGTCTGACTTTACATAATTCCTAGTGGCCCAAACCTATCCAAACAGGAGAAAAGGAGATGTAAAATTAATGTATAGTTATTACCAAAATTACCTCATAAATTAGTTAAGTCTCCCATCAAGGTTAAAATGAACATTATGACTCTGGGAAGGAAAAAAAAGTCTCAGAGGCTTCCATTCTGGGCATTACTTTTATTGGGAAAGAGTTCTGTTTTGGAAATGGAATGTGTAAGTTAAATATTCCATCAGTAATTCTGTCAGTGGTGGCATTCAGGAGATGACAAAAGGGTTGGAAGGTGAGAAGTGCTTTGTTCCATCAGACAGGTGGACTGCAGCCAGGTGTTTCTTTTGCTTTTGTTGTATCACGTTGTACTGCCATCTCATTGATGCTGTTCCCTCAGAGCTTCTTTGTTGTCTTGTTTGGAGCATTTTAATCGCCAAAAAGGTTCCCATAGCGGCTTAGAAAATCAGTTACAGGTTTGTGTGTTTTTTAATAATGGCCAGCTGGGATGGAAACCGTTCTGGTAGCCTGATGGAATGGCTGCCACTAGGTAACAGTTGAAGGAAGACCAAAGGCAGCTGGTCTCTCTGCAGAGGCACTGGAATCACAGAATCATAGAATAGTAGAGTTGGAAAGGGCCTGTAAGGCCATCAAGTCCAACCCTCTGCTCAATGCAGGAATCCAAATCAAAGCATTCCTGACAGATGGTTGTCCAGCCCACTACCTCTCTGGGTAATTGGTTCCATTGTCGTATGGCTCTAACAGTTAGGAGGTTTTTTCCTGATGATCAGTTGAAATCTGGCTTCCTGCAACTTGAGCCCATTATTCCATGTCCTGCACTCTGGGACCATCAAGAAGAGATCCTGGCCCTCCTATGTGTGGCAACCTTTCATGTACTTGAAGAGTGCTATCATATCTCCCCTCAGTCTTCTCTTCTCCAGGCTAAACATACCCAGTTCTTTCAGTCTCTCCTCATAGGGCTTGGTTTCTAGTCCCATGATCATTATTGTTGTCACACACAGGAGGGCCGGGATCTCTTCTCGATCGTCCCAGAGTGCAGGACATGGAATAATGGGCTCAAGTTGCAGGAAGCCAGATTTCGACTAGACATCAGGAAAAACTTCCTAACTGTTAGAGCCATACAACAATGGAACCAATTACCTAGAGAGGTAGTGGGCTGTCCGACACTGGAGGCCTTCAAGAGGCAGGTGGGCAGCCATCTGTCAGGAATGCTTTGATTTGGATTTCTGCATTGAGCAGGGGGTTGGACTCGATGGCCTTGTAGGCCCCTTCCAGCTCTACTATTCTATGATTTTATGATTCTAACCTGGAACTTGCCAGTTACCAGCTCAGTCTTTTAGCCACTAGTAATCTGCTGCATCACCAATACATCTCCTCCCAAACCCAAATATTTTACCTTTCCCCTAGGCTATTGCTTCTCCAGTTGCTTGATGTGCCTTGTTGGGATACCTTGAAATGGCTTAAGAATATAAGAAGACCCTTGGTCAATCAGGCCAGTGGCCCATCTAGCCCAACATCCACTTCCGGCAGTTGCCAGCCAGATGCCTCTGGGAAGCCTGCAAGCAGGACTTGAGTGCAAGAGCACTCCCCACCTCCTGCAGTTTCTAGCAACTGGTATTCAGAGACATACCACCTCTGACAGTGTGGAGATGTTGTTGCTAGCAGCCCTTATCCTCCATGAATTTGTTTAGCCAAGGGGTCCCAAACTCTGCTCCGTGGACCAACTTCATTTCGGGTGGCCTTTCAGGTGCTCTGTGGATTTGTGGTTGCGTTCATAATTGATTTTTAATTGTATTTTTGTTGCTTCTTTTTGTATGGAATTCAAATTGTAATACAATAAAATACTATATAAGAAATATATAAAATAAAAACACAATTAAAAATAAAAAGCTTCTAGCACAGGGCATTAAAATTGCTGCAACAGGCAGAAAAAGATGCACCAAGATGTTCAGCAAGTGGTCTTTGAGGAACAAGGTTTGGGAACCGCTGGTCTAGCCCCCTTTTAAAGCCATCCGAGTTCGTGACCATCACTGTATCTTGTGGGAATGAATTTCATAATTAAGGTAGTTATTTTGTAAAGAAGTACTTTCTTTTGTCTGTCCTGAATTTTCCAACATTCAGCTTAGTTGGATGGCCCCAGGTTCTAGTATTATAAGAGAACGGCTTACTGTGAGGAATAGCTTGGTTTGAGGATTAGGTATCTTTTATCCATGGCAGCAGGAGAAGCCAACAAAATTAATCATATTCTTATATATTAGTGCATATATTTAAAATGCCTTTATTTGGTTGTCACCCGAAAAGGAATTATTAGTGATTCATAAAGAGAGAGAGAGAATATATTGTGCTACATCTATTAAGGCATGTTTTATGTGTAGCAGTAATTAAAATATAATTGAAATAATGAGTTCTTCTAATTACTGGCTTTACGTAATGCATATTTAAAGAGTGGGTGCCTATAAATGCCTCCTTTTTGTATATCCAGAAATGGTTTCTGGCACTATCATAATTAAAAGAGGGATTAGTTAACCTACAATTTAATCATTCTGTCATCAAAGAATTTAGACCTCATTAATTAAATGTTAAGAAATAAACACAAAACATCAATATAAAATATGCCAATAAATTTATAGTTTTTTTTTTTTTTTAAAGAGCAGTAGGTCTTAAGAATTTATGGCATTGTCTCGCTCTTATTTCATATTAAAGTGACCGTGAAATTGTGGTTCTGTGCTAGAGGTTCTGTCTCATTGCTATTATATATGACAGCCTTTCCCAACAATGAAGTGGAGGAAACTCTGTGGCAAAGGGTGACAGTTAGGAGCAGAAGAGCTAGAATGCACTCTTCACCGGTGGAACTATGGGACCACTTTCAGGCACTTGATCATGAGACTGGAGGACAGCCTGCACAGGAAGAATTACAGGAGACCTCTTGACAGCGAGCAAGAGGCTGAAGCTCAGTCAAGCAGAAGAAATGAAGCCACACCCCACAACAAGAAGAGCAGGAGTAGTGGGAGACACCCTACTGTGTAGGACTGAAACCCAAGTATGCCGAGAAGGTCCATCGACTCGCCGGGTATGCTCTCTCCCTGGAGGATGGATTAGAAATGTGACAGAAGGGTTGCCATCTCTCATAAAGTCCACTGACATGTATTGCGTTCTTCTCATCCTTGTGGGAATGAATGATACAGTCAAGTGGAGCTATGAAGAAATCATGTCGGACTCTGAAGCTCTGGGAAGGAAACTCAAGGACTTTGGGGCCCAGATAGTTTTTTCATCCATCCTTCCAGTACTTAGAAGAGGAGCAGAAAGGGAAAGAAAAATACTCCATGTGAATGAATGGCTACAAAGGTGCTGTAGACTTGAGAGATTTAGATTCTGGGACCACGGGCTATGCTTCCTGGAAGATGGACTGCTGGCAAGTGATGGACTGCATCTCACAAGAACTGGGAAGAATGTGTTTGGCCACAGCATGGAGAAGTTCATCAGGAGGGCTTTAAAATGAATCCTAAAGGGGAGGGAGATATAAACTTGGTGGTAACAACTGATGAAGGCTTATGCACAGTAGTGGGACCAAAGAGATCGGCTCTAATAGGTCCCAGTAACAGCCCTCAGAAAAATGTAGTAACGAAGCCAAGCCATAAATCACATGGTCTTCAATGTCTGTATGCTAATACGCAGAGCATGGGAAACAAGCAGGACGAACTTGAACTCTTAATACAGGAGGGCAATTATGACTTGATAGGTATAACTGAAACTTGGTGGGATGACTCCCATGACTGGAATACAGCAATTGAAGGATACAACTTGTTCAAGAAGAACAGAAGGAATAAAAAGGGAGGTGGAGTTGCACTATATGTTAAAAATATATATCCCTGCACAGAAATACAGGAAGATCAGTTTGGTAGCTCCACCGAGAGTATCTGGATTAAAATTAATGGGGCAAGTAACAAAAGGAATGTGGTGCTTGGAGTCTACTACCGACCACCCAATCAAGGAGAAGATGAGAATGTAACTTTTGAAACGCAAATTGCCAATGTTTCAAGGAGGCATGATGTAGTAGTAATGGGGGATTTCAACTATCCCAATATTTATTTATTTTATTTTATTTTATTCGATTTCTATACCGCCCACAGCCAAAAGGCTCTCAGGGCGGTGCACAACAGGGAATAAAATACAATAGAATCACAAGAAACAGTAAAAACATACATATTAAACAATTAAACAACCTGGTATACAATAAGAGCTAAAAATAGATTAAAATAATAGATTAAAATGCCTGGGAGAATAAAAAGGTTTTAACCTGGCGCCGAAAGGGTAGAAGTGTAGGTGCCAGGCGCACCTCAATGGGGAGACTGTTCCATAATTCGGGGGCAGCCACTGAAAAGGCCCTAGATCTTGTAACGACCCTCCGAGCTTCTCTGTGGGTCGGAACTCGGAGGAGGGCCTTTGATGTTGAACGTAGTGACCGGGTAGGTTCATATCCCAATATATGTTGGGAGACAAATTCTGCCAAACATGGCCGCTCCAAGAAATTTCTGACTTGTGTTTCAGATAACTTCCTCCTACAGAAAGTGGAGGAAGCAACCAGAGGATCAGCTATCCTGGACTTGATTCTAACCAATAGAGATGATTTGGTGGATGAAGTGGCAGTTACGGGAACTCTGGGGGAAAGTGACCACACCATACTTGAATTCTTGATTTTAACAGAAGTAAAAGCTTACAATTGTAAGTACAGTTCCATGGCAAGTCACCCTAATGAGAAAAGGAGTCCAAGATGGGTGGGAGTTTCTATAAAAGGAAATTCTAAAAGTGCAATGGCAAGCAATTCCAACAAGGAAAAAAGGGGGGAAACAGCAGAAGAAGCTAATGTGGCTTCACAAAAAGCTTAGAGATGACCTGAAAACAAAAAAGGACACATCCAGGAAGTGGAAGAAAGGCCAGACCACAAAGGAAGAGTACAGGCAGGTATCACGGAATTGCAGGGATGGTGTCAAGAAGACTAGAGCTGAGAATGAGCTGAGGTAAGCAAGGGATGCTAAAAGCAACAATAAAGCTTTCTTCAGGTATGTCCATAGTAAAAGACAGAGAAAAGAAATAGTGGCACAGCTACTCAATGAGGCTGGCAAAATGATAACAGATGACAAAGAAAAGGCAGAAGTGCTCAATTCCTACTTTGGCTCAGTCTTCTCCCAAAAAAGGGCCTATGACCCTCCCGGGAAACATGAAGTAGAAGGGGCAGGATTGGAGCTTGAGATTGATAGACAAATGGTCAAGGAATCACTTTGAACGAGTTCAAATCGGCAGGGCCCAATAAACTGCATCCTAGAGTATTGAACGAACTGGCTGAAGAACTCTCAGAACAGCTGTACATTATCTTTGCAAAATCATGGAGGATTGGTGAAGTGCTGGATGACTGGAGGAGAGCTAATGTTGTCCCTATCTTCAAAAAGGGCAAGAAGGAGGAACTGGGGAACTACAGACCAGTTAGCCTAAAATCAATCCCTGGAAAAACTCTTGAGCAGATTATAAAGCAGTCAGTCTGTAAGCACCTTGAAAGCAATGCAGTGATTACTAGGAGCCAACATGGATTTATGAAGAACAAATCCTGCTGAACTAATCTCATCTTATTTTTTTCATCGGGTAACTTCCCTCTTAGACTGTGGGAATGCTGTGGACATAGTATATCTCAACTTCAGCAAAGCTTTTGACAAAGTTCCCCATGACATTCTGATTAGCAAGCTAGCTAAATGTGGGCTGGATGGAACAACTATTAGATGGATCCACAGTTGGCTCCACAATCGTACTCAAAGAGTGCTTATCAACGGTTCCTTCTCAAACTGGGCGGAGGTAACGAGTGGGGTACCACAGGGCTTGGTCCTGGGCCCAGTGCTCTTTAACATTTTTATTAATGACTTGGATGAGGAGGTACAAAACATGCTTATCAAATTTGCAGATGATACAAAATTGGGGGGCATAGCTAAATACCGTGGAAGACAGAAATAAAATTCAAAGGGACCTTGATAGTCTGGAGCATTGGGCTAAAAACAACAGAATGAAATTCAACAGGGATAAATGCAAAGTTCTACAGTCAGGAAAAAGAAACCAAATGCAGCTATAAGATGGGGGATACTTGGCTTAGCAGTACGACATGTGAGAAGGATCTTGGAATTGTCATTGATCGCAAGCTGAATATGAGCCAACAGTGTGATGTGGCTGCAAAAAAGGCAAATGCTATATTAGGCTGCATTAACAGAAGTATAGTTTCCAAATCACGTGAAGTATTAGTTCCCCTCTATTCAGCACTGGTTAGGCCTCATCTTGAATACTGCATCCAGTTCTGGTCTCTGCACTTCAAGAAGGATGCAGAGAAACTGGAACAGGTTCAGAGGAGGGCAACAAGGAGGATCAGGGGACTGGAAACCAAGCCCTATGAGGAGAGACTGAAAGAACTGGGCATGTTTAGCCTGGAGAAGAGAAGACTGAGGGGAGATATGATAGCACTCTTCAAGTATATGAAAGGTTGTCACAAAGAGGAGGGACAGGATCTCTTCTCGATCGTCCCAGAGTGCAGGACATGGAATAATGGGCTCAAGTTGCAGGAAGCCAGACTTCGACTGGACATCAGGAAAAGCTTCCTAACTGTTAGAGCCATATGACAATGGAACCAATGACCTAGAGAGGTAGTGGGCTCTCTGACACTGAAGGTATTCAAGTGGCAGCTGGACAGCCATCTGTCGGGAATGCTTTGATTTGGATTCCTGCATTGAGCAGGGGGTTGGTCTCAGTGGCCTTGTAGGCCCCTTCCAACTCTACTATTCTATGATTCTATACTAAGTGGTGTTATCAGCATCATCTCTGCTTGCATAGTGTATTGATTAGATATAGTGGAGATTAATTTTCTTCCTTTTTATTGCTAAGGAGACAAGTCTGAATCACCACTACTTTTTAATTATTTATATTATTAATATTAATAAAGTAGCTACATTTTACATTTGGACAAAGGTAAGAATGTCCTTGGTGATTTAGGGATCGTTCTAGCAGCTGATGATTCCTGCCTTCATGCTGGCAAAGTTTCCCTGTTCCCTTTATTTCTATTGTAAAGTTTTGGTGATTTATTATTGATGATCCATTATTAGTGCCAGGGCCATAGTCTGCTACTTTTTGCCCTGGTGTTTGTGGCTGTGATCTCAAAGTGATCCTTTACAGAAGGTTCATCTGGAAGCACCACATCCCTTACGTAAAACTTCATGGACAGATTCCCATTAAGATTTCACTGAAAACTTTTGTAAGGTTCGTTAACCTGTGAAATGTGTACATTCATAGCCATGATATGTGCACAATGCTTGGACTTACATGCCCATCCTAATGTCTCATTAAGTGGTTAGATATATCAAACTGTGTGTGTAGCTGAAGCGATATCTTAAATGTTCTTCTAATAGCTTGCATTTGTAGCAGCTGCTACCAAAGGTTTGTGAATGTCTCTAAAATCTGAATGGGTTCCATTATCACTCCTTGTTAATGAAATGATTTTAATATTACAACAAATGAGGTCTTCTCCCCCTCCCCAAATCCTTTCAGTATTAAAGGGGAATTGGATTGTAATTAGAGCATATTTCACCAAGAGTGAAAGGGGCTCTAATATGTGCTTGACTCTTAAAGCAGTCAATCCTATATTAATTGTACTTTGCGTGCATCTGTCCTTGCTTGATGGCAGAGCATCCATCACGCAGGGAATGCTGGAGCCCTTCTGAAGGTTGAAGAGCTTCTCCTCCAGGAGAAAGGCAGTTCTTTGTCTAAGGAAGTTGAAAGTGTTTTGAAAGGAGCTTTGCTTCCTGTGATGTGCTGGTATGTTTCTTTCTTCCTACTCTCACTTCTGGTCAAAGAAGTTTTCTGGGGCTTTGGAACATAATAAGTCCAGAAGTAATAGAGAGATGCATGTGTAAGAAGCAGGAACCTCTTTTTCAAACCACCTTTAACTTCTGGACAAATGCACGTGTGTGCGCGCGTGTGTGTATGTGCGCGTGCGTGCTTGCATGAGCGCGCACCTTGGTGGCATTTTAAATTTTTGGTTTGGTTTTTGTTTGGTCTTTCTATAAAAGGCAGTTTTATAATATTTACCTTTGAGGACTTGAGCCACTGTCATGTCATGGAGAATTTCTGAGAAGGTTGGGAGAATGGAGAACGGGTTACCGACGTTGCGTAGGACACTGCCAGCACTGATGAAGGAAATTAGGGGTGTGCCTCCAGAAGCCTCAAAGCCAGCTGCTGGACTTACTGAGGAAGGCTCATACAGGCATTCCTTGTCACAGCCAGCTGGGGAGGACTTTCTGCAGGCACCAAGGCCAAGCATAATGACAGGAGAGATACGTGCTAAGAAAAACATAGGAACTTCTCAGACAGAGGAGAATGAAAGGGACTCAGCAGAATCAGAAACTGGCATGTCTCAATAGAGAAGAGATGGTTACAAATAGGCAAATTTCATCCACCACCACTTCCTAGCTGTAGCACTTGCCTTGCAACTGAATTCATAGTGTTAAGTGCCTGCCCTTTTCCTGCATATATAGAAATAGCACTGCCTGTTTTTGCTGTTGCAACAACTCACCTGCTGTTGCTTCCAATATCTAGTTATGCCTGTTCCTGTTTGAATCCTAGTTTAGGCCTAGTACGAGATGCCAGATCCGGGTTCTGATTTCTGGAATAAAGCTTTATGCAGAAAAACCCGGTCTCCGAGGCCTGGGTCTGCTTCTCTGGTTGGGAGCCGGGACAACCACTTTATTGTGGTGCATCCTGTCATGCTTGCGTCATCTTTTGTTTATGCTTCTTGATCTCTCTGCAGCTTTCAGTACCATTGACCATTGTATCCTCCTGGACCAGCTCCATGGAATGGGAATTGGGGACACCATGTTACAATGGTTCCAGTCCTACATATGGGACAGAGTCCAGAAAGTAGCATTAGAAAAATGCTGTTTAGTCCCCTGGTGTTTATGTTATGAGGTGCTGCAGGGCACTATTTTATCCCAATACTATTTAATATCTCTATGATGTTACTGGGAATGTTCATTAGAAGTTTGGGGGCAAGGTGACCATTGTATCATGGACCTCAGCTCTATTTGTCCATAACATCTGAATTAGAAGAGGCCATGGAGGACTCAGTAGTGGGATGGATGTGGTAAAATAGGCTGAGCTTGAATCCTTGCAGGATAGAAGCACTGCAAATGAGTGGTTTCTGTGTCAGAGAAATGGGTCAAAATACTGGATTATTGCAATGCACTGTATGTGAGCTTCTCTTGTGCTTGACCTGGAAACTGCAGTTAGTGCAGAATGCTGCAGCCAGATTTCTGATGAGACTGAAATCCTGTCACCATATAAAACCTGTGCTCACTGGTTGTTGATTTGTTATCGGGCCAACAAATTGGTATATAAAGCCCGTAACAGCTTGGGACCAGTTTTCGTATAGGATCACCTTACCCCATATGTGCCTACTCAACCACTTTGATCTGCAGAACAGGCACTGTTACAGGGGCTACATAATACTTGCTCCAAACTCTTAAGGAATTGGTCTTTTAGTGTGGGAGCATCTACACTTTGGAACTGCTTGCCTGCCTTCGCTGTACTCTGTCAGGCCCCTGCTTAGAACACTTTTATTTGGGCAAGCCTATCCAGACTTGTAGATGTTGAGATGTTTTAATCTCTTTTTAGTTTACTGTTAATTTTAATTATCTTTTAAATGTTCTAATTACTTGTTTTTAATATTTTTATGATGTTAATATTTCTTGTAAACCGCTTAGCTTGATTACAATCAAGCAGTACATAATTGTTGCTAAATAAATATTTTTTATCAGCCTCACTTGCATAATTAGACGTACATGGGAATCCCAAATAGTGCACGTAGGATTTTATTTTGGATTGCATCCTATTCATTTCTGCTAGAACTACCCCAGATTGCTCCATCATATAACAAGTAAGATATGGTTTTAGCAAGAAAAACTTTTATCATAAGTTCTAACAGACAGTGTCCCTTATTACGATCAAGTGTATTTATAGCTCCCAGTGAATGTGCAGATGAAATGTTAACTGCTTCCACATTGGTGTGCTATAGGGGGCTTTTGCAAAAATGAAGCCTCTATCATATGCTGCTAATATAAGTGCTTTTATATGTATTGTTGTATTTAATATTGTTGTACTGTTGTATTTTATCTCATTTTAATGTACGTTGCCTAGAGTGGCTAATTGCCAGATAGGCGACAAACAAATTAAATATTATTATTATTATTATTATTATTAAGTATTGTTGTGCGCCGCCCCAATCTCTTGAGCAGTGAGATTTCCACGGGTCGCTGGGCTTGCCCAGGGTTTGGTTTCCTTGGAAAGAAGGTTAGCGGAGTCTGAGGTGTCTTTATGAAATATGGTTTATTTATTTGCACACATTCCAACAGAGCTTAAGATGGAGGGTTCAAAGCATCAGCAGTCCAGTAGATCTTGCTTTTCCATCAGGCATATAGGAGGCACCCTAAAGCCATATAATAAACTGAGGGCAGTATACAAATGTAATAATAATAATAATAATAATAATAATAATAATAATAATAATAATAATAATAATGTTGTTTCAGGCCTGTAGCCAGGAGTGGGCAAATGGGAGCACTGCTCCCCCTAGAGCTGTGCTTCGCACACCCCTTAGGATTTTTTTTTGAGGGGGAATTGTCTTTAATTTGTGACATGACAGACAATGACAACATCCATTTAAGAAAAGGAGCCTCTGAAAAATTTAGTGAATAAGATTGAGGGCACAACAAAGGCCTCATCTGGAAGAGCCCCCCAAAGTTTGCTCACTCAAGACTTCCCCTAAGGGTGAATTTTTTATGATTACAGTCACCCTATAATTACTTAAGTGATCCTGAAAAAACTAGCCTGTATGACACTTGAAGAGTTAAATATTAGAGCTTTGTATTATGGGCTAGAGTTAGACTCCACCGTTGGACATTCCTTTGCCCTGCCTTTCCATTTCAGTTGTGTTGTCTACCCAGCCAGCAGCAAAGAAGCATGTTTGTTTGCCTGCAGTAAAATGTGAGAGTGTTACGCTGCAGCCAACTCAGAAGAGACAGGAAGGGGGGAGGCATGAATTTCAGGCGCCTCCGCAGTCAGAAGAAGCAGAGTTGGGGATTGTTGTGTCTGAGCAGGAGCGTGCGGGAGGGGGGCAGCCTGCTCTCCAGCCAGTTCCCACGAGTAACGCCCTTTCCAAGCAGCCGAGCGCACCGCCCCCAGTTGATGCAGAGGACTTGTGGGGGGAAGCCTCAGAGTCAGTGCCAGCTCCTCCTTTCCCAAGCAGTTCCCAGGAGGATTCCAATGAGGCACCGCCTCTTGACCTCGAGCCTGTTGTTCGGGAGCAGGTGTCTTCGGATGAGCAAGTGGAGGCGCGGCCCGTCTCCTCGTTCCCGCCGCCGCAAGAAACGGACAGGGCAAAGACAGGAGTTACGAAGGAGTCAGAGATTATGTTCGAAAACATTTCCTATATAAGCCTGCTTCTCCCAGGGGGGGGTCGCTGAGTCAACTTCCTTCACACGCTGCAGAGCATGTCTAGAGTTTAGTTAGGGACTTTAGTGAGTTAGCATAGGGTTTCCTATGAAGCGCAATGCTTTTGATGTATCCATTACTCTAATAAAACGAGATTTACTTGCACACACGCTCCAGCCTTATTCTTTCGGCTCTGGGCAGGACAAAGAGTTTGTTTATTCTGCAGTTATTATAATGAGTAGAACAGAATTGGGTGCTTATTGCTAAAGGGTGAAATAAAGAGATAACTTAAAGTGATCTGAAAAAATGGCTATCCTAAGTTACCCTTTACTCTTTTTAAAGCACTCACTGTACTCACAGTCATAGTGGGTATTTTTTCTTATTTTTCTTGAATACTTGTTGGCAAAGAATAAAAACAGCCCTAGAGGAATATAAATATTGCAGTTTACACTACAGTTAGCTAGCTAGCTGGCTGGCCACCTAGGCTATAACTTGGGCCTAATTTCTGATTTTCCCAGTATGTGCAGCTAAGCATGATTTCTGGTTTCTATACAGAAAAATCAATCCAGCAACCAGTAAAAAAGAAAAACTCCAATTGCTTTCCACAGTTAGTTTCCACTTGCTTAGCTAGTCCTTTACGTAACAGCCACTTTAAAAGTTTTACCGTGATTTTCCAATAGGAAAATCTAGAGGCCAGGAACAAGACTGGAAAGATGGATTCTCAAGGAGGAGTTAACAAACACACCCTAATGTATTTATTTTCTCTCTGCCCTACTAAACTTGTCATATGGACAAGTTTGGTTTTCAGGTGGAATTTAAATCTGAGATAACTAATGCAGCATCAAAGCCAAGCTCAGGAGCTCACTGTCATTACCAATGTAGTTCAGGTCATGAAGTAATGGAACACAGGGATAGACTACAGGTGAAAGAGCGCTGTAGCTATAGGCAAAGTCAAGCTTTTGAGTCTGGTATTCCGGGGGATCTCTCAAGAAAGGGTGAGACAATTCAACAGATTAAAAGTTCTTTTACATAAGTTAACACTCTCTCTGGAAGGAGGAGTGAGGGGGAAGGTCACTGCCTTTCTGTCTCCCTGGCCTGGCCCTCATGTCTTCTCCACCGGTTGGTGGGGATTGGCTGGCACTATGAGCCTCCCCCTCAAATGCCCCACCTAGAAATGTGGCTGCCATACCTAACAAGGAAGGATGGCTACAGGTCTCTGTTGTCTGCCTGAAAGCAGCACTGGGATTTTTTGATTGCCCCTTGAGAGAGGGAAAAAAGAAGAAGCAAGTTTCTGAACTGCATCATTTATGTAGAGAGGTAACGGTAAAGGTGTCCCCGCACTTGTAGTGCGAGTCGTTTCCGACTCTTAGGGTGACATCTTGCGACGTTTACTAGGCAGCCCGTACATATGGGGTGGGATTGCCAGTTCCTTCCCCGGCCTTTCTTTACCCCCCAGCATATGCCGGTTACTCATTTTACCGACCATGGATGGATGGAAGGCTGAGTGGACCTCGACCCCTTTTACCGGAGATTTGACTTCCTCCTTCTGTTGGAATCGAACTCCGGCTGTGAGCAGAGCTTCGGCTGCATTACTGCCGCTTACCACTCTGCGCCACGGAGGATCTTGAGGAGGCAATAGTGGGGCCAAAAAACAGCCATGTTTTGTACCCTTTCATGCAAAACATCCTGCATCCTGCTTTGCTGTCCCATCTCCACCTGCCCTGGGAGGGCCTGGGAGCCCTGACTGACACTGGCTACAAAAACTGCTGCTGGTGTTCCTGCAGAAGGGGCCCAGCAGCCACCTTGCTGTTAGTCCAGCCAGAGCAGTTGCTCAGAATACCTAGAGACTATCTTGTTAGACCTTTTTATGAATTATGTGGGGTTTGCTTGGTTTTATTGTATGTTTATTGAGATGTTTTCACTAGTTTATAACTATTTAATTTTTTGTAACTTAGAGTGAATTGTATGGGGGGGATTGATGTTGTCATGTGCCTTCAGCATGGTTTAATTATGACAAAGCGACATACAAATAAATGGTGATTATTTTGATAATAATATTGAATCTGAAAGAAAGCCAGCTAGTCCAGTTTGAATTTTAACATCAGCTTTAGAGAACATCTGCTGTATATAAAAAATGAAGTCCAATGAAGTAACAGGATAGTCTTTCCCATAGATGCTGCTGGCAGATGGCAGATGAGAGATCAACAAATACGGCATGCAGCTTTTTTGGTGGGTAGTAACATACTTCTGAAAAAGAAAAAACTGGCCAAATTGTGGCTTACCAGGACTGCAGGAATGTACGGGCTCCTGAAGAGGCGTTTACAGCCACTGAGCTCCTTCCCATACCTTTTTGCTGCCATGTCACTCTGTGTTAACTCAGTATTATCCTTTAAACCTGGGTTTGTAGTTAAGCTCTCCTCTCCTTGGCTGCAGCTCATGGTTACTGAGGAGAGAGCTTAACTTTGATTCCAGGTTGAGATGACACACTAAGCCAAATTTGAGGGCTCCTCTCCAGGAGCCCAGGTGTTTGCACAGACCCGGTAAACCATAGCTTGCCTTAATGTGTCACACAAACCAAGCTACTGATCGGTTGTGCTATGTCCCTTGCAAAAGCCAACCTGCACTGAGGACCGGGCTTGGTTCTCTTCAGTCCACTATTCTATCATCTAAAAAATGTGTGTGTCTATTGGGAGGGAGGGTGGAACACCATGAAGACTTATTGTTTGGGGGGGTGTCATCCTGATTGTTTTTCTGAAAGATTGGAACTAGATGTCCCACCAGCTGACAATATTCCATTAATTATCATAAATTTATTATTTTCCTAATTATAAGAAACGAAGTGGCCAAAATCGTAGCCCACCAAGCTGAATCAGTATGACAAATATCAGGCATGACATGTCCCTCCCTGTGGTTTTACCTGGAATAAGTCTCTTAAGACATATTACTTCTGTTTCTAACCTTCATAACTTGTTTCATTTGCTTAAGTTCCTGTGCTACACAGTCCGAACAGTTTTTTTCCATTTTTATTAATTGCAGTTTGCTCAAGGGTCTTTCCAAAAATTTATTAGTGTAATTCTTTTCTTTCTTTCTTTGATTCTTATTCTCATTTCATTGGACCAAAAAACCCTGTCAATTTCCATATTTGATTTATTTGCCTTTAAAGATGTACCTGCTTTCACTATATATGGTAGGATAGTGAAGATATGTGTTTCTTGCACCAAAAATAATGACTGTCCCATTAAATGGTTTGGGAGCATGAGATGGTTAAGCTAAATTAGTCTGGACCTGTTTGGTCTCATGTAAGAAGAGTAAGATATAAATATAACGAAGTTATGTCAGAGTAAGAGTTACTGTAGGATCAACCAATAGAGCAGCCTTCGCCAACCTGATGCCCTCCAGATTGCTTGGACTACAACAGCTAGGGCTGATGGGAGCTGTAGCCCAAAATATCTGGACAGCACCAGGTTGGGGAAAGGCTGAAATAAAGGATCTGCCTTACTATTTATTTGATTGCCCATTCTCCACCCTTTTAAGGGGAAAATATCTTATATTTAAAGCACTAATTCATCTGACCTCCAGAAGACAGCAGGAGTACTTGTTGGTGAGTTGTTGATTTGATTTTTAATAAGGACCTCAGGATAACAAGTAAAGCTGCCACGTTTGTAATGGCATTATCAAATCACAAATGGATTTTACTTAGCAGAATGCAATTTGATCATGTTATAGCCTCTGAATGAATTTATTTTTTTAATTTTTTTAACAGTGGCTCAGCAATAAAAACTAACTGAACTGCCAGAGTTGCAGCATGTTGCTTTTCTTTTGTTTTTTTAAAAAAGGCAGGCTTGAATAATACAATAGTAGAGTTGGAAGGCCATTGACTCCAACCCCCTGCTCAATGCAGGAATCCAATTTAAAGCATCCCTGACAGGTGGCTGTCCAGCTGCCTCTTGAATACTTCCAGCGATGGAGAGCCCACCAACTCCCTAGGTCATTGGCTCCATTGTCCTAGCGCTGTAACAGTAAGGAAGTTTTTCTTGATGTTGAGCCAAAATCTGGCTTTCTGTAACTTGAGCCCATTATTCCATGTACTGCGCTCCAGAATGACTGAATGCTGGTAAAACATGACCCTATTACTTCCAGAGAGAGAGAGAGAGAGAGAGAGAGAGAGAGAGTACCTATGCTGGTAAATGGCACTAAATTTTTTTAGTCTTGGTGCAGTAGTGTTGCAGGCTGGTTCAGAGTTGATAACATCTAGATCACAGGAATGTGCTTTGCAAATGGGCTGTGCATATTTAATGGACTTATGATATTTTATTTGTTGTTATTTGTTATTGTTTTATTATTATTTATTAACAACGACAACATTGTTTATATTTGTTGTGATAGCTTACTTGTTGCAATTATTGCAATTGATGGCTTGTGTTACTGATACTTGTAGAAACCACTTTGTGACCAGTAGTGAAAAGGCTTTTATAAATACTGAAAATAATATAAAATAATACCTTTGATTCCACATGTCATGGATTGGGATGGAGACAAAAAGAATCTGCTCCAGGGTCTAAATAACTGCTCAACTAGTTCATGGACCCAAAAAGAACCTGAGCTTCTATTTCTTGATCGTCAGCCCCACAGCACCAACCATAGCAAACCATTTTAGAAATGGTTTCTGATCTGCCCCAGGAGACAGGGCTGCTGCTCAGAGGTAACAAGTCAGGTGTCCCACTGGGTATTCTCAGGAGGACAGCAAGGAGATATTTGTGTTCTTGCAGCTCCCTCTTTTTATTATCTTATTTAACAACAACAACAAAACCGTACTTAATTGCTCTAGAAGGCAAGGGCACAGCCTTCAACCACTGCAAAAATAAAATATGAAAGGCACTTGTCATGGTGGCAAGGAGTAGCCTTTGGAGGAGAGTTAAGGACTGCTATAGAGTGATCTGGCAAGACAGCTCAGTTTTTAGAGCAATAAAATGGGGAAATTGTGTGGGCTTATGGGGGGTGCAATTCCTTTTGTTAGTGCTGCAGCTGGGGCTGAGGTTTGGGGCTCTACTCCGGGGGTGGGAGGAATCACCCAGGGAGCAGCGGATAACAAAGGGGGGTACTATCCAGCCCTCAAGCGAAGTACATGGGAACGTAGGAAACTGCCTTATCCTGAGTCAGACCCATTGGCACATCTAGCTACTCCACCCCTCTCTGGAGATGGCTTGAACCTGGGACCTTCTGCATGGAGGGCAAATGCTGTGCCACTGAGCTACGGCCCTTCCCAGGTACCGGTCGCTGCAGCATCTTTTCTTATTTTAAAAAACATTTTAAAAAATGAGAGCCAGCCAGCCAGACATGTACATGGTTACAGATGTTGATTTTATCATTTTTACTTTTAACATACATTTTTCTTTTCTACAGAAGAATGATGCTTCTTTGCAAGCCATTGGGTTATATTCAACTAAATAAAGCTCAGAGTAGACCCGCTGAAGTTAATTAACACGACTCACTTAGATCCATTAATTTCAGTGGGTCTACTCTGAGTATAACTGAATTGGAGACAACACAATGTGTTTAGCGTCACCAGTTCAGATGCGTAAGCCACTTAGTCCCTCAGTGCTATTCAGATATATACTCCAGAGAATGCATGTGGTGGTTGAGGGATTACACTCTCTAGTCTTGCCCCCCAGGATGAACATCCTTACAGGCATTCTTCCCCAACATCTGTGTGTTTGACAGCAGGCCTGGAAAGGAGTGCTACCCTTGCACATAGTTTCATGTGAATGGAGCCCTGATTGGAGGAGCTTAAGCAAATAGCACTGCCCTTCACATCTGCTGCTAAATGTGTTGGAGCGCAGCCAGCAGACACATTTACATTGAGGGTGGGTTCTGTTTGAGCAGCCCCCCTCCATGCATTCTCTGAATGCATGAAGAGGGCTAGTAACTCAGACAAACGTTGCAGGATATGGCCTTGAGGGCACATGATGCAGCAACCTTGCTAAAGCTAAGCAGATCTGGGGATAGTCCAGTGATTGCCTCCAGATTTTGTTGGGCTACAATTCCCATCAGGCCCAGTCAGCATGACCAATGATGGGAGCTGTAGTCCAACAACCTTTGGAGGGCACTATGTTGGCTAAGCATGACATTTCAGAATTCAGTGATGGAACAAATGCAAGATGAAAATATGGCAGCTGTGTTACACCGTCAGGCAGATATAAAAGTTCTGTTTTATATTATGTCTATTTTTAAAAATCCATGTATGCTATATCCATCACAGTGCACAACAGCAACTGATTCCATATGTGACCTTTCATAGTGTTACTTCTGGTTTTTTTGTGCTGAACTTTTAAATCTGTGATGCTTCCAAATTTCACAGGGTGACCGCAGGTTCTTCAGTATGAATGCTTCTTTCTCAGTGTTCATACTATTTAGTATCCTAGTGTGTTGGTGTTTTTTCTTTTTAATATAAAGCTAGAGTTTTGTTTGAAATATTATTTCTGCTACCATAGAGGGTACATTTGGCTTTAGGATGAGAGCCAGGATTTTACTATCTCAGTTCCTCTTTTGATCCTTTCTTAAATTGTTAATTGTTTAGCTCCAGAGACAGGTAGACTTGGAAGGTTAAGGGAATGGATTTATTCCTCCCTGGAACTTCAGTGCACTTTCTTTTTGATTCCTCTTCCAGTTGTTCTTCCATTTTCTACAAGTGCATAATGAGCTCAAAATTCGTGATGAGGTTATTGGTTGATGTACTGAGCTGGGCAGCAGAAGATCAATAAGTCCTGGTTTGTTGCAATATTGCATTGTTTGTTGCTTTTGTGTTTGGTCCTAAACAAATCACTAATTTCCAGCTTCTTTGATTTGCAGCCTGTTCCAACACTATTGCTACACTCGTGGGGGCATGCGACACACTTCCTACACGTGCATCTGCGGCAGGTAAGTCGCTCCAATCTTCATTGTTTATTTCCCATTGCATTGTATCAACATCAAGCTTAAGTTACTTCAGTGAGACATTTAGGAAGCAGTCAGTAAGCTGGGAATTATTCAGTCGCAAATATTTCAGGAAGAAAGGAGTGTGGAGTGAGGCCCATAGCACCATGTGTGGGGCTTCTTATGGGTGGATGTATTGGATTAGGTGTTGGCTGTGCTCAAACATAACACTATCATTTGTTCAATAAGCAACAAATAATCTCACAGACAAACAAGCAAGCCATGGTTTATTTTTCCAAAGCTTGGTTTGCTTTCCAGCTGCACTTTTCTTGTGTCTTTGTAACTTGGCAAGCATCTGGGATGGGGTGGGCAACCAAAGCACAGTTAAGCAGGGCTGGGACATTTTGGGCACAGTTTTGCACATTTTGGACACAGTTAAGCAAGGTTTGGACATAACAGCAAACTATAAAGCAAGCCATGGTTTGTTAATGCCCCAAGACATTTTGCTACTTGAAGTGGAACCCAAAGATACAAGTTCTTGCTTTCCTCTATCCTCCATCTTGAGATGCATGGCTTTGCCGTACTGCATGGTAGTAACAGCCCTGCTAGAGGACACCAGCTGAACCCCTCCTCAGCCTATGGGGAGAGGAAGCAGTAGTTGTAGCAATAGGGCTTGCAGGCAGTCAGCTTTGTAGGATAGGATTGGCCCACTCTTTCCCCAAAGGGCCCCCAGTTACTGACCAGGATTTTGAACAGTCTTCTGATATCCAATTTAACTATAAAGAAGGCTAAGGATGGAACCTGAGATTTTTAAAATGCCACATGTATGTCTGACAAGCTGACTTCTGTGACCGTCCTGAATGTTCTCAAGTTCCAGCCAGTTCTTACATCTGTCTTTTCCAAAGGGCCTTGAAAAGCACCCTGAATGGCTTCCCTTTGGAGGGGTGTGTTTTACCTTGTGACAAGCAGCACAATAAAGCTTCCTGCTGGCTGTGTCACCTGTAATTTCAGGCCTTTTCAAACTCAGAGGCTTCAGATAGGTATGGACAATTCTGTCCCATCCATCATGTCTTGTTTCTGCACAGTCTGCGTCAGTGTTGGAATTGCGTTTTAATGTGTTTTTAAATCTTCTTTTTTAAACAATAGATGTTTTTAAAGCTTTTTTCATTTTTTTGAAGATGTTTTGTTTTAATATGTTTCTAATAGTTATTTTGTTTTAATATAGTTTAAAGTCTGTTTCTATGATGCATTAAAGTGTTTTTAGTGCTTTTGTTTGCCGCCTTGGGCTCCTACTGGGAAAAAGGGTGGGATATAAATCTAATAAATAAATAAATACAGGGATGGATTAAATTTCATCTCACTCTTGTGTGGAGTCTGCATGGAAAAGCATAAATCATTTTTTAAAAAACTTTTTAAAAACCCTTGAAACTGTCACGGCTTTCTCCATGGAACCCTGGGAAGTGTAGTTTCTGAAGGGCGCTGAGAACACTTAGGAGACCCCTCTTCCCCTCACAGAGCTACAGTTCCCAGAGTGGTTTAACAAGCAATCCCTCTTCCCAGGGAACTTTGGGGATAGTAGTTCTGTGAGGGGAAGAGGGGTCTCCAAACAACTCTCGCCACACTTCACAAACTCCAGTTCCCAGGATGCTCAGATGTTGTTATGATTACATTTTTATTGCTCAGACACAACATGTGCCCCCCATGACCCTTTGGTCACTTGCCAGGCCATGCCTTTCCTCACCAGCCCCACTCTATGCCCTCTTGGAGTGTTTCTGTACTAGCTGGAATGTTTCTGTGCCCTGCTGGTCTCTGGCATATGGCCCCCAGAAAGTTCTCCATAAGGTTATGCAGCCCCTGCTTGCTCTAAATGAATGCAGTTTAATTCAGTGAAAATGTGGGGGGGGGGAGTTATACTAAGGTCTTCACAGGATGCACAAAATAGCACTTCCAGCAGCCTTTTCTCCTTGCTTTGACTGCTCTTTCATGTATAAGGGTGTGGGGAAGGCTCCTTTTGGACAAAGCCTTTTCTTTCTGAATCACACTTGAAGCGGTTTGTTCTGCTTCATGGTGCCTTAATGTTCACTGCAGGATTTTCCTCCCTATAGTAAGCCCATTTGTTACAGCTTCATCTTGTTCACTAATATAGCGTTTTTCACTCTTTCTCGGAGTTCACAGCTCTGCTGACGCTTCTTCCTAGCTACTACTTAATCAGAAACATGAACTTGACCTGGTGCAACGAGACTGGGCCAGGTGAGGGAGGGAGGCAGGCATTGGGGAAGAGAGAACATTGCAGGTTATAAGTCACGTCCAGATAAGAAATGCCTCTGAATAAGTGAAATTTACTCTGCATGCCTTTCTCCCTTCATGCCCATGCCCAGTCAAATTCAGCGGGAGCTAAAAAGGCTTTCCCTCGACTGGTGCGAAGCTGGTTATTGTCCTCAGGCTTTTGATGATGTGTGGGACGCAGAATGGGAGTTTCCATGTAAATCAAAGCTGCCTACTAAATAGGCAAAGAAGCACTTCGTGTTTGCAGCAAGGATCCTAGTCTCTATCCTGGTTAGATGTTATATATATTCCCAGGATATTAAGGGGCCTCCCCCTTGGCGAAGATATCCTTCATGAAGGAGACATACAAGCCAGGGATACTCGGAGCTACTATTTGGAGGAAATTCCACAGATTTTCCTTTGGCAGCCAGTTTGTGGGATCTCACCCTTTGAGCTCCTCCAGCAGTTTGTACCCAGTTCTTGTGGAACCAGAAATCTGAGGCTGCTTCTGTTCTAGGTTTTCAGGGGATGAATTGGAATCCGCACCTGATATTTTATCCCTGGCTCCTTGGCTCTGGCCAGGCAGTTTTTCTGCTAGATTAAGGAACAGCCTGTGGCACCCTAGCCCTCGTCCCAGTTCCTGGCCACAGGACATAAAAATGTTCCCTTCTGCTCCTGCCAAACAGCCCACAGTGATGGTTTATTTTCCTACACCCCTTCAGTACTGTCTGGAGGGCTGAGTGGGTTCTCTTCATGATGTTTTTGAATTGGTCTAGCTTTCCCTGGTTTCTGCCTTGATGGCTGATGTGAGGCCCCTTTACCCAGAGGTTGTCAGCTGGAACCAAGTGTGCTTATCAAGATTTTTGGGAGGATTGGGGATGCCTAAGCTTAGGTGACAAGGTATTCCCTCTTTCATGTGTTCTAGCCCTGATGCCAGGTGCTTAGGTCAAGGCGTGGGGCTCTGGATATGTCTAGTGTACTCACTGGAGAAAGGTTATAGATCATGTCAGATGGTGGCCATCCGCAGACCTAGTGTGTTCCCTGTATGTGGAAGGGTTACACAAAGTGACTCCCTTAAACCTAGTCAACCTTCAGGTTGGCTATGTCTGTTCCCTCCAAGGGCTATGTCTGTTCCCTTGGAAACATAAGGGGTGAAATATCTGGGAAGAAATCTTATGTATTTCAGGTTTGTTCCTCATAGAATCATAGAATAGTAGAGTTGGAAGGGGCCTACAAGGCCATCAAGTCCAACCCCCTGCACATTGCAGGAATCCAAATCAAAGCATTCCCGACAGATGGCTGTCCAGCTGCCTCTTGAATGCCTCCAGTGTCGGAGAGCCCACTACCTCTCTAGGTAATTGGTTCCATTGTTGTATGGCTCTAACAGTTAGGAAGTTTTTCTGATGTCCAGTCGAAATCTGGCTTCCTGCAACTTGAGCCCATTATTCCATGTCCTGCACTCTGGGACGATCGAGAAGAGATCCTGTGGAAATGTTCGATTTTTCTTCTCAGAACAGACAGGGACATGAGTAATCTGGGCTGAGACATTTAGAGAGCTGATTCTCTCTCTTACAGACCTGAAAAGGTAGGCCCAGGGAGCGTTGCCGGGACAACAGCAGAGAAGCCCGTTGACTCCTCTAGGGAGCCACAGTTGGAAAGTATATAAATGGAAAACCCACAAAGCTTTTCTTGAGTATTCAAAAAGTTATCACACCCCCTCCCCCCAGGAGAAGGCCTACAACCCTTACATGTGGTAGTATTTGCAAGAACAGTTGGCTCGTCTCTAGCCGCAGTTTGGAATAAATTCAGAAGATTGCCTTATGAAGAGCCAGTGTGGGGTAGGGCCAGTCACTGCCTGCCAGCCTCAGAGGAAGACAATAGTGGGTCATCATTCATGGGGTCATCATGGGTTGGAATCGACATGAAGGCAATTTCCATGAATCTCCATGAATCCTTGTGGAGTCTGAGCACCTGCCCCCCCTCCCCCGAAGATGGTGGTTAAGTGTCCTGGTGGATGAAACTGAAATATGGGCTTGACTCTTTTTCTAGTTTCATGAGGCTATCCCTAGACGTTGAAAAAGCTACATATGCCTTTGTGTTGTCAGGGTTTCAGTATACTGGCTTACGGTATACACAGCTTCAGAAGAGCTCAGTTTTCTATTATGTGGCTTGCACATAATGGCCCCTTCAACCTCAGAGGCTATTCTGGTTTTTCTTCATGAGCCTTGGCAGTTCAGTATTAATTAAAATGTATGTTTTCAATGAGAGCCAGTGTGGGACAGTGGGTGGAGTGTTGGGCTGCGACATGGGAGCCCATGGTTCACATCCCCACACGGCCATGGGGATCATTGGGCGACCTTGGGCCGGTTGCTGCCTCTCAGCCTCGGAGGAGGACAGTGGTGGGCGACCTCTGAGTAGCGCTTACCACAGAAACCCTATGAACACAACCAAAGGGTTCATGGGGTCGCTATAAGTCAGAATCGGCTTGAAGGCAGTCCACTTACATTTATGTGTAACATAAATTTCTTTATTCCTCTCTTTCACAGATAATCCCTGTCCGAGGATTGGGTTAATAGAATCAGGGGGCAGAAAATGCTTGTTTCTATATTATCTAATCAAGAGGAAAAGCAGCCCCTATCCTTCTAGTCTTTTATGTCCCTTTAAACAAAGTTTGATTATGGGGATAGTTGGCGCTGCACAGGTCTACATGACATTGTCAGTGTCTGCCAGCACAAACAAGTGTCAGAAGCTGCATCTAGCTGCAGAAGGTTCTGCCTCAGAGTTTTGAATAAGGTCAAACCATTTTGACATATAAATAACAAACTCTACCAGGGCATGCTCTTTCTGACCTAATCGCAGGAGGGTGTCGCGGTATAATCTGATTGTTGAGGTTCGTCCCCCTGTTCTTTCAGTAGCTTTTGCTTCCATTCCAAGATCCCATTCCAGCAAAGGTGAGAATTCGGGTGTCCATTCCAGACATGGCTTAGAGGGAGCGACAGTGGTAGTTGTTTCTCTCCAATTAATGGAGTGTACGATGGACAGCTTGGAGACTGAGCAGATCGGGTTGAGGGACAAAGTTTTTTCGGGGAAAGTCCTGGATATATTATTGGCCTCACGTAAATAGTCTTCCAATAGGGGTTTCTCTCCCACCTAGAGGGTGTTTTTGAGCTAGTGCTCAAAAATCTTGGTGGATCCATTGTCCAGAAGCAGTCACGCTTTCCTAGGTTTTTTACACTCAGGTTTGGACAAAAGGTTTAGTGCAGCTATCCTCAGGTGCCAGGCAACTTCCCTCAGTAGTATATTCTCTAGACTGGGGGTTCCCAGTTGCCTTCATACCACTTGCTCTAAGTGTTTCCTTAAAGGGGTGGTTCTCGTTTCTCTGCAGACGGTTCATAGGTTTCCAGCCTGGAACCTAAACTGGATCTTGTTGGCACTAACAAGCTCACTCTTAGACCCTATGGCCACCTGCCTTCTGAACACCTTGACTTATACGACAGTATTTTGGTGGCCATCACATCCGTTTTTTATAGGTCTCAGGAGGTGGACTTGCCATCTTTCTGCCCATCTCCTTCCTGCACTCAGGAGCGTAGGTGGCACCTGTTGGATGTTAGAGGAGCTGCACACTGGTGTTTAGACATCCCGAATCATTGTTTGTGTCTTTCTTGGGGAACTCTAAGGGAAAGAAGGTGTTTGCCTCTTCCATCTCTCGCTGGTTAAGGGCGGCCATAGCTCAAACCTGTGAGGCATCGGGTAAGGACCCTACAGCAGATATCACAGCACATTCTGTAATAGGGGCGGCTGCCTCTGCATCATGCAAGGGTGGTTTTCCAATCATGGACATCTGTAAGGGGACACGTGGGCCTCTCCGCACACCCTCATCAGACATGATAAAATAGATTCCTATTCCCCAGCTGACGCCATGTTTGGTAGCAAGGTGTTCCAGAAGGTGTTAAATCACTAGTTTCACACAGAGGAAGCCCACCCTGGGGATGTGGATACTGCTTTCTTATATCCCTAATCAGGAATGTCCTCCAGCCCTATCTAGCTAAAATGGAAATTTTTCCTACCATGAATTTCTATTTGTAGATAGGGCTGGAGGACATTCCACCCACCTCTCCTTCCTCTGCTATGGCCTTCTGGAGCAAGGGATTGGGGGCTTGAGGCATTCTGCTAGCATCTTACATTTTCACACAATGTCTAGTACTGCGGGTATCTCATTTTGTGTGAAGTTTTTCTCCAGTTGTCTGTTTTTGTCTCTGGTTATTACCTTTTCCTAGTTACTACTTTGTACAAAATGTAAATGTACTGCCTTCAAGTCGATTCCGACTTATGGCGACCCTATGAATAAGGTTTTCATGAGGCTGAGAGGCAGTGACTGGCCCAAGGTCACCCAGTGAGCTTCATGACTATGTGGGGATTCAAACCCTGGTCTCCCAGGTCATAGTCCAATACCTTAACCACTACACCACACTACTTTGTACAGGCATCTGCTTAATAAACGTGTGCATGATTGGCGTTGATGGGGTTGAGAAGTTCTTGCTTTCTCAGCTTGGTCAGGAGGGTGGGATAACTCCTTCCCCTGGATAGGAGACTAAGAAGTTTCTAAACCCTGCCTGTCACGACCAGTAGGAGGAGCCGTCCCTAACCAGGAATGTCCTCCAGCCCTATCTACAAATAGAAATTCACAGTAAGGAAAATTTCCATTTTTTTTGGCAATTTTCGCTTTTTGGTGGGGGTCTGGAATCTAACCCGCCATATGAGTGGGGCCCTACTGTATTACCAACTGGCTGGGGTTGATGAGTGTCATAGGCCAAAAGATCTGGAGAGCACCAGATTAGGGTTCCCTGAGGGTGCAGCTTGCTTGCCACCTTTTTAATAGTTCCCATATTTCATAGCAAAAGATCAGTGAAACTACGCTGTGTCATCATTAAATTGCCAAGGTGGTTCAATAAAAATAACATCTTGTTGATCGATATTTCTGGAAAGAAGGAAATGGAAGTTAGAGAGTCTTCAGAAAATCATATTGAACATCCTGGCAAATAAAAAGATGTACATGGATGGTTGAAGGGTACCATCAACACTGAAATTCTTTCATACATATTTAATCTGTGATTAATTGATTAAGTTAATATATATAAAGTATCCTCTTAGTGTGGCTAAAGGATGGACCAGTTTTCCCACCCGTGAGATCACACTGGATTTGCTGGCGCTAAAATAACCCGAGCGATTTCCCAGTTTGGGGGAGGAAAAGATTGGCCCATTTCGAAGCCAATCCAAATTTGTGAGCCCCTCCTTCCCTTCATATCTGCTTACAAGGCTAACTTGTGTGCACTCCCATGGGGAGAGTGGAGGGAGGAAGCTTTCCCCTACCCCACCCTTGTGTTTTGCAGCATGCCAGGCCACCAGTTCCCCCTGGGAAACATGTGTTCCCCAGGGCTACTGACAGCATCATAATCATTATTTATTAAAGTTATGCATTGCCTAAAGCAGCATCTCTCAGTTAAAACTCAACATGCAGTACTACCAATGCTAATATTTAAAATACATAAATTAAAACATCATAAAGCAAACACCAGCAACAAGATGGTGTTGAGCCGCAATCTAAATAAACACAAAATCCCCACCCAAAAGTAACAGCCTCAGTGGACAAAATTAAAATAAGAGCTGCAAAAACCAATTAACTCCAGAACATAAAAAAGCCCAGTTCATTCTTTGCTTACCGCCAAGCTGCTAAAACTAACAAGCCAGTGGGCTGGGCGGGAGGGGATCCTTCACTGGCGCTGAAAAGATTGTAAAGTGGGTACCACCAGGTAGGCTTGCCCTGGAGAGATCATCTCAAAGGGGGGAGGGTCAGGGATATTTCAGTAGCCCTAAGGAAAACTATATTTCCCAGTGGCTACTGGCAGCCTGGTGTGCTGGGCAGTAGCATGATAGGTCCAAAGTGGGGAGAGACCTCCCTCCCTCTCCTTTCCCTCTTTGCTGTGGCTTGTCATTGCCACTGGTGGAGTGCCATTCTAGGAGGGGAAGAGGGTTGGGGTTGGCCATGTAGGGTAAAGGGAGGTAGTTTGTGGACTGAATGGATGACGGGGGAGTCTTCTTCATTTCAAATATTAATCTGAGATGGGGAAGAATTGGGGGAGTCTGGGTATTTTGCTTGCATTCGATTATAATTTCATCCTTGCTGTCTCTCCATTTGCACAAAATTATGATACTGATCTCCACTAGTGACGTCACCAAGTTTCATATTTCCAAACTTACCAATACAGATCTCAAGGTCTTGTAATGCTTGCCTGTACTTGAGGCAAATATTGCAAGGCCCTGAGACATGTATTTCTGAGCCCATAAATGTATGCTTGTCTTCGGAAATCTTTGTCCTGCTCTTTAAAAGGCTCCCAGAGCAGCTTACAAGAATCAGTATTAAGACAGTCCTTGCTCTCAAGTTTAGTAATGGCACACAAGGAAAAAGGGATGGGGAGGGAGAAGGGAAAAAGCAGGCTTGGATGCCGGTTCTTAACATTTACAGTTATAATGTCATCTGGTGGCCAAGCTAAACTGGAAGCAGTTCAGATAGCCTGTTACAAGGTTGAAGGCCCTGGAGCCTGCTGACTAAAATTCCCACCCCACAAACCCCTTGTATTTCTGGTTATGCGTTCCTGAGGTATGGTGTAAAGGACAACAAGGCCATTTTGGAAGTAACAAAAATAACTAAGAGAAACTGAAATAATTGTTATCTTCTCCTTGGCAAATTTCCCTCACGCCTAGCAGAATAATCCCATTGTTCATTAGAAAGTAGCCTGAGTTTCTCAGTGTCAGCTAGAAACACAGACACACACACACAAAATCACCTCATACCCAGATCCCTCCTTTGCAGGGGGGTGAGAGAGAAAAATTCTTTTAAAAAGAGGCTTGGATCTAGGAAGGGGGGCGAATGGCAGTCTGAGTTTCAGCACATGTAACAGCGCTTTCAATGCAGGACTGCAGGAACAGAACCAGGAAGGGAGTCTGAGCCTCGGCCCAAGCCTTGAGGCAGACAGATTCCTTCCTGACTTCGGGTCAGAGCTCTTACACATCACTCCAGCTGTATTCCGCTGCCCACTCCTGGGCCTAGAATTGGTAATCTGTCCTACCTGTCACTCTTTATAGTAAGAGGATACTTTAATCTCTTTAGTTTAAAGTCATGAATGGGTGAGGATATTAATGATTAATGCTGCCACGCACCCAGTAATTTTGTAATACTATTCTGCTCTTTTCTCTCAATAAAAGAAAGCTTTGCTTTAGTCTGGTTTGGACCTGCATTTCTTGGGTTATATATGCATCATTTAGGCACACTTCAGGGCAAAGCACTTGTTTTATCCCTAGCAAAAGATCCCCCTCCTCTCAAGGAGGTGTGTTTCATGGGACATGTGGGTGGCAAGTTCACACACTCGGGATCCCAAGAGAACATGTCATAACAAGCCTGCTAGAATGGCTGCCACTAGGTGACAATCTAAAGGTAGCTGGTTTCTCAGCAGAAGCAATACAGTAGGGCCCTGCTTACCGGTGCTTCACTTACCGGCGTTCCGCTAATGCGGCGGCTTTCATTCCCCATTTTAAAGCTGATTTTGGGCTTTTGCTGCATTTTGCGGCATTTTGCGTGACGCGCCCCATTATACTCAATGGGATTCTGCTTTACAGCGATTTCTGCTTTACGGCAGGGGTCCGGAACAGAACCTGCCGTATAAGCGGGGCCCGCCTGTATAGTAGCTCTGCTTCCTATCTATTTCTGATGGAATTGCTGCTGTTACATCTGTCTACAAAACAAAAGACAGACTACAAAACAAGACAGACTAGTGAGCTGGGTAGATGCCATAAGCTAAGAAGATGAGTAGCAAGCAGGATTTAGATGTGCTCTGGAGCCTCCAATGTATGTTAAGATGTGTAGCCAAATAGCAGCAGAAATAAGAGAAAAGGGTTATAGACTCCTGTCCCACATATTCCCAGTAAATGATTGAGTCTGCTGTATACCAGGTGCCTAATCTGTGATCCTCCAGATGTTGTTGAACTCCAGCTCTCATCAGCCCCAGCCAGCATGGCCAATGGGCGGGGATAATAGGGATTGTAATATATATATATTTATTTACCGCCTAATGCCAAAATAGCCTTCCAAGTAGTTTACAGAATATAAAAATGAGATTATAAATATAAACATCCATAATTAAAATATTCAATAAAGCAATCCCATTTAAAAAGCACAGTAATTAAAACAGAAGACTCGGGTCGAGAGATTCAGGGAATGAGCATGTTAACAGATGTGTATTCAAAAGCTGGTGGAATGCCAATGCAAATGGTGCCCCTTATGTTTCAGCAGGGAGTGCATTCCATAACCCTGGTACCACCAGTGAAAAAGCCCTGTGTCACCCCAAGCTAATAATTATCAGGCCTGGCGAGATTCATTGGATGCCATTTGTTGGTCTTAATTCCTTCTCGAGGCAATGAAGTCAGCCTTTCAGGTAACCTAGTCCATAGTCCAACAATTTTAGTCTAACGTACATCTGGAGGACATAGGTGAGCCCCCTTTGCTGTCCACCTTTGCAGTGCAAGTACTCAGACTCTCATTTTGAGAGACATCTCTGTCTACAGAACTTTACAAAATTATCCTTTTGCATCAGAGGATTTTGAAGTTACCTTTAATATTCCACCCCTTTTCGGAAAAAAAAACCCTGATTTTTTAGATGCCATATCTTGGCACAGCCATCAAGGAAATTGGGGCGTAGATGGAGAGAGCACAGAGTGCCTGAAAGACAATTGCAAACAGAGATAATTTACTTTCCTTTTGCATTGATATAATCAGTTTTGAAAATATTTTATAATGTGATAACTGTGCAATTAAAATTCTAGCTGAACTATATTACAGCCCTGCTTTGTATGCAGCCAGGTGCTATCACCACCCATCCATGGCATTGACACCACTGTCCCACTGGAAATCCACTTGTAATGCAGGGTGACATTTTTAATTTTCTCTTCATTTTCTAATCCTTGAATAGTAATTATATAAGTGGTATTCACACCAGGGCAAAAGGCATGAGTGTGGCACATCAGTATTATGATCCAGAGGTCATGAGAAAGGCAGTGTGATGTCGCGGTTACTTTGACCTGGGAGATAATCCTCACTCAGCCATGAGGCTCACTAAATGAACTTGGGTCAGTCACTACTGGTCAGCCTAACCTTCCTCATAGGATTGTTGTGAGGATAAAAAATGGAAAGGGTGACAATCATGTACACCACTGTGAACTTGGAGGAAAAGTGGGATATAAATGTAATCATAAATAAAAATAAAATTAGTTTGAGGCAAACCTTTGGGAGGAAGGGTGGGATATACTGTAAATTGAATTAATTTATAGCAAACTTCAGCATTTTGCTCAGAAGCAGTAAACCTCTCAATTTCAGCTGCTGGGGATAAACAACAAGAGGTGGTTATATCTGTCATAGCGAACCTTGTGGACTAACAGCTGTGTTTGCACACAACTCTAAGCCATGATTTCGTTTTAACCATCGCTTGTTGAACAAGCCACAAGTCGTCTCGCAGACAAGCAAACAAAGCATAGCTGGTTCCTCCAGAGGTTTATATGTTTTGCTGCTGCTCTTGTGTCATCTCTGTAGCTTGAGACACATGTGGGGGTGCACAACTATGGTTAAGCAAAGGTGTAATGCCAGACTGTCATTAAAGTGAGCCATGGTTTGTAAGCCAACAACAAACCATGGCTTCACTCTTTGCTTTTGTTGCCAGAAAATAAACCCTGGTTAATCTGCTAGATTGGTTTTGGACATTCATGCAAACCACACTTATGCTAAACAGACAGTGGCTTGGCATGTGTTGTCTGCAAACCAAGCCATCGTGCTGCTGTTGGATCCAGAGTGATGACCTGAACCTGACCTGAGGTCTCAACCAACAATGCCATTCTTGTATCCTTAAAGTTCAGTCTTGCTCATGAATTAATTGCAAACATTTTTATTTTATTTTTTACTTAGCTGTCCCTCCCTCCCTGTTCCAAGGACACAGGGTGGGTTACAATTATTTCTCTTCTTGCTGCTGCCTTATGAGTCAGGCTAAACTGAGGTTGCTTTCACCAGCCAGACTTTCTTTTTTAAATTTCGTGCATCTCCAAGGTAACATCACAGCCACCCACTTTCTGATCTTTCACCAAAGAGGATTTTTCTCTCCCCTAATCCCCCCTCCCATTGCACTTTAATTTGTGAGAGGTCTCTCCAGCAAGAGGAGAGCCTTGAACTTTCATACTAAGTAATAACTCATACTAGCTCAGAAACGTGAGTGTGTTGGCTCATTTCAAATTAAAAACCCGGGTAGGTAGAGATGTGTTTTGTATTAATATATTTTTTTTGCATTAGATACCATAACAAAAATATTCAAAAGATCAAATCAGGCATATTAGTGAGAGAATTGCATTCTTTGTGTTGATTGCAAAAACTCCTTAGGGGAGAATGACGTGTCCAGGATCCCCAAATGAGCTTCCTGGTTCTCTCATATCCAAACCAAATATCTACATTTTGGATGCAGGTGGTCCCAGGTTTAATCCTCAGCATCTCCAGATAGGACTGGGAATGTTTCTTGCCTAAAACACAGGATAATTGCTTCCAGTCAATATAGACAATACTAAGCTCAATGGGCCAATGGTCTGACTCTGTATAAGGCAGTTTCCTGTGTTCCTATGCCTCTCAAACTTTGTTTTGTGTATTTTCTAAATTGTTTATTTGTTTGTAAATATAATGTATAGGAAGGGGTGTCATCATCTAGGGTCATGGGGTGGGTTCTACGCCCCTTACTTTTTGGGAAGCAGGGTTCTGGCAGGGAGTGTGTTAGCCACTAAGAAGAGTCCTTGTCGTTTTGTGCTGATTAGATCCAATCAGAGTGAAAGGAAGTGGGTCAGTGATTGAGAAGACTCTTCTCAGTAGCTAACTCAGCCTCCCCTTTCATGTTGATTGGCTCCTAGGAATGTCTGTTGTAACAGAGTGTGAACTCAGACATGACAACGGAGACCAAGTGAGATGAGGGAAGGTGGAAAAGGGGGCATGGCTGTGAGGAGGAGTGGTGTGACTATCATGAAGGGACCTTGCATTTCTGAATTAACCATTACACTATTGCGTATAGGTACATTATCCTAAATCTAGGGAAAGTCCTGATTAAGTTAGGATGTATCATATCTTATTCCTTAATATGTCTTATATTTTAATAAATAAGGTACATTTTAAAAGTCCGTATGTAAATGGTAAAGCAGGTAGTCCTTCAGATATTGCTGAAGCATTCCATCATCTCAGGCCATTGGCCATACTTGCTCGGGATGATGGGAATTGTAGTTCCCCACTCCTGTGTTCAAGGTAGTTTGTAGTACTTTCAATGTGCTTTAAAGGAGGCAACTAGGACTAATTAAAAAAGAAAAGAAAAATAAAAGTTTATGCTTCTAGCATATATAAACTGTTAAAACTGTTCCTTCTGTACTCTTGTATCCTGCCCCTCATTACAAGTACTCTTGTGATGGATCACAACAGTTTAAAATATAACAATGTGAACATAGCAAATACAATTAAAATTACCTTTGTGAATCAATCAATCAGATATTACAATCAGTACGGCTATATGACCAGATACATGGCATACACATTGCAGGCACATGCGCAACTTACCTCAAAGGTCTTGTGCCAAAGTAGACAGCAGCCAGATCTCAGAAGGGAGAGTGTTCTACAGCCATGGTGCCAAATCTTAGGAGACAATGTGCCACAACCAGGGTGTGATTGCTGAGAAGGCCTCTGGATGGATGGATGCATGGATGGATAGATATAATTAGGCAAGCATAATAAATTTTAAAATACTACTTACACTCTAGCAGCATCATATACAATAACACTTTCAACTTAAAAGCCCAGGGGAAAAAATGATTTTTCTAAAACTTTCCTAAAAACCTGAATTGATAGAGCCAGTCATATATAGTAAGGAATTCCATAGAGCTACCACTGAGAAGGCCCTGTCTCTGGTTTCTGCCATCCTAAGTGATCCTAGGTCACAGAAGTCCTAAGTCAGTATTGAAGTACTGACGTCTTGGTTCAGGTGCTATGTTCAAGGTAACTTTTTCCAAAGATCTATATTTGTGAAAGGTAGTTAACATTCTTTAAATACTCTCAGAAATGTCAGCTGTATATTTGGCAAATTAATAGATAAGCAAGACAGTTAAACATTCAAAATACATCAATACAGGGATTAGCAATTGGAGGCTCAAATTGCAGGACCAAATCTAGTCCCCAAAATATTGCCAATTGCCACTTCCCAGTTGCCAGCCCTGATCAAGGGAGATGTGGGGAGGGCTATGGCCATGGGACTTGCTAGAAGTCGACTTTGCAGGAGGAGGGGGCTGACACACACACACCTTCTGAGAGAAACCCTCCTATATATCTAGTCGTAGCTGATCATCAAGAAGACTAAAGTAATGACAACAGAAGATTTATGTAACTTTAAAGTTGACAACGAGGACATTGAACTAGTCAAGGATCATCAGTACCTTGGCACAGTCATTAACCAAAATGGAGACAATAGTCAAGAAATCAGAAGAAGGCTAGGACTGGGGAGGACAGCTATGAGAGAACTAGAAAAGGTCTTCAAATGCAAAGATGTATCACTGAACACTAAAAGCAGGATCATTCAGACTATGGTATTCCCGATCTCTGTGTGGATGTGAAAGTTGGACAGTGAAAAAAGCGGATAAGAGAAAAATCAACTCCTTTGAAATGTGGTTGTTGAGGAGAGCTTTACGCATACCATGGACTGCGAAAAAGACAAATAATTGGGTGTTAGAACAAATTACCCCAGAACTATCACTAGAAGCTAAAACGATGAAACGGAGCTTATCGTACTTTGGACACATAATGAGAAGACATGATTCACTAGAAAAGGCAATATTGCTGGGAAAAACAGAAGGGAGTCGAAAAAGAGGAAGGCCAAATAAGAGATGGATTGATTCCATAAAGGAAGCCACATACCTGAACTTACAAGCTCTGAACAGCATGGTTCATGACAGATGCTCTTGGAGGTCGCTGATTCATAGGGTCGCCATAAGTCGTAATCAACTTGAAGGCACATAACAACGACAACATCTAGTCATTGATTAAGTGACTTCAGAATTTAATAGTCTAGCACAGTGTTTCCCAAACTGTTTTTATTTTTTTGTTGCTGGACTACAGTTCCCATAATTACTGACCATTGGCCATGCTGGCTGGGGCTGATGGGAGTTGTAGTCCAGCAACAAAAAAAATAAAAAAAGTTTGGGAAACACTGGTCTAGCACATGCTAGTGAGGCTGTACTGGAGCCAGAGTCAGAACACAGGCCAGGATATTTGAAGAGTAGGCACAGCTTGTTGCCTTCCAGATGCTTTGGACAAATGCCCATGACGTGTTTGCTTTTCCAGACAGTTGTGCAGAACCAGTTACATTATATTGTCAAATCTGTTTTTAATATGTTTTTGTAATCTATTGTTGTGTTTTCTACTTAGGTGTAAATTGTTTTGGGACTTTTTAGTGGGAAGTGATATACAAATTTGATTAACCTAATTGCACTTAAACCTATAACTCCCACTGGCCCCAGCCGACAGATTGGGGAAGGCTGAGTAAGCAGGATGAGGTGCTGTGCCAGAGACTGCAGCTAGTGAATTTAGGCACAACTTGGGTCACCACATCAGTTGCCAGCTTGATTGTGCAGGGTTTCTGATGCTGGGAAGGATTCTCACTGCGTTCAGCTGATGTGCTCTGAATCTCCTTGCAGACCTTCATGCACAATGCATGAAAGGTTGGGAGAGGAGGGGTTGCAGTTGACATGCATGAGGATATTGGGCGGGGTGGCTGGCCTGGCACACATACCTGTACAGTTTGGGCCCTTGAGTTCTTTTGAACGACTTAAAAGGACTCAGGTTCAGTCCCCGGCATCTCCAGAGCAGGTTGGGAGCGTCTCCTGTGTGAAGCCCTGCAGAGCTGCTGCCCGTCAATGTGCTCAGTAAAGAGCTAGATGGACCAATGGTCTGACTCAGTAAAAGGCAGCTTTCAATATACCTCAAGATTACAACATCTCTTTCTCCAGGATATGTAAACCAGGTCTTGGTTCTAGCCACTTTATTCTGTGATAGGTACCCAGACTAAATTCTGTGCTTGACCGGGGGGGGGGGGGGGAGAAATCCCTGCTGTTTTCTCAGTCTCGCATCTTTCATGGCTCATTCTATCGTTTTGCACATGCATTGAGGTAGCAAATTTATTGTGTTATGAGCTTTCAAGAGCCAGCACTCCTTCAAATCAGCTAGTGAAGTAGAGTCTGGCCCACAAATGTTCATGCTACAGTTTGTGCGAGAGCCTTCTAAAGTGCCAAAGGACCCTCTGTTCTGGCTGCAACAGAAGTGGAACATAACTACCCCTCTGGGTTCCGTCCAAATTGATGAAGTTTCCTTCTTGAACTGAGGAACAAATTGATGGCTGAGGTCAAGAGGCCAGAGAGGCACTGTGAGAGATCTCAAGGTGTGTAGTTATGGCTGTGGAATAAGTCTTGTTATGTCATTTGAGCCTTTCTTTAAAAGGATGGAGAGCACATAGGTGAGAAGAATAAAAATATAATCAGCAGAGCTTGAGTTTTCTCCCTTTCTTTTTACTTATCATTAGGGCCTAGAGCACCCTTTCCCAACCAGTGTGCCTCCAGATGTTGTTGGACCACAACTTCCATCTTTCCTGACCATTGGCAATGCTGGCTGAGGCTGATGGGAGTTGTGGTCCAACAACATCTGGAGGCACACTGGTTGGGAAAGGCTGGCCTAGAGGAATAGCCAGAGATGGAGTAATATGTGTTGATCCCCAAATTAGGTTACTGAGTGGATCACAGGAGCTTTCAAAAGCGGAGGGAGAATACTCATGTTCTTCCTGCCATCCTTCTGATTCAGCACTTTTACTTGGGTGGTAGGAATAAAAGTACTTTTCAGTCTCCTTGGTCAAAGTTGGCCTTTTTGGATGGTTCACAAAAAGGCAGAGGAAGAGAGAACAAATATCTTTGACTTGTAGTACTGCTAATAACGCTTTGTGCTGCAAGAATTCCTAACACAGCAGGAAACTCACATGCTATTCTGGAAGGGCTGATGCTCCACCAGGCAGTTGGCATAATGGTTGGAATGTTGGGCTTTTTCCAGGCAGAAGAGGAGCTGGGGAACTCATTTCATAGACAAACCTGTTTTTCCATCACCTCAAATCATTAAATCCTGTAAGACATTTCATCGAATTTTTAAAGCAAGAAATGAATACTTAAGCTGCTGTCCTATGCATACTTATATATCCATATCCTGTGCATAGGGCTTACTTCAGTAGGGCTTACTTCTAAGTAGGCATGTATAGCAAGGTTGAGGAACTGGCCAGATCGTTCTCCCAACCACCCTCTGGACAAGTTTTATAGGTGGGCGAAGCTGCCCCCCTGTCAGTCACCTGACATCGCAATAACATCAGGTGACGCATTTTTGCCCACACAGTCTGATATCAAACCATGAAGGCAAATGCGCAGCCTGCAAAGTGCACTTCAAAGCACTCCGCTGATCAGCAGTGCCTGTAATCCCTTTTGGCTGAGTCAGGTCTTTACCTGCAGGTGAGCATTGCTTGGTGTGAATGGCCTCACGGGCCAGATAGGGAGACCTGATGAGAGGTTTCCACCCCCATTATATTTATTTATTATTTATTTATTTATTGGATTTCTTAGTCGCCCATCTGGCTGGCTAACCAGTCACTCTGGGCAACGTACAAAATAAGCAAAATAGCATAAAATGACACATCAATACAACAACATTAAAATCTAAAAGCAATGATGTTAAAATCTAGCCCACCCCAAAGGCCTGCCTGAAGAGCCAGGTCTTCACGGCCCGGCGGAAACTCATTGTAGAGGGAGCCTGGCGGAGATAATTTGGGAGTTTCGTAGGGTGGGGGCCACAATTGAAAAAGCCCTTTCTCTAGTCCTCACCAGTCTAGCTGTTTTGACTGGTGGGATAAAGAGAAGGTCTTTTGAGGCCGAGCTTGTTAGGCGGCATAGCTGATGATGCTGGAGGCGCTCCTTCAGATAGGCTGGACCGAAACCGTGTAGGGATTTAAAGGTCAAAACCAACACCTTGAATTGGACCCGGCAAGCAGCTGGTAGCCAGTGTATAGGTATAGGATTGCATTGGTGGGGTCGTTATTTCCCAGTGGCCAGGATTAGGAATTTCACAAAATGACTGAAATGGCTATTTTTGCTATATAATTAATTCAGCCTTCCCCCAATCTGGTACCCTCCAGATGGTTTGGACTTAAACTCCCCTCAACCCCAACTTGCACAGGTTGGGGAAGGCTGAGCTTCTGTATGTGCAGAAATGTGTTTGGTTTTAAATGTGTGCAGATCTTTTTCTCCACACTGGATTTCGTTTTCTTTCTCTTAAGTCTATTAATTCACACATATGTAATTATTTTCTCCATTTCAGTGGACATAATAGCTCAGTTTTGCACTATGGCCACGCTGGAGCTCCAAATGAGAAAACCATTGAAGACGGTGATTTGTGGTGAGTAAAAACATCACAGCTGATTCCTTTTAGACTGAAATGTGTCTTGAAAAAAATATGTACCAAGAAAAAGCTTAATTCTGCAGTTGGTATAAATATATGAAAATTGAGCAAATATACATAATTTATCTTCTTCTGTACAGTTTTGCATATCTGTTTTGCTATTTTGCATAATTTATTCTGAATTTGCTGATTCTTGCCCCCCAAATCGCTGATAATCTGGTTCAGATGCACCACTTTGGCTTTTGAGATTTCAGCAGGCTTTCTTTGTCCACACACTTGTATGCATATCTTGGTAACCATAAAGCAGGTCTGGGGAACCTTTGGTCCTCCAGATGTTGCTGAACTACAACTCTCATCAGCCTCAGCAATCATGGCCAGTGGCCCGGGATGATTGGAGTAGAAGTTCAGCAACAACTGGAGGGCCAAAGACTCCCCACACTTACCAGAAAGTCTAGAATCTTGGTCTTCTTATTTATTTTTAATGAAAGTAGAGATTCCATAGAACATGCCTTCTGCATCCAGCCCTAAATTGGGTGCTTTTTCTGCGCATCTGTGAAGTTTGTAGCTCATATACATAGCCTTTGCTCTCAGCTGGATATCTGAACCCCTTCAACTTATTTCATCCATATTATGAGTATGAAAATGTCTGAATACATCAAATCTAAGGAATTCAGTGAATGCTGCCATTTTTTGGAACCAGCAGGAAACTTCAAAAATTTTAATGCTACCCAATAAACCTCTGTAGAACCTGTGCTAGAAATGAAGATGAAATCTGTATTTTTGACAGAAGACCTTGGTTAGTCTTGAGATTTAGTGGTTCACGGCAGAATTTTCTGAAATTTCCCACTGACTTCTAAAACTTTTACCAATAAATAGCAGTAACGGCCTCTCCGGGGTTGAGCACCAGACTTGACCGCATTTCAAGAGCTCTGTGTTCCTTGTGCCAGGAAACACTTGTGAATGTATACATCATGTGTGTTAAACAGAAGGAATGTAGCTCACTGGAAGAGCACGTGCTTTGCATGCAGAAGGCTCAAGGTTCAAGCTGTGGCACTTGCAGGCAGGGCTGACATCCTTGCCTGATTTCCTGGAGAGCTACTGCCAGTCATTTGTCTGGTTCACACATAATGCTAGGCCTTATTTATTAAACGGTGGATTGTTTGATTGTCCAAACCCTGCTCAGCAGTTAACTATGGTTTATTTACTGCCAATAAACCACAATCTGAAGCCATTGTTTGTTGCTGGCCTACAAACCTTTTTTTTAAAATTATAGATTGTTGTTAAGTGCAAATCCAGTACACTTCCTTCGTGATTTTTTTTTTGGGGGGAGGGGGAGGTGTCCAACCCAGTCAGTCATCTAGCAACAAAGGCATGAGGCAAGAGCAACCAGAAAACAAAACAAACTTTGGAGGAATAAGCCATAGTCTGTTTGATTGTCTGTGGACAACTTGTGATTAACTTGTGGTTTGTTAAACCAACTATGGCTTAGTGTTATGTGCAAACCAGGTCTATATAGATAATGCTGAAATCAGAGCTTGGAAAAGTTACTTTTTTAAACTACAACTCCCATCAGCCCAATCCAGTGGCCATCCTGGCTGGGGCTGATGGGAGTTGTAGTGTAAAAAAGTAACTTTTCCAAGCTCTGGCTGAAATAGATGGACCAATCATCTGACTCAGTAAAGGGCATCTCCCAACAGAGAATCATAGAATAGTAGAGTTGGAAGGGGCCCATAAGGCCATGGAGTCCAATCCCCTGCTCAGTGCAGGAATCCAACTTAAAGTATACCTGACAGGTGACTGTCGAGCTGCCTCTGGATGTCTCCAGTGTTGAAGAGGCCACCATCTCCCTAGGTCATTGGTCCCATTGTCATACCACACTAACAGTTTTTTTCCTGAACTTCATTTGAAATCTTGCTTCCTGTAACTTGAGCCCATGATTCTGTGTCCTGCACCCCGGGACGATCAAGAAAAGATCGTGGTCTTTCTGAGGTGGAATAATTAAACTATGGACTTCGCTTCCACAAGATGCATTGATGGCCACCATTTTGGATGGCTATAAGGAATTACATGGAGGATAAGGCTATCAATGACTACTAGTCATTATGGGTGTGTTCTCCCTCCAGTCAGAAGCAGGATGCCTCTGAATCCCAGTTGCTCAGAATCGCAAGTGGGGAGGGTGCTGTTGCATTCAGGTCCTGTTTGTGGGCTTCCCGTAGGCATCTGGTTGACCTTTGGGAGAAAAGGATGCTGCACTAGACAGGCCTTTGCCTGACCCAATTGAGCTCTTCTTATGTTCTTACGTTGGGTGAGCAGAGCAGTCCTTGTGGGTGGGTAGAACTCCATGGTTATCAAATCCCCCGTACCCTCAAGGAGCGGCAGGATGAAGGTGGCGATGTCATCATAAAGGGTTCATAAACCAAGATGCTAAAGAACCTGGATCCTCAGTGGACTACCATGGGTGTGGAGAGAGAGAGATTGTCCTAATATCCAACTTCCTTTTAATTTGTTTTACTTTATTCTATGTGTGCCCCCCCACCACAGTAGCTTACAAATAAAAACACAAAATAATTTCAGTTTTGAAACAGTGTAGTATTTTAAAGCAAACACCATTAATTTAAATTAAACTAGCAGCAGAATAGCTGGTTATTGGACCATTTTCTTTGGACAGAAGGCTGGGCATGAGATGCATTTTGTTCATATGTGGATGGATACTCCAGGGATTTACAGTGAATGCTTGGAAACTTCTAGCTAGAGCTTGTTGTTGTTGTTGTTGCCATTGTCCAGATCTCAACAGCGATTGGAGGATTTTCTTACAGTTTTTTTCTTAAATCAAATGAGCATGAGGCTTGATATAAACAACACATGGACAATTTGTACTTATCTGTACTAATCTGCTTATCAGTTTTTGCAACTGAAGAAGATTACATGATCACAACACATTTGGTAACTTTTATCTGCATCAGGTGGTTTAATTATGGTCTCTCTCTCTCTCTTCTGTCTTTCGATCAGCATTGTACTTTATTGTTGTGTCCAGAAGCTTTATACTTTATTGTATTTTTAAATGGTTCATGTGCAACAGTGTAAAATTTGTAGTATTTCTTGAAGGTTTTTTTAAAGGGTGCTTTTACATTTTGTCACAGAGCTGCTGGCTCAGGAATTATCCCCCCTTTTTTTCATTCTAGCCATTTTCTTTGGAGCCAGAAATTCAGAATCTGTGAGTTTAGTTTCTCACCTTACACCCTGTTTGTTCAGGGCTGAATTGCATGCTGACTTCCATCAGTGCCGGCCCTAGACATGTTGGTGTCTAAACCGGAGCATCAAATGTCCATAAACTCACACTTGAGACTCACACTTTTAAAAATCTCACTGTGCTATTCAGACTTCAGTTCCTTCCTTCATCTATCCTCCTAAATGTTTTCACCTATACAGGCTGTTTCACCTTGTTGCAGGGTAGAGTCAGCCCTGACTTCCATGAAGTCTCCTTTCTCCTATACAGAAGTAGCTCTGAGGTCTAACTCAGATGCATGCAAGAGATTTTCCATGTTTCCTTACATTTCCAAGTTATCTCTCAGAATGCTAACTTCCGAATGTGTTGAACACTTATTTAACAGTTGTTTTGCATCTGAAGCTAGTTTGGTAGCCTGGATAGCTATATTTCCCAGCAGTAATGATATAATATGCATGTCTTCCCTTGTAAAGCTATAACAAAGTTAGTGTCTACTAAATATACCTTGTAAGGAATTTTTGCTCAGCTTTTTGGTAAAACTGACTAGCTCAGAGGAGCCCTCTGTCCTGAGAAGTGCTTGCTGTTGCCACACAATCTCAATATAATTTAAGACCACCCTATTTAAAAAAATTCTGATAACGCTGGGGTGAAAAAAATGTGTGGTGGCTGCCCAAATGGATGAATGCTCCCTGATCATCATTAAGGTCACCTTTGGCATATTTCTGTGACATATTACTTGGGTCTCTGTCCCTCAGCCCTCCCAAGACATCACTAGCTATCTTGCATTGTAATAAGTGGAATGTGATTTGTCTATTGCAAAGATTTTGTGTCTGTGTTTTTCCATTTCCCTGCACAGATCTTCTAAATGTATAGCAAACAAAGGAAAAGGAAAACAATGGGCAGGAAAAATACTGCAGAGCTTCTGCAAAACAGAAGACGTCATGTAGGAACACTCTTCCTTGCTCTCTTTCTGATCCTCTTTGAACATCTCATTCCTCAGGCATGCTACATAGATGTACCTGATTTTGTTGTAAGAATCCTCTAAGCAAAATCTTGTTACTTGTTGAAATACGAGTGGTAGAGCTCTTGGCTTGCATGTGCTGGAATATGCCAGAGGAATCGATAAGACTGAATTTGGACCTGGAGTTCCCTCCCACTCTATCAATGCACAGGTTATGTTTTCAAATAGAAGCATCAGATTTGTTTCCAGTGCCAGAAATGCCACCCATCTACCTCACTTTGTCAGACTCCCCAGCATCATATTGGGCAGCTGTAAGGCTGCCCTGGGCTCCTGCTGGGAGGAAGGGCGGGATATAAATCAAATAATAAATAAGGCACTAGGGTTCTCGAGCCAGAGATTCTTGTGAAGGAGCTCCACAGCCGTAAGCGAAGGGAGTGCAGGCAGCTGTCTCTACTTGACACCACCACTGCAGTCCAGTGGCCAGAGGGTGGGACTGCAGTTTACCAGCTCAGCATAGCTCAGGTGACTCAAGCTCCTGACTCTAGACTGGGCTGCTGTTGGACTGCCCATCCCTGCTTGACTTGCCCATCAGGTTCCCAGCTGCTTTCTTCTCGCCCTGTCACTGGCATACAATGGGTGGGCAGCCTTTGTGAGGTTGAGGGCCTCATACTGGCAGTGGCAGGTGGAGCCAAAGACAAACGTGTGCAAGGACACCCCTTTTTTTCTTTTTCCCTCCCTTGCATCCTTTTTTCATTCACATTCTCTCTCTCTCTCTCTCTCTCACATACACACACACACACAAAAAGACACACACACACACAGAGGCCTGCTTCCACCATTTCCCTGCAAGTCAACAAAGGGGCAAGCATTTACTGGCACACAAGACTCTCTGGAGGACAAAACATAGAACCTGGGTTCTGCAATGCTGCTCCAAAGGGCTAGTTTATCTGCAAACCCCACAGAGCAGTTGGAAAGGCTGTTCTAGTCCCTGCGGTGTGTGCCTGGCCCAGGCAGATGCACGGATGCTTGCCTGGCTTCTGGGCATTCTTTTTTCTTTTGCAGTGGCACTTTCTGACAAGTTGCACACCTCTAGCATAAAATGTCCTTCTCAGAGGATGTTCCTGATGCCTCCTAGGGATCGATACACTTATAAGCCAATTTCAATTGACTTAAATATTGCAAACAAATTTTAATGAGCATTTGGTCTGCCCCCCCCCCCCGAAAGGAGCCTCCAAACAAAATACCTTGCCAGGATCTCACCCAACAGGAATGTATTAGGTGTCCAGTCAAAAAGGTGGGTAGGAAGTGCTAATGTGCCAGCTCTGCATTTGAACAATTAGTGTGGTGAGATCACAGATAAGCCATTACTAAATCTTTGGGCTACCTCACTTTTCTTATGGATGATGGAATTTTGGGATCTCAGCCTGACCACCAATAAGTGAGAGACCACATAGCATGACACCCTGGCCAGTAGTTGTGGGTCTGCAGTGACCTTCACCTCGTGCCCTCCAGGTGGTTTTAGACAACCATGCTGGCTAGGGCTGATGGGAGTTGTAGTTCAAAACATATGGAGTGCACCAGATTGGGAAGTCTGTCTTACACAGATTGGTGGCACTCATATGCTCACTCAGATACCCCTAATACAGATACTGCTGCCCAGGTGGAGAGGGAGAGAGAGAAGAAAAGGTGCCTCAGACTCCTATGCAGTTGCAACGGCAGTTTCCCCTGTGCTGCTGGTAAAACATTAGCAGTGCTTTGGCCCAGAAGAGCCCACTGGAGACCAGCCGTTGGAGGCTTGAGGAGTAACCCGTGAACTCAGGATGCTTGCCAGATGTGATTAAAGGGCTTCACCTTTCTCCTTGGGAGCTCTTCAGGGGGTTCTCAGTGACAATAGCGGTAACAGTAGACAAGCTTTCTTAAAGGCAGCTTTCCCACCATGACCAATCTTCTCTCGCAGTGTGCAGCAGTGGGAGAATGGGTGTCATGTTCCAGGCTGAGGCCCTGGCCAGCATCCTTCCTATGTGTACTGAGTCCCAGAATCTTCTCTGATGTGCAAGGGCAGGGCTGTCACTCAATGGAAGAGCACATGCTTTGCATGCAGAAGGTCCCAGATTCAGTCCCTGGCATCTCCAATTTTTAAAAAATCCAAGTACTGAGTGAGGAGAGAGGCTTCTCTGTGCTGCCCTACAGCTCCAGATGTTTTGTACTAGAACTCCCATTGGCCTCAGCCTGTCCGGCTGTGCTGGTGAGGGCTGATGGGAGCTGTAGACCATAACAGCTGGAGGCCACCAGGTTGGGGAAAGCTAGGCCAGATGGTCAAACAGCCTGACAGACAGCTTCCTACATTCCTTAAGTTTGAAAATGGCTGTCTTACGAGATGCTGCTTCTCCCCTGTTTGGTCCTGCAAATTATATCCTCTTTCTTTGACAACTTCCTCCCCATCTGGGCTCGGGAAGTGCATCTGTGTGAATTTGATACATTCAGCTTTGGCTGAGTCCCACTGCAAGCTTCGGCACAATAGGGTTGCTTCCTTTTGCACTCTGTGCTAGGCCCTCTCAAATAATTGGAAGTGTGGCACTCCATTTGTTAGGTTTGTTTTGTACTGTTTAGCTTTGGTTGATTACAGTGTTTTGTTTTATTCCTCTGAAATGGATCAACGGGGTTCCTTCTGCACTTGAGAGAGAGAGTTGAGGGGAGTAAATGATTTCACTAAACCCAGAATAAAGGCTGTTTCTGCACCATACTGTGCAAAATCCAGATTGAGGTGATTGCCCAGAAGAAAGGAGGCCGGCTCTTTTTCAGAAAGGTAGTTTTGCCTTTTGTATGTGATGTTGTTCTTCTTTCGCTTTTGATAGAAACCTTCTAGAGAAAATTCAACACTGAATTAGCTAAATTTGACAGGTTTTCTAGCCCCAAGAAAAAGAAAAAGAGGCAGTTTCTAGTCCGCAGTGCTGCAAAGGTATGCTTGGAAATCTACAGAGAGTAATGTTATGTTATGTTAATGTTTATTTATACCCCACCTTTCGGCCAAACAATCCTCAAGGCGGCTTACAGAGAAACTAAACACAAATATAAAAATACATCAACAAGGCAATACATTGTACACAAAATTAAATTAAATAGCAAATAATATTAATTAAGAAAAAATATCCAGGAAAGGCATTCCATCTCGCCTGAACTTACAGCTTTTTCAAAGGGCGGTACACCCGTCCGAAATGGCAACGGCCTGCGGCTCAGGCCAAGAGTAGCGCAGCTTAACACTGGGGGTCTCTGTCTGCATGCCCTGGCCCAGGCCGCCACCGCAACCGTTGGTGTCAGAGGGGTGTTTTTTTCCCGTCAGCTCAGTGGGAAGGAGTAATGCACCAAACCCAGAAGCAGGAGATGTGAATGTGAGTCTCATCCTGTTGAGGACACTTCCACAATGCCAAGCCTGCCTTTTAGGTTCCCTGCTGACAGGAATGACCTACAAGTCCTCTTCCTATTGTGTCTCATTACTGCTTGTTGTGCTGTTGCGTGTCCTGACTCACAACCTGTGAGACAGGATGGGGGAGTGTTTGGCTAGCAGGTCCAGCAAGTAGGAGATACTGCCCAGAGTTCACCAACAAAGGCAGCCGTGCTCCTTGTTGCCTTTCCTGCTGCATGATGGGAGCTCATGTGTGTGTTGGGTGAGGGTTTCTGGGAACTGCACCATGACACAAATCCAGAGTGGGAGACCAGACTGCAACCTGTTGAGTAAAAGAGAGTTGTTAAGTCAAGCATGCAGTTTTCTCAGATTGCAGAGGGAGAGGAGAAGATATTCTCTGGCCAAGGGTAGCTGAGTTCTCTGCTCACCTTCGCGTGATCATGCTTCTTTGCGTTATTATTTTTATTGTTATTTGAATTTATTGTTACACTGAACACAGGTACAAGTTGTCTCTACACACGTGTAAGTGTTTGTGTAGAAGAATGTGCTCTTGTTGATTTTGTATGGCTCAACTGGTGTGTGTGTGTCCGCTTGCTGAATATAAGCTGTGAACACCCGTCATGGTGTGCTTAGCTGGAAGGAATGGAGGGCGCACAGGAGCCCCTCACCTCAGCTTACATGCGTGGGTTAAGCGGCTCTTACAGCAGTGGACTTGAGGCTTCTCTTGGACGCCTGCGGCAGCTTAGGTTCATTAATTTCAGTGTTTGGTTGGTGTTTGTATCCTTCCACACAAATTCCTCATCACTATCATTCTCACTTGTGAGTTCATAGAACTGTGAGTGATGTAGCCCTTATTGTACATTTTTCCACTTACTGTGGCATCTTTCTATAGACGTGTTTTGCTGGCTCTCATTACACGAGCATAGATTAACTCTGGTGGTGTCTGTAATCAATTTCACTTATCATTTCCTAAACTCCAGAATGTTTTGATAACTATACAACCTTTCCTTTTCCCCCAAAGAGACTATTTCTACAGGCAAGGAAATGTGGTCCTCTTGATCCGGTCTTTTGGGCTTGGTTACACATAGGTGCTAAGCACATTGATGACTAGAAAAGTCTCTGGAAATAGGACATCTCACTGACAAATATTGAGCCACCCACATGCAAGCAATGCACACACACACACAAGTTCTGGAGAGTTGTTTGAAAATATTTACTGCTAGGACTTTTTTGTCCAGATGGTGGCAATGTTATATTGAAAAGTGAGAATTTAGTTTTCTTTGTTTAAATTGGACCATAATCATTCTTTCTTCCACCTCCCGAAAACTGCCTCAGCTGATAATAAAGCATTGTATATGAAGCATAAATTAGGTATATTTACAATTTTTTAAAAAAGAGCACGTAGGGTTGTGCTCAACTAATTCCTACTCAGAATAGACCATTGAAATTAATGAACCTAACCATGTCCATTAACGTCAGTGGGTTTACTCTTAAGTAGGACCAGCACTGAATACAAGCCATACTTCTATGTTATTTATTTCCGCTGCTTGGTTATGCATTTTCCTGAGAAAGTTTGAAGGTAGGTTTATTCTGATAGGGTTGTAAACCCTTCTTGCTTACTTGCGAGCAGCCTTGCAAAGAAGAATATCTATTTGCTTGCCCATTCACAGCTACCCCTTTGTCACAGAAGGGCTTGAAGTGCCACCCGCTCATTTCCTGTTATAAGCTCACTTTCCCCATTCACTTCAGCAGAAGAGTGGATAGCAGTTGAGTGAATTCACGTGCAGAGCGGGCATGGGGGGGAAGCATTTTCAACCCCAGGACTACCAGCCTTTTGAGGGCCTCATGCCATCAGTGGGCGGGTCCAAAATGAATGGGGTGTGGCCAGAGTGGGCAAGGCCATGCCACACATACAGCACACACACACATACACATTCATTCTCTGTCTTACACCCACAAATGTGTGTGACTGTGCACATATATATTCTCTCCATATAATCTCCATCACCCCCCCCCACACACACAAAGTATTTAGGCTTCAGAAAGCCAATTGCAGCCAATTGGAGTGTTTTCCCAAGCCCTAAAGCAGCTAGGGGAATAACCTGTCCTATGCTGCTTTTAGGCTTAAAAAGAACAACTATTGGTTTCAGTATAAGGGTGTTTGAAGTCTAAATGCGGCGCTGGGGAAGGGAGAAGGGAAGGCTGCGAGCTCAACATGGAAGGCCTGTGGGGTCCATCCAACCTGCGGCTCCCCACACTTTGGGTAGAGACTGTAGTCTTGCATTGATTTATCATAAGAGCTGAATGGGTGGTATTCAGTGCTAATCCTTCTCAGAGTAGACCCCTTGAAGTTAATAGACATGACTAGCTTAAGCTCAGTCATTTTAATGGGGTTTATTCTTAGTTGAATACAACCCAGTGTGATTTACTGCTCAGTGACTGAGTGTAGGAGTGAGGTTTTGATGTGCCTTGTCAAAATGTTGAAGGCGCATGTAAACTCCCGTACATGGTGAGATTCTATAAGGAAACATATTTTTAAGTGTTTTATTTATGCATTTATATTTTTGTTACTTCACCTTTCTGTTACAAAAGACATCAGAGAGAGTTAATGGTAACCATAGTTGGAATATAAAACAATCAGCTTTCAATTACATAAAAAGATACCTTATCATAGACTCTGGCTTTATTGATTAAGATTTCTCTGTACTGTGCATGGTTTCTTCCTGCCTTCGAAATTTCAAATTAGTAAGGGAAAGCTCTGAGGATGGCAACAAGGGAGAGGGCCTTCCCATTGGTGGCCCCCAAATTATCGAATGATCTCCTGGACAAGGTGCGCCTGGCGCCAACACTGTTATGTTTTCGGCGCCAGGTCAAGACTTTCCTCTTCTCACAGGCATTTTAGCATGTGTTTTTAATTTAAAAAAAAAATTCACTGTCCAATTTTCACATCCACACGCAGAGATTGGGAATATCATGGTCTGAATGATCCTGACTTTAGTGTTCAGTGATACGTATTTGCATTTGAGGACCTTTTCTAGTGCTCTCATAGCTGCCCTCCCCAGTCCTAGCCTTCTTCTGATTTCTTGACTATTGTCTCCATTTTGGTTAATGACTGTGCCAAGGTATTGATAATCCTTGACAAATTAAATGTCCTCATTGTCAACTTTAAAGTTACATCAATCTTCTGTTGTCATTACTTTAGTCTTCTTGACTTTCAGCTGTAGTCCTGCTTTTGTGCTTTCCTCTTTAACTTTCATCAACCTTCGTTTCAAATCATTACTGGTTTCTGCTAGTAGTATGTTATTGTCTGCATATCTTAAATTATTGGTTTTTCTCCCTCCAATTTTCACACCTCCTTCTTTTTGGTCCAATCCTGCTTTCCGTATGATATGTTCTGCGTATAGATTAAATAAATAGGGTGATAGAGTACACCCCTGTCTTACACCCTTTCCGATGGGGAACCAATTGGTTTCTCCATATTCTGTCTTTACAGTAGCCTCTTGTCCAGAGTATAGTTTGCGCATCAGGACAATCAGATGCTGTGGCACCCCCATTTCCTTTAAAGCATTCCATATTCGGCTTCTAAAATTCTTCTCTCTGTCTTTATTTTGCTGTTTTTCTCAAGCCGTTTTCATTATGAGGGTCAGAGGAAGTTCCAAATTGATTATGTACAATACTTTAAAATTCATAAAACAGTTTGCTAAAATTGAATTTTTTTTAAAGCAGCAGTCATTAAAAACAGCAAAAACAACAACAGGGTAAACATGCAGCCTGTTAAAACTGTCATCCAAAATAAAGGAAAATGTATAATGTCTGGGAGGGTTGTTTGTTTTTTGCACAGACAGAAGTTAGATCAGGCTTCTCCAACCTGGTACCCTCTGGATGTTGTTGAACTACATCTCCCATCAGCCCAGCTGGCAGCACGGTCAGTAGTCAGGGATGATGTGAGTTGTTATCTAACAAGTTCTGGAAGGCACCAGTTGGGCATCGTTTGGTGTACAGTGAAGTGAGGGGTGTCAGCCTGGTGCCCCTGAAGGCCTTCTTTGATGCCCCCAGGATGAACCACAATCCCCAGATTTTTTCGTTTTTAAAAAAGTGAGGCTGCTTTCACACTTTATCCCATTATTCTGACAATTTCTTATCTTGTAATTTGCACATTATATTTGATCTTTAACATGACATACAAGCTAGTTCTGGAATTCTAGAGGAATATAGTGCAAGTTTAGTGCTAATTTTCATAATAATACCAGAAATAATCTGTTTGCAAGCCTGGGAACCTGGAAAATCATAGGAGTTTTTCACTGGCTGCAGCCGCTCACATGACAGGCATCCCAGCATGCAGTGCGTTCCCACCCTTAAGTCAGGCACTTTTGATTGCCTGATGAAAATTGTGCTGGTATTCCGGCGTAGGCCCAGGTAGCCGCAGCATTTCCCACACGCACCCCTGTGTCTATACAACTAAAACAACATATGTGTCGGATGCTAAAGGGCGAAGGATTGCATGGTGACAGGATGAGACCTTCAACCTCCTACACAGTGGGGAACTACAGCGTGCGTGTGTATAATGAACGAGGGACAAAAACAAGACCTTCATTACAGCCGCGTGAAAGACAATTGTGCGAAATGCCGGTATATCGGCTGAAAAAGCTACTGTTCCTTAACGCAACAGGTACTGCAGTGTGAAAGGAAGTTTAGAAATTGGAACAGAAGTGCTATCATGCCAATCTGTTAAACTAACGCAGTAAGCCCCATGTCTGAAAGCAGCCTAAGTTTCTAGCATTTTTAGAACTTGACGTAGGAGGCAAAACATTCTTCAAACTGTTTGTGGGAAATTACCCAGTTCCATCCTTTCAGTGTGCCTGCCGCTCTGGTAGAATTCCTGAGGATGTCCATGTGCACGAGAGAGGTAGGGGTGCGCGTGTTGTCTGTGTGTGAGAAAGAGGGGGAGGGGAGCCTATGTATGTGCACTCTGAGACGCAGAGGAGGGGCGTGTGAGCGTGGAGCAAAGAGAAATGTATGAATGTCTGTAGAAAGACGGAGAGAAGCACTTGGGCCGAGCGAGAGGGCGAGTTGTATATGTGAAGTGTGTGTCTATGAGAAAGAGAGAGATGCATTTGTGTCTGTGGTCTGCATGTGTGGTGAGCATGTGTGCGAGAGAGGGAGTGCGGTATGGTCGCCATGTATATTTTTCCTGATGCTGGGGAATATTCCCTGTTGTTAGACAGTAACAGCATCATTGCGTGTGTGAGAGAGAAATCAATGTTGTGTGATCCTCACAAACAGGATCAGCAGCACATAGCTGACTTCCTTTGGTAAGCCTGAGGTTGACCTGAGGACCAGGGAGGGTGGAGCAATGACTGTACTCCTCTCTCTCTCTCTCTCTCTCTCTCTCTGTGTGTGTGTGTGTGTGTGTGTGTTGTGCCACATTGCCATGGCAGCCATTTTGTGACTGGCATCCACAGCACTTTCTCAAATGTGCCTGCTGGTCCAGAATGGTTGGCGATCCCTGCACTAAAGATTAGAATTGATCAAAAGGGAGGACCAAAGGAAATCCCTTGCACGAGTCTTTGGTTGTCCTTCTCTTTGTTACAAGTGGTAGCATGCTGTGGTTGCAGTTGAGCTGGCTGGGGCTGATGGGAATTGCAGTTCAAAACATCTGGAAGGCACTCGGTTAGGGATGGGCTGGGATAGTCCTATGTTTTTTTGTTATTATTTATAGCATTTGTACCCTGCTCTTCAGCCAAAAAAGGTTCCCACAATGGCTTACATACTGTCAATAAAAACAAGACAGTCACTGCCTGCAGGCGTACAGTCTAAAAACACGACACATAAGGGAAAAGGGACAGGGAGGGAAGAGGAAAAAGGCAAACTCAGGTGCCAGTTCTTAAATGGTAGTTCTTATAATAACTGGCTGGGGGAAACAGTTCAGGTGTAGGAGGTGTCTGATGGGAGCTGGACTTCCAGCAGAGCCAATAGGGTGAGTCCTGCTTCTCATCTCTCCCACTGAGACAGTGTGATGGAATTCTGAAGTCCGATTCAGGTTTTCACAATGAACTGCGTACAGTTGGCACACAATGGGATGTTGGGAGTGGGATGGGTTTAAGCCCATGCATGTTCACTCACCTGCCTGAAGAGGTGTAGGTAGATATTTATTTGCATTAGCCACAAGACACTGCACTTTAACGACAAAGTACAGACAGAAGAACACAACTATGTAGATAAAATTACCAAACTAAAAATTAAAAATATATACGATTTAAAATTCAGGTTCAGGTCCTTATTTTAATGGGGCAGTTGCTAAACATTTTACAGCCTTTGCTGTCACCAGCTTACCTTGAGCCGTGAGGGGAATAGGGCTTATGACTTCTCTGTATCCAAGTATGAAAATTCGATAATTTCCAAATGCTCATAAGAAATTAAGTATTTCTAGTAAATAGTGCCATCTTGTGATGAAAGATGAAGTAGCGCCTTCTATTAGAAGCATGCAACAAAGAAACAGAACAGACTTCTGTCACGGTCTCTTTGCCAATCCAAATCAACTTGACTCCTTCCACCTTTTGGATTTTCATCTGTTTAAAATAGCGAATGCTTAAGCATATTTTCTTTTATTTGTGTGTTGTTGTTTTTGGAGTGGTCATTTAGTGGTACCCGGGTGTCTTTCCTTAACATAAAAGTCTTTATGAAAAATGTAGCAATAATATGAGACGTACACCTCTTGTTTTTAAGCCTCCTGTTTCACCCTTTGGGCTTCTTTCATAATCTCTTATGTGGTTCCTCCTCGTGGCTCTACTTGCCTCCTGCAGCTCTTGACATGCCTCAGAAATAAATGTTCTGTCTAATAGGTAGGGTGATAGGCTAGAGCAGCCTTCCCCAACCAGTGTGCCTCCAGATGTTGTTGGACCACAACTCCCATCTTTCCTGACCATTGGCAATGCTGGCTGAGGCTGATGGGAGTTGTGGTCCAACAACATCTGGAGGCACACTGGTTGGGAAAGGGTGGGCTAGAGGACGCGTCTAAAATACTATTGGAAAGCCTTTCCCAAGCTGGTGCCCTCCAGAAGTTTTGGGCTACAACTCCCATCAGCCCAAGCTAGATGGAAATGCTAGTCTCTGTGGAGCTGCAAACTGTGCCGTAATGCTGACATTTCTTACATTTTTATTATATGTATAGATAAGATACATGAAACTAATTGCAATTATACGTATTAACAGGGGAAAGGCCAATACATTCGCATACGTACAATAGAGAGAAAATCCTGTTAAGTATACTTAACTCTACAGTCTATTTATAAATGAAGAGACTTAAAATGTGTGTAAAACTGTATTGTCAGGAGTAGCAAGTTCTTCTTGCAATATTTTGTGAAAGTAAAAAAGTTCACTTTGCCATGAACTTGTCTTGCTCTTGCTTCACAGAATAATAATTAGATTAATGGAGGATGATAGATCTGCTGAAGGCTTTTAGCCATGGTGCGTTAAGAATTGAGCCTCCATGTTCAGGTGCAGTAGTCTTCTAATTACCAGAGGAACAAACAAGGATTAACAATCTCTACCATGCTGGGCCTGCAGTCTTCTGATCTTTTGCTCTTTATCTAAGTTACAGTGACTTGGCTCACACAAGGACATTAAAAAAAAACCTTGTAGAGCAATACTTGTCTGTTTCCTGAACTGTACAAATGGAAACTATTTCACGCTTCTGAAATATTATCTAAAACAGCCTTTGCCAAGCTGAAGCCCTCCAGATGTTTCGAACTACAACTCCCATCACCTGGAGTCAGATGGGAATTGTAGTCCAAAACATCTGGAAGGCACCAGCTTGGGAAAGGCTGATCTAAAGGCATTTTAATCAAACAGCCATCTACTGAAGCAGCTTGAGCTATTACATATGGCAGCAAGATACTGCCTATTGTACAGCTGCCACCTGGAAGAAAGGTCCTAGACACATCTGTGGGTTGCAGAGAGAGGGTGCTGCTGGGCAATGTTCAGACTGCCAGGAAAGTTTTAGAAGTATAACATACACCCCGCATCTAGAAGAGAGACTCATTCAGAACACAGCTCCTGGTGTGGCTCTGTCTTGTGAATGTAAGTGAAGAACCTTAGCTGGATGGCTGAGCAAAGATGGAGACTGTTTCCTGATACCTTGGAGTGGTGCTGTTAGTCAAAGGGGGAGTTCAGCAGAGGGTGCACCAGTGGCCTGACTCAGACTTAAATGTTGCATGTCTCCCTGGGCAGAAAAAAAACCTATTTCCTAGAGCTTTGCCTACTTCCCTATATTAAAAATTAACTACCAGTGGCCTTGGAGTGGCAAAAGAATGCAGACAGAGAGCAGAACTTGACTGTGCCTACAGGACCTAATTCTGCAGATTGACTGGAGGACAGTCAAAGTAGCCCCCACACCCGCTCACATGCTGAGCAACAGATGGGAATCAGGGGCCATTCCATCAGCTCTGCCGAAGGGCCAGCTCCTGTCGTGCGTCTGTCCCTGAACTAATTCCACTAATTCCAGTGGTCATAAGAACTACTATTTCACTTTAGGACAGGTGTGGGGAACCTTTGGCCTGCCAGATACTGTTGAACTACAACCCCCATCATCCCTGGCCATTGGCCAAGCTTGCTGGGGCTGATGGGAGTTGTAGTTGCATTTTACATTGTTAGCCTAAGGGTAGTTATTTAACTTTTGTAAATTGTATTTTGTAAATTGTATTGTTTTATTGGTGTATTTTATATTGTATTTTTATATTTGTGTTTTTGTAAGCTGCCTTGAGGGCCTTTGGCCAAAAGGCGGGGTATAAATAATAATAATAATAATAATAATAATAATAATAATAATAATAATAATAATAATAATAATAGTTCAGCAATATCTAGAGGGCCACAGGTTCCCCTATGCCTGCTTTGGAAATTGGTGCTTGAGTTTGCTTTTTTCCTCTTCCTTTCCCATTTATTTTTCCTTTTGTCTCAGATATTTTATGTTGTAATTCCTTCTGAGAGCCATTTCTGCTGAAGAGAGGATTAAAAATATGTTCCAGATAAATAAATCAGTTCAGTTATTTGCTTGACAATAGTGACTTGAACGCCTGAAATCCAGACAGAAATGTCAGATACTAGATCTAGTTCATAGAACCGTAAGAGTTGGAAGACTCTTCAAAGGCATGTAGCCCAACCTGCTGCCAATGCAGGAAACTGACTATTACAGCTTCCCTAATAGGCAGCTAGCCTTCGTCGGCTGAAAAGCCTCTAAGAAAGGAGCGCCCACCACTTGCCAAGGGAGTCTGTTGAGCAGCTCTTGCCACTAGGTAGCTCTTCCTGCTGGGTAGTCTGGATCTCCTTTCTTGTGGTTTGAACACACTGTTTCTGGCCCTAGGCCCTGGAGAAACTATCATCTATGTGGCAGCCTTTCAAACATTTGGCTATCATCCTGCCTCTTAATTGTCTCTTCTCCAGCTAAACACACCCAGCTCCTTCAACCTGGTGAGAGTAATAGTCCAAATCACCTGGAGGGCACCAGGTTGGCAAAAGGTTGACTTCATTCATCAGGTATACCCCATGAGCAGAGCAGCCCTCAGATTCTTCGTTGCAAAACTTATTTTTGCGAAAATCCACAGTTGGGCAATACCTTTATTAGGACAAACCAAAATGACACTCCCAAAGTGTGTGAGCTGTGGAATCCACAAAACTCGTCAGGCAAATGTCAAGCTAAAAAACGAATTGTTTAGAATTCAGGGGTGGGGAGGAGAGAGGTGGCCTGACATTAAGCCAGGCAGCCTCCACTTAGTCACAGTCTTAAGGTGGGGTATGGGAGGAGATGGCAGACCTAATGGGATTTAGGCGCTCCTAGGGGCATTGCAGGTTTTCAGGCTGCACCCAGGACTGATGGGACTAAGAAGCACACAGTGACTCAATTCCCCCTCCCGTTCCCCAGATCCATCATCTCCAAACTAGCACAGACTTGGGGAGGGCTATTCTGAGGTTCAGGAACCCAAATTGGGCAGGACTGAAAGATAAAATTACTCCTGGTGCAAAGACACTGCAAAAATGGCCATCCAGGGAAGGATATATGCCCAGTGTTTTGTATATGGAATGTGGGAGGGGAGGATGCTTATTTCGAGCCTTTAAGAAGAGCCAATAAGCATTTTAATTTAATTTACAGGCCATACAGTTTCCTGAGGGCCAAGCTACATGTTACAGTGGAACTGTGTTCCCACTTTAATTTCCTTTGTCCATGGGGCCTCTTATTTGGATTTAGCGTGTATGTAAAGACACTCACACACATACACACATCCGTACTGGAGCTCAAATCCATATATCCCCCACCAAACCCAGAAGCTGGTAGGAACTTCGATGATGAAGACTTGTGGGATTTGAAGCCACTCTTCACTTTTATACCCCAAAAGGCTTTTCTTTTTGAAGTATGTTGGAGTCAGGCTCACCTTATCTCAGAAGGAACCATCTGTGGGAGTGCCTTCAGATTGGAAGGAGCAGGCATCAAGGCAACCTTCTCTGCGAGTAGGATGCCTTTCTGCACCCCATCAGTAGGAGCATTACAGAGTGGTCTGCCCTCAGTGGAAGGTGACTGAACGGAAATGTGGCCAGAACAGTGACTCATCCAGAGATGCAACAGACAGAGTCCTCCCATCGTGTGTACTGGCTGACTTTGTGCCATCAAGGCACTATCTACACCTCAGCAAAGCCACTTGGAGGTTGACTGTAGGAAAATTTGCTTGTACCAAGGTGGTTATATAAAAAGCGGGTGCAACTGTAAAAAGCAGGTGCAACTTTCTCAACTGGCAGAAAGCCTCCATGGCTTGTGCTGCTGCGTCCCTTTGCATCTGCTTCACACACACTGCACTGGATGTCTGTGAAAAGACTTGCTCTCAAAGTGCATGTACTGTGTGGATCTTTTCGAAGCTGGCAAAGCTGTTCAACAGCATAAAAGGCCAAGGAAGACTTGTGCATTGTTTTTAAAAATGTAATTAATTGCTCGTGTGCTGTCTGATACCAGCTTTCTCACTCATTGGGAAAAGTGGGAGGTGCTGACCTTTTCCATGCATGTTCAGGGCATGACATTATTTACAGTAAAAGTCAATCCTCAAAAGGCTGGCTTTTGCCCTACTTCTTTTAATCACTATTTGATCAGTACACTGGAAGCAACATGTTCCAGCCAGGCGCTTGGTGTTTAAACGCCTGCTCAAAAGTTTTCTGTGCCACCAGGCTTATGCAGGCAATTGAGAACCACTTTTAAAAAAAATAAAAAGCAGTATAGAAATAATTTTTTATAAATAAATAAATAAGTCAGGCCCAAGTGATCCACAGAGCAGAATTGGCTTGGCTGGCACTCCCAACACAGTAACTGGAAGTCTCTGGGAATTGTTTTATAAAAATGATATAATATCTCTTCCCTCGCAGCTCTCCTTTTTGAGATGAAGTTTTCAGGTCAAGCTGTGTTTCAGTATTGAATTTTCATTTTACATGATGCTACACAATTTCAGCAGGGCAGCTATGCTGAGTGGTTGTAGCAGAAGGAGCGAAGTGTCTTGAGGCACTCTGATGATGAACATATTAATAGTTACAGATGCCTTCATGGGCCAGAGCACTCTTATCCACACACACACGTCTACAAGACATAAGTACAAAGGGGAAAAACTGCAGAAGGGGTGGCGGCAAATGCAAGGTAGAGTTGGACCTCTGTTGTTTGTATGCAAGACCCAAATGTATAGAACAGCTTTTTCCAACCTGGTGCCCTCCAGATGTTTTGGGCTATAATTTCCAACAGAGTTGTTGCCCAAAAACATCTGGAGGGCACCAGGTTGGCAAAGACAAGCAGAGAAGATAAGAGAACAAGTCACTGTTCAAAACAGTAATCATTATTGTCTTTTGAACTAATTTTATACCTGAAGAATAGCGGGAAGGAATCCCTGGTTTCACTTAATTCTGATTTAATAACTCAGAGCTGTCAGTAGAGTCCACTGAAACTAGCAGCTTGATGCCTGAATTGTGACCATTTAGACTGGTGTATTTGTTGGATGTCGTCAGTCAGCAATGACATATCTCACCTTGGGGGCTGAGCAGGTCAATGAACTTGTGATGATGTTGGGGCCTGTAATAGCGGATGTAGGGACAGAGTTGGCATCCGGGTTTGTTGCAGGGCCTGCAGCTGGGAGCATGGGAAACTGCCTCACACTGAGTTGGACCATTGGTTCATTTAGCTCAGCATTGTCTGCACTGACTGTCAGGAACTCTGCAGGTTTTTAGAAAGAGGATCCTTCCCAGCCTAGTCTAGCCTGGAGATGCTGCCAGGGACTGAACCGGAGAACTTCTGCATGCAAAGCAGTTGCTCTGCCACTACGCTACGGCCCTTCCCAAGGGTATGTGTCGTTAGTGTGGTGTGGTCTGTGTACACATATGTGCACCATATAGATGTCTGCATGGTTATACACCTGTCAGGCTTGACTTCATTTGATATCTAAGATAGTTGTAAAAATGGGGTGCACTTTAATCTTTGGAAGGTCCTGTTAGATCAGCATTACCCAACCTTTTTCGACCCAACGCCCCTTTGCAAAATCTTTTTGTGCCCAATGCCCCCCTCAGATTAAGTATATGCCAATGCTTCCTATTCTTCCCTTAAAATGCATAAAATGTATTTTCAATGATTATTACGATCATTTTTATCATGCCTTTTTATTGCAAACATAAGCAAAAACTAATTAAGTCCACACAGTATGAACCAATAGAATACACTGTGTTACTTAACAACAAACTCATTCTGTTTACCGGCATTGTTTCGTTAAACAAGTTCATTTAAGCATCACAGAAACAACGGGTAGCTAGTGTGTCCCATTCCTGAAGAAAACCAGTGAATAACTGTCTGCGTCATCCCTTTGCACACGGCACTCATCCATTGGAAGAATGCGCCCTCCACCAATACACCCAGCTTATCAAACACTCCCTTGTGATTGGTTCCAACATCCCTCAAGACAGCATCGGAACATTACCTAGTGCTGGGGCGTGGCTAATATCCCCATTCCTTGATATGACACTGGCCGCTATTCAGAATTTCTTTACAAAAGAGCACACACTATTTATAGTGTTATTTCCATGAATTGAGACTATTAAATACATTCTAACTGGGGACAAAACAGTTTAAAAATTAATGATTTGTGTATTAAATAAAATTGAACTTAAATGCTTCAACTTTCGCATCAGACCGCCAAATGTCAGCGCCCCCCTAATGAACCCAAACGCCCCCCTAAAGTTTGTAGTCACGCCAATGCCCCCCCTGAAAGGCTGTAACGCCCCCCAGGGGGGTGCTACCGCCCACGTTGGGAATCGCTGTGTTAGATTGAATGGGAAAGGGCAGCCAAGGTTTCCTTTTGGCCAGCCGAAAGCAGTTGCCTTGGTCTCTTGCAGTGTCATGTCAACCTGGCTTTGCTTTCTATGGCTGTAATATACTGGCTTCCTTTTCTTTGTTCAGTGTCTTTGCCACAGTTCCTCCAGGGACCTCCATGTGCTGTACCTGGTTCCTGCCCCCATTTTAATCTCACAATTCTGGGTCATAGGTTAGACTGAAACATGAGTAAAATTCAATTTTGCTGAAGGTGCAGATCACCTGTTTCTCAGGAGATTCACTTTGGGTTGATGTTGTACCTCAAATCCAGGCACAAATAGGGATTGTTGTTGGGTTGGGTTTTTGCCCTCTCCTGCTGCCACTTATCTCCCGAGTGCTGATCTTCGCTCTTCTCTGCAGCTTATTTGACATGGGAGGCGAATACTATTGCTACGGCTCGGACATCACCTGTACATTTCCGGCGAATGGAAAGTTCACTCCTGACCAGAGGGCCATCTACAAAGCTGTGCTGAAGTCATCCCGAGCTGTGCTGAAGGCAGTCAAGCCAGGTAAAAAGATCAGCATATGTCAACAGAAAGGAGGGAGCCTGCACAGTGGTCAGCCTGCCAGAGGCCACTCTGTGTTTTGTGCAGCCTTCGCTTCCAGGGGGTAATATTTAGCCCGCACAGACCGGAATGGGCTGGCCACATTTCAGATTGGCCCTTAAAGGAGGGCGCAGACTGCCCCTTTGTTCCTTCCTTCCTTTGCAAGCTCACCAGGGCTTCTGGCAACCACCTCTGCCTACCTTCCTTCTGTTATGCAAGAGGTTTTCCTGCTCACCTCTTCCCCCCACTGCTTAAAGATTCTAGAAGGTTTGTTTAGCTCTTCTGAGACCAGTAATGACTGGGCAGTTACACAGTGTTCTAAAGGAGGAGTTTCTGCATCAGACTGAGGAGCCCTTGCCTGTAGCAGAGGATGTAGTTATGTATTTCTCCCTCCACTGACAGAGGCAGTTTGCCTTTGAGTACCAGTTGGTGGGAATCACAGGTGGGGGGAGCATCATTGCACTCAGGTCCTGCTTGTGGGCTTTCCCATAGGGACATCAGGTTGGTCACTGTGAGGACAGGATGTTCGACTCAGTGGGCCTTAGGCCTGACTCAGCAGGACTTTTCTCCCGTTATTCTAGGTCACAGGCCGGGCCTGCTAGGGCCTCCCTGTAACCCTCCCACAATCTTCCCCAACATTTTGGACTACAACTCCCATCAGTCTCCAGTTGGCTAGGGCTTATGGGAGTGCACCAGGCTGGGTAAGGCTCCCCTTCATGAACTGAGTGTGTGCCTAGAGACCAGCCAACACTCCCCTGTGGCTGCTGCATTGTCAGATGATTAATTTCAGAGAAGGCAGTCCTCCACTGAGGAACCCATTTTGAAAATCATTGTTTTTACTCAGCCGTTCTTTCCATATTGTTGTAAGAGAGCTTTCCCCCAGCATGGTAGATTGGGGTGGGGATAGGTGGGAATGAGCCTTCGGGCTTAGGGCGGTATATAAATTAAATTAAATAAATAAATAAAATAAATAAAATGAGACTGGGAGAGAGTGGCCTGCTTGAGGCTACTAGCCACCGGCCACCAAGGGCAACACTTGCACTTGCACTTGTGCCCATAAAAATCAGCAGCCCTGCATAGCACGTGGTGGGCCAAATGTGTGTGAAGGACTGTGGTCATTACGCTCTGACTTTCTTCCCACCAAGTAAGAGAGGTCCTGGGATTCCAAGCCCAATTTATTTATTTTATTGCATTATATTTATTTGTTGCTTTTCACACAAAAAAGAGTGTCCCGAAGTGACATACAACATAGAAGGCATTGAAACCTCATATAAAGCAATCATAACATGTATTTATTTATTAAATTTGTTAGTCACTTTTCCATATAGATATGTGCACGCAAAGTGACTTACAAGTAATAAAAATTAAAACTATATATATAAAAAACCAGTGTATAAGGCAGTGGAGCAACCCTTCTTAGGAAGGCTACAAAGCAGAAGCCTTACAAAGTTGAGGAGCAAATGCCCGGGAGAAGATAAATGTTTTTGCCTAGCGCCTAAAGATGGATAATGATGGCTTCAGGCATACCTCCCTAGGGAGAGTGTTCCATAAACGGGGCTGCCACTGAGAAGGCTCATTCTTGTGTTGCACCTCCTTTAGAGAGGGCACAGAAAGAAGTACCTATGATGCTGAGCGCAAGGGCCAGGTTGGTACATATAGGGAGAGGCGGTCCTTGAGGTATTGGGGTCCTGAGCTGTACGAGGCTTTATAGGTCAAAAACAGCACTTTGAATTGCGCCCGGAAACTAATTGGTAGCCAGTGCAGTTGCACCAGAATTGGTGTTATATGCTCAAACTAACTTGTCCTGGTGAGCAGTCTGGCTGCTGAATTCTGCCCCAGCTGCAGTTTCCAAACTGTCTTCAAAGGCAGCCCCAAGTATAACGCATTGCAGTAATCAAACTTAGAGGTTACCAGAGTGCAGACAACAGATGTCAGGCTGTCCCTGTCCAGATAGGGTAGTAGCTGTGCCCCAGCCGAAGCTGATAGAAGGCGCTCCTCGCCACCGAGGCCACTTGACCTCAAGCGACACTAATGGATCCAGAAGTACTTCCAAGCTAGCTACCTGCTCCTTCAGAGGGAGTGTAACCCCATCAAGAGCAGACCACAATCCTTCCATCTGGTCTAGGGAACCACCCACTAACAGTGTCTCAGTATTGTCTGGATTCAGCTTCAGTTTATTGGCTCTCATCCAGTCCATTACAAAGGCAAGACATTGGTCTAGCACATCTACTCCACACCTGGCGATGTAAAGGAGAGATAGGGTTGTGTGTTGTCAGCATATTGCTGACAACTTATTCCAAATCTCTGGATTACCCCACTCAGCAGTTTCATGTAGATGTTAAATAGCATGGGAGATAAAATTGAACTCTGCAGAACCCTATGTTGAATGCTCCATGGAGCCAAACGATACCCCCCAAGCATCACCCTCTGAGAGCGACCAAGTAGGGCCAGAAGCACTGCAAAGCTGTCCCATCCACCCCCAACTCATACAACCACTCCAGGAGAATGCCACGGTCAATGGTATCAAAAGCCGCTGAGAGATCAAGGAGGATTAATAGGGGCACACTCCCCCTATCTCTCTCCCAACATAGGTCATCATACAGGGCAACCAAGGCTGTTTCTGTACCAAAACCAGGTCTGAACCCTGATTGAAATAGATCTAGAATATCAGTTTCATCTGAGAGAGCCTGGAGCCTGAAACCATGCACTCCAGAACCTTGCCCAAGAATAGAATATTAGTGACTGGCCAGTAATTATTTAGATCTTCCAGATCCAGGGAAGGTTTCTTAAGGAGTGGTCACACAATACCTAAATATGCTTATCCAAGAATATTTGTAAAAGGACAAACCATACCCATCCACTAAAAGATAAGAACTAAAACAGGCCAAAAAATATAACTCGCTATCTTCCAAAACAGTCAAAGACGTGAGTAAACAGAAATGTTTTAGCCTGCCTCCTAAAAGCAGGCCATGACGACCCACTTCCTTAGGGACGACATTCTGAAAGCGGAGAGCCACCACAGAGAAGGCCCGTTCTCATGTTGCCATCCCCTGCCCCTCCCACAGAGGGGGCACATGGAGAAGTACCTCTGATGATGGCTAGGTAGGTCCATATGGAGAGAGATGTCGTATCACAGGTTCTGAATTCCTGCACTCTGGCAGTGCGTGGAGGTTGAGATGTGAGGCTGCTGCTTTAGTCTCCAGCCATGTCTAGTTTCAATTAGTGGCAAAGATGAGATCTTAAATTGCTCTTCCTGGTTTACAGCCTTCCTCTATAGCTCAGGGTTAGCCCGTATGGTGCCCTGCAGATGTTGCTGGGCTCCTATTCCCATCTTCCCTGGCCATTGGTCATTATGGCAGGGGCTGATGGGAGCTGGAGTCCAGCAACAGCTGGAAGGCACCATGTTTGCTACCCCAAGCTACATCAGAAGCAGAGGTCTTTCCATCACTTTCACTACTGAGCCAGGAGAAGGAAGGAAGGGCTTCTTCCCTACCATGCTTCATGGAGAACTCTGGCACTGAACAGACATTAATCCACCCCAGCTGATCATTAGAATAAAGTATAACCAAGAACTTGTAACTGAGTTTGCTTATTTCCATCTCCCCCATCCATTTTCCTTTCATATTTTTATTTTTTATTGTTGTTGTTCTTGTTGTTATGAGCCTGGGGGTAGGAGTAGGGGTTGTGTGTATGTGTGTCATCTTTAAGTCACTCTGGGATCCTTTGGGGGTTTTTTGCTAAAGAGCAGGATAATAATTCTTCAACTAAATTCATAGTAAAATGCATAGTGGAAGATGGGGTGGAGCGCATTCTGCCCTTCCCCCAGCCATATACCATTTTAATTAACATTTTAATTCCGTTATTATTGCATTGCAGTCTACTATTGTATTAAACCATATCGCCCTGTAAGATAGCATTGGGACCCCCTCCCCACACACCCACACACATTCCAATTAAAAGCTCTTTTGTCTAGCAAAGGAAATGCCTGGTGGGGAAAGGTGCAAGCGAAGCCAACTTGGCACCCGTCGGCTCCCTCTCTCCATTTATTTATAACTTTGCATGCCACAAGTCCCCACTGAACTGACATGGCATTTGGACACTTGTTGGGCGGAGATGGCTGTTGCACTGATTGATGCTGTTTGTTTCCATAAAATATGAGACAATACAAAGTGCTTCCAAATATGCTCAGATGTCATTGCTGTTTTTTCCATCCAACCAGATTTTTTGATTATTATTTTATCGGCAGCTGGGCCTCCAGAGAACCAGACTGTCAAGAGTGTCATGGCCAAACTTGTGCATGGTGCATCACGTGGATCCATGGCATTTTGTCTTTAATTAATAGAAGGGATGGGGAAGGGGCGGCTTTTTGACAGGCCACACTGGGCAGGGAGGGGAGACTTAACCTTTCCCTCCCCAGCCACAGATTAAAATTGCTGTCCCCCCTCCATGTGCTGACATGAGCCTTGGGGGGAAAGGTCTCATTACTGCCAAAGGGAGGTGTTGTTGTTTAAATGGCTAACAGGTTATAGGGTTTGGTTTTCATCTGGAGCATGGCTGGGGAGGGAAGAGTTAAACCTCCCTTCCCTGGCATGCTGCAGACCTGATGAAAACCAAGGGGGGGCTCCCTAACCCTACTTTTAAGTTTTTTTTCTTTGCTGTGTTTTGTGCCACATGGTCCCAGTGCATCTTCAACAAGTCCTGACCTTTCCTCCTGGACCTGTGCAGGAGAAGAACTTCCCAGTGGAACTGTGCCCCTTGGGGTCAGATCTGTGGCACACTGTGCCACCGCAGGCCAGATGAGCCACTTGAGGTGGCCACACCACTTTGCATCACCGTCATCAATTGCAGCAGCAGCAGTATGACTGTTATCACCATCATCATCTTTTGGGGGAATGTGTATTTGCTAGATGTCTTCTAAGTCCCTGGGCATGAGTGGGGTCCATTCAGAAGCACAAAAGCTGTTTCCAAGGGACATCTTCAGTCTTCCTAGAGCTGTGGGGAGATGAACTTTTTTCAGCCCAAGGGCCACATTCTCTTGAGGGCAATCTTCTGGGGGCCACATGCCGCCAGTGAGCAAGACCAGAGGGACAAAGCACACAGGGCAATAGATGTGACTTTTCCCTTGTACAATAGGCTACACTCCAGCCACTTGAAAGTCAGAGGTTTACATGCACACACACAGTCTCTCCATCCAAATTAGCAAGAAATATTAACACAGTTTGAGGTCATATTCCAGCCGGGCAACAGCGTTCAAGAGCATGGAATGGTGGGAGGGGGCAGAGCATGGACTAAGACTGGTGAGTGCCGTGGCTTAGGGAGGGGGCATGGCCTGGGTAGAGTCCTGAGGGCCGATTTGAGAAGTTGGAGGGCCGTATTTGGTCCCTACCCATCCTGATGAGTTGGGCTCCATGAATCAGATCTGTTACATCTCTCACTCTGCTACTGTAATTGGGGCAAGTCCCAAATCTTTGGGACAAGGCAACCTCTTCTTCTCTGGCGTTCACCTCCCTTCAGACCCTATTTATAAGCTATTTATAGGCACTTCCAGGATAAAATCTTTAGCATCCGCCAGGACTTAGACTCCAGTGTTATAGCAGGTGAATCAAGCGGGGTATCCAAAGCACAGCCTTGTCGCGATTTTTTGGATGAGTTCCAGTAGGTACAGCTTGAGGATGTTGACAAGGTGCTTGGACAGGTTGGTGCAACCACTTCTGTACTGGATCCTTGCGCTTCTTGGCTAATAAAAGCTAGCAGGGATGGAACAGCCGGCTGGGCCAGGGAGGTGATTAATGCCTCTCTGCGAGAGGGGGTGGTCCCTGGCTGCCTTAAAGAGGCAGTAGTGAGACCACTCCTGAAGAGACCCTCCCTGGACCCAGAAAATCTTAATAACTATAGGCCGGTAGCAACTGTTCCATTCCTGGGCAAGGTCCTTGAACGAGTGGTTGCGGGCCAGCTCCAGACACTCTTGGATGAGACCAATTATCTGGATCCATTTCAGTCGGGTTTCAGGCCTGGTTTTGGCACAGAAACAGCCTTGGTTGCCCTGTATGATGACCTTTGTCAGGAGAGTGTGACTCTGTTGATTCTCCTTGATGTCTCAGCGGCTTTCGATACCATCGACCATGGTATCCTTCTGGGAAGACTGGCTGAGTTGGGAGGTACTGCATTGCAGTGGTTCCGCTCCTACTTGGCAGGTCGCCTCCAGAAGGTGGTGCTTGGGGAACATTGCTCGGCACCCTGGACTCTCCAGTATGGGGTTCCTCAGGGGTCAGTTCTGTCCTCCATGCTGTTCAATATCTACATGAAACTGTTGGGTGCAGTCATCTGGAGCTTTAGAGTATGCTGCCATCAGTATGCTGATGACACGCAGCTCTATTTCTCCTTTTCATTGACAGGTGAGGCTGTCAATGTGCTGAACCAGTGCCTGGCTGCAACAATGGACTGGATGAGGGCTAATAAACTGAGGCTCAATCCAGACAAGACTGAGATGCTGCTAGTGGGTAGTTCTTCTGACTGGATGGTGGATGTCCAACCTGTCCTGGATGGGGTCGCACTCCCCCTGAAGGAGCAGGTTCGTAGCTTGGGGGTTCTCATAGAACCATCTCTGTCACTTGAGGCTCAGGTAGCCTCGGTGGCACGGAGTGCCTTCTACCAACTTTGGCTGGTGGCCCAGCTATGCCCCTATCTGGACAGGGATAACCTGGCTTCAGTTGTCCATGCTCTGGTAACCTCCAAGTTAGATTACTGCAATGTGCTCTATGTGGGGCTGCCTTTGAAGATGGTTCGGAAGCTGCAGATTGTGCAAAATGCAGCGGCCAGATTGGTAACAGGGACCAGACGGTTCGAACATATAAAGCCGATTCTGCCCCACTTGCATTGGCTGCCTGTATGTTTCTGAGCTCGATTCAAGGTGCTGATTTTAACCTATAAAGCCTTACACGGCTTAGGATCACAGTACCTGATGGAATGCCTCTCCAGACACAAACCCACCCATACACTCCGCTCAACCTCAAAGGCCCTCCTCCTGGTACCTACTCCAAGGGAAGCTGGGAGTCTGGCAACAAGGAGAGGGCCTTCTCAGTGGTGGTTCCCAAATTATGGAATGATCTCCCTGATGAGGTGCACCTAGCGCCAACACTGTTATCTTTTCGGCACCAGGTCAAGACTTTCCTCTTCTCCCAGACATTTTAGCATGTGTTTTTAAATTTGTATATTTGTTTTTAATGTTTTTAATTGTTGTAAACCGCCCAGAGAGCTTCGGCTATAGGGCAGTATACAAATAAAATAAATAAATAAATACATTTAAAGCATTTTTATCTCTTTTAGAAAGCTGAAAAAGGCTTTCAAATGTCAATGAGGAAACAATCCTTGCCCTCAGGTTTACAATCAAAAAGACACAACACAAGAGGAAAAGGGATTAGGAGGAAGAAGGAAAACAAGTGGACTTGGGCACTAGTCCCTATTGATTTTATTTATTTATTTTATTCAATCCCACCCTTCCTCCCAGAAGGAGCCCTAGTTGTGGAGTTCCTGGCCTACTGGATTGGAAAGCTTTCAAAGAACCGGCGAGTCAAATGTTGCAGAGTTGATGGAGAGGCCCTGTAATTCTTTCTCTCTCTCCTTCTCCTGTAACCTGATGGAATGGCTGCTGTAGGTGACAGTTCAGGGAGGAGCCTGCTGGAACTGTTCTTTTGGCAGAGTCAATGGAGAGGCCTTGAAGTCCCATCTTTCTCCCTCTCCTGTAGCCGGAAAATAATAGGTTGAAAGCCGCCTTCAAGCTATGGTAAAGCTAGATGGCTTCTGTGCCATAATTTAATTGCTAATTAATCTGTGGTCAATATTACCACAGTCAAGCAGCTCTTATTACAACCCCATAGTGCATGTGTATGAGAGAGAGAGAAATGGAGGGAGGAGGCAGTAAAAGGTGTGCTGTCCTCAGGCCCCTCTCACTTCCATCTCATCTCAGCAAGAGCCCATGAAACCTTTGTGAGCCTTGGTTGGTGGACTACAGTGAAATGGTCATGCTTGGGTTCACTGACCTGCATTGCACAGTATCTCATTTGGCAGCAAATTAAGAATGGAGCAGACGCCTCGTCAGCAGATTTTCTCTTGGTACAGATGTCTCATGCGACAACGGTCCAAAGTCCAAAGGTTCTCCAGTCAGGCTGTGTAAACCTGGCCCTCCAGTGGCTGACAGCTGGCTGGCTGATAGACTACAGGGTTGAATTTCTCAAGGATTACCGAGGGGTAGAGAATGGATCTATAAATAATCTGGTGGAAAGTAGTTCTTTAAAACCTGGGGAGTGTTTCACCAAAGTGAGCCAGTGCAGTGTGGTGGTTAGAGCAGCCTTTCCCAACCTCGTGCCTCTAGCTGTTTTGGACTACAGCTCTCATCATCCCCAGCCAGCACTGCTGGAGGGCACCAGGTTAGGGAAGGCTGGGTGAGAGTATTGGGCTGGGGAGACTCAAGTTCAAATCCCCACTGAGCCAGGAAGCTCCCTGGATGACCCTGGGCCAGTCACTGTCTCTCAGCCTAACCCAACCACGTTGTGAGGATAAAATGCAGTGGGAGTGGTGTCGAGCTCTGTGGAAGTAATAAATGTGATGGGCCGAGTAAACCTATAGGAGAGGAAGGATCCAAAGCAGAGGAGCTGTCCGATCCAAAACCCTGCCATGCTTCTGCCAGCAGCAGAGAAGGTGGTGGGATGGGATGTTGGTGCTCCAGGATGGCAGTGGCGGCTGGTGCTGTCCTTGCCTCCTCCTCCTCCTCCTCCAATTTCTTTCCAGAATCCCTCCTACTGGACTCAATGGGAGGGAAAACAAGTACACCAGGTCCAGGGCTGGCAGACTTTCCCCCTGTTCTGGGCGTTGATTTGGAGGATGTGGTTTGGCTTTGGACATAAGAAGAGCCCAGTCGCTGGGTCAGGCCAGGGCCCACGTACTCCAGCATCCTGTTCTTCTCACAGTGGACAACCAGATGCCCATTATGAGAAGCCCGCAAGCAAGACCTAAGCACCTCGCCCCCTACATTTTCCAACAACTGGTTTTAAGAGTAGCATCCTGCCTCCGGCAGCGGAGGGAGAAGATAGCCATCAGGGTTAGTAGCCTTCTCCTCCATGAATCTGTCTAATCCTCTTTTTAAAGCCTTTCAAGTTGGTGGCCATCGCTGCCTCTTGTGAGAGCAAATTCCATCATTTAAAGAAGTATTTCCTTTTGTCTGTCTTGAATCTTCCAAAATTCTAAAAAGGTTGTCTCAAACGTAAGTGGGCCCCCTCTGCCTCCCTTCATAATTTGAGCATTGAGTGTCTCTCATCCTAAATGAAGGCATCAGTTCCCATTCTTCATTCTCAAATAGTCCCTTTTTCATTAAAAAATACATATTTAATCCAAAATATCTGACATCCTAGATCCCTTCCAATGTACACATACACAGTTTTAGTCAGTTTTATTGTTTAAATGTAATGGGGTTTTTATTGTTGCATTATGGTATTATGTGTTTTGATTGTTCACTGCCGTGTGAGGTGATCTCCCTGAAAAGCAGTATAGACATCTTTTAGATAAATAAAGTTAATAATTCTCTCTCTCTCTCTCTCTCTCTCCCTCCCTCCCTCTCTCTCTCTCTCTCTCTCTCTCCCTCCCTCCCTCCCTCCCTCCCTCCCTCCCTCCCTCAAGCAAAATGTTGTGTTCTATAGTCACAGAACTCCTGCTTCCTGAAGATCTCCGCTTTCTTTAAAAACAAGTTTCTAGATCTCATGGCTGCAAATATAGGCTTGAAAGTATGTAGGAAATGTCTTTAAAAATAACTAAGTAACTGAGGAAAGGCCTGCCCACCTCACTGCTCCTCCCCCATTCCATGATTACATCACAGAATACATTATGCAAATTAGTGTGTACATTGCAGAATACATTGTTCAGAGCAAAAGAACATGTGTGCAGATATGTTCTGTTTCAGCTTTCCTTGGCACAAGTTTGGCCTTTTTTGGCCTTAGTTAAAGTCATTAATTAGTTGCTGTGCTTTACATGGGATTTGATCTGCGTCCCTGTGGCAACTTGGCCAGTAAACCATCATGACTGCATTGTTTAAAATAAATCACTATTCAAGTCTGGGCCATCCTGTAATGAGTAACTCATTTACAGAAGTTAAAACAATGAAGGTGTAGGGCAGGGCTCTCATGCTTGTGGCCCCCTTCCCTGTGGAACTCTCAGGGACAGCTGCACCCCTACAAATCCTAAGCTAGCTAAGTGTGGGCTGGATGGAACAACTATCAGGTGGATCCACAGTTGGCTCCAGAATCTTACTCAAAGAGTGCTTATCAATGATTCCTTCTCAAACTGGGCAAAAGTAACAAGTGGAGTACCACAGGGCTCTGTCCTGGGCCCAGTGATCTTCAACATTTTTATTAATGACTTGGATGAGGAGGTACAGAGCATGCTTTTCAAATTTGCAGATGATACAAAATTGGAGAGCATAGCTAATACCGTGGAAGACAGAAACAAAATTCAAAGGGACCTTGATAGGCTGGAGCATTGGGCTGAAAGCAACAGAATGAAATTCAACGGGGATAAATGCAAAGTTCTACACTTAGGAAAATGAAACCAAATGCACAGTTATAAGATGGGGGAAACTTGGCTCAGCAATACGACATGTGAGAAGGATTTTGGAATTGTTGTTGATCACAAGCTGAATATGAGCCAACAGCGTGATGGGGCTGCAAAAACGGCAAATGCTATATTAGGCCGCATTAACAGAAGTATAGTTTCCAAATCACGTGAAGTATTAGTTCCCCTCTATTCAGCACTGGTTAGGCCTCATCTTGAATACTGCAGTTCTGGTCTCCGCACTTCAAGAAGGATGCAGACAAATTGGAACAGGTTCAGAGTAGGGCAACAAGGATGATCTGGGGACTGGAAACAAAGCCCTATGAGGAGAGGCTGAAAGAACTGGGCATGCTTAGCCTGGAGAAGACTGATGGGAGATATGATAGCACTCTTCAAGTACATGAAAGGTTGTCACACAGAGGAGGGCCGGGATCTCTTCTCGGTCATCCTAGAGTGCAGGACATGGAATAATGGGCTCAAGTTGCAGGAAGCCAGATTTCAACTGGACATCAGGAAAACCTCCTAACTGTTAGAGCCATACGACACTGGAACCAATGACCTAGAGAGGTAGTGGGCTCTCCGACACTGAAGGCATTCAAGAGGCAGCTGGACAGCCATCTGTCGGGAATGCTTTGATTTGGATTCCTGCATTGAGCAGAGGTTTGGACTTGATGGCCCTATAGGCCCCTTCCAACTCTACTATTCTATGATTCTATGAAATGTTGTTGGACTTCACCTCCTATCAGCTCCAGCTGGTCTGACCAATGGTCATGTATGATGGAAGTTGCACTGCACAGGTTAGCCGCCTCTCTTGTAAATCTTGGAATACTTTGTTCAGATAGGCCCATGCCATGCTCCAGTGGATGCCGTCAGGGTTTAGTGTCCCAATCCCAGGAGGTATAGGGCTCTTAGGAAAATACTCACCCAGGAGGGCAAGGTTGCAGGCTTACAAACTGAAGCACAGAGAATGAAGTCTAAGTCCAAAACGTAATCTGGAGCAAGGTCAGGCAATAAGGTCAGTCCATGGTTAATATCCCATGGAGTTCAGGCAAGGTACAACACAGTAAGTTGGGGGAACTAGACTCGGGAGCAAAGAGCCAGAGACCTGTGTTGTTTCCACCAGATAGAAGGCTTAAAAGGGAGTCTGATAGACTCTGGCCTCCTACACTGCACCCTAACCACAGCTGCAGGTAGTGAAGGCGTTTCAGGGATTGCTTACTCACAAACTGCAACTACTCTGTGTCAGTGGTCTTCACTCTAGAATTGGTGTTCTCAAAGACTGGGGGCACCTCCTCCTCTGATAGCCTCAAGGGTTCTTCAGCAGTTCTCACCTCCCACACACATGTCGAGAGCCCCTCAAGGGGGGTTCTGAGCATTGGTTCTAGAGGACCCTCCTTGCTCCTCAAGGTCTTCGACCTGTGGGGTGTATGATTCATCTTCTGAGGACTCCATCTCTGGTACCAGGTCAGGACTAAATGTGACAGTCCATGGTCCTCACCCCTGTCCGCTAAAGACTGCCCCCTCCTGTTATTTAACATATCCATTCTGGTCTGGCAGCCCACCCACCGCTTTCATTCTCCATCTGCCTGTTCCAAGTTCACTCCCCCCTTTACGTAACAGAGATATTAAGCCAGGAGTGGGCAACCTGTGAGGGCTTCCCAGATGTTGCTGGACTCCCAGCTCCTATCTTCTCTGATCATTGACCATGCTGGATGGGGCTGAAACAATCCAGCAGCGTCTGGAGGGCCCTCAGAGTTCCTCATCCAGGCTTACTTTTTGGACAGTAGGGTGCAAAACAGTAATTATGCAAAAGTCAGAAGTTCTACACACACACACACATCAACATCTGGGCAAGCAAAAAGTGGTATTTATTTGTTTATTTATTATTGCATTTATATTCCAGCTTTTCTCCAAGGATCTCAAGGTGCTGTACATGTTTTTCCCCCTCTCTCCATTTTATCCTCACAGCAACCCTGTGAGGTAAGTTAAGCGGAGAGGCAATGACTGGCCCAAGGTCACCCAGTGAGCTTCATGGCTGAGTGGGGAATTGAATCCTGGTCTCCCAGTTCATAGTCCAACAATTATGGCTTATATGACATATATTTTAGGACCCAGCCTATCCTTCTGATTGTAAACTGTTTTAACTTACTTTAATATGTAATCTGCCCTGGGACCTTTATGGTGAAGAGCGGGTCAGAAATGCAATAAATAAAAGATACTTCACGCTGCTTAATAGTAAGTCCAACTCTGTTGGTGCAAACAGATCTTCTAAGTAGATTTGTCTGTCCATGTCCTCATTCTCCAAGGGATAGCAGGTGGTTACAAGAGCCTGTCGTTCCCCAGCTATGATTCTGTGGTCTTCTCCCTTGACTCCTCTAGAAGGCAAGTAAAAACGGTTCTCTTTCCAGATGCCTTTTTTATATTGTTGTTATCACTCCTGGGACCTTGCTGGCATGCAAGCGTCCTTGAGATGTTCACATTTAGGTGCAGTGGTAATGATGAACAGCTGTGTTGCCCAACTGCACGCTACTGGCCTTTGTTCCAGAGATGTATGACAAGGGTAGGTTTTTATTGGTGCTGAGCTATGGGAGTATTCCTCCCTCTTTAAATGCACAGCACTCTTTGTTTGTAAAAAAAGGTACCATAATTCAGGCAAGATACACCCCATTCCCCAAAGCTGTCTCTCCCACCAAGTGGGGTAAAGCAAATTTAAATTTGGAGTGCCTCTTGGATTTAAAAACTGCTGACTTGCACATGAGCCTGCCAAATCTGAACAAGGATAGTGTTAGTTGCTAAACCTTTGCCCCAGTTACCTTAGTTTGGCAACTGTCCTGTTGGGAATGACTCAATCCCCTGTGGTGAAAAAAAGCAGCAAAAGAAGCCGCTGCAGTGTGATGGCAGCCAATGAGAAAGATCCCTTCATGTGCTCAACAGTGTGCAGCGCACATGACAAAGACAACAATGTGTTTTATATCACCACAACTTGCTGAAAAGTAGTTTACCAGCAGATTTTGGAGTGTTTTTAGGATAAGTTCTTAGAATTTTTTAATGGTCAGTTTGTTGTTGTTATGTGCCTTCAAGTCAATTTCGACTTAGGGTGACCCTATTAATCATCGACCTCCAATAGCATCTGTTATAAACCACCCTCTTCAGACCTTGTAAGTTCAGATCTGTAGCTTCCTTTATGGAATCAGTCCATTTCTTGTTTGGCCTTCCTCTTTTTCTACTCCCTTCTGTTTTTCCCAGCATTATTGTCTTTTCTAGTGAATCATGTCTTCTCATTATGTGTCCAAAGTATGATAACCTCAGTTTCATCATTTTAGCTTCTAGTGATAGTTCTGGTTTAATTTGTTCTGGACTGCCTTCAAGTCAATTCCGACTTATGGTGACTCTGTGAATAGGGTTTTCATGGTAAGCGGTATTTAGAGGTTTACCATTCCTCTGAGGCTGAGAGGCAGTGACTGGCCCAAGATCACCCAGTGAGCTTCATGGCTGTGTGGGGAATCGAACTCTGGTCTCCCAGGTCGTAGTCCAGCACCTTAACCACTACTAACACCCTGGTATTCACAAAGCTCTCCTCCAACACCACATTTCAAATGACTTGATTTTTCTCTTATCCACTTTTTTCACTGTCCAACTTTCATATCCATACATAGAGATCGAGAATATCATGGACTGAATGATCCTGACTTTAGTGTTCAGTGATACGTATTTGCATTTGAGGACCTTTTCTAGTTCTCTCATAGCTGCCCTCCCCACTCCTAGCCTTCTTCTGATTTCTTGACTATTGTCTCCCTTTTGGTTAATGACTGTGTCAAGGTATTGATAATCCTTGACAAGTTCAATGTCCTCATTGTCAACTTTAAAGTTACATAAATCTTCTGTTGTCATTACTTTAGTCTTCTTGACGTTCTGCTGTAGTCTTGCTTTTCCGCTTTCCTCTTTAACTTTCATCAGCGTTCATTTCAGATCATTACTGGTTTGTGCTAGGAGTATGGTCAGTTAGCTGAATAAAATTAGGATAGGGGGATTTGCTAGCTGCTGGAGGATGCTTTAATCGGGAAAAGATAGGTGCATTCAACTAAACTTGCAGGTGTGTTAATTGCTCGTTGTAGAGAAGGAAAGTAAACTTGCAGGTGACCGTTTTCTGCACATCTGCACTGGATGCATAGCGAATGTCTCCCAGCCACTTGGCAAGATGAAAGTCTGCAGTAAAAGAGAGAGATGGAGAGCAAGCAGGGAGGGATGGGGAGGGGCAGTAGCCTTTAGTTTGTGTAGTCTGAAACAGCCTTCACCAACCTGGTGCCCTCCACGTTTTGGACTACAACTCCCATCGGCCCCAGCCACCCCAGCCGTATGTGTGATGCTGCAGTTGATGAAAGCACAGCCTGGGGCTGATGGGAGTTGTACTCCAAAACATATGGAGAGCACCAGGTTGAGAAAAGCTGGCCTGGATCTTCACAAAATATACCACGTTATTGTAAATAACCTGAGGTAAACAAGCCCAGGGTAAATGAGTGAGTGACTTTATTTTTTTTAAACTATATCCTGCCTTTACGTTTTAAAAGAAATCTTCAAAATACAATATCAAAACAAATGACAGCAGTTTTGTGGATTTGATGTTTATGGGCGGGGTGAGGGGGAAGGTCCCTTGTTGGAGAGAGAACATTTAGACCTCATTATCCACAATGGAGGACAGGGCTGGACGAGCAGATTGATACATTGGCCTAAGAGAGGATGTGGGATTTCTGTGCTCCTTCATATGAGGGTGAGGAAGGGTTTCCTTAAATTGTGCACCTTCTGGGGACCATGAACAGTAAGTTAGAAAGAATCATCCATTTCTCCCCTCTAGTCTGCCCCCCCATTTCTAAGGATGGGGAATAAAACAAGTACAGGGCGTGGGACCTCAATACCTTGTGGAACGCCTCTCTCGATACGAACCTACCCGTTCACTTCGTTCAGAATCTAAGGCCCTCCTCCGGGTACCAACCCATCGGGAAGCCCGGAGGGTGGTTACTAGATCTAGGGCCTTTTCTGTGGTGGCCCCTGAGTTGTGGAACAGCCTCCCCGAAGAGGTACGCCTGGCGCCTACACTTCTATCTTTTCGGCGCCAGGTAAAGACCTTTTTATGCTCCCAGGCATTTTAATTTTCTTAACCATTTTAATCTTTTAATCCGTATTTTTTAATTTTTGTCGTATTGTGTTTTTGTAGTGTTTTTTTGTTGCTTGTTTGTATATGTTTTTATGATTTTTATTATGATATATTGTATTTTATCTTGTTTGTTCACCGCCCTGAGAGCTATTCTGCTAAGGGCGGTATATAAATTGAAATAATAAATAAATAAATAAATAATACAGATTGCGTTAATTTACTGAGGGCACAATCCAAGCCCTGTCTGCGCCAGGCTGGGAGGAGGTGGATGTGGCAGATCCCCAGCTGAGCTGGCAGGCTCCCAGCGACCCCTATTCTGGCTGAGCCGCGCCACTGCCAAGACCCTGCCAGCACTGCTGGGGGTGGGTCTGCCAGGGACAGCCAATCTGGCTGACGGAGAGCCAGTGGAAGTCAGCAGTAGCCCCAAAAATGGAGCGTTCCAGGGGGCCGTGGGTCCCAATCCCCATGAGAATTCCACCGGCTAATAGGTTGGCGCAGTAAAAATATTCCTGTGGTGGCCTATGGGGACCGCTTACTCCCCGGCAGGCCTGTTCATGGGAACTGGTTCTTCTCTGCCTGATCCTGTGTGCAACTCCCAATACAGCTGATATTCAGCCAGGCCGGCAGCTCCCAAATGGGAGGTGGATGCAGCAGAGCTTTTCGCCAGCTCCTCCTCCACCCATCACCTGTCCCGCCAGCTCCCCGTCATTTGGATTGTGCTGCCCGTCCTTTCATTTATTGCTTTTGTATCCTTGTACCTTTTCTTTGATCGGGTAACTTTCCTTGTAGACAGTGGGAATACTGTGGACATAATAGATCCCGACTTCAGCAAACCTTTTGACAAAGTGCCCCATGATATTCTGCTTAGCAAGCTAGCTAAATGTGGGCTGGATGGAACAACTATCAGGTGGATCCACAGCTCGCTCCAGAATCTTACTCAAAGAGTGCTTATCAATGATTCCTTCTCAAACTGGGCTTAAGTAACAAGTGGGGTACCACAGGGCTCGGTCCTGGGCCCAGTGCTCTTTAACATTTTTATTAACGACTTGGATGAGGAGGTACAGAGCATGCTTATCAAATTTGCAGATGATACAAAATTGGGGGGCATAGCTAATACCGTGAAAGACAGAAACAAAATGCAAAGGGACCTTGGTAGGCTGGAGCATTGGGCTGAAAACAACAGAATGAAATTTAGCAGGGATAAATGCAAAGTTCTACACTTTGGAAAAAGAAACCAAATGCACAGTTATAAGATGGGGGATACCTGGCTCAGCAATACGACATGTGAGAAGGATCTTGGAATTGTCATTGATCACAAGCTGAATATGAGCCAACAGTGTGATGGGGCTGCAAAAAGGCAAATGCTATTTTAGGCTGCATTAGCAGAAGTATAGTTTCCAAATCGCGTGAAGTATTAGTTCTCCTCTATTCAGCACTGGTTAGGCCTCATCTTGAGTGCTGCATCCAGTTCTGATCTCTACACTTTGATGCAGACAAACTGGAACAGGTTCAGAGGAGGGCAACAAGGAGGATCAGGGGACTGGAAACCAAGCCCTATGAGGAGAGACTGAAAGAACTGGGCATGTTTAGCCTGGAGAAGAGAAGACTGATGGGAGATATGATAGCACTCTTCAAGTACATGAAAGGTTGTCACACAGAGGAGGGCCAGGATCTCTTCTCGATCGTCCCAGAGTGCAGGACATGGAATAATGGGCTCAAGTTGCAGGAAGTCAGATTTCCACTAGACATCAGGAAAAACTTCCTGTTAGAGCCATACGGCAATGGAATCAATTACCTAGAGAGGTAGTGGGCTGTCCGACGCTGGAGGCCTTCAAGAGGCAGCTGGACAGCCATCTGTCGGGGATGCTTTGATTTGGATTCCTGCATCGAGCACAGGGTTGGACTCAGTGGCCTTGTAGGCCCCTTCCAACTCTATTCTATGATTCTTTAGGTAGCTTAAGGGCATGTTTGTGAAGCTTGTCCCATTTTATCCTCCAAATAACTCTGTGGGTCAATTAAAGCTGAAAGGATCCATTTCTGGTTCAGAGCTGCCACTGAGCTTTGTGGCTGAGTTTATGTCCAGGTCTCCCCGCTCCAAGTCCAACATCGTTCCCAAATGATGGGGCAAGGGGCACATCAGTGCACCACTCAGACTGTGAGGGGGCTGTACTACGACTTAGCTGTTCTGATGCAATAGTGAGGAACTGGTGGCCGTCCAGATGTTATTGGGGCTCCAACTCCCAGCCGTCTGCATGGCCAACTGTCAGGGATAATGGGAATTGTACTCCACCAACATCAGGAGAGCTGTAGGTTCCTCGCCCCTGATTAAAGCAAAGGTATCTAATGTCTGTTTTTGAAAAAAGGAAAACTCTAAATGTCTTCATTTCTCATTTTTCTTCTGTTTGTTTGCTGAGTAATGTTTTTAATTATTATTTAAAATATCATTTGTAAAAAACATAATAATTTTTGTTTTTGAACGTTAAGCCAAGTCAGGTGGGCACATTTCTGCTGCTGTTTTATTTTAAATAAATAAGTAAGACATCTTAAGAGTTAATGATGGCTGTTACTTCCCCCCTCCCAGGAATCGCCTGGCCTGACATGCACCGTCTGGCGGACCGAGTCCATCTGGAAGAGCTCACAAAAATTGGCATCCTCCGAGGCAGTGTTGATGACATGGTGAAGGTTCATTTGGGTGCCTTGTTTATGCCCCATGGGCTTGGCCACCTCCTTGGAATCGATGTGCATGATGTGGGAGGCTACCCGGAGGTCAGTATTGGAACGTTTCTTTTGTGGATTGCAAAAAGGGATCAAAACATCTGGAAAAGATCAAGCCCATACACCTCTGTCTCTCAGGGCAGAAAATATCCATGTATCCTCCCACCACCGTCAAACAGCTAGATTTGTGTGCTTAGTTATGAAAGTGTGTGTAGCATTTTGCCAGCCCTTTACCAGGCTTTAAAATCCTGAAGCAACAACATAATATGTAAGTGACCTTTTAAAAAAAAAAGGCATTAACTGCACAATCTGCCAGAATGCAAGTCAAGCAAGACAGGAACGCCAGTGCACTATTTCTCCAGAAATTCTTAAGCAGGAATGGGGACCTTTTTTTCAGCCTCAGAGCTACTGTACTGTACTGTTCTGGGCAACCTCTCAAGGGCCACATGCCAGTGGTGTGTGAGCCAGAGACAAACATTGACACAATAATGAATGTTTATTTTACCTTTGTACAGTAGGCTAGTTTCTATACATATACTCACACACACCCCTCTTTGTCCTCCACCCAGGCAAGGAAGTGTCCGAGAACACATTCCAGCCAGGCAAAAACACTTAAAGATGATGCAAACTATGCTTTAATTTGGATTCCTGCATTGAGCAGGGGGTTGAACTTGATGACCTCATTGGCCCCTTCCAACTCTACAATTCTAGGATTCAAAGCAGGGCCAGGAGTGGGTATGGCTGGGGAGAGTTCCAAGGACCAACTCTAAAGTCCTGGAAGGCTGCATTTGGTCCCTAGGCCAGTGGTGTCCCACCCTTGTTTTAAAGCCTTCCTGGGAAAGGGTATCTTCTCACAAGAGTTCTGAAGGGGGAGAGTAGCCAGACACACTTCCCAGGAGAGGAAATCCCAAAAACATAACAATATGCCTCCACATACAAAGGAATATGCAACACTGCATTATCTAGAGCTGTAGAGATTGCCTTTTGAATGCAGCTTGACTGACTTGCCAGGTCCTCTCTCCAAGGGCTCTCCAAATTGCCTCTCTTCCTTAACCCTTTCTGCCCTGCTCAGTAAGTGAATGACATACAGGGCCTTGCAAAAGTAATCAGACCCCTGACCAATGCTCTCATATTACTGAATTACAAATGGTACATTGTAATTTCGTTCTGTATGATATTTTATTTTGAAACACTGAAACTCAAAATCAATTATTGTAAGGTGACATTGGTTTTATGTTGAGAAATGTCTGTAAGAAACAGAAAAAACTGAAACACGTTGCTTGCATAAGTATTCAACCCCCACACATTAATATTTGGTAGAGCCACTTTTGCCGCAATAACAGCTTTAAGTCTTTTGGGGTAGGTATGTACCAGCTTTGCACAGTGTTGGAGGGATTTTGCCCCATTATTCTTGGTAGATTCACTCCAGGTCATTCAGGTCGGTTGGACGTCGCTTGTGGACAGTAATTTTCAAAGAGCGCCACAGACCCTAAATGGGATTGAGATCAGGACTCTGACTGAGCCACTGCTGGACATTCACCTTTTTGTTCTTGAGCCACTCCAATGTTGCTCTGGCCTTGTGCTTGGGATCATTGTCCTGCTGAAAAGGGAATTTCCTCCTGAGCTTCAGTGTTTTAGTGGACTGAAGCAGGTTCTCTTGCAGTATTTCCCTGTATTTTTCTCCATCCATTCTTCCTTCCAATTTTAACAAGATGCCCAGTCCCTGCTGATGAGAAGCATCCCCACAGCATGATGCTGCCACCACCATACTTCACTGTAGGGATGGTGTGTCTTGAGGCATGGGCAGTGTTAGGTTTGCACCACACATTGCGCTTTGAGCTTTGGCTAGAAAGCTCTCTCTTGGTCTCATCTGACCACAAAACCTCTTCCCACATCATAGCTGGGGCACTCTCCTGCTTTCTGGCAAACTCCAGATGTGCTTTCAGTTGGTACTTTTTGAGTAACGGCTTCTTTCTTGCCACCCTCCCATACAGGCCAGTGTTATGCAGAGCTCTTGATATGGTTGTCTGGTGCACCATTAGTCCACTCCCAGCTCCTTCAAAGTGATTGTTGGCCTCTCTGTGGCTTCTCTCACAAGTCTCCTTCTTGTTCGAGTGCAGAGTTTTGAGGGATGGCCTTTCCTTGGCAGTGCCTGAGTGGTGTGATGCAGCTTCCACTTCCTGAGTAGTGATCTAACTGTGCTCACTGGGATATCCAAACACTTGGATACTATTCTGTACCCTTTTCCTTATCTATGCATTTGTATTACATTATCTCTCACTTCTGTAGAATGCTCTTTGGTCTTCATTTTCTTTCCAATCTACAGCCTGACCAACAATCCTTCAACAGTGGGGTTTTTATCCTGACAATGTGACAGCACCCTTAATAGTTCACAGGTGGAGCCCAATGGTAAGGTAACTGTGTCCTCGATAGGGCAATTTCTTTCATCTGTGTAAATTGGGAGCTTCTGCAGCACAGGGATTGCATACTTACGCACACAACATGCTTCATTTTTTTTAGGTTTCTTACAAACATTTCCCAACATAAAACCAATGTCACCTTACAATAATTGACTTTGAGTTTCAGTATTTCAAAATAAAATACACAGAACAAAATTACAATGTACCATTTGTAATTCAGTAATATAAGAGCATTGGTCAGGGGTCTGATTACTTTTGTACGGCACTGTAAATGGGAAGAGTGTAACTAGGGAAATTGCTGCTCCCCCCGCCCTGCCCCAGAATCATGTGCATCCCACCCCCACAATTACACTCCCGCCTTCAGGTCCCTCCTCAATTCTGGTGTCCTGCCTTTTGGCTGAGTCTGGCCCTGACATTGCATCTGGGCAGTAGAAATGGATAATTAAGACTGAGGTGATGCGTAAAGTGATTTAACAATGATGGATCCAAAAGAAGCCGGTTGTGTTCTGCCTTTGTTTCAAACATCTGTGGGTTTGTTTTTAAAATAGAGATGGCCAATTGCCCAAGGGACTAGCCACTAATTTAATCGTTTCTAGATCATGAACTGCATTAATCCACGAGACTAGGCACTCTTAGCTCTTTAATGTATTGGGGTGGGATGAGGCTGTAGCCCAAGGTACAACAAAAGAATTAGACAGGTTCCTTCTCATTCTCTCTCTCTGAGCTATTGCCACCCTCTCCTTTTCATCCTGGAATACAGCAATTGAAGGATATAACTTGTTTAAAAACACCCAGAAGGAATAAAAAGGGAGGTGGAGTCGTGCTATATGTTAAAAATATATATCCCTGCACAGAAATTCAGGAAGATCAGCTTGGTAGCTCCACCGAGAGTATCTGGATTAAAATTAATGGGGCAAGTAATAAAAGGAATGTGGTGCTTGGAGTCTATTACTGACCACCCAATCAAAGAGAAGACGAGAATGTAACTTTTGAAATGCAAATTGCCAGTGTTTCGAGGAGGCATGATGTAGTAGTAATGGGGGATTTCAATTATCCCAATATCTGTTGGGAGACAGATTCTGCCAAACATGGCCCCTCCAATAAATTTCTGACTTGTGTTGGAGATAATAATAAATAATAATAATATTTTATTTATGAGTCGCCTATCTGGCCGAATTAACGGTCACTCTAGGCGACGTACACTGACACAATAAAATACAATATAAAACCAGAAAACCACATTCAATAATTAAGCTAAACAGCATTAAAAGCTAACCCATCCCAGAAATCCCATAGGCCTGCCTGAACAACCAGGTCTTCAAGGCCCGGCGGAAACCTATCAGGGAGGGGGCATGACGCAGATCGAAAGGAAGGGAATTCCAGAGGGCGGGGGCCACGACCGAGAAGGCCCTCTCTCTGGTCCGCACCAGCCTAGCTGTTTTAACTGGTGGGACCGAGAGAAGGTCTTGTGTGGCTGATCTTGTCAGGCGGCATAATTGGTGATGCTGGAGGCGCTCCTTTAGATAAACTGGGCCAAAACCGTATAGGGCTTTAAAGGTCAACACCAACATCTTGAATTGGGCCCGGTAGACAACTGGTAGCCAGTGTAGATCTACTAACACCGGAGTGATAACTTTCTCCCAGAGCTTGGAAAAGTTACTTTTTTGAACTACATCTCCCATCAGCCCAATCCAGTGGCCATGCTGGCTGGGGCTGATGGGAGTTGTAGTTTAAAAAAGTAACTTTTCCAAGCTCTGCTTTCTCCTACAGAAACTGGAGGAAGCAACCAGAGGATCAGCTATCCTGGACTTGATTCTAACCAATAGAGATGATTTGGTGGATGAAGTGGCAGTTATGGGAACTCTGGGGGAAAGTGACCACACCATACTTGAATTCTTGATTTTAACAGAAGCAAAAGCTGAGAGTAGCCATACGCGCACCCTGGACTTCAGGAAAGCTGATTTTAATAAACTCAGAACAATTCTACGTACTGTTCCATGGCAAGTCACCCTAATGAGAAAAGGAGTCCAAGATGGGTGGGAGTTTCTAAAAAAAGGAACTACTAAAAGCGCAATGGCAAGCAATACCAACAAGGAAAAAACGGGGGGAAACAGCAGAAGAAGCCAATGTGGCTTCACAAAAAGTTTAGAGAGGACCTGAAAACAAAAAAGGACACATACAAAAAGTGGAAAGAAGGCCAGGCCACAAAGGAAGAGTCCAGGCAGGTATCACGGAATTGCCGGGATGGTGTCAGGAAGGCTAAAGCTGAGAATGAGCTGAGGTTAGCGAGGGATGCCAAAAGCAACAAAAAAGCTTTCTTCAGGTATGTCCATAGTAAAAGACAGAGAAAAGAAACGGTGGCACAGCTACTCAATGAGGATGGCAAAATGATAACAGATGACAAAGAAAAGGCAGAAGTGCTCAATTCCTACTTTGGCTCAGTCTTCTCCCAAAAAAGGATCCGTGACCCTCCCGGGAAACACGAAGTAGGAGGGGCAAGATTGGAGCTTGAGACTGAGAGACAAATGGTCAAGGAATACCTAATCACTTTGAATGAGTTCAAATTGGCAGGGCCCAATAAACTGCATCCCAGAGTATTGAAGAAACAGGTTGAAGAACTCTCAGAACCACTATCTATTATCTTTGCAAAATCATGGAGGACTGGTGAAGTGCCGGATGACCGGAGGAGAGCTAATGTTGTCCCTATCTTCAGAAAAGGCAAAAAGGAGGAACCGTGGAACTACAGACCAGTCAGCTGAACATCAATCCCTAGAAAAACTCTGGAGCAGCTTATAAAGCAGTCAATCTGTAAGCACCTTGAAAACAATGCAGTGATTACGAGGAACCAACATGGATTTATGAAGAACAAATCCTGCCAAACTAATCTTATCGCATTTTTTGACTGGATAACCTCCCTTATAGACTGTGGGAATGCTGTGGACATAATATATCTGGACTTCAGCAAAGCTTTTGACAAAGTGCCCCATGATATTCTGATTAGCAAGCTAGCTAAATGTGGGCTGGATGGAACAACTATCAGGTGGATCCACAGCTGGCTCCAGAATCTTACTCAAAGAGTGCTTATCAATGATTCCTTCTCAAACTGGGCTTAAGTAACAAGTGGAGTACCACAGGGCTCTGTCCTGGGCACAGTGCTCTTCAACATTTTTATTAACGACTTGGATGAGGAGGTACAGAGCATGCTTTTCAAATTTGCAGATGATACAAAATTGGGGGGCATAGCTAATACCGTGGAAGACAGAAATAAAATTCAAAGGGACCTTGATAGGCTGGAGCACTGGGCTGAAAACAACAGAATGAAATTTAGCAGGGATAAATGCAAAGTTCTACACTTAGGAAAAAGAAACCAAATGCACAGTTATAAGATAGGGGATACTTGGCTCAGCAATGCGACATGTGAGAAGGATTTTGGAATTGTCATTGATCACAAGCTGAATATGAGCCAACAGTGCGATGGGGCTGCAAAAAAGGCAAATGCTATATTAGGCTGCATTAGCAGAAGTATAGTTTCCAAATTGCGTGAAGTACTAGTTCCCCTCTGTTCAGCACTGGTTAGGCCTCATCTTGAATACTGCATCCAGTTCTGGTCTCTGCACTTCAAGAAGGATGCAGACAAACTGGAACAGGTTCAGAGTAGGGCAACAAGGATGATCTGGGGACTGGAAACAAAGCCCTATGAGGAGAGACTGACAGAACTGGGCATGCTTAGCCTGGAGAAGACTGATGGGAGATATGATAGCACTCTTCAAGTACATGAAAGGTTGTCACACAGAGGAGGGCCGGGATCTCTTCTCGGTCATCCTAGAGTGCAGGACATGGAATAATGGGCTCAAATTGCAGGAAGCCAGATTTCGACTGGACATCAGGAAAACCTCCTAACTGTTAGAGCCATACGACACTGGAACCAATGGCCTAGAGAGGTAGTGGGCTCTCTGACACTGAAGGCATTCAAGAGGCAGCTGGACAGCCATCTGTCAGGAATGCTTTGATTTGGATTCCTGCATTGAGCAGGGGGGTGGACTTGATGGCCTTGTAGGCTCCTTCCAACTCTACTATTCTACTACTATTCTATGATTCTATGATCCTATCAGATCAGTCCTTGGATACACTCATAACTAATTTTTTGTCCTTGTTAAATATTAGGAATGCTTAATTCTGTTTATTCTGCCCCTTTGAAGAAGTGAGAGTAATGCTGCAGCTCTGTCTGAACGCAGTGGTCCAAATTTAGCCATGTTGTGGTGAATAGCCATTGACAGATGTGTCCTACATGCTGGCTGGGGCTGATGGGAGTTGTAGTCCAAACCATCTGGAGGGCACTAGGTTGGCAAGGAGTGCCTTACAGGTTGGAGCAATCGTATCCTTCAAAATCAAGGCGTTTTTCCAGCCGTTGATCAGAGGAGATAAATTATCTGTAGAGCCTTATTAGTAGTATTATTACCAGCAGCAGAGAGCAATTTGGCAGTAGAATTGTTTCCTTGCAGCCCAGATTACAAATGCACATTTTGAATGGTATTCATGAAGGACAAATGCTGGCTCACCTTTGGACACACCGTCATGCTTTTACCAACCACTGAACCGAAGCAAGGTGGGAGATGGGGGTGTGCTGACCTGCTCTCCAAGTGTGGGAAGAAGACAGGAGATGTCTTCAGCAAGAGAGGTGCATGTGTTGCAGCTTCCATCCCATCCCCACCACCTGGCAAGACCAGTACACTTTCAGCTTAGGATCCATCCTGTTCTGTATGTTGCGCCCCTCCCTGCTGCACCTCCCTCACCCAGAGGCAAGGCTGGTGTCAATTAGGGGTGGGGGCATTTTGTGTTCCTGTCTCTACCCTGTGGAATGCCTTGCCAAGTGAGGTCCCTCCAGATCCATCTCATTACTTGGTCAGGCAATTTGGTGAAGTCCTGGGTTTTTGAAAAAGCCTTTGGTTAATTGGTGTAATTTTGCTGGCTCAGTTTAGTTACGTTACACCCCAGTCCTGAATGAAAGGGTCATCTTCTTGCTGGGTCAGGCAGGGAAGTTGTGCTACAGAGAAGCAACAACTTAAGCATGAAATTTCAGGATCCTTTTATTCTTTCCTAGGGTGTGGAGCGCATTGAGCTGCCAGGACTCCGGAGTTTGCGAACTGCCCGTGTCCTTGCTCAAGGGATGGTGCTGACTGTTGAGCCTGGCATCTATTTCATTGACCACCTGTTGGACCAGGCCCTGGCTGATCCTGCCCAAGCTTGTTTCATCAATAATGAAGTCCTTTCACGCTTCCGAGGGTTTGGTGGGGTGAGTAATTTGATTAGTGCTGTTTGACATCTCACCTTGTATGGAGGGAGAGAACTGCAAATTTAGACTGTGCAAAAGCACTTGTACTTAGCATTTGGGAAGAGTTCAATTCAAGACATTTTGCATACATCATCTCAGCAAAGCTTACAGCAATCCTTAAAGCTAGGCTATGCCATTATTATTCCAATATCACAGACAGAGGACCTGAGACAGAAAGGTTTCCGGTAATGGATGTCTGAGGTTCAGCTTGAACCAGGGATTGCTGGATCCATCTCAGCCTTTTAGCTACTGGGCTCTGCTAGCTATCTGAATGGAAACACTTCCATGTGGATAAGTTACTTGATATGTTTTCCTCCTCTCACATCCAGTTGTGTTTGTTTGGCAAAATCCCTCATTTGTAGGCCTCCAATAGCAGAGGAGACTTCAGCATCATTGGCACCATTGTGTCCCAAATGGCAGAGGTTCTTCTGCAATTAGCTTTCACTTTAATTGTATGGTTAGTAACAATGGCAGGGGATATTTAAAAATGTATTCTTCACTTGGGTGGGAGTAATCAGAACCACAATCTTTCCCTCCCCAGGGGCAATCCTGACAAAATTGTGAGGGGGGGCTCCCTTGTGTGCCAGTTATCCTCAGGAAAAAAAGCTCCCATGGGTGACAATGACAGCTCTTTCTCTGAGGCTGATTGCTGCAGGTTTTTTGGGGGGATCACAGCTGGGAAGGCAGAAATAATTCACCATTCCTAAAATTCCGATATGCCAAGAGTTTTTTCTTTTTAGCCCCTGACTTGGTACAATTAAAGTGACTCGAATTTGGCCCTGAAATAGAATTGTTTCAGATGGCCCATGGGAATAGTATGTGCTTCCTGTCGCTATTCTTCTGGGTTGTGTTTGAAGCCACCCAAACAAAAACGTCTGCTGTGGAGGGGCACAACAGCAGTGGTGAAAACAATATTCTCTATTACATTTATTTTAAAGTATTTTTATGTTGTTGTTATGTGCCTTCAAGTCGATCACGACTTATGCGACCCTATGAATCAACGACCTCCAATAGCATCTGTCATGAACTACCCTGTTCAGATCTTGTAAGTTCAGGTCTGTGGCTTCCTTTATGGAATCAATCCATCTCTTGTTTCGTCTTCCACTTTTTCTACTCCCTTCTGTTTTTCCCAGCATTGTTGTCTTTTCTAGTGAATCATGTCTTCTCATTATCTGTCCAAAGTATAACCTCAGTTTCATCATTTTAGCTTCTAGTGATAGTTCTGGTTTAATTTGTTCTAACACCCAATTATTTGTCTTTTTCGAAGTCCATGGTATCCGCAAAGCTCTCCTCCAACACCACATTTCAAATTAATTGATTTTTCTCTTATCCACTTTTTTCACTGTCCAACTTTCACATCCACACACAGAGATCGGGAATACCATGGTCTGAATGATCCTGACTTTAGTGTTCAGTGATACATCTTTGCATTTGAGGAACTTTTCTAGTTCTCTCACAGCTGTCCTCCCCAGTCCTAGCCTTCTTCTGATTTCTTGACTATTGTCTCCATTTTGGTTAATGACTGTGCCGAGGTATTGATAATCCTTTACAAGTTCAATGTCCTCATTGTCAACTTTAAAGTTACAGTTTTTTTATGTTTCTTACAAACATTTCCCAACATAACACCAACGTCACCTTACAGTAATTGATTTTGAGTTTCAGTGTTTCAAAATAAAATCTCATATAGAACAAAATTACAGTGTACCATTTGTAATTCAGTAATATGACAGCAGTGGTCAGGGGTCTGATTACATTTGCAAGGCACTGTAAAATCTTCTGTTGTCATTAATTTAGTCTTCTTGAAGTTTAGCTGTAGTCCTACTTTTGTGTTTTCCTCTTTTATTCATTTCAAATCATTACTGGTTTCTGCTAGTAGTATGGTATCGTCTGCATATCTTAAATTATTGATATTTCTCCCTCCAATTTTAAGAACATAAGAACATAAGAAGAGCCTGCTGGATCAGGCCAGTGGCCCATCTAGTCCAGCATCCTGTTCTCACAGTGGCCAACCAGGTGCCTGGGGGAAGCCCGCAAGCAGGACCCGAGTGCAAGAACACTCTCCCTTCCTGAGGCTTCCGGCAACTGGTTTTCAGAAGCATGCTGCCTCTGACTAGGGTGGCAGAGCACAGCCATCACGGCTAGTAGCCATTGATAGCCCTGTCCTCCATGAATTTGTCTAATCTTCTTTTAAAGCCGTCCAAGCTGGTGGCCATTCCTGCATCTTGTGGGAGCAAATTCCATAGTTTAACTATGCGCTGAGTAAAGAAGTACTTCCTTTTGTCTGTCCTGAATCTTCCAACATTCAGCTGCTTTGAATGTCCACGAGTTCTAGTATTATGAGAGAGGGAGAAGAACTTTTCTCTATCCACTTTCTCAATGCCATGCATAATTTTATACACTTCTATCATGTCTCCTCTGACCCGCCTTTTCTCTAAACTAAAAAGCCCCAAATGCTGCAACCTTTCCTCGTAAGGGAGTCGCTCCATCCCCTTGATCATTCTGGTTGCCCTCTTCTGAACCTTTTCCAACTCTATAATATCCTTTTTGAGATGAGGCGACCAGAACTGTACACAGTATTCCAAATGCGGCCGCACCATAGATTTATACAATGGCATTATGATATCGGCTGTTTTATTTTCAATACCTTTCCTAATTATCCCTAGCATGGAATTTGCCTTCTTCACAGCTGCCGCACACTGCGTCGACATTTTCATCGTGCTGTCCACTACAACCCCGAGGTCTCTCTCCTGGTCGGTCACCGCCAGTTCAGACCCCATGAGCGTATATGTGAAATTCAGATTTTTTGCTCCAATATGCATAATTTTACACTTGTTTATATTGAATTGCATTTGCCATTTTTCTGCCCATTCACTCAGTTTGGAGAGGTCTTTTTGGAGCTCTTCGCAATCCCTTTTTGTTTTAACAACCCTGAACAATTTAGTGTCATCAGCAAACTTGGCCACTTCACTGCTCACTCCTAATTCTAGGTCATTAATGAACAAGTTGAAAAGTACAGGTCCCAATACCGATCCTTGAGGGACTCCACTTTCTACAGCCCTCCATTGGGAGAACTGTCCGTTTATTCCTACTCTCTGCTTTCTGCTTCTTAACCAATTTCTTATCCACAAGAGGACCTCTCCTCTTATTCCATGACTGCTAAGCTTCCTCAGAAGCCTTTGGTGAGGTACCTTGTCAAACGCTTTTTGAAAGTCTAAGTACACTATGTCCACTGGATCACCTCTATCTATATGCTTGTTGACACTCTCAAAGAATTCTAATAGGTTACTGAGACAGGACTTTCCCTTGCAGAAGCCATGCTGGCTCTGCTTCAGCAAGGCTTGTTCTTCTATGTGCTTAGTTAATCTAGCTTTAATAATACTTTCTACCAGTTTTCCAGGGACAGAAGTTAAGCTAACTGGCCTGGAATTTCCGGGATCCCCTCTGGATCCCTTTTTGAAGATTGGCGTTACATTTGCCACTTTCTAGTCCTCAGGCATGGAGGAGGACCCAAGGGACAAGTTACATATTTTAGTTAGCAGATCAGCAATTTCACATTTGAGTTCTTTGAGAACTCTCGGGTGGATGCCATCCGGGCCCGGTGATTTGTCAGTTTTTATATTGTCCATTAAGCTTAGAACTTCCTCTCTCGTTACCACTATTTGTCTCAGTTCCTCAGAATCCCTTCCTGCAAATGTTAGTTCAGGTTCAGGGATCTGCCCTATATCTTCCACTGTGAAGACAGATGCAAAGAATTCATTTAGCTTCTCTGCAATCTCCTTATCGTTCTTTAGTACACCTTTGACTCCCTTATCATCCAAGGGTCCAATTGTCTCCCTAGATGGTCTCCTGCTTTGAATGTATTTATAGAATTGTTTGTTGTTGGTTTTTATGTTCTTAGCAATGTGCTCCTCAAATTCTTTTTTAGCATCCCTTATTGTCTTCTTGCATTTCTTTTGCCAGAGTTTGTGTTCTTTTTTATTTTCTTCATTCGGACAAGACTTCCATTTTTTGAAGGAAGACTTTTTGCCTCTAAGAGCTTCCTTGACTTTGCTCGTTAACCATGCTGGCATCTTCTTGGCCCTGGCGGTACCTTTTCTGGTCTGCGGTATGCACTCCAGTTGAGCTTCTAATATAGTGTTTTTAAACAACTTCCAAGCATTTTCGAGTGATGTGACCCTCTGGACTTTGTTTTTCAGCTTTCTTTTTACCAATCCCCTCATTTTTGTGAAGTTTCCTCTTTTGAAGTCAAATGTGACCATGTTGGATTTTCTTGGCAATTGGCCATTTACATGTATGTTTAATTTAATAGCACTGTGGTCACTGCTCCCAATCGGTTCAACAACACTTAAATCTTGCACCAGGTCCCGGTCCCCACTGAGGATTAAGTCCAGGGTTGCCGTCCCTCTGGTCGGTTCCATGACCAACTGGTCTAGGGCATAGTCATTTAGAATATCTAGAAACTTTGCTTCTTTGTCATGACTGGAACACATATGCAGCCAGTCTATGTCCAGGTAGTTGAAGTCACCCATTACTACCACATTTCCTAGTTTGGATGCTTCCTCAATTTCATATCTCATCTCAAGGTCTCCCTGAGCATTTTGATCAGGGGGACGATAGATCGTTCCCAGTATTAAGTCCCTCCTGGGGCATGGTATCACCACCCACAACAATTCTGTGGAGGAGTCTGCCTCTTTTGGGGTTTCGAGCTTGCTGGATTCAATGCCTTCTTTCACGTATAGAGTGACTCCGCCACCAATACGTCCTTCCCTGTCCTTCCGATATAGTTTATATCCAGGGATAACCGTATCCCACTGGTTTTCTCCATTCCACCAGGTCTCCGTTATGCTCACTATATCAATGCTCTCCTCTGAGACCAAGCACTCCAGTTCTCCCATCTTGGTTCGCAGGCTCCTAGCATTAGCGTACAGGCACTTGTAAGCAGTGTCTCTCTTCAAGTGTCTTTGGCACTTGTGGTTAGGCCTGTGGTAATTTTGCTCTTCTGAATTTATATCCTGTGCCCCTGCTCTCACAATGCCTACTTCTAGGCCTACCCCTTTTAAAATTTCCTCATTTCTTTGGTTTTTATCCCAGGGGGGAGGTTTATTCCGAACCGGACCTTTCTCAGCTCCTGTCGGGTTTCCCCCCTCAGTCAGTTTAAAAGCTGCTCTGCCACCTTTTTAATTTTAAGTGCCAGCAGTCTGGTTCCATTCTGGTTCAAGTGGAGCCCGTCCCTTTTGTACAGGCCCGGCTTGTCCCAAAATGTTCCCCAGTGCCTAACAAATCCAAACCCTTCCACCCAACACCATCGTCTCATCCACGCATTGAGACTGCGAAGCTGGGCCTGTCTGGCTGGGCCTGCGCGTGGAACCGGTAGCATTTCAGAGAAAGCCACCTTGGAGGTCCTGGCTTTCAGCATCCTACCTAGCAACCTAAATTTTGCTTCCAGGACCTCACGGCTGCATTTCCCCATGTCGTTGGTGCCAACGTGCACCACAACCACTGACTCCTTCCCAGCACTGTCTACCAAACTATCTAAATGACGGGCGATATCCGCAACCTTTGCACCAGGCAGGCAAAACACCTTGCAGTCTACACGCCCATCACACACCCCACTGTCTATGTTCCTAATGATCGAATCACCCACTACAAGGATCCCTCCACCCCCTGGAGATATATCCTCGGCACGAGAGGATAGCTGTTCATCCCCCAAGGAATGGGTCCCTTCTAAGGGATCGTTTCCCTCTTCCTCAGCTGGATGCTCTCCTTCCCCGAGACCATCGTTGTCCATGATAGCAGGAGAGCTATCATCGTTGGAGTGGGACACAGCTATAATGTCCCTGAAGGCCTCCTCCACACACCTCTCTGCCTCTCTCAGCTTTTCCAGGTCCGCCACCTTGGCCTCAAGGAAATGAAGTCGTTCCCGGAGAGCCATGAGCTCATTGCATCGAGAGCACACCCACGACTTCTGTCCAACAGGCAGATAGTCGTACATGCTGCAGGCGGTGCAAAACACTGGAAAGCCCCCACACCCCTGCTGGCTTGTTACCTGCATAGTTTTGTTTAAGGTTTATTACGTCAATGGGTTGGAGACTGCGGTTTAGTTGAGGTCAGGGAACAGATGGACAGAGTGGGGGGCCCTGGCCTCCTCGCCCTGCTGCCGAACTCCCTCTGCTGCTTAACTCGCCTTGACGCTTTGTCAGCTGGGGCCTTGACGCTTCGTCAGCTGGGGCTCCCTCTAGCTCGTGGAGCAGGCTCCCTCGCTAGGGTGCTCTGACTTTATATGTGTGGCTGGTTCCTCCCAGCTACTGCTGCCAGCCAATGATGTGTTACTTGAGGCTGATGGCTATCAGCTGGGGCTTAACTCTTTAGTATTCTCTCAGGCTTCCTTCCTGAGCGAGGGGCGGGGCTGTTTAAGCTTTTGGCTGCTTTTAATCTAATCAAGGGGCTGCGCCTTCCAGGCACGTCTTTTGTGTTTGTTGTTTTCCCACCTAGAACAGCCTGACCTTTCTTTAACCTAGGGAAACAGAGCTTGTGGTTGTGTTTCAGGAAGGCTGAAGCTGCCCTTTTTAGCAAGGACTGAGCTGACTCTCTCCCTGTATGTATCGGTGGAGTTTCCTTTTCCCCCTTCTCTCCGACTGGAATTTAGCCTTGTTTACAGTGTCCCCTGAAGCTTTCCTGCTAGGGCGGTGTTGAAAACTAGCTTTCTATACGCTTCCTTCTCCTAGGATCTGTCTCCTAAGATATAGGTTCTTTCAGGATTTGGCTCCTAGCTCAGGGTGACCTTGGGCTGCCCTTATTACTTATTGCTCTGAGCTGTTTTACTTCAATTAAATAATGGACTAAATGGGAGCTACTTACCCTCTTTTCGCTCTGCTGCTTAACTCGCCTTGACGCTTTGTCAGCTGGGGCCTTGACGCTTCGTCAGCTGGGGCTCCCTCTAGCTCGTGGAGCAGGCCATCACACCATCTTTGTCCAATCCCACTTTCCGTATAATATGTTCTGCATGTAGATTAAACAAATAGGGTGATAAAATACACCCCTGTCTCATACCCTTTCCAATTGGGAACCAATCAGTTTCTTCATATTCTGTCCTTAAAGTAGCCTCTTGTGCCGAGTATAGCTTGCACATCAGGACAATCAGATGCTGTGGCACACCCATTTCTTTTAAAGCATTCCATAGTTTTTCATGATCCACACAGTCAAAGGCTTTGCTGTAATCTATAAAGCACAGGGTGATTTCCTTCTGAAATTCCTTGGTCCGTTCCATTATCCAACGTATGTTTGCAATATGATCTCTGGTGCCTCTTTCCTTTCTAAATCCAGCTTGGACGTCTGGCATTTCTCACTCCATATATGGTAAGAGCCTGTGTTGTAGAATCTTGAGCATTACTTTACTCGCATGGGATATTAAGGTAATAGTTCAATAATTACTGCATTCTCTGGGATCCCCTTTCTTTGGAATTGGGATGTATATAGAACGCTTCCAGTCTGTGGGCCATTGTTTAGTTTTCCATATTTCTTGACAAATTTTTGTCAAGATTTGAACAGATTCAGTCTCAGTAGCTTGTAGCAACTCTATTGGTATGCCATCTGTTCCTGGTGATTTGTTTCTTCCAAGTATTTTAAGAGCAGCTTTCACCTCACATTCTGGTTCTTCATCATACAGTTCCTCCATAAATGAATCTGTTATCTTTGCACTCTGTTATAGAGTTCTTCAGTGTATCCTCTTCTATTTCTATACAATAACTGTTGTAATAGTTCTCTATCCCTATGTACTAGTCGCTGTATTATTGCATTTAAGGTTCTGAATGAATGAAGTCTTTATTGTTCACAGCCATAGGCTACCACAATTAAACAGATGTAAAAGGAAGATACAAAATTCATATTAAAAAAACCAGATCATATTACAAATAAACACAGTTCGACAACATAGAGTGGAAGAGCAACGGTACAGTTCGAATAAAATTTCCTCTCCTGAGAGGGAGATACCCTGACCCACCCCATGTCTTAGTGTATAGATACAGCATTTAAGGTTCTGACCGTGTTTCCTTTTGCTTTCCTTCTCTCTTTAACCATTTTAAGAGTCTCATCAGTCATCCATTGAGGTCTTTCTCTCTTTTTCACTAGAGGTATTGTCTTTTGCATTCTTCCCTGATAGTGTCTCTGTCTTCACTCCATAGTTCTTCTGGTTCTCTGTCAACTAAGTTTAAAGCCTCAAATCTGTTCTTTATTTGATCGTTATATTCTTCTGGGATGTTATTTAAATTGTATTTTGGCATTATGGTTGCTTTGTTGTTCTTCTTTAGCTTTACTCTGATTTTCGATATTACCAGATCAAGATCTGTACCACACTCTGCTCCTGGTCTTGTTTTCACAGAAAGTATGGAACTTCTCTCAATTATATAATCTTCTCCTACCAATTATATAATCAATTTGATTCCAATATTGACCATTGGGTGATGTCCACATAGACTTGGATGATGGTTATATTAATAGGTTTCCCGTTTAATCTCATTGATAGAACTTGTTCAGACCTTGTGTTGTAGCTCCTAATTGCTTTTGCTATATCACTTCTCACTATTAAAGCAACCTCATTTCTTCTTGATTTCTCATTTCCTGCATAAAATATTTTGTAGTGGCCCGATTGAAATGTCCCATTCCCATCCATTTTAATTCACTCACGCCAAGTATTGTAATGTTGACACTTTACATTCCTTGTTTGACGATTTTTAACTTTCCCTGGTTCATGCTTCTCACATTCCATGTTCCTATTGTGTACGTCATACAACTCCGGACTCTCCTTTCACATCTGTGCGCATCAGCCTCTGGGCTTCCTTTGGGCTTTGACCCACCTGCATCATTAGTCACAGCGCTACTCGTACTTGTTCTTCCCCAGTAGCTCGGTGAGTGCCTTCTGACCTGGGGGGTCTCATTTTCCATCACTATTTCGTGTTGCATTTTGGATACTCTGTTCATAGGGTTTTTGTGGTAAGAGGTATTCAGAGGTGGTTTACCATTGCCTTCCTCTGAGTTTGGATGCCTCTTAGTCTGGTGTTTCAGCTTTGACCATTCCGCCTTGGGTGCCCCTGCTAGGAGTCTAGCCTCTTGGTCGAGACTCCTGACGGCATTGCTCTCAGCTTCTTCAACACTCTCAAACCCCCTCACCATGCTAAGGTGTGAATCCTAGAGGAGGACTGCCCTTCAGTTATATTCCCTGGGTGGTTTACAAAATGTATAAAACAATTAAAATGTAAATAGAAAATTATATTGTAAGCTAAGAGCCATGCAATTATAAAAGCAGGATAAATCAAGTCAATGAAATTAAAATTATATCTAAAATGCTAAGGAACATATGAAAGTTCTCTGCCTGGACAGTAAGGAAGGCACCAGGTAAGCCTCTGGGGGGAGAATGTTCCACTATTTGTGGGCTACCTCTGAAAAGGCTCACTCCTTGTTAGCCACCAACATCCCCATACAGGCACAGGCACACACCTCAGGAGGTCCTCTGTTGTGAAGATTTTCTTACATGGGGAGGTACATTTATTTATATATTTATTTAAAAGCATTTACATACTACTTAATATGGGGGTGGGTAGTCCTTCAAGTAAGGCATGGTCTTGATCTTTAAAGAATAAAACTAGCACTTTGAGTGATCCCACTTTATGAAGGAATTCCGCAACTGCTGCCAAAACTGTGGAAATTGTCTGAGAGTTGGTCCTTGATTTTATTCAGAATGGGAGAAGTCTTTTCTACATATTCCTCATTTTGTGGAGCTTTGACACTCTCTGGGAGCAGAATGTCAAGGGGGAGGGAATAAGTTGTGAGACAAGAGCCCTCCCTACGCACGCACATGCACGCGCAGAGAGAATCCACCCTGTCTGGAATTACCACAATGATTGTGGCATGTCAAAGTGAAGGGGAATTCAGGCCCCTTAGCTGGAGCTGAATTTCTCTTGCTCCCTTTATACATGGAAGGTTCCTTGTTCCCTTAACAGCCGGTTTTATGAGTCACTTGGTCTTGGCTTTACCCTCAGCGCATTGTAAACTCTGTATGCAGAGTATACAATCTTATCAAGCTATGTGGGACTTTACCTTCTGCTGCTGAATTCTCTCCCCCAGGTTGGAGAGGTTATCTTTGCTTTGTGCTGTTTTCTTTATCAATGCATGCAAGCTAACCAGGATCCTGGGGGTTGAAAGGTGCCTGCCACCCTTCATTTTTGTCAGTCCAGCTTATACATCCTGGGTAATTTTGCAGTGTCAGCCTGAGGGGCTGAGGGGCCTTCAGCCAAGGTGTGGTTCGCAGTGGGGAGGGGGGTTTCCTTATAGGGCATCTGAGGTTGGGAGGAGGGGTGGACCAAGGATTTTGTGGCTCCAAGAAGCTGTGTAGCAGTGTGAGAACTCAGGCACCCCCTGTGGCTGGAGCATCTGGGGTGCACCTCTTGGGCTGCACATGGCTGTGGCATTGCAGTCACAGGGACACATGCCATCTTGCTTCGCTAAGTGTTGTTAGTCTTGTGAGCAGAAGCAGCTGAAGTTGTTTGGGGCCTTTGCTTTAAAAATAAAAGCAGGATACTAAACAGAACTATAACTATCCACAGGCACTTTCAGCTTGGGTTTTGGGTCCTTATGGGTGTGATTTCAAGATGACTCTATTAGAAGCATTATTCCTGCTGCTGTTGGTTTTAATGATTTTCATGTGTTGGTTTCGGCTTTCTGCATTCTTTTTATTTCATATCTTTTGTGGACCACTCAAGGATATTGTTATGAACAGCGGTATAAAAATGTGGTAATAAATATTCAGATGTTTCAGTTAAACATTTTTACTTCTCCATTTCCTGCTGATTAAACAATTTCATTTACACTTTTCAGTGGCATTTCCTAAATTCACCTACCTTGGAGTCTCCTTCACTGGATAGGAAACTAAGAAGCGGCCTTATTCAGAGTCAGGCCATTGGCCATCTACTCGGTGCTTCCCAAATCTTTTCCCCACAACTAGTTAAAAATTGCCGAAGGTCTCGGCAGACTACTTGATGGTTTTTCTGCTGTATGATTTTAATTGTATTTTTAAGGCTTTGATTTCTTATATAGTGTATTTTATTGTATGTCAATCTGTATTCCAGAGAATTCAAATGGTAATACAGTCAAATGCAATATAAGAAATGAAAGAATAAAAACTCAGTGGAAAGGCAGTCAGAATGTTTCTTGTGAAGGATGTGCTGTTTGTCGTCTTCAACCACAAATGCACACAGACATGCTGTGGACCACATGAATGAAGCTTGCAGACCACTGGTGGTCCACAGGCCACAATTTGGGAATTCCTGACCAGCTCACTATTGTTGACACTGACATGCAGCGGCTGTCCAGGGCTTCAGACAGGGGACATTCCCAAACTGGGGCCTTCTGCATGCAAAGCAGATGGTCTCCCACAGGGCTACGGCCCTTAACATAGTCTAGGGTGAGTTGAAGGAAGACAAGGCTGCATTTCTTACTTGACAGTCATACCAATGTTTCTGCCCTCAAGAATCCACAAACACGTCTATTGCCTTCTGGTCAAAATTCTTCTGTCGGCATTTGCTTCTAGCCCTTAAGTAGGGGTTGTTTCTGTGTTTTAATGAAACCTCATATTTCAGGATGCTGGTCACTACAGCCTTGAATACAACCCAACTCCACAGATCAGAATTGGAGGGCTGTGGCCCTCCAGATGTTGCTAGACTATAACAACAACCGTAACCCCTGGCCATTGGCCATGCTGGTTGAAGCTAATGGGAGTCTTGAGTCCAACCACATCTGGAGAACCACCGATTCTCCACCCCTACCATAGAGTGTGGGTCGGGGGAAGAGCATGTCAAGAATAGGTTAGCAGACGTGACTTTTACACCCATGGACAGCTGAATAAAGTTGAATAGGTGTAGCGGGGCAGCCTGTGATGATCAGTAATCACATGAAGGTGCTGATCATGTGGTGCTCCCGTAGAATTCTGCTTAGCCAGGACCCTGAGCTGTGTGACCTTTCCGATTTCCCCAAACTTTGTTTCTGTGACTCTTTTTGTAGGCACAGATCCAGCCTCAGCAATCTTGGCTCAGCTCTAGAAAGGTTCTTGCTTGTAGAGGCCACATTCAAAAATGCTCCTTAAGCAAATTGCACCACAACCCGATTGCTCAGGAGCAGTTGTAATTTTGGGAGATTGCATCTGATCTGAGTCCTCAAATTCAGGATTTGGGGGGACCATCAGCAAACCCTCTTAACCACTGAGGAGCAGAGCGAGGGACATGAAGATCATGAGAGCACCCCGGAGACACCATGCAAACACTGGACTGGTGCCTGGACAGTGGTGGACTGGATGAGGGACTCTGACTCCTAGCAATATGGAGGCATGGTGCATGGGTGGTTCCCAAGTCCAGATAATTGGTAAATTGCTTGCTTTAGATGGGGTTGTGCTCCCCTTGAAATCACAGGTTCATCATCGGGGGTACTGCTGGATCTGTCTTTGTCTCTAGAGAGGCTCAGGTGACCTCAGATTACCTTTTAACCAGCTTTGGCTGGTAAGACAGCTGCAGCCATTTCTGGACCGGGATAACCTGACCGCTGTTGTCTATGCACTGGTAACCTCCAAGTTGGATTACTGCAACACATTATTTGTAGGGCTGCCCTTGAGGTTGGTCTGGAAGCTGCAGCTAGTGTAAAATTCAGCAGCTCAACTGCTCACTGGGGAAAGATACTGCTCCCATGTTACACCATTGCTGCAATAATTGCACTGGCTGCCAATTAGCTAGCAGGATAAATTCAGTGTGCTAGTATTGGTGCATTAAGCCCCATGTAGCATGGGACCAGGATACCTGAAAGATCATCTCACCCCTTATTATATATAGCTAGCATAGATTTTTCACATCTGCCATGTTTAATTGAAAATACCCCCATGCCATTCTGCTGCTTCCCATAAGCTCATTTCAAAATAAAACCTTACAAAACTTATAGTCCTGAACTCAGAAACACTTGCTTAACAACCCTCGTAAGTTTTCATGGCAATACACAAAACACTCAGAGAGAATCCAGACTTTAAAGTCTGCAACACAAGTTAAAAAAAAAATCCCTGTTGGACTTTTTTCTGTCAGTGGTCTCATAAATTGTTGAAATTAATTAAGTATCAGCCATGTTCACAGAGTACCTGTAATCCTATTACTGACCTTGCCCCATACTCTGACCTTCATCTTCTGCAGTTTAAAAAATGCATGACTGATTTTTAATTAATGTAAGAAAATTAATATTGGGGTCTGTGATAGCACAGGCATGTTCAACAAGAACCAACCATCAGGGTTCTAAAAGTCAGACTCATGGCTGTTTGGCTTGGCTAATCAGGGGGCCGCACCCACACCAGACTTTTATTTCACTTTAGGCAGTCATGGCTTCCCCCAAAGAATCCTGGAAAGTGTAGTTTGTGAAGGGTGCTGAGCGTTAGAAGACCCCTATTCCCCTCATAAAGCTACAATTCTCAGAAGTTGACCTCTCTGGCAACTGTAGCTGTGTGAGGGGAATAGGAGTCTCCTAAGAACTCTCAGCACCCTTCACAAACTGCACTTCCCAGAATTCTTTGTGGGAAGCCATGACTGCCTAAAGTGAAATAAAGGTCCGGCGTGGGTGTAGCCAGTGACAGCTTTGGTTTAAATTTGGGTGGGAGCCTACATGTGCTTGCTGTAGAATAAAAAGGTGGGGGAAACCCCGAAAGATAATGATGCTGTTCAGTGTTTTCCTTTTGAAAAGGAAAGTAGCTTTTCCTCTGCCTAGTGCCCACCTACCCAATCTCCTCATCTCTCTCCCCCTACTCCTCCCCCTCTCACACCTTCCTCCCTATGCCTACCCTTCTTCCCCTCCCCCCCGTTTCACCTCTCCTAAGCATGATTACACAGGAGTAAATCCCATTGAGTTCAATAAGCATGCAAATGATCAAACCTGCCCTGCCCTCCTCCTCTCTCCCCTCCCCCACTCCAGCCCTCCCCCTTTTTCTCTCCCCCCCCCCCCGCGATCAGTTTCACCCATCCTAAGCATAATTGCAGGGGAGTAAATCCCACTGAACTCACGCAAATGATAGATCCGTTCTCAGCAAACTTGCACAGGATCCCATTTCTTACCTACTGGATTAAAAAGCAGAGAAATTCACTAATAGACAAAAAAAACCCTTGCAGTTTAAGAACATATGTATAACCAACAGACATTTCTATCAAGATTTAAAAAGCAGGAAAATTGGGCAGCTCCAGGGGAGCAGGAGACCTGACCTCCTCTCTGAGATATTGTACTGCCCTACAAATATGTAAAAATGCAAACACAATTCAGGTTGGTCTTACACAGTCCAATCCACCTCCTTTGTAGCTTACAAGAATTTGGTAACGTGCCTCTGAGCATATGGTGAATGGTGGCAACACCGGCAATTAGTCCAAATAATAGAAACAAGACATGAGCTGTGCTGTGCTGATCTTGTTTTAGCAGGGAGGAAGCAACAATATTGACAGTTGATGTGGTTCAGATAATTCACTTTAAATGTTTGATTTACTTTGCAATTTTAGTGGTTTCCCATGTTAAATGATTTCTGTTGCTTTTGTTTCTGTGAATATGCGAAATACAGCAACACTTTGCAAACTTTACACTAAAAGAACTCCAAAAATAATTGTGGAATAATGGCACTGACTATTCTGCAGAACAGTCTCCAGCGGACATCAGGAGTGTCTCAGTTTTCACAAGATAAAACAGTGGGAGGTGAAATATATTCTAGAAAATTTCTAGGTGTGCTTTATGTTTTTAATTGACCATGTCCACCCTTCCATAAGTGGAGTGGTTTAAGCATACCTTCCCTTTAACCATACCTTCCCTTTGGAATTCCCTCTCATTACATATTAAACAGGGGCCATCTCCGTTGTGTTTTCGGAGCCTACTGAAGACCTTCCTCTTTCCTTTTAAGTAGAGATCTTTCTCAGTCTGCATCTGTATTGGAATTGTTTTTATATGTTCTGTTTTATCATTTGTTTTTGCTGCCCTGGGCTCCTTTGTGAGGAAGGGTGGGACAGACATTTAAATAACAGTAAGTTTTGCCTTACAGGCCTTTGCACAATAGTTGTGGCCAAACCCTCCCAACCCCAAAGGAGAGTGTTATAGTCAATATTTGAAAATCAGGAAATATTTGTGTTTGGCTGCTCCTACAGATATCTATATTTAGCTTAAGACACACCATTCTATACTCCCCCACTCTGATGGTCCTTGGTTGACCTATCTGGAGAAGACAGTTTGACCCAGTGAATCACACCCCCATTGAAGTGGTGCTGGAGCTGCACTGTAGGATCATCTCCTCTCTCTGATGGCACTTTGCAAGCTCCCATCTCTCCCCATAAGAAGGCATTTTAAAAGATTGGGGCTACAGCTCGGTGGCAGAGCAACCAATTTGTATGCAGAGGGTCCCAGTTCAGCCCCTGGCATCTCCAAGTAAGGTAAAGAAAGGCCCCTGCCTGAAACCCTAGAGAACCACTGCCAGTCAGTGTTGGCAATGCTAATCTAGATGGACCCCAACAGTTTCAACTCCATATAAGGCAGCTCCCAATGTTTCCCACGTTTTTGTATGAGTCGTTTTACTTTTGCAGTTTTCTTTCTGAAAATGGGGTTGGGGATTTGTGTTAAAATGCTATCCATGTGTCAAAATCACTTCCAGCTAAAGGGATTAAAAAACAGGTTTCCTCACCGCCGTTTGTTTCTGCATAAGTTTATACGATTTTGAAACTGCATTTGTGAGGTTCAGTAAGAGAGTAACAGGACAATCATAAAGGAGGGGCAAGTGCAAAGTGACAGAAAGTCTCTTCCAAAGTCTTGCTGGCTCACACTGCCCCAAGGTGGGAAGAGGATGGATTTACCTCCCCCCCCCCAGGGATTAAAACAAAACAAAAAATCACCACCACCCTTCAAGTTAGTGTACCCCTCAAGTTAGTTACACAACTCCAGTATGGCATGGAGGAGGGTCCTGATCCCTGAGCTATCTCCAGTGAACCTCCCTCCTGCCCCTGGAATGCTAGCACTGATACTGGCACCAGTAGAGCTACACCCATGGAGCACGCCATGGGCATTGCAGGGGCCTCCAAGGCAGACACGCCTTCTCCACTGGCAGTCCAGCACGTCCACTCCAGCCAGCCGCATCTTGGGGTTAGGACTGTTCTGTACACTAGGAAGGGTCGAGTCCTGAGCTTACAGCCAGGGAATCTCATCACCCCTTGCCGCCTCCGACAGAAAAGAAAAATCCCCTTAATTTGGCCCTCTTGTGTTGATGTCATCATAAGTGAGCACATCCAATTTGGACATTTTCCTGTGTAGCTTTAACTGCAGTGCCACATCTGTAATCCTCAAGTATGGCATTTATGGAGCTTTGCAAGTTGAAAATTGCCCAAAATATTGTAGACATAGAGAAGAAAAAAATGTTGTCTGGGAGAGGGGGGCAAAATATGTTTGTAAAGTCAAAGCTTTCTCTATACCCCATGTTCTTACCATAATATTAGGTCTAATTTGACACATAAAACAGCAGGGATGTTTGGCTGCTGATATAGATAATAATATAAAACTTATTACTCAAACAGCAATTCCAAATATACCCAGGGTTGAAGTTGGGGCTTCAACCTGCTACATCCTGAGGTGCCCAAGTATATTTTTCCCAGTTTGAAAAACAAGAGGGAAAAATAAAAATTGAAAACAGTAACTTTCAGCATTTAGGAAACAAATGGACTTCAAAATGCCTAAAAAGGAGAGGGTTTTTCCTCTTACAGCAACAGTAACAATATTATTTTGAGACATTAATTTCAAAAATGTTTAACCCTGAAAGTAGTAATAATTTCATTGGAGCTGTTTCCATTATATTTTCAATAACTAGGTTGGGGGGATTTTTCTCTGTGTCCTACCATCTGTGAGAATTGTCCTATAGAGACCCCAACTTTCACTAAGCCAGATTTGTTGAGCATGATGACATCTGTGAAGTGTTGTGCAGCCCTGATCTCAACACTACCATTTAGTCCTCTGTAGATCAAAAACATTTTTCACAGGTGCTAATCTGTCCAAGGACTGCATTTGCTGAGTCATTTCTTCTGCAAGGCCTAGCAGAGCTCCCTGTAAACCTGCGGAGATTTAATTTGCAGAATTAACCATTCAGTTTATATCGGCAGAAATAGCCCTAGTTATTGTGGCTAATTTTGTTGCTTGCCTTTAGTCACTGAGAGTTCAGAAGAAAAGGCTTCAAAATTTGCCTTTTGGGAGGTTACCATTTTGCTTCTCCTGGAAGGCTTTGAGCAGGAAGTGTTAAGAGTTTGCTGATTTGAACGGGACAGCTGTCACCTTCCTGCATGTGAATTCTGCAAAGTTTATTTAATTCAGTTCTGTAATATATTTAAATATCAAATAAAGATAATCTGGCAAATACCTCCTTGAACACTCAGTGACTCGCTGTGTTTGAACAAATGGATTATTTTGCAAGCAGAAGGACAAATGTTAAACTAGCATTATTTTTAGATTAAAATGCCCAGGGGTCAGAAACAATTAAAGCAATTGCATGGTGGGAGTCACTGGGGTTTGTGTTCCTTTGGATTTGACACCTTGCTAAAATTGCTTTTATTGCAGCTTGGAGACTTACCTTTTTTCTGATAAGATAAGAGATAATGACTTGAGTCTGCATATTTAACTGGCAGAGAAGATTAGTACGAACAGAAAATGGTTCAGCCTTTTCATGTGCACCCAGCGAAAATGGGAAAGGCTTCAAAGTTCTTAGTAACACTATCAGCTATAAGGTATCCATTGTCATGACTCATTTTTACAAAGGAGAGAGAGAGAATGAGACTGTTAACTTAGTGAACAGAGCTCTACAAATGTATACTGAAGCAGCGAGATGCAGATCGGGATTCTTGAGTAATGGTCTGCAAAGGAGTATGCTGGATCTGGTTGGGGTGGGGATAAATGGATGAGTAAGTATTGTCTGCTCAGATCTGGAGACAAGTTCATGGAGATGGAGGGAGGGTTCTCTCCCTGCTGCACAGGTTTTGTCAGATTTGCAGCAACTCACTCATTCAGCCCTCAAGAGTCTTGTTTTGCACTGGAGGGGCCATGCTACCCAACACCCCTTTCCTTCCTAGTTGAAATAGGTGGGAGGCGTACAATGCTCTTTCCGTGATCCAGTTGGAAAAAGCATGTGCACAAATGGGAGAGGAGGGCTGTAAGCTCATGTATTAGATTGTTTTCACTACCACAGATAAGGGAAATGGAATGCAGTTCTCTGCTTCTCACTACCTCCCCAGATGATCAACAGTATTAAAAACTACCTGAGTTCAAGGATATATGCCCCAGTTCTGGGTTTTAACCTGGAAATAAAAGCATGTGCAAATTGATTGTGCATGCATTTCCTGGTGGCCTATAAAGAGGACGGGGGAAACTATAGCTATGGGATTGTCTTGAGCTCCCCAGCTCATACTCTCCAACTGACTGGGCCTGATCCAAACCAGGCCAGCGCTCACTGTTGTCTGCCTGATCAGCCAAATGTTTATCTTTCCCAGGTGCGAATTGAGGAGGACATTGCAGTGACAGTCAATGGGATGGAGCTGCTGACCTGCGTCCCCCGAACTGTAGAGGAAATTGAATCATTTATGGCTGGAACTCAGGGGAGCACCAAATCCTTTCCTTCTGTCTACAGCCAAAAGCCATAAACATGAAGATACTGGTTCTCCTCTGGCTGGCTCTGCAGGTGCCCCAGTAGGATCAAGCACTCTTTATCACATGCCATATTAAAAAATCTTGTAAACTCAGATGACGTAAGCGGCTCATAGCCTTAGCCTAGTTGTTTCTTGCCCCATTTAAAGGAGCCCTATCCTACTGATGCAAAGAATCTGTTTGAATAATGGGTGTAGCCCGTTTGGGAGACTCTAATTTTAAGCAAATTTTTAAATTAATTGATTAGAAGATGATGATTCTGATTTAAAATAGATCATTACCTTGGAGACTGTTGGCTTTATAAATGTATAAATAAAAGCTTTGCCTTAAAAATCACCACTAGTTCCATTTATTTCTCTGGGCTTCTTAACAGTGTTTTGGAAGGCTGGGCCATCAACACATGTATTTTGGAGTTAATCCCATTAAGATCAATATTTACTGCTCTGGGGCAAGTTCAGTATTCCACCTCTAGTCCCTTGCCACTGCAGACACTGTGACTAATACAGACCTGTTCTCACTGGAACCTCTGCGTAAGCCTCTTTTGCAGAAGTTTCAGGGTGGAACAGTCTTTAACTTCTGGAGAGCATTTCCTCTGGAAACCAGCAGGGCCATGCAAAGGCCATGATGCCATTAGGGGAAAGAAAGACTTCCTATCACTCCCCGCCAACAGACTATCACTTCTGGACTAGCACTACACAGGATTTTAAGCAGAGCTTACCTCCAAGCTATTGACGCTAATGAATGGAAATGGACTGCCTTCAAGTAGATTCTGACTTACGGCGACCCTATGAATTGGGTTTTCCATTGCCTTCCTCTGAGGCTGAGAGGCAGTGACTGGCCCAAGGTCACCCAGTGAGCTTCATGGCTGTGTGGGGATTCAAACCCTGGTCTCCCAGGTCTAGTCAGCTCCTTAACCACTACACCACACTGGCTCTCATTGATGCTAATACAACCACCCCCCCTTTTCCCTCTCCTTAGCTAGAAAGGTGAATAGCACTCACCTCATTATGGTAGCCAGGAGTAACAGCAACATAGAGAACCAGTCTCTGCCAAATTGCTCCCCCCAACCCCCATCCTATGAGAGATAATAAGTAGGACATAGCTAGGGATGTACGAACATGCCTCAGTCTGCATTAATTCACTTTCATCTGGTACTTCCAGTTCTATTGCAATTGGTTTATTTAGCACAAGCCTTTCTTCCACTGATGTGGAAATATACGTATCTCATATATGCACAACAGACACGGCCATCCAGACTTACAAATCAATTGCCTTCCCTGCGTGTGCCCTTTCAAAGTTAATGAATCTCCAGAGGGTCTTTTAAGGTATGACAAGACTGTTTTTGCTACTAAAGACTAAGTTAATGAAGTGGCCAGTGGCCCATCACAAAGCCCCAATGAATTCAATGAGGCTTACTCCCAGATATATACATGCAGCCTCTTGCTCGCAGCCTATCTCCTTTCTGTAGTTAGCACCCTATTGATATTTTTGCTCTTTTGTGTCCCGGAGTGTGTGAATTACTCCAATACACCAGTCCTTCTTTATTGCAACATTTTATTTCACAAATGCATATTTGATTCAGAAAATGGGCATCTGTTGAACATAATGTTCAACCTAATATATGTTTTAAATATTGGGATTTGGCTGTGAGTGGCACAGTATTTTAAAACAAAAGATTTAGGGGGTAGATGCAAATCCAGATGCATTTCCCCCACTTCGATGAAAAGGCTCAGATCATGTCTTCCCATGTGAAAAAATAATGAATTGTGCATTCCAGTGGTTTTTAAAATTCACAGTAGGAAGTGGATGAAGGCTGCAGTCCTTACTCCCTTCATCTGGAAGTAAGGTCACTAAGTGTCCTGGCTTCCCCTAGCAGACTCGGACTCATGACATAGGGGACCTTGGTTAAGTCACACTCTCTTTGCCTAATCTATTTTACAGGATTGGTTGCAAGGATAAAATGGGAAGAGGGAAGATGGGATATAAATGTAAAAAAAAATAAACAGCAGAAAAAATAATGAGGCACCTGTCAGGAAAATGGTAATTATACATCAGTGAATATGTAAGTAAGGTACATTGCAAAGCAATTTACATATAGCATGCATGTTTAAAAGTTTACTTGTAGAGAACTGAGGCAAAAACCATTCACAGCAAGAGAGTGCCATGATGGGGGTTGAGTGGGCAGACTGAAATAAATCCACTTGATTGTTGAAAATGGACTAGCTCTTCCGACATCTTTAATACCAGTCAGCAACAGGAATGCCACCTCAATGTTCCATGGCTTTTCTTCTCACATTTGGACTGGGCAAAGAGCTGAGTTACAAAGCACAGGGAAGATGTGGTACGTCTACTCAGCACATCAGTCACCTCTCATCTAGCCACCAGTTCTTTCCTCACCATCTTCAGGCCAGGATAGAAAGTATGAGGGAGACAGAGAGGTTCCATGATGTACCACTCCACTTTTTCCAATACGAACCTAGGCAGAAAGGGGATAGAAGACATCAACCAGATTTCATTCCTTACTTGACTACATGGCCTTCAATCCCTCTCAAACCTCCAGGAGGTTTTGCAACAAGTCTACAGGAAGGGCCCAGCAGTCTTAACTACTTCTGACATTCCTCCGCCACCTCCAATTGCAGAGGGAAAAATCTCACTATGTGGAACACTCACCATCTCATCTGGATGAGAGACTGTCTTCACCACTTTGCAGCAATAGGAGTAGAGTCTACCTCAGATTACTAGGTACTAGTCACAGTACTGTAGGCATACACCGTAGTACTGGAAACGGGCAAAGTGACAGGTCATGAGCACCCCCAAGGCAGAGTACCCAACCAAACAGCAACCAGATATTGCCAGCAATTCAACACCCAATCCCCACTGAAGCTATCAAGCCTGTTCCAGGGCAGTGAATAAGGGTCACCCAATTTTCTTCTCTTGACCTGCTGGGAGAGAGGATAAACTTAAAAAACAACTTCCCTGCTTGGTTGTGGCCATGGGTAGAGATTTCTGTGGTGTATATATATCACTCTATCCACTTATACTACATTAGCTCTGGAGGGGGCACGTTTCTTGGAGGGTCTTTCATGAGAGCTTGTGTCACAGGTTCGTGGGGAAAAAATAAAGTTGGATGGGCCTACTCCGGTTGCTACCAGATACTGCTTTCGCCTTACTTTTGATCTTGTCAACAGTTTTGGCATATAATGGTTCATGCGTGCTGAGTAAGATTTCCTATATGACCAGGAAGGTGATTTTCCATCCCCACTCAAACACTGAATCTTCCCAGCAGTTTCTTCACCCAGCTGATAAACTCAGCCTTCTGCAACTTTAGCCCCCTCTAGAGAGAGATTTCCACAAGTACTCATGAGCAGGATCGTGTAGGGGTTTTTTATTATTATTTCCTATCATCCTCACTGAGTTCTTAACTCAGTCTTCCTAAATACATATACAACACAATGACTGCAAGGGAAGGGGAGGTATAAAAGTCATTTTTGCTAGTCCAATATCCAAACATACTATGAATGAAAATAGTTGAGAGAAAATAAATTAAAGGTATATATATTGGGCTTTTCACCAGCATTTGAAAATATCAAAGTTTTTTCCCCGAACAGAATGCCAAAGAGCAAATAATTTTGTGGACTCTTATTATGAGGATTACTTGTTAAGAGTCATGAACTTACTGTAGGCTGCCAGTACCCTCGAAGATATGAGGGTAGTTCAAGTTTCTTTCACCCCTTCAAGATTTAACATGAAACTGCCTGCTCACTTCCATCCTGACAGCAGTGCAGTTATAGCATTAAGGATGTAAAAGTTACTGAACAGAGGGGCCAGGGGGGTTGAGATGTCCGTCTGCTTTAGTTTTAGAGCGGCCCTTCTGGGTAGTCCTTTCGCATGAACTAGTCCCCTCCAGGCATCAGTTACAGTTCATTGCCATGTGTCACAGAGGAGCTGTGTGCCATGAAAACACTTCGCAGGACCCAGGTTCCTACACTGTGATCAGGTGCTAGCCTCAGACAGGGCAATCCACATTCAAATACATACCATCTCCTTGTGAAGTCATAGAATGGTAGAGTTGGAAGGGGCCCATAAGGCCATCAAGTCCAATACCTTTCTCAATACAGGAATTCAACTTAAAGCATCCCTGACCAGCTACCTCTTGAATGCCTCCAGTGTTGGAGAGCCCACCACCTCCCTAGGTCATTGGCTCCACTGTCATACTGCTCTGACATTACCTTCTTTACGCAGTGATAGAACTTTGTGAGGGAGCGCACTTGAAAAATAACTCCCAGGGCTGCCATTAGGACCCTTCACGTCCACTGGCACTGCTGGCTGCCTTGGCTTCAAAGCTGACAACTGTTTTGATTTTCTCAGCTACAGGCTTATTTGATAGCAGCAGCTGGAAAGGGAAGATTCCCCACACTGCCAGGAAGTGACACTGAGGGCATTGTAGGCAATTAACATTAGTGGGCAGCTTGCAGCCAGGCAATGCTACTGCACACTGCAGTAAATGCACTGGGGGTAGCAATGAAGTCAGGAGGAGGCTTGGACCTGGAGCGGGCTCAGTACTCATACCATAGACTAAGTGACAACTGACAAGCCTAAAGAAGGCAGTCATCCTCCTTAGCAAGCCTCTCCTTCCTATTTGTTAGGCACTGTTACTGAACATAACCCATGAACTACAGGAGTATGCTAAATGTTTGAACCACCCCAACAATTGGTATAAATTTGCTTATGGACAATCTGAAGATTGGTAATCTAAAGTATGAACAGCGTTAAGTGTCATAGCAGGCGTCATCTCAAGAGGTAGTCCTTCCTGTGAAAGTGAGGTGAAGGGGGGGATGCCCCTTGCATAGCACCGCCATTTCCAACAAGATTGTTATAAGTCATTATACTAAAATCATTTAAGAACTGCTGCCCAATTAATCAGCAAGTTTTTAACCAGTCAGAATATATTAAACAATTAATCATTTAATGATAGTTGCTAAATGCTACTAAACTAATTTTAAAACTAAACTAATTTTAGTTATTGTAATTTTGGGTGTGTTCATTTTCATCATTTCACTTAGTTAAAAATGCCAGAGCAGAAAATACATTAACACTCAACTCAAAACAAATACTTAGTAATAAACAACTTGCAGTTTACTTGCATCAACCTTTCAGTGTTAAGTCTACTTTTCTTAAAAAAACAGAACAAACCACAAAATGACAGATGTTACAAAGTTTAGAGAAGGTCCTTCTCTGTTGCTGCACATGACTTGTGTAGGTAGGGCTGTGTCCAAATGTTCTGCCCATGAGCTGTGGAAGCGCACCTATTGTCCAGAGCCATCCGAACTTGTGGCAGTGTTTTCTGTGCCAAGAGGTTGCACACTGTCTGTGAAGTTGTGAGCATGTTCAAGAAACAAGTCTTTGAGTACACTCAGTTCCTTTGTCAGGAGCTTGATTTTGGCCTCCAAGCGTTCATTTTCCTCTTTAAGCTGGTTGACCCTCTGCAGAGTATCCTGGGCCTTCTGCTTGCTTTTCAAGCGGCTCTTTTTCACTGCCATGTTGTTGCGTTCCCTGCGCTGGCGGTACTCATCACTGTTTCTATCAGCAATGGAATTCTTCTTGCCCTGCTTACTGGGAGGCGTAGCTTTGCCTCCTCCAGGACTAACAGGCACCAACTGAGGGACCTGTTGTAACCCGCTCGTGTGCGCTTGGGTGTAGATGACACTTACTCCATTGGTTTCTGCAGTTGTGTTCTGCTGTGATGTCTTGCTCATTTGGACAGACTCTTCTTTAAACCCACAGTATGATTTATTAGAGAAAGTATGTTCTAGATTGCCAGGATGTTTTGGAAATTGGATAAATCACAAGTTGAACCTAGGAAGAAAAACAAAAGTGCTGGAACATTTCCAGTGCCACATCTATAGCATCTTGCTTCTCACAGCATCTGCATTAGAATGCCACATACGAAAAGCTCATAAGCAGTTCCTTAAGCAAAGTAGTTGCATCTTTTTCCAACTCTAGCATGCAAGCCACTTGCTGCAGGCCATTCTCAATTCCTTGATCTTGAATCTCTTTGATTTTACAAAACGTCACAGGGTTCCAACAGAGGGTACCAGAACAATTTCCAGAAGATGGGGGCGGAGGGGGTACATATCCCTAGGTTAACATCAAATTTCATCTTAAATGAAATGTGATGTGAATCGGGGGGTTATTCCTCATTCAAAACATCCAGACAATTTCAAAAGGAAGCCTATACAAAAGAGTGGTGTTTCTGAAGTGGGTTCTGCACAGCCCTGACTCCTGTGCAGGAAAGTTGTACAAGCTACACCCTCTACCAAAACTTTTCAAGCTCGTTAGACTTGTGACCCAAGTTTAACATACACTAGGCTCAAGCACTTAAGATTTTTATCAAATACATGCCACCGGCACAACCTGCCTTAGGTCAAACAGTGACCCAGTTGTGGGTTCTGATCCCAAGCTGAAGACCAGTGTTATGCAAGATTCTGACATTACAGGCAAAAACCGCCAGCTACACTACTTTGGCCACTAGCTTAGATGGCTTTAAAAGGGGATCAGAAAAATAAATAAATCTATCAAAGACTACTAGACCTCCTGCTTCAAAGGCATTTGTTTTAAACTATTTGTAATGATGTATTTCATATTGCTATGACCCGCCCTGGTGAAGGATGGGTAATGGCTGGCCGCTGTGGAAACAAGATGCTAGACTAGATGGGACTTCCAGTCTGATCCAGCAAGGCAGCTCTTATATCCTTCTATGGCATGTGGTTATCTACGTGTGATAGTCAACAGTATGTTGTATTTTAAAATTATTCACAGTCTGTGCCACACAAAAGCCTTATGTACTCTTGCAGCCCTATGAAAACTGGACACAGCCTTCCAGCATAGCAATGCCTTACTGCTTTAAGTTATCAGAAAGGTCTGCAGTCCCCCTTTACTTCACCCTTATTTGGAAAGCACACACACAGACAATCTAGTAGTAGAAAGATCCCCCTCCTCTGCACATTATACTCAATATTGCTCTTCTAGTGCTGGCTTCTCAGCGGCCCAGTTTAAGCACAGTCACAGGCTAAGAAAAACATGGAAGGGGTGTCTCATACTTTTAAGTAAGCCCACAAAAGATCACAGCAGTATACCAAGAATGTATTCTTTACTCCCAATGTATTTTGAGACTAGAACTGTGCAATTGCTTCAGATCCAAAATGAACCGGGATGTTTTGACATCCGTTCAAAATGAAGCGCTGGAACCAAAACACTTGCAAAAACAAAGCTTTGTTGCTTAATAAAGCTTTGTTGGCATTTTAAATTCTCTCTTCACCCTTTCCTATGCCTAACTTTGTAACAGTTTCCAACCTACTCTGGAGCCTTTTCCTAAAAAAGAAAGACACCATGAAGGAACAGCAGAAAAGGTTAATTGAGAAGGGGTCAGAACTATAATCAATAGGTCTGTTGTCAGGGGAATAATGCTTGACATTACAAGGGTATTTAGTGATTTTAAAAATTTATATACCTTTATAAAAAAAATCATGATGGTGTACATAAAAAGCTATAATTCACAATAAAATATTGAAAACCTGCAATGTTGGCTCCAGCTTCTAAAAATCTAGGGTGGTGTACATAAAAATAAACAATAAATGATTAAAAACATACCATGGCGGCAGCAGGCGTACCCCTCTGAGGAAGGCATTCCAGAGTTGGGAACACCACCACAAAGAAGGCCCTGTCTTCATACACTGATTACTTCTCCTGTGGGTGGAACACAAAGGGCCTCTTCTAACAACCTTCATGGGTGCATGTGATCTGAATGGAAACATGTAGGCAAAACTGCACAAGAATCTTCCCAAGGGTACTTCTACATACCCTGTGAGTTTAATGCAAGTACGTAGCTCACAAAACAGGTGGCACGCCAACAGAAACTTTAAAATGTTTCAACTTTAAGAGAGCCTAGCACAAAACCCTACACCTGATTGTCTGAAATTTGGCAGGCTTCATCTCCTCAGAAGGGGCTTCCCTCCCTGCAAATTTCATCCAACAACGTCAACCATGTAGAAGTTATAGATGCACTGATTTTCTTTTAAAAAATGGGAACACAAATGAAATCATTTGCAAATAGCGTGTCCTGATCAAGAGACAACAAAATAGTAAGATGCCCATGAGGCAACAAAAGAAAGCAGCTTCTCAAACTCTGCAACAAACACTTTTTGTTTTGTTTTGGGCAGCCCTATTGGAAATCTACATTCCCCTTTTCCAAGGCTTTAAATTCTTAACAAATCATTGTCAACATCAGTGTTATTCTGTATGCACATATAGACAGACAATAACATGTCAAACAGATAACTAATTTTGTAGAAAAAGCAAGGGACTTGCTTCTGAGTAGATATGCCCAGGATTGTGTTACAGCAGGTTCGTTGAATATTAGCAAATAGGCATTTGGATTATTCTGTTTTAAGGGCATGGGTAGTAGCTTTTGACAGGCACGCAGATATATGCATATACACACAGTGAAGAATATGGTGCTCATGCTGATTTATAGTTTCAGAATTGCCTATCCCATGGAAAACAGTTAAGTCATAAACATGTCTGGAATAAATGCAATTTTTATTTCTAAGCCTTTTCCTAGCAGCCTTCACAGCAGTTTGATTTGCCTGGTTGCCTAACCCTTAGGCAACCTCCCGGCATCATGGATTGAGCTATCACAAAGACATTCCTAGTGGACAAACGTCTAGCCAGGTCTTAAATGCTTCCAATTTCACAACCTTGTCTTGGCAATTGGTCTTACTGTCTAACTTTTGCTCTACTTCAGCTGTACTTTCAGATACACTTTGTTTGAATCTTTCCAGGTTGAAATCAATACAGAAGTCTCTAGAACAAGGCTCAAGTGGGTATGAAGGCCTTTCTTTTCTATCTCCATAATGGACACAGCTCTACACATACCAAGTGCTGCTCCAGCACCACTACTAACTTCCAGAGGATTTTAACAGCAGCATTAAGTGCTTTACTTGTAAAATGGTTAGGCACCATGACTTTGAACCACTGCCTGCAGCACAGAATTACACTAGGGTTCCTCAAGAGTAAAGAAAGATCCATGCTCAAAGGTATTCTCTTTTGCACGTAGTCCACAGGAGAATCCCACCTCCTAGAGACTGAGGTTTCAGAACTCATCACCAGCTCCTACAATTACACTAAGGAGGCGCCTCAGCTATGTTAATTGCTTCTTCCATTCTACTTGCGAAAATGCTCTGGTACTAAGTCACCACAGAAAATGTAAGGCAAAAGCCAATCTGTAGGCCAAGCAGATCTTGATCTGTGTTCTAACATACTCTAGAGAATATCCTTAACGATTATCTGAAAAAGCCACTAGTAAGAGGGTAAAATTAAACATAGTAGTAGTAGGCACATATTTTCAAACATCCGCTGGATTTACTCCTAGCCTCTAAGCAAGATTAAGAGACACACCATCAGGGAGAGCAGGGCACAGGGGGGAAGGTAGAAAAACAAGTCCCTCCTACCCATCCCACTTACACACACATCATCCCACCAACCCAACCTGGTTTTATAGGTGTTTGGTGGCACCAGTCTGCCAGTGTCACGTGTACTATCCCCCTCCACAGCTTCAGAAAACAGAGAATTGTAGAGCTGGAAGGAACCTATGAGGCCATCAAGTCCAACCTCCTGCTCAATGCAGGAATCCAAATTAAGGCACACCCAACAGGTGCCTCTTGAATGCCTCCAGTGTTGGAGAGCCCACCACCTCCCTAGGCAATTGGTTCCATTGTCATACCGCTCTAATCCCCATAGGCAAATTCTTACTCACCTCTGGTAGCGTTGCAGGTAGCTGTATCAACACCGATTTTTGCAAAAGCATTATCAGGCCAGTGGCCTGGACCCAGCATTTCCAGAGACATTACCCTTGGAACAGAACTTTTATATACTTATCTCAAGCTATTTTTCTGTGTCAATGAGCAGAGAAAAGTTGGGAGCCATTTGCAAGAAGAGTTTCTGTTTTTATATAAGTTGTCCAGTACCTTAAGGGTGTGAAGTACTGATCTTGCACTTCATTTTTGGGGTCTGTAGTTTTTGCCTAGGCTTGGTAGCCAAGCCAACACTGTGGTGCCGACCCTGCTGCTCCCTACAAGTTCAGAGGCAATCCCCTATTTTTCTCCCCAGCTCCAAGTTTGCAGTTGGAAAGACTGGAGAAGCTGCTGCCACCCTTCCCATCAACAGAAATGAAAAGGGTGACGGGCTTATCTGTTCAGCCTTATGCTGTCAAGGCATTCCTAGCACCTTTGAAATGCAGTGGCCAATGAAACCCCTATCTTCCTCCCAACCAGGAACTGGTCCCACACTAATGTGTGGGGATGATTCTCACCCCATTCTGCTGATCCAAGGTCAGGAAGGAAGAAGTCTGGGACTCATGAACTTGCCATAGGGCAGACACATGCCCTTCATAGTGACAGCAAGTCTGGAACCCTGTGCTTTATGCAAGCTTAAAGTATACAGATTTCTATTCCCAGCAATGCAGGGAGAGATCTGCATGCATGATTCAGTTTCCAAGTGCAGATAAGCCAACTACGACCTCTTAACTCAACATTCTCCCTACTTTCAGTTTATAGAAGTCTGATGCTTGAACTTTTAATTTGTATGAACTACCATGCTTCAATATGCATTTTAATAGTTGTAAATTGCAGGAAGACCATAAACTGTATCCATGGATCATAAACTGCATCCCTAAAAATACAGAAGTAATTCAGATGTGGCTTTTCCTAATTATGCCTCTCTAATACACAGAATGAATCACAATGATATTTTGTTTCTGCTACAGCCACCACTTGGGCTGCCTAATGTCCTTATTACATCATTCTCTCCTTCCTAGCCAAAAGTGGCTCTGTAAAATCAATGTTTCAACAGCACACTTGATTCATAAAAGCATTTATTAAAAAAAGGGGGGTGGACTTGATCAGCTTTCTAATGCCAGGAGGGAGGTAGCCAGCCGAGCCTCTCTTGGGAAGGTGCTACAAAGAGCAGGTACCACAGTGGAAAAGGCCCACAATATCCATCAACACCCAGTACCAGCTCCAATCTAGAATTTCTCAGTGCAGCACATGCCCAGCTCCTAAACCCACAACCCTACCAGAAGCCCACAGACTGTTTTTCTCCTTTCAGATACAGTACTATGAACAGGAGCCCTACAGCCTTCTTGAGAACTAAAGTGAACTTTTAAAAAATATTTTTAAACCACCCTTCATTACAATGTGATGGGCAGGATACAATCACAAAAACTACAGCAAGTAAAAAGAACAGGTAAAAAAAAACGCAGCCAGTCACTAATTTCAGAAATATCATTTTCAGAAATACCATACAGGTAAATAAATCCCAATAAAGGCCTGCTGGAAAAGGAAACCAGCACCCAAAAGCTCTCCCATTATTCTTTGAATTGTTCAGTATTTGTCATACATTTGATCTCTTGATTCAATATGCAAGGAAACTACAATTAATTTGTAATATAGGAATGAAAATACTGGCCTATATTTATCAAGGAGGAAACCCAGAGAAATTTGGCTACACAGACATCTAGCCAAAGCAAATTAATCATAGGAAGGTCTATGCTAACGGCATATAGACCCTTCTGAAGGCTTAACAGAGACCAACACTAAGGAGGAAATCCTCTTACCTGGGAATTCAATGGGCCTAATACTAGGTAGAATTGCATAGTAAAGGGGCAACTTTAAACATATCACCAAGGAGTGGCCACTTCCCAAAATAACTTGTCAAACCAAAGCGCCTCTTCCTTCAGCTTGGATGAAAAGAAACATCTGACAGTGTAATGAGAGCACCAAAAAGCTTAAGTATGTTAGCAAGAGACAATACTGCCATTACCCAATACCCAATACCCAAATATATGTTTAAAATAGAACACTCAGCATCTTTACCCTTATTGCAATTTTCAAGGAAAGAAGAGCAGACGCCACAAAAGGTGTGGTCACAGGATGTAGAAGGTTTTCCCCACAGCACCGTCCCCATGGAAACAGGACTTAACAGAGTAATGAGGAAGCCACAAAAAAGGAGAAGATGCCATTTCATCCTTTAAAATGAATGCTGCTTTGAGGAGTTCTGGTCCTTGCACTCTGAAAAAAGCTATGCAAGAGAACAGTCCAAACACATAGGTTTCTAGATGTCTTGTAACTCACAATGCAACATTTGTTTCCACTCGCTCAAATTAGCCTCTTAAAGGTACACACAGGCACAGGCATTCATTACAGAGAAACAGCAGAAGCAAATTTATGGGCAACATGAATATTATTTCCAACTTATGTTTTAGTTGTGTCTCTTTTACAGTTTATTTTAGCATAATGTTCTTGACAATCTGCTACTTCTGTTTTCGTTTTTTTAAAAAAACCTAATGTAGAAAACAGTGAAGGTGGGGACGATGGGGGGGAGGATCAGAAAAACTGAATAAAGGAGAGATACTGAATGTCTCAAACAACCTCCTAATGAGCAAATCCTCTGGGAGAGATACACAAGAGGATAAAGCAATTTTTTTCTGATATTGCAAGAAAAACAATATCAATACAAAAAGAATGAGTGCAGATTTTAGACAACTATTTAAAGGGAAAAAGCAAGAAAGAGTCTGTCAGTAAGCCTACTTTAGTGCCGCATCAGTTAATATAGATGCATCTATTTCTCTTTCTAAGTCTGAGTACACCATGTATTAGCCATGGCACTTTAGGTTCACAAGTGACTGAAATAGTTTTCACTGGGGAAAATACGCTCTTTGTACTAGTTTGCTGGGCACCTTTCAAATGTTTCTGGCCCAAGAAGTACATCGCTTATGGGGGAATTCAGTGGAGCAGGCATGAGGAATATCCAGCCTCATTATTTATTTGTTTATATCATTTCAATACTGCTTAACATAAGCAGCGTACTGGAAAACAACATTTACAAAAATACACAATAAAACCACTGATACAATTTACTAATAAATATATACCGATAACAATCCTTGCTTCTTCTGATACTGCTCACTGCTCCGTACCTCTCAGTCTCCAACCAAGACTCCAACCATCTACACTGGCTCTCACTGGGGCCCCAAATAAACTTACAGATAATCCCCAAAATCCTACAATCAACAGAGTCTCTCTCTCTCTCTCTCTAACTTTGCTTATGTATGGGAAACGTTGATGGAGCTTCCTCAAGCTGTCCACAGCTGTGTCTCGTTCAGCACTCAATCAGCAGCACTACACACACACACAGTTGTTTGTGTCCCAATTTCGATCACAAGGTAGTTTTCTCAAACTATGCCCACCAGCCACAAACCTGATGTCATATGTGACATCAGGAGAGGGACAGGTGGAGATGCGGCTGCCAAAGCACAACCAGGAGCCTTAAAGTGTGCACTGGCAATATAGGCTTGCAGTCACCACCAGATGACTACTAGTGAGAGCAAGCCAGGTAAAAGGAGCTTAAGGTTGGTGCCCATCAGCTGATTGGCACCAACTTTAAGCTCTCTGGGATCAGATGTGCTATGGAGTTCTGCATGGAGAATTCCAGCTGACCCCTGCAGAAAGTGGAGCTTGAAATCAGCACAGATCAGCTGAGATGTGGCAACTTCAAGTCTGGCTTGAGTTTTCTTTTGTAGTATGACTTCCTGGGCTCCTGAGGAAAGGTTGCAGCTTTGGGGTCTTTTTAGTTTAGATAAAAGGAGAATAAGAGGTAACATGATATGTGTATAAAATTAGGTATTTGTGTATAAAATTGGGGATGTGGAGAATGTAGATATGAGAAAGAAGTTTTTCTCCCTAACACTAGAACTCGTGGACATCCAAAGAAGCTGATTGTTGGAAAATTCAAGACAGACAAAAGAAATTACTCTTCATGCTTCACATAACTGAGCTACGGAACTCACTCCCACAAGAGGCAGTGATGGACGCCAACTTAGGTGGCTTTAAAAGAGGATTACACAAATTCATGGAGGATAAGGATATCAGTGGCTCAACAGTTGGAGGCAGTATGCTTCTGAATACCAGTTGTTGGAAACGGCAGGAGAGTGCTCTTGCACTCAAGTCCTGCTTGCGGGTTTCCCATAGGCTATAAATGCAATAAATAAATAAATAAATCTGGTTGGCCAATAAGAGAAAAGGATGGTGGACAAATTGGGCCATTGGCCTGATTCAACAGGCTCTTCTTATGTAAAGGAAACCTGCCAAAATGGCTCACCGGATCCAACTGTCCTACCAGTTCTTAGCCTCTTAAATGCATTGTTGAATCTTCACAGTTTTCACCACCACCATCACTGCCTACAACACCCACTGCATCAATAAATACAGAGTAGAAGATGGTTGCAGGTTTAAATAAAACTGGCACAGCCATAACACACCTGAACTCTCGCAAGCCAGTTTTCTTTTTGCACAAACTGCGTTCTACCATTTGTTCTTCTCTTTAATAACTAATTTTATCTACATCCTTTAGTACTTTGAAAGGGCATGTGCTTATAAGCACTCCACAGTTTGTGCACCCAGAAGTGCTGTCATTTTTGTTTGATGTGCTAATGGTTTGAAAAACTTATGGCCAGCACTCAGAGTTCTTACCATATTCATTTCGAAAGTCATCAAGTATAGTGTTCTGGATATACCTTGCTTACAATTTATATGCTTGGGTTATGGAGCTAATCAAGAGGGGGAGGGGAGAATTAGCTTAAATTCTATTCAATCAATTTTATTGAGTATAGCCATAGGCCTTTGCAAAATACAGAAAAGATAAAATAAACAGCAAATGAACTCTGTGGAAGCTGAGGGGGGTACAATATTACAGCGGGCACATTTCTGCAGAACTTAATATGACTCGCCCTCAGCAGCTAGGGCAAAATTGGCCACTGCAACTGTTACTTGTTTATGCTTGTCAGCTAGTAGCTCTACTACCATATCCTGGAGGGCTTTCCCCCAGTGCGAGCAGGTATAGATAGCCAGAAATTTTCTTCTGGGGTCCTCGTACAGGGGGCAATATATGAGGTAATGGACAATGTCCTCTATCTGATTGCAACCAAAGACGCATCTCCGTTCCTTGATCAGGGTTCCCATGTATCTTCCATCTAGATAAGCCGAGGGCATCACTTGGAATCTAAGTTTCGTGAACGCCCTACGTAAATGGGCACACGTCAACACCTCAAAATATTGTGGTTTAGCGTGGTTGGGCTTAAGTAGGAGGAACCAGGGGGAGAAAGGGGCTACAACAATTGTTGCCCGATCTTGGCACGCATCGTGGTCAAAGACCCAGTTCCAGAGCTCAAGTTGGTTAAGACTTAGATACTTTCCCAGGGTAAGGTTATAGATCTTTAATTTTTCTTGGCACACTTGGGCCCAACCCCCAATCCTATGTTGTTCTATCCAGCAAAGTTTGGAGAGAGAGCAGTCATCCATACTGGATAACCTCTGCCAGTATCTAAAATATGCTAAGTCCATTTTTGCCTAAAGGGATGGGAGGCCGAGCACTGCTCTTAAATGAGACGATGGAACCCCTTGGGGGAGCCCCAGGATCTGCCTCATAAATTTGTTTTGGAGGACTTCTAACGTGTGTTTAACCAAGCCCCCCCCACAGCTCTACCCCGTATAGAACTTTGGCCAAGATTTTGGCCACAAATACTTTGAGCATCGGGTTGATTAACTGCCCTCCTCGAGTGTAAAAGAACCTTCTAATTTGGCCAGTTGCTCTGGCACATGAGAGTTTAGTTACCTCTAGATGATACTTCCACGAAAGATTGTCACTAAAACACAGACCCAAGTATTTAAAAAAGTGCACCTGCTCCAGTTGGTGCCCGTTAAGGACCCATTTGGACTTTTTTTTGCCAAAAGTCATGATCTTGGTTTTAGAGTGGTTAACAACCAAATGCTGCTCATTACAGAAGTTACCCAGTCGAGCGAGCATCCTTTTAAGACCAATTTTATTCAGGGAGAGTAGGACCAGGTCGTCAGCATAGAGCAGTGATGAGATCTTCCGGCTCCCGACCAATGGCAGGAAGAACGCAGGAGAAGCCATCTCGGGGATGATATCATTTATATAAAAATTGAACAGAAATTGTGCCAATATACAGCCTTGCTTAAAATTAATAATAAAATTTAATTTATGTGTCGCCTATCTGGCCGATGGCCACTCTAGGCGACGTACATATAGTAAAATGCAGCAAAATACAATACAATAAAATACAATATAACAATATAAATTAAGATAACAACAATACAGGGTAGGAGGCGTTTCAATCATAAGAACAGAAGTCCCAAAAGCCTGTTGAAAAAGCCAGGTCTTTAAGGCCTTGCGGAACATATTCAGGGAAGAGGCGTGCCGAAGATCTTGTGGGAGGGAGTTCCAGAGGGTGGGGGCCGCCACTGAAAAGGCCTTCTCTCTAGCTCCTGCCAACCTAGCTAATTTGGTTGGCGGGATTGAGAGAAGGCCTTGCGTGGCCGATCTTGTCAGGCGGCATAATTGGTGGCGTTGTAGGCGCTCCTTTAGATAAACTGAGCCGAGACCTGAATTGCTCAGGAAAGGGTGCCATGCAGACCCAGGAGGACCTGGAGGGAATTGGCCTGATGTAAAGATTGAATTTGCCAAAGCAGCCTTTTGTCGATATTGGTCTGGCTCAGCTTATGCCATAATAAGTCCCTGTCAATTAAATCAAAGGCCGAGGTGAAATCTACAAACGCCACGTAAAGGATCTTGTTTGGGCCCTTAATGGTTTTGTATATTAAATGCTGGAGAACAAACGCATGGTCTATGGCGCTCCTACCCTTCCTGAACCCGGCCTGTTCTTCATGTAGAATGGCGTGCCTAGATTCCCATGACAGTAATTTATTCAGAAGGAAACGCCCATACAATTTGGATGTCACATCTAGGAGACTAATGGGTCTGTAATTACGAGGATCCGAAGGGTCTCCTTTCTTAAAAATGGGCACCACAATGCTGGAACGCCAGCCTGGAGGAATATCACCCGTGGAGTTAATATGTGTGAATAAAATAGCTAGGAGAGGGGCCCACCAGTTGACATCTGAGAGAAAGACCTCAGGGGGCATCATGTCTTCCCCTGGGGAACTTAAATTCTATTATGGTTTTAGAACTGACAGTGTTATGCAAAGCTTTTGGTGATATCACAAAAATCAAGAGAGTAAGAAAAGATACTGTTTGTTCTAGAACACATTTGGAGCTATATAGAAAATTAATTCCCCAAACTTTCCATAATCAAGGGCTGCCCCAATGTTCTGCTTATGTAGTGGAGATCATGCACAGATCATTCCATAACAGTGAAAAGAGTAAGCAGAGGTTCACATGGCCATCAGCATCCCCCCACATGTGAACTGGAGTCATTGGACGGAATGAATTGTTACAAATGCTATGATTATGTATGCATAAATCCCAATGCCATAACCTTGTAAACAAGTACCTCCGCTCACTCACCACACTCTCCACACCCCATCCCGATGCACTTCCTTCTCTAGGTCCCAACCCAAGACAAGGAACAAGAGTTGTGCATACAATATTACTGCACTGTTTAATAGGGAGCACAACTATGGTGACTGTGTGTACTGCTCTATCCCAATTAAGAGTACAGAAGTACAGTCACCTGGAGGCAACTGTTAACTGACACCAGTGGCCAGCAATAGCTATTTATATGTATTAGTCAATTTTCTCACAAAAGCAACCCAGTAACTTACAATAACAAAAAAAACTAAAACCAAGTATAACAAACATATAATATACCTTTAAAACACTATGTTGTCAGACTGTGTGGCCCCTGAGGGACTCACACATGAGCAGCATTACACATGATCATGCCTGGACTAGGGAGAGCCAAAGTCAAATCTCTACTCTGCCAAGATGCTCACTGGCTGACCTTGGGACAGTCATCATATCTCAGCCTAACCTACCTTATAGGGTTGTTGTGAAGGTAAAGTTTGGAGGGGGGGAGAACAACCATGTATGCTGCATTGAGCATCTTGGAGAAAAGGCAGCATATTAATGTAGTAAATAAACAAACCATCAGTGTTGACCACTTTGTAAATCCAGAACAAGCCACTAGCAGCCCACAAGTTGTTAGTCCAATCCCACCCTGCCTTGGCAGCCCTAACATATTTGAGTCAAGAGATGGTAAAAATGTTTTTCAGTAACACTTCAAGTAACTGAAAAGAGATAAATTATGCACTAAATCTGACATACAAGTTTCAGAAGAGGTGCACCCATATGGCTACATGTTATTTGCCTGTAAAAGTATGCCTAAGCCAACATGCTCCATATTTGCAAAAGCCGTATTTCTACCTTACAGCACCTTATTATGAAGGGGTGATTGGTGGCTAGCAAATAACATGACCCTCTTGAGAATAAGAAAGGTGGCAATCCCTGTTATAAACAATGTGTTAACGCATTTGCCCTAGTTTCTAACTGTCCCTACTTTAAAAATAACATCTGAGATTTAAATTACTATAAAACAGTATTCCACAGCTGTTTCCAAAAGCTTTCATAAGCCATCAGTATCTAAGAGACATATTTTAGGAAACTATCATAACTTCTCTCAGAATCTATATGAGAGTGCTTGTATACATGTAATAAATTTTGTTTGATAGAGCAACCTTTCCCAACCTGATAAGCTCCAGATATTTTGAACTACAACTTTCATCATCTCCAGCAAGCACAGCCATGCTGGCTGAGGCCAATGAAGCTGTAACCCCAAAAATCTGGAGAGCATCAGGTTGAGGAAGGCTGTTATTGGGCACAATATTTTAACAATTCAAGTTATTTCAAGGAATGCTGGCTGCAGACTCCCTGGTAGAAAGAGCAGCTAGTTTCAAAACCAAGCAGTTATAATAATCCTGGAACACAGGCCAAGTTTTAATATTTTTTTCGTGTTTCCCGAGTTTTCACTTCTGCCTTGCTCGAAAGACAAGCACAACATTCCCTACCTTCTGAACAACTCGTCTCTACCCACGTTACAATTGTTATTTCCTGATCTATAACGCTCTTTCAGACGAGAGAGGGGTGTCTGGGAGCTCGGAGACGTTGCATAGGCTGACCTCCCCTCAGCGTGCCAAAAAGCTCGCCACGATGTAAGCACAGAGGAGAAGAGGAGGAGGAGGAAGCAGGAGCAACAGGCCCAAAATAGCCTGCTGGACCCAGATCCGAGTGACTTCGGGGCTTCCCTGCCACCCAGACCCTGCAAATGAAAACAAGCGAAGGGAAGCCGGCAGCAGTTGCAACTCAGAGCCTTGGAACAAAGGGGGGGCGCTCCCCGGCAGGCGAAGAAGGGGGAGGGCGCTGGGTCTCAATCCCAGCTTCCCCCCACCCCGCCGGCGGGGGATTTCCCTCGCGCCAAGACATGACCTCATCTCAGCGGGGACGAAGCGAGAGTTGCTCGGAGATTGCATCATGCGCGCGAGAGGGGGGGGCACGCGCTCCAGACACACGCGCCCCCCGGCCCCCACCCGCCGCGGCCCCCGGAGAGCCACGCACACGCGGCCCGCCTATGGGGCACAGCGACTGGCCTCACCCTGAGTGACCGCCCCTTCCCACCTGCCTGATGCAGGCGCCCGGGGAGAGCCGACTCTGCCCCGCTCCTCGCCTCTTGGGCCTGGGCCTCGCAAACGCCCAGAGGAACTTCTGCCACGGGGCGGCCCTAGCGGAGCCCCGTAAACACACGCACGTACTTGGAGGGAAGCCACAGACCTACACGTTCCTGGGAGGAGGTCTCGCCCCTCTCCCCACACACCCTTCTATCTTTGGTCCGTTCCTCCCCCGCTCCACATCCCCTTCCCTCCCTGCAAATTAAGCACCCCACTGCTTATATTCCCCCGCAATAAGTGTGGGGGGAAGAGCCCTCCTAGGGGCCCTCTCACGCCTCCCCCCGTGACCTCCTTTCCTCCTGCCCCACAGAACTCCCCCTCCCACCCTGCAAAAGAGCGGGGGAGGTGAGGCCCCACCCCCTCTCGTGGCGTACCTGGCCCGGTATCGATCCGGGGTCGGAGGGGGTGTGGGGTGGGGAGCGCGAGCCCGGCCAGGCCCGACTCGTTTTTCCTCTTTCTCTCTCTCTCTCTCTCTCTTTCTCGTTTCTTTCTAAAGGCAAGGAGGGGAAAGAGAGACGATTGCGAAACCTTGCCCAGCCAATCAGGAGGCGCGCTACCTCAGAGGTGAAACAGGGCCTTCCTCCGGTCGTATTGGCAGCTGCAGCATCCAATCGGTGAACGCGTTCCCAGGGCCTGCCATCCCCAGATGCCAATCCAAGACGTGTGGAGCTTGGACGGGCAGGTTCTGAAGCCAATCATATACATTGCCTCTCTTTTTTTTCTTTGTCGAAGAAGTAGGCGGGCGGGTTGAAGGTGTTCGGATTTTATTTTTAATCCATATGTCCCCGCCCCCGCGCCAAAAAAAAGCATAACTTTTTGAAATAACTTTCAAGAACATCATATTCCTACATGTCTCATACTCCCCAAACCTATTTCGTCACTATTAAAAAAAAACCTGCCCAAACGTGTGGAAGGAGTCTCAGGAGGACCTACTACTGGCGTTTAGGAGATCTTTGGTGGGACGTGCGCTTTCTAATGATCATAGAATAGTAGAGTTGGAAGGTGCCGCTAAGGCCATCCAGTCCAACCCAGGCTCCAAATTAAAGCATATCCGACAGGTGGCTATCCAGCTGCGTCTTGAATGCCTCCAGGGTTGGAGAGCCCACCACCACCCTAAATCATTAGTCCTATTGTTGTACCACTCTAATGGTTAGGAAGTTTTTCCTGATGTTCAAACTCTGGTTTCTTGTGCCTTGAGCCCATTGTTATGATTATTATTATTATTTATTACATTTATACCCCTCCTTTCTTTTCATGATAGAAACCCAAAGTGGCTTACATATGGTTCCATGTCCTGCACTCTGGGATGATTGAGAAGAGATCAGCGGCATCACTAGCGGGGTGTGGGGGGTGCGCATCGCTCCCGGGTGACACCATGAGGGGGGTGACACCCAGAGCCACTCCGTCGCGGGGCAGGGCACCTGCACCATTGCCTGGCAAAGGAGCCGAGAAGCACTCCAGGTCGGCGTCGGAGCAGCCAACTCCTCGGAGGCAGGCAGGCGGGCGGGCGAGACCGGGAGCAGCGTCAGCGGGGTGAGGGAGGCGCACCGGCATTCCCAGGCCTGCTTCTCCGGCTGGGTGCCCCTCCAGCGCACGCCCTCCCAGGGGCATGGACGGGGATGGCTGCCCTTGTGCGCATGCGTGTGCTCAGCACAAGATTTGGGGGCTTGCCAAGGGCCGCCCGGCACCTGGTCCTGTGCACGCCCAAAGCAGGCACCTGCTCGCTGGCGGTGAAGCCAGGACGGGCCTTCCACCATCAGCCTGCAGTGCGTGGTCAGCATTTCCTGATGAGCATGTGCGCACATGCGCGCGCGCAAGGCCAGCCACCCCCATCTATGCCCCTGGGAGGGCATGCGCCGGAGGTCCGCACCACCCGCACTCCCGCTAGTGACACCGCTGGAAGAGATCCTCGCCCTCTCCTGGGTGGCAACCTTTCAAGCATTTGAAGAGTGCTATCATATCTCCCCTCAGTCAGGCTAAACATGCCCAGTTCTTTCAATCTCTCCTCATACGGCCTTGTTTCCAGTTCCCTGATCATCCCTGTTGCCCTCCTCTGAACCTGTCCCAGTTTGTTCAGAACTAAATGCAGTACTCAAGATGAGGCCTAACCAATGCCAAATACAGAGGAACTAGTTCTTCACACAGTTTGGAAACTATACTTTTGTTAATGCAGCCTAAAACAGCATTTGCTTTTTTTGCAGCCACATCGCAAAACAATATTCATAAACGATCTAGAGTTAGGAGTAAGCAGCCAGATGGCCAAGTTTGCTGCTGATACCAAACTGTTCAGGGTGGTTAAAACAAAAAGAGATTGTGAAGAGTTCCAAAAGGATCTCTTCACACTGAGTGAAATGGCAGTGAAATGGCAAATGCATTGTGGCTGCATGTGTGCACACCATACATTTAAAGCACATGACTGACCCCCAAGGAATCCTAGGAACTGTAGTTTTGTAACTGTCCTGGGAATTGAGTTCTGTGCAGGCCAAACTACAGTTCCCAGGATCCTTTGGGGGAAGTCATGTGCTTTAAGTACATGGCATGTATGCAGCCCAAGTGTAGTGATGCACATTGGGGTAAAACATCTAAATTTCACATAAATGCTCATGGGGTCTGAACTGGTGGTGACTGACCAGGGACGAGACCTTGGAGTTGTAGTAGATAGATGTCCACCCAGGGTGCAGCAGCTGTGAAAGGAGAGAATGCCATGCTAGGATCATTAGGAAAGAGATGGAAAATAAAACTGCCAATATCATAATTAATCATACCTGGAATGTTGTATTCTGTTTTATGTTGTTTTTATTGTTTTGTTTTGAACTGTATGTATTTCTGTCCTAGGACCTTTGGATGAAGGGTGGATTATAAATCCTTTTAATTAGTGCCCTTATCTATGGTGTGACCACACTTAGAATAATGCATAGGTCACTTCTAGTTACCACACCTCAAAAAGATGTCGCCCTGGGCTCCTACCGGGATGAAGGGCAGGATATAAATCAAATAATAAACAAATAAATAAGAGAACTGGAAAAGGGACAGAAAAGGGCGACTCTAGGGATTATGAGGAAAGGTTACAACATCTGGAGCTTTCTTAGCCTGGGAAAAAGACAAGTAAAGGGTGAGCATGACAGTGTCTAAAAGTTTCCTTAGTTTGAAGGATGTGGCTAGGGGATTTTTCTCCTACTGGCGTAGTAATAGAACTAAACAGGTCCATCCATTGAAGGTGCAATATGGAAGATGATTCAGTGACAACAAAAGGAAGCACTTCTTCACACAGCTCATCATTTAAATTCTAGAATTAAAGATTGCAGTGATGGATCCCAACTTGGACAAAGGACTCTGAAGGATGGATTTAGACAAGGCAGGCCTGCAGTGGATGACTTTTTGCAGCTTCCATGGATCTTAAATCTGCATTTGACTCTATCTCTAGTGGGAGACTTTGGGGTAAATTGTCTCAAATCTCAATTAATAAAAGGCTCTTGTTTCTTACAAAAGCACTTCAAACATTACAAGTTGGATATGCTAAAGTTCACAGGGCATGCCATCTAACCCTGAGCTAAAAGAGTTCAGAGAGAATTTGCAGATGTTGTTTAATCTGTATGGAAATAAGTTTAGCCCTCTGTTGTATGATTTATGAACTGCATCTTACTATATTGGCAGGTGTTAATATACCAAATCTTATTTACTTAGACAATGTAGTACTGTCTGTCAATAACTAACGTAGGGCTGAGGTGTGTTCTTCAAATCTTTTTCTCTTACTATCAAAAAGAAATTAAATATCAGTTATGATAAAATGAAGATTATGCCCTTTTTCAACTGTGTAGTAAAAGACAGAGGGCATGCTTCTTTGATGGTCATCCCATACTGCAGGGGTGAGGAACCTTTTTCAGCTCAAGGCCCACATTCCTTCATGAACAACCTTCCAGAGGCCGCATTTCAGTAGTGGATGAGACCAGAGGCAAAAGTCAGAGGGGTCAGAGGCAAAAGTGGGTCTAGCAATGGATGTGACTCTTACCTTTGTATTAGGGATGAAGAAAGTGCAGCCCTTCAGATGTTGGACTACAGCTCCCCTCCTCCCTGACCATTGGCTCTGCTGACTGAGGCTGGTGTGGGTTAAAGTCCAGCAACATCTGGATAACACCACATAAGCTGTTTGCTTTGTAGAAAGCATCCAATATTGTCAAGGCTGTAGTTTGATTTCGTTTTGCAAAAGATGGTCAGCTTTGTTCTTCTGCCCTTCAGATCCTCTCTGCTAGATCTCTAGCAATTTTTTTGGTTTGGGCTGCATACATGGATTGCATGGGTAAATTTTAAACTTGAAACATTTCTGTCCATTTTTTTATTTTTTAAAAAATGTTTTGCATAAAATGCTTGTGTGCACCCAGGTGTGTAGTGGCAAATTCAAAAGTGCAGGGTCCCTTCATGTTAGACACAGCCACACACCCTCCCCCTATTTTTGCTGTTGAGTTGAGAATGAGATCCTTATTAATGCCTTCTGCCACAGACATCTCTAGGAACCAATAAGCATGAGAGGGGAGAGTGTTAGCTACTGAGAACAGTCTTCTCAATGGCTGATTCACCTCACCTCTTTTCACCCTGGATTGGCTTTGATCAGCAGGAAAAAACAAAGAAGCATGTTAGAAGACTCTTCTCAGTGGCAGACATACTCCCCTTTCATGTTGATTGGCTTGCAGGATGCTAGAGCTCCTACTGGGAGTAAGGGTGGGATACAAATGAAATCATAAATAAATAAATAAAATAGAGACACAGGGACCCGGCTGGGACCCTGCTACCAAAAAACTAAGGATCCAACACCCCCTGAGACCCCAGACCACTACACCCCTGTGTGTGCCCAAATATGTCAGTGGCAGCACTAAGAACAGAAGCTGGTTCATAGAATCATAGAATAGTAGAGTTGGAAGGGGCCTATAAAGCCATCGAGTCCAAACCCCTGCTCCAAAGCATTCCCGACAGATGGCTGTCCAGCTGCCTCTTGAATGCCTCCAGTGTCGGAGAGCCCACTACCTCTCTAGGTAATTGATTCCATTGTCATATGGCTCTAACAGTTAGGAATTTTTTCCTGATGATCAGCTGAAATCTGGCTTCCTGCAACTTGAGCCCATTATTCCGTGTCCTGCACTCTGGGACGATCGAGATCCTGGCCCTCCTCTATGTGACAACCTTTCATGTACTTCAAGAGTGCTATCATATCTCCCCTCAGTCTTCTCTTCTCCAGGCTAAACATGCCCAGTTCTTTCAGTCTCTCCTCATAGGGCTTGGTTTCCAGTCCCCTGATCATCCTTGTTGCCCTCCTCTGAACCTGTTCCAGTTTCTCTGCATCCTTCTTGAAGTGCGGAGATCATAACTGCACACAGTATTCAAGATGAGGCCTAACCAATGCTGAATAGAGGGGAAATAATACTTCACGCGATTTAGAAACTATACTTCTATTAATGCAGCCTAATATAGCATTTGCCTTTTTTGCAGCCACATCACACTGTTGGCTCATATTCAGCTTGTGATCAATGACAATTCCAAGATCCTTCTCACATATCGTATTGCTGAGCCAAGTATCCCCCATCTTATAACTGTGCATTTGATTTCTTTTTCCTAAGTGTAGAACATTGCATTTATCCCTGCTAAATTTCATTCTGTTGTTTTCAGCCCAATGCTCTAGCCTATCAAGGTCCCTTTGCATTTTATTTCTGTCTTTCATGGTATTAGCTATGCCCCCCAATTTTGTATCATCTGCAAATTTGATAAGCATGCTCTGTACCTCCTCATCCAAGTCATTAATAAAAATGTTGAAGAGCACTGGGCCCAGGACAGAGCCCTGTGGTACCCCACTTGTTACTTAAGCCCAGTTTGAGAAGGAACCATTGATAAGCACTCTTTGAGTACGATTCTGGAGCCAACTGTGGATCCACCTGATAGTTGTTCCATCCAGCCCACATTTAGCTAATCAGAATATCCTGGGGCACTTTGTCAAAAGCTTTGCTGAAGTCGAGATATATTATGTCCACAGCATTCCCACAGTCTATAAGGGAGGTTACCCGGTCAAAAAATGCGATAAGATTAGTTTGGCAGGATTTGTTCTTCATAAATCCATGTTGGTTCCTCATAATCACTGCATTGTTTTCAAGGTGCTTACAGATTGACTGCTTTATAATCTGCTCCAGAGTTTTTCCAGGGATTGATGTTAGGCTGACTGGTCTGTAGTTCCCCGGTTCCTCCTTTTTCCCTTTTTTGAAGATAGGGACATTAGCTCTCCTCCAGTCATCTGGCACTTCATCAGTCTTCTATGATTTCACAAAGATAATAGAGAATGGTTCTGAGAGTTCTTCAGCCAGTTCCTTCAATACTCTAGGATGCAGTTTATCAGGCCCTGCCGATTTAAACTCGTTCAAAGTGATTAGGTATTCCTTGACCATTTGTCTCTCAATCTCAAGCTCAAATCTTGCCCTTTCTACTTCATGTTTCCCGGGAGGGTCACAGATCCTTTTTCAGAGAAGACTGAGCCAAAGTAGGAATTGAGCACTTCTGCCTTTTCTTTGTCATCTGTTATCATTTTGCCAGCCTCATTGAGTAGCTGTGCCACCGTTTCTTTTCTCTGTCTTTTACTATGGACATACCTGAAGAAAGCTTTTTTGTTGTTGCTTTTGGCATCCCTCGCTAACCTCAGCTCATTCTCAGCTTTAGCCTTCCTGACACCATCCCGGCAATTCCGTGATACCTGCCTGGACTCTTCCTTTGTGGCCTGGCCTTCTTTCCACTTCTTGTATGTGTCCTTTTTTGTTTTCAGGTCCTCTCTAAACTTTTTGTGAAGCCACATTGGCTTCTTCTGCTGTTTCCCCCCCTTTTTTCCTTGTTGGTATTGCTTGCCATTGAGCTTTTAGTAGTTCCTTTTTTTAGAAACTCCCACCCATCTTGGACTCCTTTTCTCATTAGGGTGACTTGCCATGGAACAGTACGTAGAATTGTTCTGAGTTTATTAAAATCAGCTTTCCTGAAGTCCAGGGTGCGCGTATGGCTACTCTCAGCTTTTGCTTCTGTTAAAATCAAGAATTCAAGTATGGTGTGGTCACTTTCCCCCAGAGTTCCTATAACTGCCACTTCATCCACCAAATCCACCAATTTCAGAAGGCTTAGCTTCGGGCTGCAACTTACTAGCTGCAATTTTTATATGAGTACCTGACCAAAATTCCTGAAAAACAAATGTTGCTCATATGGTACGACAGGACCATGTCTCTTTTTTTCCTGGAGCTATAATAAGGTGAAACCCACTTTGTCCCAAATGGTCAAAGATATTGATTTTCAAAGCTCTTTATCATCTGGCTAGAATATCTATTCTCCTTTACATTGGGGGGGTTGCTTTGGATCCACAAGGAGACTGTGTTAATTACTTGACGTTGTTATTTGTCCCAAAATATAGGAAAGGATATGGATTGCTTCAGTTGTCTCCCTTCAGTTATTTTGGAAGTAAGGTTTAATGGCATTCCACATGCAAGTCAAGTATGTCTGTGAGGCAGTGAACAGTGTGAAACTGCTACACACATTTACTACTGTGTAATTCTTATAGAGACAAAAGAAGTAAACTTATTTGTCCCTCGATTACTTCCTTCCTAGGAAGATCTTTAGAGTGGTGTATGTCCTTCCAGATAATGGATACACAATCTTATATACTAGTTGCCCTCTATTCGGCACTGGTTAGGTCTCATCTTGAGTACTGCAGACAAACTGGAACAGATTCAGTGGAGGGCAATGAGGATCATCTGGGGCCTAGAAGCAAAGCCCTATGAGGAGAGATTGAAAGATCTAGGCATGTTTAGCCTTAAGAAGAGAAGACCGAGGGGAAATATGATCGCACTCTTCAAGTATTTGAAAGGTTACCACACAGAGGAGGGCCAGGATTTCTTCTCGATCGTCCCAGAGTGCAGGATACAGAATAATGGGCCCAAATTACTGGAAGCCAGATTTCAGAGGAACATCAGGAAAAAAACTTCGTAACTCTTAATGCAGTACAACAATGGAACCAGTGACCTAGGGAGGTGGTGGGCTCTCCAACCCTGGAGGCATTCAAGAGGCAGCTGGACAGCCACCTGTTGGGTATGCTTGAAGTTGGATTCCTGCATTGAGCAGGGGGTTGGACTCTGGTCTTATAACTTTATGGTGGCCTATATAGGGGCCTATAACTTATAGGGGCCTATAACTTTTAACTCTACCATTATGTCATTGTAGGATTCCAGGAATCAGTTCCAAGATACTAAGATCTGTAAGCAATGTTTACAGAAATGTTAGAGTGCATGAAAGATGTATTGTTAGTGGGCCTTTATTTTGGTGTTTCTTCCTAGCACCACAAATTGTATGCAATGACATATTTCTTTCTTTTCTTTTTTTGAATTTGTGGTTTGTGGATTATTAATAAACTGAACTGAATTAAGTGTGATTAATTCGATCAGGTGAGCAGGGGAAAGAGAACACTTATTGTCCTGTTCAGCTCTGATGCAAAATCCCACAGAGAAAGCGGCAAGCTGCATACAAACGTGGACAAAAGTTGCTGGGACATGGATAGAACACAGTAAGCAACCTGCTCCAACAAAGGTTGGGATCAAACAGAGGCCTTTTAAGCCTCTCTCTCCTCCAGTCTACCTCCTCCAGGCTCCACCCCTCTGTACAGAGCATCAGAGCAATAAAGAGCCAACCTTCTGGCCTGAAGACAGGCACTCCTCCTCTGCTCCATAGCCTCCCTCCTGGTACCGCTGGACTGGTGGTGTGCATTTGCTCCACTATGTGGGATGTTCAGTGAACCAATGAAATACAAGAGAGAAATATTTTACAAACACATTCACTGACCAACCATCAGCAATCATGGGTGTGTGTGTGATACTTATCTATTTTTTTAAAGTGGATCAATGAATTCATTACTGAGAATGTGATACAATCAAACCAGGACTCCCAAACAATCATTTGTAAACTTTGTTTTTAATCTCAGCATATTATTTTCAGATTTCCTTAACTAATAACTGTTCAACTAATAGTTGCAGTCAGGGCCAGCACCAGAGGGCAGACATGTTGGGCCCTGGCCAGGGGCCCCTGAAAGGCCCCACCTTAGGATGGGTGGGTAGCACTCCCTTCCACGATCTGCGGCAGCATCAACTACCGCCCCTGCCGCATAGGCCCCTCCTACCTCTCCCTTTATGTAAATGCTGGTCACGCTACAGGCACAAGCCTGCCCTCAACCAAGATGGCGGCTGAGGTCCCTAAGGAGGCTGATTCCCCTTCCACCATCTTGGTTGATAGAAGGGATGTGCGCACGTGGGAGAGGGGTGTCTGAGAGCTCCCAGATCAGATCATGGAAGGTAGATAGATGTGGCATACGTGCATGCAGGTGCCGGGGCCCAGAGCAGCCTGGTGCCCAAGGGACTCAGTATGCCTGGCGCCAGCCTTGGTTACAATTTAAGGAACTAACTATAGCCAACAGATATTTCTATCAAACTTTAAAAAGCAGGGAAATTGGGCAGCTACAGTGAATGCACATGGGGAGCAAGAGACCTGACCTCCTCTGAGATATTGTACTGCCCTACAAATTTGTATGACAGCCAGTGTGGTGTAGTGGTTAAGGTGTTGGACCAGGGTTCAAATCCCCACACAGCCATGAAGCTCACCGGGCAACCTTGGGCCAGTCACTGCCTCTCAGCCTCAGAGGAAGGCAATGGTAAACCACCTCTGAATACCGCTTACCATGAAAACCCTATTCATAGGGTCACCATAAGTTGGGATTGACTTGAAGGCAGTCCATTTCCATTTTTCACAAATTTGTAAAACTGCTAACACAATTTGGGTTGGTCTTTCACAGTCCAATCCACTCCCTGTGTAGCTTGGAGCACTAAGGGGCTGATGTGCCCTGCTGCCATCTTGGTTGACAGGCATGCACGCACAGTGCGCATGGCATTCACATGAAGCGATGGGAGAGGTAAGTGGGGTGTGTGGACAGGCTGGTGTCCAAGGGCCCAGTCATGCCTGGTGCTGGCCTGGGTGTAGAAACTAGTCTACTGTACAAAGGTAAAATTTGCATTCATTGCTCCACCCACTTTTGCCTCTGGCCCTGCCCACTACTGGCATGTGGCCCTCAGAACATTGGCCAGAAGGGAAGTGGCCCTCAGGCTAAAAAAGATTCCCCGTCCCTGCTCTAGATTCTCCATCACATTTGATAAGCAGTTATACAGACCTAATTCATAGCTATATTTTGAAAAGTTTCTATGTAATTTGGCTTAGAAATCTCCAGCTTTCTTAAAATTTCTTTTTCTGAAATGTAAAATTGCATTTTGCAGCTAGCACATTTTTCCATTTCTTAGGATCTCTAATAGTAAAATTATTTCTGATCATCACTTGTCATCTGGCTTTCATAATGTGCCTACAATATGTATTATACATTAACAATACTCTGGGTGTTGTCCCTGGGGCTGCCAACAAGATTGTCTAAATAGTGTTCTCTAGGTACCCTTCAGGTTATTTCATGTGGGTCAAACTACAAGACACTCATTTCCTTCCTTCCTCTGGCACTATCATTGTGTCGTTTTAGCTCATTTGGAAGAATTGACTAGTTTGGGTTTCTCTTAGTTTCTCATTTTTTGAATCTTTAAGTTCAGTTTGCCCTGCATCAGTTTGAAATTTTTTTAAACAAAAATCTCTAAAAATTTTGTATGCATTTCTGTGCATGTTCCTCCTAATACACTCATTTTTGTACACAATGTACACACGTGCAAGTCATTTTCCCGAATATCGCCTGCTACTTCCACTAATATACACATTTTTGGCTGGTGAACTGCACTGCAAAATTTAGGGAATTGTGAAATTTGAAGGATGGCTGCACTTTGGTTTGGGTATCGATTTGAGAAGTGTGAATCAGGTGGGTTTGCATTATAATATGAACAGAAACTAATTTATCTTCAAATTCTTATGCCTGGGTAAAACATTTTTAAAAATGTTTTATCCTGGTTCTGAAAGTATTGCAACATGGACACCTGGTGGGCCTCTTTAGGGAGGGCATTCCAAAGCCAGGGTGCCACCACTGGAAAAGCCCTCGCCCCTGTGGACGATTAACACTCTTCTGATAGAGACGGCTTTCAACTAAATTAATAGACTCACACAGCCTGCCAAACTCCTGGTCCAAAGGCAGAAATGAGAGACGTCCATAGAAAACAACAGAGAAATTCTGGAGTTTTAGAAGACAGCAGCATAGCCTTCCCCAAAACAGAATGTTCCTAACCTTGGCGTTTAATGGGAACCAGGAAGCTTCTTCTCCAGAGACTGAGATGAGTTTCCTCAGTATTTTCTTATCTCCATGGCAAGGATTGGGAATCTGTGGCCTGTCAAATTTGCTGAATTCTGGCTCTCATCAACCCCAGCCAGTATTGCCAATGGTCAGGGATGACAGGAGTTGAAGTCCAATAACATCAGGGGGGCCACAGGCTCCCCATCCCTGTTCTGTGCCCTCAACCCTAGAAGCTGATAGTCTCTTGTAAGGATGCTTAGAATATAATTTTATTTTAATTGACAAACGTCTGTTCTTCTGCAGACCTAAGAAGTCCTCAAAGTACATAGAACCACTTCCTTATTTTTTTTGGAGGTGGAGAGGGGGAAGACTGTTGTACTTCCAAACTAATTGGCACTAGACCATGTGAGTTCACTGTAGGAAGAAATGATGAGTGCTGCCCTCAAGATTGCTACAAGATTTTCAAAGGCCCTAAACTAGACTGAATTAGAAAAAGCATCACCCATTGGAAATGATAAGTGTTTTTTTCTTCCCCTCTTGCCTGGGCTTTAACAAATGCCACGCCTGTTCTTTATTCTGAAAAGCTGCAAGGTTTTTTTTGACAGCTTGGTGTAGGTTGGATGCTTGAGGCTGAAGCACATTTCCAAGGAGTTCATTAACCACAGGACAAAATCCCACACCCATCATTATTAAGGCATTCATTTATAAAACGTTTTCTGTAATACACATAATCGTAAGGAAAGGTACCCTGCGATTCATAGTAAACAAATCTGGTTATTAAGCAAGCTTATTAGACCAAGGCAGGGGAAGGGAAGAAAACCTTCAGCCGTTTCCAAAAGGCTGCTTGGTAATTCAGAAGGCAAAACATGGAATAATAAAGTGCAGATCATTTTTGGCAGGTTCAGTTCTGCAATCAGAATGGTCTGAAGGCACATCAGGCCACCACCTTGCTGAAGCTAAGCAGGTCTGAGTCACCTGGGAACCACATGTATTCCCCCTTCGGTTCTGTGATGAATGAAAGGCAGAATATAAATGTAATAAATAAATAAATAAAGTGTACATGTATTTTAATTTTGGATTAAACTTCACACGTATGATAAAGCAGACCGACAACACTGTTCGTTTAGGGCATTGCCTCCTGCACGGTGGCACTCAGCACTGGTGACTGATGCCCACTGGACTCTGTTCCTGAAGCTGACCCCTGAAGAGCTACAGAGATGCTGCTGTTCTGGATCCTCTGGTTGGCTACAGGTGTTGTCACCTCTGCTCGCAATCTTGAGATGCAGCTTCATATTTATTATCACAGTGGCAATAAGACAAGTACTAACAGCCAGAACATCTGGGAGGTGGGGAAGACGACACTCCATCACTGCCCTTGTCAACGCTCCCGTTTTCCTGCTCTCAGCCTCCTCTAGCTGAGTGCTGAGGGAGGCAGCTATGGACTGTCTAGCCTGGTGAGAAGACCCCATCCCCTCTGAACTGTACTTAAGCCTACTTGCTGTGGCCGCTTGGAGTGCAGTAAGACTAGTACTTGTTTGAGAGAGGCAGAGAGAGAAAGATTTGAGTAATAAAATATAAAAATACTATCAGAGTTTGGTATACATAGCAGCAAAGTGCAGAAATGAATAGTCTGGTAAGACTGGTGGTTGAAAAAAAATAAAGAAACTTAAGGTTTATTATTACTGGAAAATAAAGCCATTCTGAGTATAGGTATACTCCCAGAACCGCTGTCTATTATCTTTGCAAAATCATGATGGGTGAAGTACCAGATAACTGCAGGTAGGCTAATGTTGTCCCTATCTTCAAAGGGGGCAAAAGGGAGGAGCCTAGGAACTACAGACTAGTACAGCCTGACATCAATCCCTGGGAAAATTCTAGAGCAAATTATAAAGGGGTCAGTTTCTAAGCACCTTGAAAACAATGCAGTGATTAGCAGAAACCAACATGGATTTGTCAAGAACAAATCCTGCCAGACTAATCTTATCTCATTTTTTTTATCGGATAACCTTCCTGGTAGACTATGGAAATGCTGTGGACATAATATATCTTGACTTCAGCTCTAACCACTACGCCACAAAAGCACCCACAAAACCTATGGCCATTTTGGTTTAACAGCACACCGGGGGCTGACAGATATGTGCATTGGGGACCTTTATTTATTTTATTTATTTATTGTCATTTATTAGATTTATATCCCGTCCTTTCTCCCAGTAGAAGTAGCTGGAGTCAAAACTGAGAGATGCCTGCTGTGTGTATCTGAACCCTCCAAGGTAGGGAAGGTGCACCCACATGCAAATGTAGAAAAAGAAGGAATATAGGTAATTTTAACAATAATGTACAGCAGCATAGTCACAGTATTGGCCACATATAAAACAATCTTCCAATACAGCCACACTTCTCAACCAGTGTCACTTCCCCCATGGACCACTTGAACATTGCTGACATTCTTGGCAGACCACTTAATGATTTTTCTGCCTGCTGTGCTGCATGTTGCATGATTTTAAATTGCATGCTACTTGCCACTTTTATTTTTTTGTATCATAACTTATTTATTTATTTTATTATAATTATTTTTACCCTGCCCTTTTTCCAAAACTGGAACTCACGGTGGCTTCCAGATAAAAGCACACATATAATTAAAAACATACAAAAGTCTAGATTAAAATCAAATTAAACAATTTACAGTATTAAAACCATTCATACATACAGTTAAAATAATTCAAACTCAGTTTAAAATAATACAATTAGACAATAGCAATGCAGCACCCTTCAAGTCCTGTCCTTAACAGCTTTCAGTTCCAAAGGCTTGTTGAAATAAAAAAGTCTTTGCTTGCCAATGGAAGGACTGCAAGGAGGGGGCCATTCTTGCTTCCCTAGGAAGGGAGTTCCAAAGCCTCGGGGCAGCCACCAAAAAAACCCTATCTCGCGTCCCCACTAGTCATGCTTGTGAGGACGTAGGTATTGAGAGAAGGGCCTCTCCTGAGGATCTCAGGGCCTGGGCAGGCTCATATAGGGAGATACGGTCTGACAGATAGCCTGGACCTAAGTCATATAGGGCTTTATAGGTCATCACCAGCACTTTGAATTGTGTCCGGAAACAGAGTGGCAACCAGTGGAGCTTTTGTAACAGGAGAGTCGTATGGTCCCTGTAACCAGCCCCAGTTAACATTCTGGCTGCAGCATGTTGCACCAACTGAAGTTTCCGAAGTCTTCAGAGGCAGCCCCATGTAGAGCGCGTTACAGTAATCTAAACGGGATGTAACTAAGGCATGTGTCACCGTGGCCAGATCAGACGGCTCAAGGAACGGGCGCAGAACTCTATAGAATTAAATTTGCAAGTGTCCATCACAGACACACTGTGGAAAACCTGAATGAACCTCATGGACTATAGGTAGTCCACAGACCACAGTTTGGAAACCTCTATTCCAGCCTTAAAGAAATAGAGTTCCAGGGGGACTTGCAGTGAGAAGGTACAGAAAGCTGCACAGTTACCTCTCCCACTGCTGGCTAAAGTGCTCCTGAAACTTTGTGTGTGTGTAGAGGGGATAAAGGCGCTGGGGACCCAGGCACTGAGCTCAGGAGCTCTATGCCTGCAGGATGTCAGGCACAGACTCTTCACCAAGGTCTGACGTCCAGTGGTGAGTTCAAAAATGTTACTTGAGAAAGATGTGGATGGGAAGAACCAGAGGCTCCAGATGTTGAAGATGCTCAGAAGAGAGCCTTTTCCACAAGCCTTTTAAGTAGGGACCTTATCCCAGTCTGTGTCTGTGTTGGAATTGCTTTTTACTATGTTTCAAAAAAAAATTAAAAGATGTTTTTTAAGTGTTTTTTTTTAAATGTTTTTAAAGATGTTTTGTTTTAATATATTTTAAAGTCTGTTTTTTCTAAGATGTTTTATAGTGTTTTTAGCATATATGTTTGCCGCCCTGGGCTCCTACTGGGAGGAAGGGCAGGATATAAATCTAATTAATTAATTAATAGCCAGTGTGGTGTAGTGGTTAAGGTGTTGGACTACGACCTGGGAGACCAGGGTTCGAATCCACACAGCCATGAAGCTCACTGGGTGACCTTGGGCCAGTCACTGCCTCTCAGCCTCATGAAAACCCTCTTCATAGGGTCACCATAAGTCGGAATCGACTTGAGGGCGGTACATTTACATTAAGTAAGAAAGAGAGGACGAGACAGTGCACATACCAGAGGGAGAGAGAGCGTCTACTAAGCAAAACCTGTTCTTACATAGACTTGCAGGGGATCCAAAAGTGTGTCTAGGTGTGTTAGCACAATGACCAATTGGAAGAGGTCAAAAGGAGGGAACAAATGAGATTGGGTAAAATTTAGGAAGGTTCTGTTAAGTTGTAGATTGGGCAAGTAATCAGTCAAGGATCACTCATCTGGAAGGTTGACCTGAATGGGTTTACCTGTCAAGAACTATGACTATGGCCTGAGGTTGTCTGACGCATCCTGCAAGTGCCATTATTCTATCTAGTGTGTATCTGCAATTCTATGGGATTCCCAATCAGTTGAAAGAGCCTCTCTCAGGAGTCTAAAGCTAAGGCTTCAGGATGCCCAAACCACACCTGGTGCCCTTTTGTTTACTAATCAATTATCCCATTACCATTATTGTAGCCTAATTTTCTGAGTAGAAGGTCAATGAACTTTCTGGATTCCCCCTGATCTCTTTGAGTAAGTAGATCTAGCAAAAAGAAAGAGACCATTCATAAGAATGTACATTATAGGAGGTTGCTTCCTATGGTCACCGGCTTTAGCCATACTCATTTTTGGACACCTAATGGAGGCTAACTGTGGAAGTCACACAGATCTTTTTTTCTTGAGGAAGCTGGAACGACTTCCGGTAAGACGCTTGGTATCTCGGCTCCCTCTGTTCACAATTTAAAAACTTCTAGAGCTACCTTTAACTTTTTCCAAACAACTTGATAAAAAGCCTGTTTTGAAGTTAAAAGAAGGAAGTACATTCCTGTGGTGCTCTACCTCTCGCTAAAGGACTCCTAGTAGACAAAATAAGATAACAACTGTTTGCCTGCTCCTGTCCCTACAGTCATCTTCAGGAGAGTAAAGGGAAAGATGGCGATTTAACAAGACGCATTTATCAGAGTTGATGCTAAAACACAGTATAATCTGACTAAGAATTTATCCTCCCTACTTAATTTACTGCTGATATCTCATAATTCTCGGCACCAAATCTCTGGTATGAAATGTATCAACTGACTCAAAAGATAGTTTTAGTGCTCTGAGGAACTACTTTTAACTGAAGAATTTTCTGGCGGCTAAGAATTTCAGAGACATTCCTAAAGTCAAGCCATCAGCATAAATCTTCTTCCCTCTCTCGGGTTATGATGGACTTCCCAAGATAACATATTTCACTAATTTTTAGACCTTGACTTTTTGTTCTACTAATTTTTAAGCTGTTTTTAAATTAAAGAATAATCCTGACAGACTTAAAACTGCTATAATATCCAATGAGAGGATAAGATGGCGTTGTGAACAACAAAACCTGTCTATTCTTTTTAATTTTTAGCTTTTTAGTGTATCTGATTCAAGAAAAATTACTCAAAGACTTGCTTATTTCTACTTATGGGAGAGCTGGAACATTACCACACTTTCTAAGACTTATTCCAGCTCGTAATCTGAAGTGGTGACGCTAATAAAGCTAGTAATGGTTCTAACAAGAAAAGCTCGAAAAGCTTTGGGAAATACCCCCAACTTTGAGAGCCTACCTGTGACTGGAGGTCTTGAAAGAAAGGATTCAACCCAACTCCTAACATCTAGTCCAAGCTGTCCAGTGGAGTCTCAAAGTGACCAATTAAAGATTACAAACTTTTTTACTATAACCTCAAAGAAAGAAAATGAAGGGGCTTCTTTACAAGACATTCAAGTTTCGCATTTCCCCCTTGATTGGTCTCTATCCCTTAAGGATAATATCCAAGCTATCCCAGATGAATATCCATCAGTAAATTTGGCCGATGAAATTGCATTGGATGAGAATGTACAAAAACAACTGCCAACTCAATTTAAAAATAATGGTAAAAAGACGGTGATGGAAAAGTTACATCAAGCAGACCCACCAAAATACCAGCTAAATAATGATTCGACCAACATGTCTAACACCAAGCCAAACCCAACTGTGGAGAAATGTTTAGACTCGCTAAATGAAGAACATTCTCAATACTTACACCTGGATTCAGTAGAGAATAACCCACTGATCTTGGGCTGGATGTCTATGCTACTAAAGGATATTGACCTTATGAAGTCATCCCTGAGGGAATGTAATCATCTTTTAATAATTCTTGTAAAATTGTACCAAAATCATGAACAAAGCGAAGAGAAACCACCCTCTCCCAAAAGAAAGTTACAAAAATTCAAATACAAGAAGGCAAGAACAAACCCTCAGAAATGTAAAAAATTCAAGACTAGGAAGCCTAACACAAAAAAACCAAAAAACTTAAAGAACTTAAAGACAACACGGGGAAAAAAGATGAACTTCAAAAAGCTTTTTGACATATTGGATAAACCCGCCACCCAAACGATCTCAAGATTGCCTCAAAAGAGTGCAGGCATAACATCTTCCTTAATTTCTGGAGCGAAGCTCCAATCTCAGGACACCCCTATATTCCCATCTACTCTGCCTCCCCTGAAGGCCTATTTACCAACGTCCATGCATCATATTACTCCTCAAAATAGGTTACCAGATATGCAACTAAGGGAGTCTAGTAAACATCTGAAAGTGGAAGCTATAAAAGATTATAATTGGAACCTTGTTCTGAACCCCTACAAACTGGTACTGATAAACTTCCCCAAACCTAATGGTTTTCTATCCCAATTTAATCGTAAACTACATCTGCAGGAGCTACTAAGAAATCACCTCCTGATTCATATACCCTTAATAGAAATTGAACGGATAGAATATATATACCATGATGGGAGAAGAGCTCGTGCACTGATCTCCTTTGCTACTCGGAGTGTGGCGAATCGAGTTCTCAAGGCCAAGGCTCTATTTGAAAAGCTTGGAATTGCCATATCAAGATTCTTTGAAAATAAGGCAGTCCCAGTAGCTCTAATACACTGCTGTAGACCATGTGAAGACCATATGAATGAAAAGGAAAAAGGAAAACAAGAGGCCAATAATGAGCTGACTCTGGAAGATTCATCACCTACCAAACTTAGAGACATTGTTCCAGACAATTATGAGAAGAACACAGATACAGTGCATCAAGAAGACAGCCAATCTCTTAATGAATTTGAGAACTCTTTTGATGAGGATGAGAAAATGACAATAAATTCCTTTGCCACGCTACCTCCTCACAGTCAAATTGATATCCTCATAAGATTTGAACGTCTAAAGTCTCACTTACTGGACATTTTCAAAGAAGTAAAAGTCCCCCTGGACCCCAAAGCTGGAGAGATCGATTTAACATTAAGTCCTTCCAAGGACAGAGGCACTCTTAAATCTTCAGGAGAGTTGGAAAAAACCCCGAAAACTATACATGATACAACTATATCATTACCACCTTCCTCCAATAAGTCTGTAATTACACCAATTGAACCTATACAAAAAGATGATTATATAGGCCCTACCGGGGTGAAGAATACAGACCAACAGAATCTGGATATAGCGGAGTCAATTCCAACCATTTCAACCATCACACAGTCTCACTTTGATTATAATTCCTCCCCTAATCCATCTGCTAACAAAAGAAACAGACCAGCGCAGAAAACCAATCAACTCAGCAATGCCTGACTGCCATTTAACTCTACTGAGAATAATCTGGCTTTTATATCTTGGAATATCTCTGGATGGCGGAATAAATGTGCTGACCCGAGCTTCTTTACCTATTTAAAAAGATACAATATCATTTTACTGCAGGAGACATGGATCAGTGAGGACATATTTCTAAATGGATACACATCCTATACTTTACATGCATCCCCTAGTATGAAAGGTGGCCGCCCTAAAGGAGGTCTATGTCTCTTCATTTCCACTAAGATACTGGCCTCCTATATAAATTTGGATTCCTTAGATGAGATGGCAATTGCAATAATAATAAACCTCTCTTGGACTCGGCTCCTGATCATAAATGTGTACCTTCCAGTATGTAGTCAAAAGAAATCAGCAAAGTCAACCATAAAAAAGCTTGAAAAATATATTGAAAACCAAACGGCTCTTTTTCCAGATGCTATGGTCATCTTAGCAGGTGATTTTAACGCGAGGATAGGACCCTCTGATGAATTTCTTTACGCCCGTTATAATGAACCGGTACCAATAACTTCATGTCAAAATCTTATTCCAGGCCGACAGTCAAAGGATAATGGCACCAATCCTTCTGGTTTTTATTTGATAAAGATGCTAAATAATCTAAATATGACCATATCTAATGGGCAGGTTGACGGAGACATTCCTGGTGAATTTACTTTTCTAGTCGGACCTAAAACTTCTACCATTGATTACTTCAGTGTCTCACAAGAACTTCTGCCGGCTATCTCTGCCTGTTTTGTCGAAGTGCGTCCTGAAAGTGATCATTTACCACTAGCTATACTATTGTCTTGTGGTAATAAGTCCACTTTCACAGAGCAAGCTCCAACTTTTGCTGCAGAATGTGAAAGACAAGCCACTCGGACTAGTTGGTCCTCCAAATTGGATGCAGATATAAAGAGATTACTAAATTCTGAGTACTGTCTCATACTTCGAAACAAACTTATAGCCACTCAGCCTACTGACTCGCCCCTCGACACGCTTCAACAACTGATACAAGCTTTGCAAAAAAGTCTATCTAGCACCCCAAAACCTACCTCTCGTCGACCCACTTACCAGTCTAAATCATGGTTTGACCATGACTGCGTTGCTCAGAAAAAACTTCTAACTGAAAAATATCGAGCGTACAGATACAAATTCTCCTGCCCTATTCCTCCAGATGCTGGAAGAAAAGAGACGATATAAACAACTAATAAAAACCAAAAAGTCCTTAGCTCAAGCAGAAGATTGGCAACGTTTACTGAAAGCATCCAGAGAAAAAGATGTTCTTTCTGGAAAATGGTGGCTAAAGGATGGCCCCACTCATCAATTTCCCTGGATTATTATATTTCGGTAAACACCTGGGAAGACCACTATACAACGCTCTTTTCCGGAGCACATCCCTGCACCAAATACATCGAATTACATCAACAAGGTCTCCCACAGTGGCCACCGGTCACTCCAAAGGAAATCGGCTGTTTAATAGCGAGATTAAAAGCAGGAAAAGCACCTGGTTCAGACTGCATTCCTGCTGAACTCTTTAAAGTCAACGTGGACTGGTGGGCCCCGGTATTAGCCACCCTATTTTCCTATATCAATGCGAACATCACTATTCCAAGTGACTGGGGTTTGGCAATAGTAATTCCGATTTTTAAAAAAGGCTCCAGAGTTGATCCAGCTAATTACAGGCCAATTAGCCTTCTGAACATCATCAGTAAAATTTATGCCACGTACCTAAATGACAAACTTACATCTTGGATAGAACAAGAAAACATCCTTGTAGCTGAACAGGCAGGATTCAGAGCTGGACGTTCTACAACTGATCATGGACTACTTCTAAATCGTCTAATAGAAAAATATACTAAATCTTCTAATGGTGCTTTGTATGCTGCTTTTATCGATTTTAAAGCAGCCTTTGATTCTATATCGCGATGCAAGCTCTGGGACAAGCTGGAGAACACCAACATTGACAGGCGACTACTAGCCTTGATACAATGTTTATTTATATAAATCTACTTACCTGCGTGTTAGATGTGATAGAGCTGGTCACTTAACAAAAGCCATCCCTACGCTTAAAGGTGTTAAACAGGGATGTATCCTGGCACCTTCACTATTTAACATATATATAAATTCCCTGGTCAGCTATTTATCACCTCTTGGTTCACATTATCCCAGTCTGACTGGGAGACCAATTCCAGCACTTCTATATGCTGACGATGTGGCCCTCCTTTCATACTCTCAGATTGGCTTGAGGCGTTTGCTAAGAGCGCTAGCCAATTACTCTAAAAAAGAGCTATTGGAAATTAATTATACTAAATCAAAAGTTGTTGTCTTCTCTAGAAGAAGGCTAAAGCATCTTTGGCAGATGGATGGTTACCCCATAGAACAGGTCCCATTTTTCAAATCTCTGGGAATGGTATTCCACACTTCAGGTTCCTGGCAACATCAAATAAACTATGCTGTTTCAAATGCCCATAAAACCACCAAGGCACTTCTCTCTTTCTACTATAATAAGGGTGGTCAACATGTCCCCTCAGCAATACAAATTTTTGAAACTAAAGTAATCCCTCAACTTCTATACGGAGCTCAAATTGGATTCTTTACTAACTTGGAACCATTTGAAAAAGTACAATCAAAATTTCTAAGGGCAATTTTTGGTACCCCTACCTGTGTTTCAAATTCCATCGTACAACAGCAAGCTGGCCTCATAACCTTGGAAGCCCGCATTTGGATAGCTAAGATTAATCTATGGCTGAAAATTTTGTTTATGCCAGTGGGCCTCACCCCTCTCATCTTAACTGATGTTTTTTGTTCAAGATGGCTAACATCTGTAACAGATAAAATAGCCTCTCTAGGGTTCTCTATATCTATAATATTGTCATGGGGCTTTACAAAAGCAAAATCACAGATCCAACAAAGAATACACGATATAGAACTCCAAAATCACCTAATGAGGATGACACCTGCCCCTAATTCTGGCTACAATTTAATTCCATTCCCCATCCCCCGCTATCTATTTAATTTAACTGTCCCTAGATACAGGAGGGCTTTTACTTTAGCAAAATTTAACGTATTGCCATCAGCCCTCTTACAGGGTAGGTATAAGAAAATTACCTACTCTGATAGAGTATGCCCGTGTGGTGCCGATGTAGTAGAAACGGTCACCCATGTATTACTTTACTGTTCCTTTTATCATGAATTGCGTACTAGGCTCCTAGTTCCAATCCTGAACCAAATCCCTACTAAAGATGAAAAAATGATAACTGACTACCTTCTAGCAGACAAGTCTCAACAGGTCACACTAAAGGTAGCTAGCTTTTGTGCAGCAGCAATTCGCACCAGAAAACTTTTAATATCATCAAATTCTCTACAATAGTTTTAATCGTAGAGAAATCACTGAAAACTAAATTTTTAGTTATTTAGTTTCTATAAGTGCTACTCTCTTTAATATAAAATGTAATTACAAACCTAACACTTATACTCTAAAGTTATTAAGGAAAAACTGTTTCTTCCTCCCTTCTGTATTTTTTACATTTTGTATACTCTGGCTGGTCTTTGACCGTAATAAAGATATTGTTGTATTGGAAGTCACACAACAGGTTTCCCAATGCAAGTTAATGGGAGGACCGAAACATCACTGTTCCAAATACTGCTTTGGATTCAGGCTCTGAGGGGAGGCAATCCCTCCTCCCCACCTGCGGAAGCAATCTGATCCAAAGCCAAGCAGGAGGCCTCGCACAGCCCCAACGTTGCCTAAGCCAGGCAAGCAGCTGGAGTCACTCACATGATAGGCTGCCACTTCCTTGCTTCCCCTTTTCATTCCCTAGCCCCTGTACCTGCAAGCACATTTTTCATTTTTTTTTAGTAAAGCTGTTTTATGAAAGAGCAATTCTATGCAAAGGAGCTATTTTAAAAACACTGTGAACATGCCTTCTGTGTGTTCTAGGAAGAGTCCTTTGGGCCAATGAAAACAAAATGGAAGCATGAGGTGTGGCAATAGACAGCACCAAGCAAAATCTCTCTCTCTCTCTCTCTCTCTCTCTCTCTCTCTCTCTCTCTCACACACACACACACACACACACACACACACACACACACATAACCCACACACACAATGCACTTGTTGTACATCCACATTTGGGTAACGTGATTTTGTACCGGATTTTCTTCCCTTACTGGATTATCCATGGATCTGGAAAATGTAAATTTAGTCGGCGGGGGGGGGAGGGGTAGTGTGGGCTGCCACTTGAAGGAGGAGCATGTTGTGTGGACACTGTAAAAAAAAAGAGAGAGAGCATTAAACTCCACTGCAGCTAAGCCCCATAGCTCTTTTCTGTAACCATGTTTTGATGGAGTAGTCTTATGTTTGGGAGCCTTCTGGACAAATACCGTATCTAAAACAGACACCCACTGGATTCTGGTAGAGATAGGCAGCAGGCCCAGTACTGCCTGCTCTGACTGGCAGCAACTCTACAATGTCTTGAGCAGAGGTCTTTCACATCAGCTGCCATCTTATCATTTTAACAGGAGATTGAAACTTGAGACCACATCTGGGCAAAGCATGTGTCCTACCATTGCACTCCAGCCACACCATAAAAAATTCCTGCTTGTTGAAATTCTCTTCCACAGTGTTGCCCTTGTTGTTGTTGTTGTCGGACTCAGCATCAGACATCTGCACATGTCCAGAAGGTAGGGATGGAAAGATCAGTCCATTTGGTTTTCTCTGTTTCTCATTTTTTCAATCTTAAATTCAGTTCTCCATGTTTCTGCAGCAATTTGTGATTTTAAAAAATCCTCATGAAAATTCTTCTGCATTTTTGTGTGAATTTGTCCTAATAAACATATTTTTGTATGCAGTTTTCTCCTTCTGTAATGTATTATGTATGCTGTGTTCACTAATATATTCATTTTTATGCACTTTCCTCTAATATATGCATTTCTGTAAACACTGGTTGGAGACTATGTCACAAAATTCGGAAAAGTGAGAACTTTGAAGGTCAAAGGACTGCACTTGGTACCAAAATCTGAAGAGTACCAGTTTTAATTGTCGCACCTGGCATCAGTAGTCAAGAACTGCTGACTGCTGCCCCATGTGGTTAGCCATGTCACTGCAACTTCTCAATTAAAAATCCTGAGGTCTTAATTGATAGGTTGTCCATCAGCTCCTTCGAGGATTTGCTTGAGCAACAAGCAGTAGTGTAGTGGCAAATTCAGAAGTGTGGGATGTCTCCATGTTAATCACAGTCATCCCCTTTTGCTGCTGAGTTGAGAATGAGATCCTTGTTAATGCCTTCTCCCACAACAACGTAATCCTGAGGAGCCTATAATCATGAAAGGGTAAAGAGTTAGCTACTGAGAAGTCTTCCCAGTAGCTGACACACCTCTTTTCACTCTGATTGGCTCGAATCAGCAGGAAAGAACAAGTAAGCATGTTAGAAGACTCTTCTCAGTGGCTAACACACCTTTCGTCCTGATTGTCTCATAGGGAGCTAGAGACATAGGGACCCTGCTGGGACCCTGCTCCTAAAACCCGAGACCCTGGATGACTACACCCCTGGCCACAAAGTCTACTTGTTCTAATTGCTCTTTGATCCTGATTTGCTCCAGACTGCCTCCAACAACCCAGCCCTGACCTCAGCATGAAGAAACTAACAGAGGGCAGTCTCAAAGTTATCTGGAAGCACAATCTGAGGGGAAAAGGGTATCTATGCCAGTTCTAATTTTTACAATTGAAATGGGGGTGGGGGAAGTGGGGCATTCTGCTTAAGAATGTTTAGCCCACAAACAAACTATTGGGCCAGGCATGAGATTACAGAATACTTAGGGGGTCTAGACATGGTATCCTCCCCCCTCCCATTAGCCAATAGCAGGTGACAGGAGCTGGAACCAAACAACTTCTAGAGGGCACCCCTGTTGTAGCTAGATTGAGGTGGCCCAAAAGCATATATAGGGCAGCAGCAAAAAGGCCGAAAGTGAACTCTGCAGGACTTAATTCAAAGTAAACATGCATAGGTTTCTAGTTGCATGACTGCAATCCTAAGCACATTTACTTGGGAGTAGCAGTGCAATCCTAGCCATGTATTGAATTCAATAGGTCTAACTCCCAGGTAAGCAGGGTTAGGACTGCAGTCCCAGTCCTCTTAAAGACAAAACGACTTTTGAGTATATGTCTGTAGGCTCTGGCTGCATATGATTAAAAATGCAAAAGGGTAATCTGAAATTACATTTCTATTTGTCCTGTTCTTCAAGGAGCTGAAGACAGTCTACAGTCCTTCCTTCCTGTCCTTACAACAGCCCTGCAAGGTAGGCTAGACTGAGTGACTGGCTACAGAACACCTAGCAAGCTTCATGGCCGAGGTGGGGATTTAAACCCCCATCTCCCCAATCCTAGTCTGTCACTGTAATTGAGCCTTCCCCAACCGGATGCTCCAAGTGACTCCCACTCCCATCAGACTGTCACCCGTGCCATCTGGAGGACTGGGGGTGGGGGTGGGTCCTTTATGGGGGGTTGTCTAAGGTGATGTTTCCAATGGCAAAGGCTGGAACTGCAATGGAGCACTTTAAAAAGGCCAGAAGGCAGGTGTTGTGTGTGCCTCTCCTTCTCTGGTAGGCAGGTGTGTGCTCGCGTCCACTTCTCCCTTGGAATGCCCTGTTGAAAGTACCTTGGACTTTTCTGAACACTTCAGAGGGCTCCTTATCTGAGCTTGCTGGTTGCGAAGCCTTTGGACAGTATTAATCTGCCTGGTAATTTAGAAAATAAAAAGGCACTTTGGCAGAGATCCAAGATGCATGGTGTATTTGCCCTGTGAAATGGGTTCAGTGGCAATCTCCTGTTTTTGTTTTTATAAGCATCAGCACTGAGGCAAATGTGAGTCTGTAGCGACTGGGGCTACATATAGGGCCAAGGGGGAGATCTAAGTGACGCCCAAAGAATCATGACAGCAGGAACACGTTTTTGGAAACTTGATGGTAGGGTCACTTGGAGCAGCCAGAGAGTCAACCGCCCGCCAACAGACACACGCGCTGCCTCTCTGCTTTAGATCTCCCCGAAGCTGCATCTCAAAATAAAAGACAGGAAAGGGTCTTGCTTACACGCGTCTAGCGCAGGTAGCCGCCAGAAGTCGATGTCGCGTGGGTGGTGCTGGCGTTGAAGCGTTTAATTTCCCCGAACCTGGGTCCTCGTCCCAGGCAGGCAGGTGCGCGTCCCTCCGAAGTGGCTGCAGGGTGCTGGCATTAGGCCCGTCCAGGCAAGCAGCCCGGAGGAGGAGGAGGGGAGCGGGAGGCGGGGAGGGTGGCTGGGGAGGCACCGTCAGGGCTCCGAGCAGTGCCGAAAGGAGGCGAGGCCGGTCAAAGTTCCCAGGCGGTCCCAGCAGGAGGTTGGACACTAGAGGGCGATGCCCGGCTCCGCAGAGGAAGCGGGGGTATAAATAGCAGGCCGAGGGCTGGAGGAGACAGCCCGGGAGCAAGTCGAGCCGGAGCGAGAAAGAAACAGCCAGCCAGCCGCTGAGGATTCGAGCCCGGCGCAGCCTCAGCCTGGATCTGGCGGGCCCCCCGCCATGCGCCGCGGCCCGCTTTAGCTACTCGATGGAGCCGGGCAACTTCTACGAGGTGGACTCGCGGCCCCCCCGGAGCAGCGCCCTCCAGCCGCACCCCCCGCAGCAGCGCCACCAGCCCGCCCTGCCTTCCTCGCCCGCCGTCGCGGTACACCCGCACCTACCTTCGCACGCCCAGCAGCAGCAGCAGCCCGGCGGCGCCTATAGCTACCTGGGCTCGGCGGCGTCGGACCTCCCGGACATCTGCGAGCACGAGAACTCCATCGACCTGAGCGCCTACATCGACCCCGGCGCCTTCAACGACGAGTTCCTGGCCGACCTCTTCCAGCATAGCCGGCAGCAGGAGCGTGCGGCCAAGGCCGGCGGCCTGGAGTACGGCAGCGGCGTCGGGGCGGGGATGCCGGGCGGCGGGTTCCCACAGGGCAGCGGCGGCCCGCTCTACGGCTACGCGGATAAGCTGGCCCCCACCGCGGCCTACGAGCGCCTAGGCGGGGGGGCCCCTCCGCTGCCCGGCCTGCGCCCCTTGCTCATCAAGCAGGAACCCCACGAGGACGACGAGGCCGCGGCGCTGGCCGCCCTCTACCCGCCGCCCCCGGGGGGCCCCAACTGCAGCCACCTCCAGTACCAGGTAGCACATTGCGCCCAGACGACGGTGCACCTGCAGCCGAGCGGGCAGCCCACGCCGCCGCCCACGCCGGCCCCCAGCCCGCACACCGTCGCCGCCCACCACCAGCACCACCACCGGCTCCACGCCGGGGCCGCGCCGTCGTCGGGCAAGAGCAAGAAGTCTCTGGACAAGAACAGCAGCGAGTACCGCGTGCGCCGCGAGCGCAACAACATCGCCGTGCGCAAGAGCCGCGACAAGGCCAAGCAGCGCAACGCCGAGACGCAGCAGAAGGTGATGGAGCTCAGCAACGACAACGAGCGGCTCCGCAAGCGCGTGGAGCAGCTCAGCCGCGAGCTCGAGACCCTGCGCGGCATCTTCCGGCAGCTGCCCGAGAGCTCGCTCGTCAAGGCCATGGGCAGCTGCGCCTGAGCGCTCCGACGACCGGACCCGGACTGCCGCCGCCGAGCTGCGCAGAGCGGCCCTGGGCGCGCTGGCTCGCTCTCGATCCTTCGCTCTATGTCTGCTGCAAGCGGTGCTCCGAAGCCTCTCCCGGGGAGGTACCGGGGCTCCGACGTGACTGGACTTTCCCCTCGGGGAGCCCTTCGCCCGAGAACTGGAGGAAAGGGGAGGGGGCTGACAGCGGAGCCTCGTGGTATGTGAGAAGGCCCACATTTCCCAGGTTATTACTGAAAAACTGGTTTTGGACGCGCTTGCGGGGTTGAGAACCCAAACCGCCCCCTTCTGTGCCTTAGAGGGGGGGTGTCCTTCATTGTCAACTGTTGGCTGGACTGGACAGGTGATGTTAAGAGCCCTGGCATCTCAGGCGCACCCCCTTCCCCCCAAAGACCCCAGGCAGAGGAATTAGGGGTCTGCCAGAAGGAACTGGAGTGGGTTTGTGGCGAAAGGGAGTGAGCAAAATGTGTCACAGATGTGCCTGGTGGTGCTTTTGGGGTTGGGGAGTCTTCAGGTGTGAGGAGGAAAGAGTGTCATGGGGGATGCCACTGCTGCTTTTCAAAGAGAACCCCCTTCCCATCTTAAAAGGGGGGCAGGCAGGTTGAGGAAAGGAGGGAGAGAAGGTGTGGACATCTTTTTCTAATTGTCAAGTCATTCCACCCCCTTGGACAGAAGTTCAGGACCCAAAGGGAAACGGCTGCCAGCTTTGGGGCAGGCTGGGTCTCCTCCACCCTGCAGAAGAGCAGCGTTTTTGTCTGTACTGTATGCTGATTGTGGCGAACCCCCTAACTGAAAGACCTCTGGATGTGGGAATGGACAGGTTCAAGCCTCTCAAGTTCTTGGCTCCTCTCCCTCCGCCCCTGCCCTCCTGTCTGTGCCTTCTGTACTGTGAAAGCCAAGAGGTCCCCTTGGTGTCTGCTGACCCCTCTTTTATTATTATTAATATTATTATTTTGTATTTTATTGCTCAGATCCTTGCCATCTCACCAGCTGGGACTAGTGGTGTCCTATCCCTTTCTTTAAAAAAAAAAAACTTTAAAAAAAACTACTGGCTTCCAAGGCAGGGAAGCTGACATTGGAGCCATCTCTAGCTCCAACTCCAGTGTGACCTGCACGGATTCCCTCTTGAAGGCAGGGAGCGATTGGGTCTCGGACACCCATTGCACTTGTAGGCACAGGCGTTTGGCTCTGGGATCCCAGAGTTTCCATTCTTAGGAAAATGAGGGGAGACTCTTCTGTTTTGCTCTGACCTCCACTTGGACCCCACGTCCCAGTAAAGCACTTTTAACCAGCTGGTGCTTCTCCTCTTAAGAAATAGCACTGAGTTTTAACCAAAGTGCCAATTTTAAGTACTCTCAGTACCAGGTAGAAAAATGTTTAAAAGTTTTTCTTCTTAAAAATGAATACCTGAAAATTAATGTTTTTATATATATGGTGTATTTTGGAGCAAAGATCCAGACCTTTATACACCCCGGTTTTAAAACTCATAAATAAAATGTAAAACATCCTGCCATAACCCTTTTTTCTGTCTCTTCTATTATTTTGGGACTATATGTGAGCAAATGGATTTCCCAGGAATGTTTCTTAACCAACTGTCTAAAACATGTAATACTTGTTACTAGATTTGAGGGGGAGGGGAGCAGGGAAATGCCCTTAGCTTGTAACCCTGGGTAGACACTTACTGGGAGTAACTCCCAGGGAACTACGTGGGCTTACTCCCAAGTAGATATGTCTAGGATCGCTCTGTTAAGGATCTTCCATCCCCGTGCATGCTTGCATGGAAATAATCATTGCTGAACATAGTTGGACTTCCTAAACGTGTGGGATTGGGCTGTAAGTGTGCTTGTGGAACAGAGGAAGTGGCCACAGGGCCCAGCTTTGCTTAGAAGGTGTATTTCAATAAGATTTTAACTTGCATCTAATGAATTGAACCACAGAGGGATACAGATCTTCCAACCATAATGCTTTGTAGAAGGTAAAACTGCCATTGCAAACTGCAAATTTTATCATGAATAATTCATCATACATTTTAAATACATTGAAAACATTGAATTCTATATTTATGGTATTCTTTTTCCCATTTTTGGCTGTGATGCTTATGAGACATGCTTCAATAGCATAAACAAAGCTGGATCTGGCTGCTCTCCTGCTGCCCTCTCCTTACTGTACATCTGGCAATGTAATAAGGTCAGCCTATTTTTGTAAAAAAACTTTTGGGGGGTGAAAGGGTAAGATGGTTAAAGCCATATTCTTTACCGAGTCCAAGACATGTTTGCTCAGAAGTTCAACACAACACCCACTTCTTCCACGTAAGCATGTTTAGGATTGCAACTTTAACCTGTGATGTAATTGTTTATCAAAATGCAGATAGCACAGGTACATTATTTTTGGGGAATAAGAGTGGACTTGCAAAGAGCCACTTGCTGTGGCCAGAAGGCCTAGTAGGAAACCCAGCAAAAGTCAGTTCTCTGAGGCTATGCATGGTTCACAACGCTGGATGTGGGCAGGTGGGCGTCCTCTGCAAGAATTTTGAGTGTCTCATTTTGACTGAGAGGCTGTGGCCACATCTGTGGTCAGACATTAGTATTTACAAGCAGCTGTGGGAGGCTTTGAATTTGGTTGGAGAAGTGGCATGTGGGGGGTTAATCCCTTTGCTGTGTTATTTCCCTTTCCTGATGCCTAAAGCTCTTGCTGTAGGATTAAGAACAGTTTGGGGAACTGCCTTGTGGGGTAGGGAGGAGGCCAAGAGTTGAAAGCTCTCTCTCTCTGCTGCTTCCCCAGTCGTACTCTGAGTCCACTGCAGCTTCTGGGTAAAAGTGAAAAATGTCATGAGATCTGATCATGCTGTTCCTTTATATCCTCATTTGCAAGGCTAGAGTTAGAGGGCAGGAGTTAAACATAGAGAAGCAAGGCCAGTTACCTTTACTGGGACCAGCGCTCTGAAGCCCTCAGATCATCTGTTGCTGTTCCTTCCTGGTTTAGCGGCTTATTTGAGCAACCCTGCTTGCTCTGTCCATTTCCTGCAGAATTAGGCTGCCTTTCCTGCCACTGGCTCTTTAGCAAAAGAGAAAAACGCAAAAGCAGAGCGATCAGCCTCTGTTCCTAACATTCTTCTGTTTGTATTCCTAATTTTTTTCTGCCCCTATCCCCACTTCACTCCAGCAAAGTCCAGGGTTCATAATAAGGCAGGACAAACCTGATCACATTTAGCTGCCTCTTGGTGGCACCGATGTCTGTGCTTCACTTGCCCACTGTTCATGTTAAAACTGCACATAAAGTCACCTTGGGAAGTTGTGGCACCTCTAAATTGCCAAGGAAAGGTTTGCTTCGTTCAGTGATTCCCAAGGAGTGTGTCTTGAAAGGTCAAGGCTCCATCAGAATGAGGAGGCCCCCATGTCGCATTGACTACTCCCCTTTCACTAATATGGGGCAGCAGTTACATCACAAGAAAGTTGCACTGGAATTCCCTCATACAGCACATGTGACACCTGATAGGTCTGGGGGATTCCCTGTAGCCTCACCATTTCCAGAGAAAATGGCCCCATCCTGGCTGACGGCTACCCTACAACTGAAAGGGGGATGCTGGCCCAGGGTCTGGGGAACTGTTTGAAAAGATCCAGTATATAATAATATCAAATTCATTCTCTCAGTGCTCGTCCTTATGGAGCCAGAATGGCAACATCTGTGCACAAGACAGGAGGCCTTAGCAGACTCAGGAGAACCCCAAGGTTGGAAAAGTACCAAAAATCTTTAAATGAATTGGAGGGTGGGGAGTCTCTAAAATATGAGGATTGATTATACCCAGCGGCTACAGAATGCTCAGTGCCTACTGGGGGCAAAAATGGTGGTGGGGAGGGAATGAAATGGAGTACCTCAAGAAGGGCATGGCTGGCTGGAAATTTGTAGCCCTTTGTTGTGGGGTCCTATTTGGACATCTTATTGACTATAGAGGGCAATATGCCTTTTGGTTTAATCTGAAATGAGGATTGTTCCCTGGTGACCAAACATTTGGGAAACACTGATCAGTCATGAGATTTAAGGTAGGGGCAGGTAACCTGTCTCAAGATGTTTGTGGCCGCTGGAATGGCATTCACTTCTTTGGGAAAGGAAGGAGGATAAATAGTTGGTTATGGTAGAACAGCAGAGCGAAAGGTATGGGCAGAAGGAGTCTCCCAGGAAGAACAGCTGGACTCCCCCCTCCCCAATTCCCGACTGGGTAATCTGAAAAGGCCCTTTGTAGAGGAAAAGCAGAGGAAGGAAAGGGCAGCATTGCTAGCTGTTGCTCTTGTTTTGTACTGCGGTGCAGCCTTTGAAACATGAATTTGGATTCCTGCATTCAGCAGTGGGGATAAGGGGGGGACTCTATAGTCTTATAGATACCTTCCACCTTTACTACTCTGTGATTCTATAAGGGTGAAATCCCTGTGCTGGCTGGGGCCTGTGGGAGTTGTCATCCAAAATATTTCAAGGGCACCAGAGTAACAAAGCATTTTAAAAAATATTCTGCATTTTAAAATTACGTGCATAATACAAGAACATAAAACCAATTAGTGCAAGTGTACATACTGACAAAAGAGAAAATGTATCATGTTAGTGTGCCCTGGAATGTTCTAGCATTCCAGTGCACTATAAATAAAGTATTTATTTCAGCTAAATGTGACTTGTCTTTACTTCTGGTTCAGAAGGCCATGTTCTGAATACTTCTATAACCATCACTGAATCCTGACGGTGTTGGAGATTTCCAGTACAAAGCAATACATTATTTTGGCGATAGATTTATTAACTACCCCTAGATCATCACCTGCAGTAGTTAATAATCTTCCCCAAGATTGTTTTGGATTGAGTGGAATGATGAACCCTGTCATTTCCTCCACAGTTCCTCCATTTTGGTTCTAGATGGCCTTCATCAAGACAGGAACACAGGAAGTCGCTTTCTACCAAGTCAGACAATTAGTCCATTTACTTCAGTATTGTCTGCATCAGCCTTCCCCAACCTGGTGCCTTCCAGATATTTTGTACTACGTTGTAGTCCAAACATCAAAAAGTCACCAGATTCAGGAAAGTTGGTCTACCCTGACTGGCGGCAGCTCTTTGGGGTTTCAGACAGGGTGTCGCTCAGTCCTGGATGCCAGGGATTGGACACTTGTAAATACAGCATGTGCTCTACCCTTCCTCCAAAAACCAAAATATATGTAAAAAAGATGAGCATGACAGTTGTGGCAAGTTAACCACTTTTGAGCCCATTTCATTCATTGTACGAGAGTTACATGAATGGGACTTTGGAAACTGCACAGCTTTGGAACTCAGAATGTGTTTTGGAGGTACATGTTCCACATCTCTGCAACATACCAAATAGTGGTGAGGAACGTGCCTCATAGCATGTGAGGAGGGTTTGTCCACAATGCTGAGTAACCACATCCAGCCCACAGACATCTGGGCCTAGAATGAACAGCTCCAAGGGCCTAACACACGATTTCCAGGCAGAAGTTCCACTATTTTGCACTTCCAGAAACGAAGATCAGGCTATAATAGTGGCAACCAATGTTTTTACCTGCTGATCTTTGCTCACTGCTTTGTAGGGGAGTGCAACAAAACTTCCGTCATTGCATCAAACAGTCAAGAGCCTGCAGAGAGAGAGAAGGGGAAAAAACCCTGTTTCTGGAGCCTTCTGTGGGGTTGCCAAGGAACAAAACTGTCCAGGAAGTTCTGCATCAAAACAAAACAAGAGAAATCCTCCAGAATGAGTTCTAGCATGTTCTGTATATGGGCAACTGCAGTTACTGGCCTTTTTCTGCTGTAGCTCTCAATGGGCCACCTTTACAATCCATGGCATAATAGATGGGCTACTGTAATCTGGGCAACAGGGTTGTCAGGCCTTCAGGTCAAAATATGGCCACTGTAAAAATAATGCTTTGCCAAGTAGGGCTGTTGGCTGTCTTAGCGGCAGAAGGGACAATTGTTCTTTTGCCCTCTTTACCTGTGGTGCATACAACTGCCAGACTGACTGCAAGAGGAGACAAGTGTGCATTAAATGTGCATATGCTAATTTACATGTATAGATGCCAAATTGGAACTAACTGCTATAATTTAATTAGAACTATAATACACACACACACACACACAATGGGAACGATTATCACCAGGTGAGCTGCTGTGTGCCTGGTCAGTCTGCTGCCCGGGTACCCACTGTGGAGGGGCAACTTCAAGGTCCCTGCCAATGTCCTCCTTATGGTTCTTTACACCGGAGTTGGACCATTCAGCCCGTCAAATAGAGGAGTGTACTCTGTAAAGTAGGACAAATGACCACCCTAACCACAGCTCTTACCAAGAGGGTCTGCTTTTGTTTCCTTTTTCCCTTGAGAATGGGTCACCCCCACCCACCCCCTCCGCTGTGCCATGGATTGACTCCCCATTGAGAAGGGCTGTGATGGCTTATGAAATGATGGCTTCTGCTAATACAAACTAAGTTAAAGTGAACCATCACAGCTGAAGAAAGCAGTAGTGTGTCAGCACTTTGGGCTGTGACCATGTGTCAGGGCCCTTGCACTCACTTCACAAACAAGTTACTAGCCCACAAGAATTCTAACTGGGAGTCTTTTAGTCCCAAAGGAGGAAGGCAACCTGCTTTTTGTCTAGCTATTCTGAAGGATGATTCTTACTTGGCTGTGGCAACCAGGTAAGTGGATTATTATTGTTATTATTTATTAAACTTATATACCGCCCCATAGCCGAAGCTCTCTGGGCGGTGCACAAGACTAACATCAAAATACAATAAACACATATTAACAATTTAAACACATTAAAAGATTTAAAATTTTAAAAAATGAAACAATTCCAACACATACTAAAACATATTAAAATGCCTGGGCGAAGAGGAAAGTTTTAACCTGGCGCCGGAAGGATAGAAGTGTTGGCGCCAGGCGTATCTCCTCAGGGAGGTTGTTCCATAAGTCAGGGGCCACCACTGAAAAAGCCCTTTGTCTTGTTGCCACCCTCCGCTTCCCTATGAGTAGGCATTCGGAGGAGGGTCTTCGATGTTGAGCGTAGTGTATGGGTAGGTTCATATCAGGGGAGGCATTCCATCAGGTATTGTGGTCCTGTGCCGTGTAAGGCTTTGTAGGTTAGAACCAGCACTTTGAACCGGGCCCGGAAACATATAGGCAGCCAATGCAAGCGGATGTTAACAAGCACAGGCTTTTGCCTTATGAGATGTACCCGCACATCTGAACAGGGACTGTGCAGCTGAAAATCAAATGTTCCAACATATTTTGAAGCCAGAAAAAATACCCTTACAGGTGCCTTGACTTTAGTCTCTCAGCACTGATGCATCATCTGTATTGTGGTTCCAGAAGGCTTCCAAAGTGCATTTGATGGCTGTGATAATACGGCTTAGTTTCAATTTCTCATTTTTCCAACAAGTTCATTTCCCTCTATTTCCACGTTAGTTTGCTGCTGCTGCTATGATGATGATAATGATGATGATGAAAAGGCCTCAAGAAAATTTATCAGCATTTTAGTGTGAATTTTTCCTAAAACACATTTTTGCAAAGCATATTTCCCCTTATATTTATGTTTCCCTAATATAATGCATTTTTGTATGTTATTTTCACTAATATATGCATTCTTATGCATACTTTACCTTAGTATATACATTTTTGTATATATTACTGGACAACTGAACAGCAAAATTCAGAGAAGTGTAGATTTTGAAGGATGGCTGTGTCTCAGTTTGCATCAGAGGTGTAGTCATCTGGGATCTCAGAGGAATCTTAGACCCTTTACTCTTTTGGGAGCAGGGTCCCTCTGTCTCCAGTGTCATATGAGCCAATCAGCATGAAAGGGCAGCATATTAGCCACTGAGAAGAGTCTTCTACTTTACTTCCTTGCCCTTTCCTGCTGTTTGGAGCCAATCAGATGGAAGGAGGTGACTCAGTTACTGAGAAGAGTAGGTAACATTCTCCCTTTTTGTGCTGATTGGCTCCTGTGGACATCTGTTGTTGTGGGAGAAGGCATGTGTGTGGGAAAGACTGAGGAGTGTGGAGATGCTGACAGAGCAACCAAGTGAGTGAGGGGGCGTGACTATGGGGGTGTGTGACATGATGATCATGAAAGGACCCTGCACTTCTGAATTTGCCACTACACTACTGGATTGCATAGTGTTTCTAAAAGTAGATTTGCCTTTAAATGCAAATAAATTTCTTCTCCATCCCTAGGTACAGCCTTCCTTCTCATTCATTCTCACTCTTTCCCCTACTCCCATCCACCCCATGGCAATCCTCACTGCAGAAAATCAGTGCCAGCCCAGAACTGCAGAACCTTCTTTTAATTATTATTTTCAACTGTGGGGATGGGGGAATGACCCTGCCGAGGGGATCCTTCTTGGGCAGTTTCATCTCTCTTGCTATTGGATCAGAATGAAGGCAGAGGTGTTTGTAGAGTGCCCAAACGACAGAGACAGTGTTACGCCTAGGGATGAAGGAGAAATTTGGTTCCGTTCACATTTTAATGTAACTTGCATTTGCCAAACCAACACATGAACTGAGAAACAGGTACCCTTGGAAATTTGCACTTCTCCAAATTTTGAGATACAACTAAAAATATGTGCAAAAATGCTTATATTTGGGGAAAGTGTGTACTAAAACATTAATGAAAATATCATACAAAGATGCATTCAGTTTGGGGGATTGCTTGTAAAAATGTGTATTCTTAGGCAAATCCACATACAAAAACAAGTATGTTAGCAGCTATTCTTGGATATTTTATACAAACTATTCTGGGGGTTTTTTTTGTAAACTGCTTAGAGGTTTTATTTATCATTGGGTCATATACAAATTTTGTTAAATAAATATTAGGAGAAATGTGCACTTTATTATGTGTTTATTTATTAAATTTATATCCTGCCCTTTCTTCCAGAAGGACCCCAGGGCGGCTGATGGTTTTTTTTGTGAAGACATTAAAAAAAAAATCGTACTGGTGTGGAAAAGTAGTGAACTAAATTTAAGACTGGAAAAAGGAGGAACTCAGAGAGAATGTAACTTACCAATTTGCACTAGTTACCTGTCAGGGTTTGTGGGACAGAGGGTAAGGTCCGAACAGTTCTTCAGACTGTTCCTTGCTGACTGAGTTTGCTGCTGCATGAGGATGCTGGCTGAGAAGACTCCGGGGAAGCCGACTGTCCCCCCCCCCCAGATTTAGCAGGGTTAGGGTTAGGGAAGGAAAAGCTGCCCTGAGCTGCTGGTGGGCTGTGCCCTTTCAGCTTCTCTCCATCCTGGCCAGAGCTGGGTGCTCCCTCCTCGGGTGATGCTTCCTGCTTGCCCCAGCTTGCCTGCCTCTCTCTGCTCCCACCCCCTCCTCTGTCAGTTTCCAGTTCTTCTTGTCTTTCAGATTTATGACTAAAGATACTGGTGTTCCTCAGCTTCCCTTGGTGGCTGGCTGATGCCACCTTCCCGAAAGGGGGCTGTGCCCAGGTGCGGGGTTGAGTGCTGGGATTAGCATCGCTGGAACAGTGAGGGGGGGATGATGGCCCCACCCAGAGTCCAAGCACGGATGTCTCCTGTTTGCAGCAAAAACCTTTGCCTCACAAGGGGTGGAGGCTGGGGGAGTAGCTCGTGCTTGCTTTGCCTATTCAGCAAGCACCATGCGTATCTTATTTGGCTTGTGTGGCAGCCAGCTGGTCTCCCTTAGGGTCCACACTGCCAACAAGGCAGTGGGAGGCAGCGATTGATTGGTTTAGGCTCCTCCCCCTGACCTTGACACACACACACACACACACACGTCCCTCTGTCAAAACCCAAAGTAAAAGTAACACCAGGAAAGTGAGATAAGAGGTCATCAGAGAACCATCCCAAGCCAGCTTGGCTTGTTCAAGTGCAGATGCCAGAGGAAGCCAATTGCAGCGGTGGGAGGTGTCTAAAACCAATAAAGACCCTTTTGCCTGGCAGGAAAAAGCTGGAGGTCAGATAAACTCTTCCCTTTCCAAACAAATGCAGTCTAGGAAGAACAGATGCACCCTCCCCTCAAGCTGCCAGGGTGCCCAACAGGAGCAGAGCCAGGCCAAGGCATTTGGCAACAAGATGGCGACCATCCCCATTCCATGTACAGAAGTTGACTGGACTGGTAACTGGAAATGATGTCAGTGCTAGCAAGGGCACAGCCCCCTCCCCTGAGGACAGCTGGCTAGTTCAGGGGATGCCACGGTGTGTGGAGCATGTGGCTCTGCTCTCTAACGGAGGGGGGATGGCCAGAGGATCTTGAGGCTGCCGCCTCCCAGCAGCTTCCTGTTTGTTGCTGAAAGAGTTTGGGTGGATTGTGTCCTCTGTTGTCAGTCCATGGCTTTCAAAGGACCTGAACGGTGGGTGGAGTCGAAGGTGGAGCCAAACAGCTTTTGTGAGGTTAGGTGATGCACTCTCTGGTTGGGCGGGGGTCTTCCTGAGTTGGGTGCAATTGTGCATGGAGCTGAGAGTGAGATCCATACAAAATACATGTAATCCCACCCACACCCACCCCAAAATCTCTGGCTTAGCAAAAGATTTGATACAGGATTTGAGACAAAACTGATACCTACTGGACAAATGGAACACCTGATGGTTGACAACCAGGCTTTGTCAGCCTCCCAATGTTTTGGACCACCACTCTCATTGCCCTTGCTGGGGGGCTGATGGGAGTGGTAATCTAAAACACCTGGAGGGCACCAGGTTGGTGAAGGCTGCATATGAGTAGCCACAACCTGTTTGTGAGATCCTTACCTCTTTAGCAGGAAGGATGGTTTAATAATCACACCTGGGCCACAAACAACTAAGCATGCAAATATGTACCAGATATTTGTGTTACCCCCAGGAGTGGGAATATATCTCCCTGACTCACCTCCTGGAGTTTGATAACAGTGTGGAATTATTTCTTTGACAGAAGTAATCCAAGATGGAATGTCATTAATGAAGGCTTGAAAATAAACACGTTTTCTTTGAAAAATCAGGAAGAGAAGCAGATAAAAAGACCCAAATGATCTAGTTTTGAAGTCCCACCTGGAAGCCACTTTGCACAGTCCCCTTTGGATAAAAATGTAGGCAGAGGCTTTTGACCAACTCAGAGCAGTGGTCCCCCTGGCTCTGCCTTGTACTCTGGGCAACATATCTTACCCCAGTAACTACTAGGGTGACAGAAAAAGGGTTGTTTTTTGTTCTCTGGGCTATGCTTTGAGCAAATCAGTTAATTCCTCCTCTCTTTTACTCTCTAGAATAGAGACAGTTGGGTAACACAATTCCCAGCCAACCTACTTTGGGAAGTGAGGAAAGTCTGTCAGAGTTGGTGGTCTGGTGGGCAACTCCACCTATTCTGCTCAGAGTGAGGTAAATGGAAACGGACTGGCTTCAAGTCGATCCCGACTTATGGCTACCCTATGAATAGGGATTTCATGGTAAGCAGCATTCAGGGGGGGTTTACCATTGCCTCCCTCTGAGGCTAGTCCTCCCCAGCTGCCTAGGGCCTGCTCAGCTTGCCACGGCTGCACAAGCCAGCCCCTTTCTTGTCCGCAACTGCCAGCTGGGGGGCAACTGGGATCCTTGGGCCTATGAAGCTTGCCCACGGCTGCACAGGTGGCAGGGCATGTAACCTCTGAGCCACTCACTGTGGGGGTGGTCTTGAGCTAGCCCTTGACACCCAGGAGACACGAGCGGGGATTTGAACTCACAGACTCTGGACTCCCAGCCAGGCTCTCTTCCCCACTGTGCTATACCAGCTTGGAGGGGGGTGCCTGGCCAGAATTAGAAGCTTTATACGGACTAAGTGAAATGCTATTGGCCCCTGTAGTCACCTGACCCCTACTGGGTTGGCAGCTACAGTACCACCCTCTAGCCATCTGCAGTGGTGGTGCTGAAGTGGAGCATGGGCAAGCTACTAAGGTAGTGTAGAGAGTGCTTCACCTGGGTCCTGTTGCTTCAGTTATTGGTTCAAGGACCCTAACGCCTGTTCGCCCACAAGATTGGCAGTGTGGGCCGGTGCACATTGGAACTGGTAGGGTGGAAAGCAGGAAAGCCAACAGTAGGTGGAGTCAGAGCCAATGACTGATGGAGCCACCTCCTGACTGGTTGTAAGAAGGCAGGCAGGTGAGGGCTGACTCAGGGCAAACTGAAGGTTGGTAGGACAGTGCCCCATTTGCCCAAATGCGCCAGCCGCCAGTGAATGTCAGCACCTCCCCAGACCCTTGGCTGGAGAAGAGTCTGGTTCCCTCTATTGAAGGACTCCATCTGACATCCTGGAAACTGAGAGGTGGCCCCAGAAAATGTTGACATTATAAAGATCTCCTGGACAACTTTTGATTTCCTGGGAGATTGTGCTCCGACCAGCTAAAAAGTGGCACCTTGTGATCCCCGTCAGGAGTGTTGTTTTTCTCAGTCCAGCATAATTCATGCTCCTCTTCAACATGCTGTTTTCAATCTACTTTCTAGATCCTGCTGTCCACAAGGGTGGATGTGGTTACTTGATACAGTACAAGTTTGAAAACCTTCCCTGTGGTCAGGTTATCCAAGCCTTTTCCTCCTTGCAAATGGCCCAGGTAAATGAAGATTGGTGATTGCAATTTTGGTATAAGTCCACCCACAACATCATTGGGCAGGTGTGTACACAGAGAGAGAGAGAGGAGGGGGGGGAGAGAGAGAACCTACGTTTTAATCAGTTTTTGAATGGACACACTGGAAGGTAATGTAGAATCAATCTGCAATGAGCTTTTATTTTCAGCATGTAATCAGTTGCAGAGGCAAAAAAAATATGCAGTAGATCTTGACTGTGTGTGCACCATGAAGAAAAAACAAGTACCTATTCAGTCCCCACTGATTCTAGAATAAAATGTTGTGTGTACACAGCCAGTGACAGCAAAGCGCTCAAAGGTCTGTGCTGGTGGCGATGGCAGTGATGGGAAGAGGGAGCAACAACCAGCAACACACACACTCTTGTGCCTGCATCAAGCTTTCTTTGTTTTTAGCCGTTGTACCTCATTTCCCATATTTAATAACTAGCCTTTGGGAAAGCCAAACCTGGCAGAGGAGAGAGCTGGAACAGCATTGCCAGGCTGACTCATGGTGCCTCAGGAAACCTAGCCAGAATCACACTGGCTTATCGCCAACATCATAAGCCTATGAGATAGATATCTCCATCTGTAATGGGCAGATTGGGGGGGGGGACTTGTGAAGCATCATCCATAACGGGTGGGAGGGAGGGAAGGCTGGCGTGGTCTCCCATTGGCTCGTCTTCCAGAAGCTCCCTGTGAGGTTCTTCTGCTGACTTGGCCAAAGCAGTGCTTTCTCCGCTGCAAAGGAATCCCAGGCTCACTCCTTCTAATCTTTCGTATTTCCTGCTTGTATTCTTCATTCTGCGTGTTCCAGCTCCGCGGAGAATGACTGATGAGTACTCCCCCAAAGGAAGAGAAAGTTGCCTTATCTCTCGCTCGCTCTCTGTCAGGCCGGGGGTGATTACTAACCAGGAGCGGGCACAGGACGGAGCCAACAAGTTCAGCCAGCAGAGCTCAGGATGACTCCCATCTGCTGCTCTTGCTCCGCAAGCAGCCGAAGGCTTCCATGCGCTCCGGTTCCGCCTTGCCTCTTCCTTTCTCATCGGGCGCAAAAGGTTGCGCGCGCGTGCAGTCTGCAAACCATGCAACGCAAGTGGCGGCGGCTGCTCCGTCCCTTCCTTTTTGAAGCACGTGGCTATGGCAAAGACAAGAAGAAAAAGAGGACCAGGCAAGGCCAGCAGATGTTGTCCCCCCTCCCAAGAGTCTAAGAGCAGCCTTTGCCAACCTGGCACCCTCCAGTTATTTTGGTCTACAACAGCTCCTATCAGCCCCAGCGGGCACGAGCACAGCCATGCTGGCAGGGGCTAATGGGAGGGGTACTCCAAATCATCTGGAGGACAATAGGGTGGGAAGCTGGAGCTTGATGCTTTCTGACCAAAGGCAACTCTTAGGGCTTATCGAAACGGAGCGGGATAATCCACGGTTTCCATATTCGGTTTGTCATCTCTTGACTATTGTCACCCCAGGTGGCAAACCCTATTGCCTTATTCATAGATTGATCCCCTCTCCCTTTGTCAGCCCAAGGACCACACATTCCCTTCTGAGGGCCAAATGCCCCCAGTGGCCGGGGCCAGTAGCAAAAATTGGTGGAGCAACAAATGTCAATTTTATTTATTTGTCTATCAATACATTTATATACCACTATTTCATTTAAAAACATCAAAGCAGTTTACAAGTAAAAAAAAAAAATACAGTCACAACCATTAAAAATACAGTAAAAATAAAGGTCAACTATTGCAAAAATTCTTAATTGCCTGTATAAGGCTGGTGGAAAAGAAAGGTTTTCAGCAGGCATTTAAACGTGAAAACAGAAGGCGCCTGCTGAATCTCTGTTGGCAGAATGTGCCAGAGAACTGGGTCAACAAAGCTGAAGGCTCCATTTTATGTCGATATAAAATGAGCCTCGCCAGCTCAGGTGATGACCAGAGCTGCTCCTGAAGGTAATCTCAATGACTGAGCTGGGATATAAGGGTTCAGGCGGTCCCTAAGATGGCCTGGGCCTCCGCTGTTTTGCCTTTGCACAGTCAGCTAGTTCCAGCACACACTTATGCACCCCTCTCTATCTGCTATCCAGGCAAACAAGAAGCATCATCAGAGTTCACAGACACCTCCTTCCCAGAGAAGACTCAAGGAGGGTGCAAAGCAGGGCTGGTGAGCGTGTCATCTGGGGTCAGAGAGAGATGCCTTGGGGGCCACACTTGGCCCTCAGGGTTGAGCTTCCCCATTCCATCCCTGCCCTGTCCCGTCCTACCCCATGCCTGTTGACAGAGGTGGAGAAATACTTGATTCAAAGATGTCACATCACCACACCTTTTCTTTTACTGGGCATTTCAGGTGGGAGCAGCAGATGTGTGGCTGCTGCAGTTTATATCAGTTGCTCCACATTCTCCATAACAACCAACAGCTCCACACTAACAGGTTGTGTATAATTGCCCAGAGGTCAGTCCCACTGAATTCAGGGGGGCTTACTGCCTAGGAATGTGGGACTGCATCCTAAACTTCCTTGGAAAAAAGCCCGTGTGCCGTAATAAATCTTTCAGCTGAAGTGCTGGGGATGTTCCAGAGCAGAGGTGGACTGACTTCAGGACCCATGCGTATCTACCTTGTCTTTTACTAGAACTTTGAAATCCCCCAACCACGGGTGGGTTCTGCAGACTTGGAATGAGGGGCCAAGATTCCTCTGAGCACATATTTAGCTCAGGAATTTGTTGTCAGGACCAGACCTGATCTCTCAGTCCTTTTCACATTCAAATCCACTCCTGGTTTCTCACGCTTTCTTCATTTCAGCAATCTAATTTACAAAAAAAACCCACAACCCCACCCCACAAAACCCTAGCCTCTTTAAACCATTGGCAGACAAAAGCGCTTGCCGTTCTACTGCAAATGACCTTGAGATCTACCAGGAGATCCCAGTCTGCCTTCTGCTCACCCCAGTTTTAGAGCAGGGGTTCCCAAACTTTTTTCTCCACACATCATTTGAAAATTGCTGAGGCCACTTCATGATTTTTCTGCCTGTTGTAGCAATGGTAAAGTGCTGTGCCAGGAGCTGCATGATTTTAAATTTCATTTGTATTGCTTCTTTAATTTCATATATTGTATTTAATAGTATTACACCTTGCATTCCATAGAATTGAAATTGCACCTGAGTTTGTTTGTTTGCTTAAATGGTTTATTTCTTTGGGCCATTTTCTCCCCATTTATTTACTTCATGGCTCAACTCAGGGTACAGGAATATGTAGCTGCAACAAAGGTAGATAGAATCACAGAACCATAGAGTTGGAAGGGGCCTATAAGGCCATTGAATCCAACCCCCTGCTCATTGCAGGAATCCAAATTAAAGCATTCCTGTCATGTGGCTGTCCAGCTGCCTCGTGAATGTCTCCAGTGTTGGAGAGCCCACCACCTCCCTAGGTCATTGGTTCCACTGTCATACCGCTCTAACAGTTAGGAGGTTTTTCCTGATGTTCAGTCGAAATCTGGCTTCCTGCAACTTGAGCCCATTATTCCGTGTCCTGCACTCTGGGACGATTGAGAAGAGACCGGGCCCTCCTCTGTGTGACAACCTTTCATGTACTTGAAGAGTGCTATTATATCTCCCCTCAGCCTTCTCTTCTCCAGGCTAAACATGGCCAGTTTTTTCAGTCTCTCCTCACAAAGCTTTGTTTCTAGTCCCCGGATCATCCTAGTTGCCCTCCTCTGAACCTCTTCCAAATTGTCTGCTGCATCCTTCTTAAGGTGTGGTGTCCAGAATTGAACGCAGTACTCAAGATGAGGCCAAACATTGCTGAACAGGGGGGAACTGATACGTCACACAATATGGAAACTATATTTCTGTTAATGCAGGCTAAAATAGCACTTGCCTGTTTTACAGCTACACTGCACTATTGGCTCATATTCAGCTTGTGGTCAACAACAATTCCAAGATCCTTCTCGCAAGTAGTATTGCCGAGCAAAGCATCCCCCATCATATAATATCAATGAAGAAACCTCTTCAGCAACAGACAACATGAAATAGACCAATGCAGCATTGACCTTTCTCTCAGTAAACCCCCCAATCCAAGTTCTCTTTCACATATCATCAATAAAGATGTATGAATTTATATTGGCTTGGTATATAAATATTGGCGTATTTTCTTTTTCTTCAGAGATTTCGCCTGGGGGAGTGGAGTGTTTGAAGAAGAGAGTGAACTCTCCCAAGTCCTGACCTCCATAACCTGGCATGTAAGATAATGACAAAGCATTACCACCACTCAGCAATACTTTTGCAATCCTGTCTTGATGACTGGGAGAAGATGGCCACCCTTACCTCCTTGCCTATGTCATTTTAGCCACCAGGAACAAACAGAGTAATAAATGTCTATGCGAGTACTATCAATGGTCTCTGACCATGCTGTGCAATGACACACATTGGGGGTCCTTCTCAATTGCACACTTCTCCGCTTTTTGCCAACACCAGGTCCTAAACATTTGGGCACTAGACTGGGCACTCTCACCAAAGCCACTTCCAAACATTCCAGAACCAAGAAGCTAGTTGATATGTAGGTGTTTGGAGGTGGCTTTTATATTGGCAAAGTGGGTGCCCTCCATGCAGATGTGCCGGTTGCAGCAAACAGAGGAAGGGATGGGCGTTGGAAGCGGTCACTGGAGATGGGAGTGCCTCCACACCCCAAGGGGGGAATAGAGAACCTCTTGTGCTTAGAGGAAACGCCAGATTTGGGCCTGTCGTTCCAGATCCGGGAAGTGATCTGTGCAGAGGATGACTGCTTCTGCACCGTCTCTTTCGTTGGATTAGGAAAAGAAGCATGACTTAGAGGTAGACAAGGAAGGACAAAAAAGGAGACAAGCTTCCCTCCCTGCCGGAAGTGGGGTGGGGGTGGAATCTGTTACCACAAAGATGGTACCAGCAGAATACACACACTGCAAACAATTATATGTATAATTTTAATGTTTTATATCTTAATATACATTGCCATTGTGGGTTTTAATGTCATTTTAATCGGTTTTATAATTGTATTCTATTGTTTACTGTTAGCTGCCAAGAGAACTTGTGTTTGGGCTTTGGGGTCATTAGTGGAGTATAAATTGCCACACACACACCCAAATAACAAGGCAACTGACTCCATTTTGCCCAGGTAAGACCTCACTTGCAGGGCTTAATCTAGCATTGCACATCAATTCACATGACTCTTGCCCGCTGTGGATGCCACTGCAGGATTAAAGCAATACCTTCTCCACCAGAATGCATAGAAACAGGGTGGTTCTGGTCCTTCCCTGATCTCTGCTGCCCATCTGCACTGTACATATAAAATCATGACTTCCCCTAAAGAATCCTGGGAATTGCAGTTTGTTGTTTGGTGCTGAGAGTTGTCAGGAGACCCCCAGAGTAGTTTTAATGACCAATCCCTCTTCCCAGAGAACTCTGGGAATTGTAGCTCTGTGAGGGGCAGACGGCTCTCCACTCTCAGCACCTTTAACAAACTACAGTTCCCAGGCTTGGGGGAAGCCATGGCTGTTTAAAGTGATATGATACTGCTTTAAATGCATAGTGCAGATGAGTCCTGCTTCTATGAATCTCCAGTATGAAAACCAGTGCTTTAAACGACCATTTTTGGATGATGCCTTGTGTGGATCACTGCTAAATTTTTTGAGATGCAAGGTGATTGAGGATAAGGAGTAGTAACCCCCCACTATAGACTAGTAAATGTATGGGTGAGTGGGCTGAGGATTAGCCTTTGTCAGGCTGGTGCCCTTCAGGTGTTGTGAACTACAACTCCCAATGTTTGTATTGGCTAGGGCGGACAAGATCTGGAAGACATCAAGCTGATGAAGGCTGACTGAGGTTGCTCAGGAGCAGAGCAGCAGCCATGAGGCAAGGACCAGGAGACTCCACATCTCCTACAGGCCTTTGAGCTGGCAACCTAGGAAGCTGCCACAGTGAGTCAGACCATTGGTCCATCTGGCTCAGTACTACCTAGTCTAGTAGCTCCCCAGGATGTCAGACCAGGGTCTCTACGAGCCCTACATGCAGAGACCAAGGACTGAAACTAGGACGTTCTGCATGCAGACCAGGTGCTCTACCACTAAGCTATAGCCCTTCCCCATAGCTGCCAATCAAAAGCGTCCCATATCCATGATGTCCCACTTGACTCCTCCAGGTAACACCCAAGCCCTCTCAGAGGCCCAGAGAGACCCAGACCACTTCCAGTTTTTGAGGCCCCTAGGGCCATAATACAAATTAAAAGTGATGGCACATGATATATGCTTCAATTTGGATTCCTGCATAGGGTTGGACTCAATGGCCTTATAGGCCCCTTCCAACTCTATGATTCTATGAAAACAAAATAAGGCATAGAAAAAAAGTGTGAGACATAATTTGAATATTTTTTATTTTAACCAGTGCTTTTCTGAACTTTTCCTGCGCAGATGCACAATCTAGCTTTCGTGCAATGTCACAGTTGATATTAAGAATGGTGAGCCAATTCAAATGCCCTAGTTGAATAGCGATCACTCTTTCCTGCTTCAACACATTGAAAATGTCTTCACCTGAAGCCACTGATGCAGACAAACTGATAAAAAATATGCAGTGACGAAATCTGTATCCATTAACAAAACAAATTGTCTATTTACCAAATCACATCTGCTTAAATCTTTAACTCTGATCTGAGAGAATATGCCGCATATTGGTCTGATGCATATAAAAGAAGGTGCAAAACTTATCAAATGCCAAAAAATCAACAAGTGTCTAAATCTGAGGTCTCCTTTGAGCTTGAGGCCCTGGACAATTGGCTCCCCTGCTCCCCCGCTTCCCTGATTGTCATGGTGGTGACACCACCTACTCAGGCAGCCCACTGATTTCTCATCATGTGACAGGATTATTAAAACATCTGTGTCAGGCTTGAGCATTGCCCGGGCAACTGTGAGCATGAACCCTACTCTTATCCAGTAGGTCTTAAAAAAACACATGATCAGCAGTGGGGGTGGGGGTGGGGTGGGCAGGGTAGTATTTTGACTATGGCACTGAAGATGGTTCCCCCCCCCCATGCCATTGGCGAACCACCAGTCGGAACCAGCCACTGAGATCGGCGAGGAGTTGCTCATCTTTATAGACAGCCAGAATCTGCATAGATATAGCTGAAGACCTTAAGCTTGAACATGCTTTTCCCTCTTCCCTCCTGTTCCTTTTCTCTTGTCTGTCATGTCTTTTTATTATTTAATTAATTGATTGATTTAATTTATGGATTGCTTCACATGAGGCACTCCAAAGCGATTTACAATACAATAAAAACATACACAGAACAATTGCATGTGTCAAAACAGTTAAAACATTTGCATATACCAAACAATTTTTATGTATATAAATTCAAATCCCCTACAGATACCAGCTGGTATTGTGAACCTGAGATCAGGCGCCATCTTTGTACTGCAACCCTCTTTGGTTAAAGGGTAAATGCCACAAATAAATAAGCAAACAAAGCCATTTCCCCAGTTAAATTCTCCCCATGCTGCTATTTGCTGCATCGGGCAAACCATATAGGCACTATGTACACACCCCTGCAGGTTTTGCCCCAGGGTGTAATGAGTAGCTTTGGGGTTAAGTTTCAGTGGAAACACAGCACGAGAGAAAATGGTTCAACTCCCTCCCACTGCTGCTATAATCTGAAATCTTACCACCACCACAGGTGCCTTGGGTGCTGCAGCTACTCACATTTTTAAAAAAACTACAACCCATAATGAGACCCTGTTCATGGATCTCCTCCATCTCATCTAGTTTGGCTCTCAGTGGCGAGAGGAAGGCAACTCTTATTTATTGTTGCTCAGTGCCTCGTTTCAGCAGCCCAGGGTTCCTGAGTCAAATCCTGAGTCAAAGCAAGCCCTGGAGTCGAGCATCTGATTTAGGCTCTAGGGTTAGTTGAGACAGAGTTTCCTTTCCCTTTGGTTATGTCTGTACAGTTGCCTCTGATAGGCATCTCAGCCAGTTCCTTTAATTTGCCTTGATTTTCATAACTGGTTAGCAGACACACTTTCGTGGCCCCAGACAGTCTGAAAGAAAGAGCTCTTCAGAAACTGTGTACGTGGCATGAAAGACAGATCTCGGCAAGAACTGATCTGCCGAGATGTCTGCTTGCAAACACTGATGTGGCAAACCTGGGAGGAGAGACTTCAGTAGCAGAGGGTCTGTAAGATAGAGATCTTCACCCATACAGAATAGTTAGGGTGACCCCTTATGAAGCACCAAAAAAAAAGGGCAAAAGATGACACAGGTTTGCATATGCTAATTTAAATGTATAGATGCAAATTTAGGAATAACGACTAGAATCTCAGTAGAAAATCTTTCATTATAGCGGGGAAGAAGACTGTGACCTCCTCAGTCTGCTGTCCAGGTGCTAGCTGGTGCTCCCCCCTTGTGTGGTTCTTTAAATCAGTCTTGGACTGGATAGTCATTCAAATAATAAAGACAGAGAACTGTTCTCCATCTACCAACAGAGAATTGTTCTCTAAGTAGGACACAACTACTCTAAGAATAATGCAGGAGTATTTAAATGAGTTACTGCACTGTCTCCATTCCCAAAACCATGGTAGACTATGGCTGCACAGCCATGCGGCTCTCATTCAACCAGGGGATATTCCCAGCAGTATGGGACAGCATGCCAGAGGCAGCCAGGGGGCTACTGGCACAGCACGTCACGCTTCATCTTTGTCTCCAGTGCTCCAAACCGCCAAAGCACTTTTAAAATTGTAATCCCATCCCCTACAGATTTGTGCTTCCTTTCAATTTTGTGCCATAAGCAAACCAGATGAGCTTGCCTTAGCCTTGGGCGGGGGGGGGCATACTTTAGCACCCATCTACTCTAGGATCTGTAAACCGCCTGGAGTAGATCTTGCACAACATTCAGTGACATGACTTGTTTCCAAACTGTGATGTGAGACCAGAAGGGCCCAGAACACAGAGGAGTAACTTGGTAGGGTACAGATGGTCGCTTTTCTATTTCCCATACTGTAGAATAGCCAGAGGAGTTAATTATATTCAATCTGGCATTTTCTCTTACAGTTACACATGTACAAAACCAGGTCAGCCCTCATGAGAAAGAGACAGCATTGTGAGTTTAACTCCTGCTTACGGTTTTTATAGGGCCCTGTGGCAGAAAGAACAGTTGGACAGAAGCCAGACATGACCCAATGGCCTATTAGCCAGGGTTATGCTGAGTCTATCTTAACTGCTAAGGAATGATTCGGCTTGTTTCTGTAAAGTGTTTGCTTATGTGGATCCCCTGTCCCTGCTGTGGTGACAGCTTTCCCACCTGCATGTTACAAATGTGGCTAGGAGCCACGGAGAAATAATTCAAGAGATTCAGTTTGAATCCTTGATCTCAGTTAATAAAAGGGCTGCTCACAAAGGGGTGTATTGGGTCCCCCCAGAAAATGGATCCTCTGATTGGTAGACTGGGTGGGAACACCCTGATGTTTTAAGGGGAAAAGTTATTCCATTCTCAACTACATCGTTTTGTTTCATTTCTCTGGAGGCTAGTTCCTAACGTATCCTGGCTACGTGTCAGCCGTGGAGATATATAGCTGAGCTGCAGGCACGTTCCCCGAAATGTTTCAACATTTTATTTATGGAAGGAATTAATTTTTTTTTAAAAAATCATTTGCCCAGATAACATCTAATATGTCATGATTATTGTTGTAAAATAATGACCGCAAGCAAAAGAAGAGTGAGGAGTTGCTGCTCACAGCCGCTCTGGGGGTGTCAGTGGGCCACTGAAGGGCGGGACGTAGGTTTCGGAAGGGATAAGATAAAAATAACAACTCACAGCTGATCCTGGGAACAGGAATCTGACAACAACCAAGGCAAAGGACAGTGGCTAGCTAGTTTGGATCAGATCCTAATGAATGCAGTGGGATAGTGGCAAATTCAGGAGTACAGGGTTCCTTCATGTTAGTCACGGCCACCACCACCCCTTTCTACTTTTTGCTTCTGGGTTGAGAATGAGATCCTTGTTAAAGCCTTCTCCCACAACAACAGACATCCCATTCTGATTGGCTCCAATCAGCAGGAAAGCACAAGGAAGCATGTTAGAAGACTCTTCTCAGTGGCTAACACTCATGCTGATTGCCTTGTAGGTTGCTGGAGACATAAAGATCTGGTGGGACCCTGCTCCCAAAAAAGTAAGGGGTCTAAGACCCCCTAAGACCCCAGATGACTACATCCCTGCAAGACTCTCTGAAGAGGCTACACACAATGCAATGAAGGAAACTTCTGACACACTGTCAGGCGCAGCTAGGATTAGAACTGGGGGACAAGCAGAGTTTATGTAGTCAGAAAAGATTAAAGCATTGCAGAGTGCATTTCACTCACCACTGTTTCAGTGCAAAGAGCCCTCACACCACAAGGTGTGGAGGCTTCCAGGTCAGAAGTGTGGTGCAGTGGCTATATAATGACAGACTAGGACTGTGGAGGCTAGCTTCATATCCACCACATACTGATGAAACATAGTGAATGATCTTGCACCATCCACTTTCTTTCAGCCTAACCTACCTCACTGGGTTGCTGTGAGGATAAATTTGTGTGTGGAAGAAACATGTATAGTGCTTTGAGCTGATTGGAGAAAAGGCCGGATATAAATGTAATAATCAACAAACAAATTTAATTAATTTTTTTCTTATATTTATATCTCACTTTTCTTCCATCATGGAACCTAAGGCAACATACAGTAGGGCCCCGCTCATATGGCGGGTTCCGTTCTGGACCCCCGCCATAAAGCGGAAATCACCGTAAACCGAAACCCATTGACGATAATGGGACGCAGCGTGCGAAAATGACGTCAAAATGGCGCGCGACAGAAAAAAACCGCCATAAAAATGGAACAAGCACCTTAATGCGGGGACTTTCCCTAATTGAAAGCCGCCGCATTAGCGAATTGCTGTAAAGCGAAGTGCCATAAAGCAGGGCCCTACTGTACATGTGGTTCCCTGGTCATCATCCATCACACACTGGCAAGACCTGGACCTCCTTAGTGTCAACAAAATGGTACCTTTAGATCATACCCTGGCAATGTTTCCAAACAGACGTCAGCTCGATAAAGCCTCCTAATGTTTCTACAAACTATGGAGCCTCCAGATCTGCGCTCTTCTACCCCTTCTAGTGAGGGCTTTGGAGCTCTGGAGGAGAAGACTGTAACAGTGTATGATCCTCCCAGGGCCCAGCATTTGCAGTCACAGAAGTGGAGTGGAAATAGTGCCAGATCACCAAGTACTGTTGTGTGGCCGGTGCTGCTACCTCCTCCTTGCCCACCTTACTGTTGCGGGTCACATGGAGAACGTGCATCCTGAGTCACCACCAGTGAAGAAAGCCCTGAGTCATTTGTGTACAAATAGGGAAAAGGAGAAAGAGAGAGATGTTCTTAAGGCCGTCCAGTTCATGGCTAAGATGGAACATGAACTCAAGCACAAACTCAGCACTCTTCTCTACTGGTCCCATGATGGACAGATTACAGGAACCCTTCCTAGATTGGCTCAAAGAATGGGTGGGTGGGTTCTAGCACAAGGAGGTGCAAGATAGATTAGAATCTATGGGTAGATCTGTGGCTGCTTTGCAGTGGATTGGAAAGAATTTCCAACTCCCAGGGCCCGTGCATACGACTGTATAATCTGCAGTGTTACAGCTTTGTGTCCTCATTAATTCACCGTTGTCCATATGACGTTGCAAGCTAGTACGGATTTTCACATTCACAAATCCTCATTAGAAATAGCACAGAACAACCCATATGCTTTCCTAAACTGATAATCAATCGCATTAACGTCTGTGTGCTCGGATGCAATGCCACAGACTTTCCTGCAACAGGTGGTCCATGGGCATTCCTCTGTCATATGCCAAATCCCTTGTCTCCTTCCCACCCAATAGCATATCCAGAAACTTGTGCACACATGGAATTTAAAATATATATACATACGTTTCTGCACCCTTTCGAAAAAGCGTGCAAAAAGCAAACGACCATTATGCACCAATCACTCAAAAGGGGTGGACTTAGGGGAGTGGCCAATGCTAAAGCAATTTACATTTTAAAAAAAGCCCACACATATGGATGCTTGAAATCGGATTTTCACAATAATCCGACCACAAACAGGACGTGTATGGATCTCGAGGCGACCAACAGAATATGGAAAACATGGATTTTGCAGATAGATATGGATGGGCCTCCAGTTGTTTAACAATAGCAACAACAAAGCATCTTTACCTATCTACATTAGGTTGCTGAAATGTAGAAAGCTAACATAAGAGTGGGCTCGTGTGAAAAGACTGTGAGTTCAGTTCTTGTACCAAAAATAAATACTTCAGCTCAGAAGATGCTCAGAGGCACCCTGTTCTTTAATTCTAACCACATGTCTTTTGTACTTGGCTCTTTTTGGCAGATCTTGGTGTTCTAGAACAAAATTAAGTTGTCCTGACAAGCCTGAAATCTGGCCACCCATTTTCCAGCACACCTTCCATTCATAAAGGATGCTGGCCAGGGCTTGTGAATTCACATGCATTGTGAATCCCTAGAATGCAGCCAACACTCAGCCTGGAAAACAGAGACCAGTCTTCATCAACCTGGTACCTTTCAGATGTTTTGAACTACAATAACCATCAGCCCCAGCCAGCACGGCTGTTCACTAAGGGCCCTCCAGAATACCCACATGCATTCATGATTATTTGTGCTCATGATGGTATCCGGGCAATTGTACACAATCCCATTTCAATTTCAGGGTGGACATTCTACCTCATTTCCAATTGGTGCATGTCCTAGAGCTTCCTGCTGAAATCCTAAAATGGTAGAGTTGGAAGGGGCCTATAAAGCCATCCAGTCCAACCCCCTGCTCATTGCAGGAATCCAACTTAAAGCATCCTGTGACTTTTTATAGCACAATTTTTTCCAGTTTATTTTTTGTCCCACTTTTGTTTCACTATAGTGCAAGAGTGCCCTTCTAGATAGCAATAAGGCAACAACATTAGGGAAGCATCACAGAACAACTAATAAAGCAGAATTATGTGTGGATGAAATGAAATGGACTGCCTTCAAGTCGATTCTGACTTACGGCGACCCTATGAAAAGGGTTTCCATTGCCTTCCTCTGAGGCTGAGAGACAGTGACTGGCCCAAGGTCACCCAGTGAGCTCCATGACTGTGTGGGGATTCGAACCCTGGTCTCCCAGGTCGTAGTCCAACACCTTAACCACTACACCACACCACTAATCCACTATTATTGCATCAATGACATGTTGCAGAATATGCATGGGGGACATAAACAAACATATTCCCAACTAAATCTTGTAAACTCACTTGAATTCTCTCCAGCTGTCTAGCTCCTTCCTCACCTGTCTTCAGCAGTCATTCCATCAGGCTACAGAAGAAGGAGGGAGATAGGATTGCAGGGTCTCCCTATGTGTTCTGCTAATACCAGCTCTATCTGGCTCCTCCCTCAACTGTCATCTACAGCCGGGGCCACAGAGAGCAGGTCTGGGCCCCCCAAGCAAGGGTGGACTAGCTAAAAAATCTTTATACTTTAATCTTTTATATCATTATATCATTTTCTTTGAAATTCACCGATTTTACAATAGATGTCAAAAACAATTGACAAATAATGATACTACCGAGAAAGACAAAAACATATGCAACATACTTGGGTCCAGGGCCCCCTTCAGGACTGCCGAGCCCCAGGAATTTGTACCGGCTCCCCCTCCCTCTTGTTGGCCTTGTCTACACCAGCCATTCCGTCAAGCTATTGGAGAAGGAAAGATATAGGGTTGCCGGACCTCTCCATCAGCTCTGCTGAAACAGCAGCAACGTTTGGCTTCAGCTTTCCAGCTGGTCATTACCAGAACCCTGTGACTAAGAAATTGTGCCTGAATTTCCCCCCCCTCCTCCCTCCCAATCACTTTTTCTTTTGTATAATCCCTTTCAGATTATAAACCTGAGAGTGGCAGGGAATATCACTGACACTGTAAGGCACAGTGGCAGATGTCCCTCCCTTTCTTTGTTCCTTTCTTTTCCTGAAGAACAAGATGAAAATGCTTTAAATAAATAAATAAATGCATTCAAAACACAAGATATAAAAAATGAGCCTTGGTTCTCACAAGCTGCAAATGGAGAAGTGGTAACCCTGTGCCTAAAAGGTAACATTTCAGACGGCTCACATATATAGGGTTTCTAGGCTAGCCTTCTGCCTGACAGCCTTGTTTTCTATGTGTAGGTGTGTTGTTTTCTGTTGTTATTTATTTATTTATTCCTTATTTTCTACTATGTGAACCCCCAGCTGCACTCTGAAATGGTGCAGTCAGGACTAGGGATGGTCAAATCTCTCAGTTTTGCTTTCTCTCAATTTCTCATCATTCCAGCCTTAAGTTCCGTTCACCACATTTCCATATCAGTTTGTGACTTTGATTTTAGAAAGTCCTCACAAAAAATCATCAGCATTTTAGTCTGCATTTCTCCTAAAACACCCATTAATAATTGTATGTTATTTTCTCTGTCCCATCCCAGCCACACTGTGCAAGCATCAACTGATTCAAACAGATGCACCCACCATATCAATCTGGGCTTGCCATCTGCTCGTTTGAATAGATTTATCATGCTGGTTTTGCCTTAAAGCAGGATTGGTCATGTTTTTTTTGCCCAAGAGCTGCATTGAGGGTTGGCCAACCTTCTGAGGGCCCTCTGTTAGAGGTGGGTGTGACCAAAGTAGACAACACACTTCCTTGCACATACACACACACTCACTACACATGCAACACACATGCATTCAGACTGGTGGGTGGATAGGCAAGCAAGCAGGCAACCAGACAGACACATGCAACCTCATTCTCTGTGGCCCCTGGTGCCTACTGAAGCTGCTCCTTTCTTCCATTCCATCAGAATTTCTTGCTTCCTGTTCATTTCAGAACAATTGGAAGAGGCAGAATTTTATGTAACAACAACAAATTGATAAGCGTTTTCTATTTTTAAAAAAATATTCTTTGTTGTGCCTTGAGGACGATTTCCCCCCATTTGTCTGAAAACAAGTTGGCAAGATTCTGCCATATCAGTGCATTTCTGTAATATATGCATATTTATGCACACTTTCCCTTAATGTAAACATTTTTGGATTGGTAAACTTTATTGCAAAATTTGGACAGGTCCCAATATCAAAGGACAGGTGCATTTTGGTTCACACAATTAGATCAGATTTCTCTCCTCATCCCTAGTCCAGCCTCGGGTTTATCAACTCATTTTCTCCTTGTGAAAACCAAGCACAAGGTTCTCAGGGTTTCTTTGATGTCCACCTTAATGTCAGAATGTACAGTTTGTACGACGTGGTTTCACCACAGAAAGGATCAGTCCAGCAACACCAGTTTGGCAGCCCTGCAGGTCAAGCTCTGTCCTGGTCCACTTAATGGTGTAACCCCCCCCCCCGCAGCCTGGCTGTCCCTGTTCTGCCCTCTCAATGACCCTGGCTTTCAACTCAGCAAACCTCAGCATGTAGGGCAGACTTTTGGGATTCAGTCAAGATGAAACTCAGATGGGTGTGAAACTTCGGGAGGAAAAAGATGTAGGAGGTTTCACATGATTCTCCTCTGAGCTGGAGCTGATGGTGTCAGAGAAAAAAGACAATATGTGTCCAGGAAAAAACAAGCTCCTTCTCTGTCTCCAGGCAATGCTAGGTAGTATTTCCATATTCTGCCTCCTGATTCACTTGCTTGCAATTACCCACCAGGTGTTCTAGCCAGCAGACACCTGTCGTGGTGGCTCCAGGGCAATGGAGATATTTTGTGCTTCAACCATCCTTCAGTGACGCCTTCCTTTAGCCGGGTGAGGTGTGCAGGTTCCCTCAGTTCTGCCTCTGCAATAGAATTGCCTGGCCTTATTGGGCAACATTTTCCCATCCCAGTGCCAAAAGAAAAAGAAAAAAAGAGTTACACTTCAGTCTTTTGCTGATCTCCCAAGTGCAAGTGGCTCAAAGGGTGTAAATGTGAACACCCTGTAAAGCAGCGAGTGGACTTGTTTGCAGGGGACAGTCATTGAGTAATTGCTGCTGTGCTGCATCTCAATCCTTCTCACCACCACAGAGCTTCTGAAAGTAGTTGGCATTAGCCAGGTAGGTAATTTATTTATTTAAAGAACGTATATACCACTTTTTACTTCTGTGGTGAAGTTATCAAAGCCGTTTACATATAAAATACAATAAATTATAAGCAATAAAATCCAACTGTTGTTGTTATGTGCCTTCAGGTTGATTAAGACTTATGGTGACCCTATGAATCAGCAACCTCCAATAGCATCTGTTATAAACCACCCTGTTCAGATCTTGTAAAAAATCCAATGAGTAAAACCAAATCAAAATAGCGGCGGGGGGGGGGGAAGGAATCAATACCAGAACAGCAAAAATGGTCAGGGGCAAGTTTATTGCAGAAGTAGGTTTATTACAGAACATGGGGCAGGTTCATTACAGAGGTTTTGCCACACTGAACTCTTGTTCCTGATGAATGTGAATGGCAACCATTCTCTATATGCTCAAAGGCACCACTGGGGTAAGGACTAAATCTGCCTGGTGTTCCTGGTGGTCTAGAGTGGCACAGGAGCCCTTTGCACACTGCCATTTCCAGCTTAAGCCAATGAAAGACATCTTCCCTGACAGTGAAGGTATCCACTGACACAGCCAGCCCACCCATTAGGCACAGTCAGGAACAAAACTCAAAACGCTATGTGTGGTGAAAACACTGCCCATGCCTCAAGACACACCATCTCTACAGTGAAGTATGGTGGTGGCATCATGCTGTAGGGATGTTTTCATCAGCAGGGACTGGGCATCTTGCTAAAATAGAAGGAAGAATGGATGGAGCAAAATACAGGGAAATACTGCAAGAGAACCTGCTTCAGTCCACTAAAAAACTGAAGCTCGGGAGGAAATTCCCTTTTCAGCAAGACAGTGATCCCAAGCACAAGGCCAAAGCAACATTGGAGTGGCTCAAGAACAAAAAGGTGAATGTCCTGCAGTGGCTCAGTCAGAGTCCTGATCTCAATCCCATTTAGGGTCTGTGGCGCTTTTTGAAAATTGTGGTCCACAAGCGACGTCCAACCGACCTGAATGACCTGGAGCGAATCTACCAAGAATAATGGGCCAAACTCCTTCTGACACGATGTGCAAAGCTGGTACATACCTACCCCAAAAGATGTAAAGCTGTTATTGCAGCGAAAGGTGGCTCTACCAAAGATTAATGTGTGTGGGTTGAATACTTATGCAAGCAACATGTTTCAGTTTTTTACGTTTCTTACAAATATTTCCCAACATAAAACCAATGTCACCTTACAATAATTGATTTTGAGTGTCAGTGTTTCAAAATCAAATATCATACAGAACAAAATTACAATGTACCATTTGTAATTCAGTAATATGAGAGCTTTGTTCAGGGGTCTGATTACTTTTGCAAGCCACTGTATGTCTTCAGAGTATAATCATTTCCAAAGTTCCATGGTCCAACAAGGCACGAGTTCAGGGGTTGCTTGCAGAAAAATTCTGCAATTCCCAACAGCAGCGCAGCCTCACCAAAAGGCAACTTGCCCATCACTACCATTAGGTGTAACTTCTGTCATGACCCCAGAGTCCAGCAGCAATCGAGATCTGGAGTCAGAGGCTGTGCAGCCTCCTGCTAAGGAGGCAGACCAGGTGTAGGGTTCTGAGCCTGGTGCTGGAGATCAGGAGACTACAGAGACTGATAGACATGAGCCCCTAGAAGAACAGAGGAGATGTGCCCATCTTCAGGCCACAAGGGGGTGCAGCCTGGAAGGGGTACTCTGGGGGAGAGGTGTAAAAAGGTTCAGTCTGCTCTTGACCTTTCTTGGAGTAAGTTGCTACTCAGAGCTGTCTGTGACCCTGCAACGTCTGACTTGCCTTGCTCTGTGGGTTCCAGCATCAGATGTGAACATGACACCCTACCATGGAAGACTGTTCTAGGGTGCAAGCCCACTTCATGCAGGACAGCGGCACCTCCCACAGGCCCAGAACCCCCCCGCAATGCACTGACCATGTGCCTTATAATGTGCCCTGAACCCTTTGAAATGTGCAGGAATTCCATGGCAGAAAATAGTGCAGAGGTGAGGAACTTCAGGCCCAGGAGCTGGTTGTGGCCCTGCAACCCTGGCCCTTGGGACTCTCCCTAGACCATGCTCCCTGCCCTCGCCACACACCCCAGGACTTTGCTCTGTGCCCTCCTCCTCAACTGCTTTTGCCTGGCTGGAATTTATTTTTGGGCTGTGATGATGCCTCTTGCTGGCCGGGATGGAGAGATGGTTGTGCAAAAACCTCTGATTTTTGCATGACTGCACAAAGCAAGAAGAGGGACATCTGTTGTCCTATCCACTTTTGCCTCTGGCCCCACCCACCACTGGCATGCGGCCCCTGGAAGGTTGCCCATGAGGGAATGCGGCCCTTGGGCTCAAGAAAGATCCCCCACCCTTGCATGAGGGGCTGCTCAGCACACAGACTGGTTGACGCAGGATGCAATTTCTCTCCGCATTTGAAAGCCATAGCTCTGGCATTTAAATGTTCTCATTCTAGGGAAGGTTTCATGCCCCCCTCCTTTTGCAGAGCAGGACCTTCTTCTGCTTTTCTCTTTGTGGCTTGTTGCTAGACCTGTGTCCATGCCACCAGCCCACAGTACTTCTGCGCAATCCAGACTTAGCCCAAGTGAGAAAGCAGAAATGTTGTACGTAGCAAAGCCGTTTCTCGCCTCCATTTCTTCATAGGCCAGCTTAAGCTTCTCATCAGCTGCTTTAGCCAGTTGATGAATGCAAAAACGGGAAGGAAAAGGTCATGGGGGTAGCTCCACTACAGACTAAAACACGTTTAACAGTCATTCCCTCTTCAAAGGGACGGCTAACAGAAAATTCTCACCATAAAGGTTCATGGCGTTGAAAGTGCTAGAAAACGAATATCATTTTGTACTCTTGAGATGGGGGCACAATTCCCTCGTGATAGAACATAGGAAGACCTCATGGACATTCAATGAAGCTGTATGTTGGAGCATTCAAGACAGACAAAAGAAAGGGCTTCTTCACACAGCACATAAACGATGGAATTTGCTCCCACAAGAGGCACCAATGGCCACCAACTTGAATGGCTTTAGACAAATTCATGGAGGATCAGGCTGTCAATGGCTACTAGCCATCATGGCTGTGCTCTGCCGCTATAGTTGGAGGCAGGATGCTTCTGAAAACCAGTTGGCGGAAGAGTGCTCTTGCACTCAGGTCCTGCTTGCGGGCTTCCCATGGGCATCTGGTTGACCACTGTGAGAACAGGATGCTGGACTAGATGGGCCCCCTTGGCCTGATCCAGCAACCAGGCTCTTCTTATGTTCCAATGTTTTATCATGTGGGAATTGTTCCCCCTGTTCCTACCTGGTGCCTGCTTAGTCCATTAGGTGGCCCAGATTCTCAGCTTTCATTTTTAAAAAAAGCTAGTCTCTAGCCCTTGTGGATCCAGAGACAGAAGACAAAATGTGGAGGCAGTTTTCTGCCCATTTTGCCCAGACTTCTAATGCAAAGTATTTAGACTTTTCATCATAGAGATGACCAGGGCTTTGGAGTCATTCCAGTCTCCATCCATAAAGCCCATAAGCTGACATCACTTCCTTGCCTTTTCTTTTAGAGCTTTGGCAGGCACACGGGCTGCCCACAAGTAATTTTTTGTTGTTACCGCAGCTGCCCTTTCCTTCATCAGGTGGCGGCTCCTGAGTCCCAGGCAATTTTGAACCCAAAGGGATCAATGTAAGAGCATACTTTAGTCATAGAGGGGTCCTGCTAATCTCATAGAGGGGTCCTGCTAATCTCTTGTCTAGTCTACAACATCAAGTCCAAAGTCCTTTCACAGTTTCTGTAAAAGATTTAAAACCTTTTATCTTGGGCAAATCTAATACCACACCAACGTTTTACAAAGGCTTTGATTCATAGTTTATAATAACATTGTCCTGTGTAGTACACTGCTACAAACTGTATTGATCACATATTATAGCCATTCTGCAACTGTGTTATCCTATAGGTTTTTTTAAGATGAGCTAAAAAGATAAGGAGTGAATATTAAATGTAGAGGGACAAAATATATCTTTTTAGAGAAACAGATGTGTTAATTACTGTAGTAGAATATATGATCAGATTGTCTCTTTGGATGTACTTTTAAATGTACTTGATATGTGCTTTTTGAGACTAGTAAACTTGTATAACTTACAGTGCAATTCAGTACATGTCTACTCAAGAAACTCCATTGGGTTCAATGAGATTTACTCCCAGGTAAGTGTGTATTGGATTGCAGCCTTAATTATTTTTTATGTTTGTTAGATTTTCTATGTGTATATATATATATATATATATATTTAAAAAAGAGATATGTAGAGGAATTCAAATAGATTTAATTAATTTTCTTTCACTACCTCATACTGAGGATATGATCAGAATTTGCCATAGCCTTGGAATATATTGTTATCGGACTTCCGGGAAGGGTGACTTCGCTTGTGCCTGCTTTTGAGACGGGCTCCCGCCTCAAAAGAAGCTTATTCAGATATAAATCAGTCAGAACATTTTTTTTTTGACTGGTGAAATTTCTCCCGGGCAGGGAGAAACGTAGAGATCAACCTCAAAAGCCTGTTTTTGTTGGGAGGACTGGATTTCATTAATTTATGAGAAAAGGTCCAGCCAGCAATGCCGGACGGACTTCCGAACAAGCTCTATCTGATTAATGCGATACGTTTATCTTTTCTTCAAAGAGAAAACGGACTAACAGGCAAGCACCCTTCTTTCTATTATTTTTTTTACTTGGTTTAAATTGTTGCAGCAAAAAGAGATTTGTCAAATGAATCAGCTTTAAAGAACTTCTGGGTGAGCTATAACTCTTCTCTGTTATTCACGAAATTAACAGCTTATCTCTGTTTCTATTGCAAAAAGCTGTCCTGGAAGTGCATTCTAAAGATATAAACAGAAGAGGGATTTCTATTCCGAGGAACATTATATTGTCTGGGACTATTCTCTTTTTGGTCTATTTTATTTTGACGAATCTGCTTCTTCACGACGCCACTAACTGTTTTGATGCTGGGAACTAAATTTGTTTTGTGTTCTTGAACATAGAGAGATAAGGCAGGCTGCTCTGTTTATACTGTGATGTCATCAAGCCTGGAATATTAACCCAATTGTTGCTGAAATAAGAAGTGGTTCTTCTTTATTTTTGTTTTGTTTTGTTTTGGTGGTTTTAAAAATGGCAATCAAGAAAGTGGCTGAGAATCTGGAATTATGTTTCAGAAAATAATGGATGAGATTGAGATAATGAAACAAACCCTGCGACAGGGCAGTAAGGAGCTGAAAATTGAACTGAGCAAAATGACGCAGGAGCTTAAAGAAATAGGGGATCCTGTGAGAGAGGAGAATGAGATCAGAGATGAGAAAAGAAAAAATTAAGGGAAGATACAAGCCCTGGAGATTGGAACAAATGTGGAATTGGAAAAAGATCTGGAGTTTATGGATATTAGAAATAAAATCTACTGTTTGGAATTTAACGTTATCTCTGAAGAAATTAATGAAGATATTAGAGATAAAGTTATCAATGGCTTGGATAATCTTCTGGACTGGAATGACGTGATGGAGCTTGATATAGAGAAAATCTATGGAATTAACTGCAGCCATGTGACAATGGAAAAACTCTCAAGAGATGAGCCAGTGCATTTTGTAAAAAAGAAGAACACAGATATGACTTTACAACAATATTTCAGCAACTTATTCAGAATTGATGGCAAGAAAATATTTGGGATAGAGGAAATTCCCATCAGACTCTTATTATATGACTATGGCTATGACAGCAAGATTATTATGGAATACTGATAATGGAAGATTGGACACTGAAATTACTGGACTTAACAGGACTATTGAAGATGGAAGATGGAATTAATATGGATAATGGAATAATGGCTATTGAAATTATTGGACCTAACAGATTTTGATGAGATGGATTAATCGATATGTTTATTTGGACTATGGTTATGACAATAAGATTATTATTATTATTAACGAGATGGATTAATCAACATGTTTATTTGGAGAAAAATTGATAGATATATTTCTTAAAGAATTGAAACCTCTCTTTGACTTTTTGTGGAAAGAATAAAGTAATGTTTATGAGATTTGATGATTAATTAAGATAACTACTGGAGGAAAGTGATTTTATAATATAATTTAAGAGACAGGATTGTTATATGTTGTAGACCTACAACTGATTTGATCTGTGACAAATGGGAAGTCAACATTTTATTTTTTTTGTTTAATCATTTTTGTTTTGTTTTGTTTTTTGTCTTTGAATGTTTTATGATTTTGTTTTGTATGTTTTATGAAAATTTGAATAAAAATTATTGTAAAAAAAAAAGGAATATATTGTTATCGTACCCAGTTAAGGCTATTCTTTGTGCCTCATTTAGCATAGATGTTCATTGTAAAGTTTCTCAAGTCAGTGAGAGATATTTAATATATTTTACAGTCTTCTGTACAGACAAACATTACGATATTGCAATGCAGAATTAGTAAGCTACAACAGATGTTAAAGAACTATAAGGAACAAAATCAGCAGGGAAATACTGTTTACAAAGTTGGACCAGAAGCACAATGGATTTAGATCTAGAACTTATCTTATAGTACTTCTAAAATCATTATCTGAATTTTGACTTGTTTTTAACAGTGGAAGGGCAGGATATAAATCCTCTTAATAAATAAATATTCCATATTATTGGAAACTAAAGTCTAGGCATTTAAGGCTGAAAATGTAAGGTTTAAAAAAAGAGAAGATTACTCATATCCTCCCCGAGTTTTTGGTGGTAATTACTAGGCACAAAAAAACACAAACTGGACAATGCAACCATTAATATACTTAATTTACATAATTGCATAATATGCAAATTAGCCTGCCCAGATTTGTGGAACTGGAATATGGCAACCCTACCAATGAACAGAGAGCCAGTGTGGTGTAGTGGTTAAGGTGCTGGACTACAACCTGGGAGATCAGGGTTTGAACCCCCACACAGCCATGGGGCTCACTGGGTGACCTTGGGCCAGTCACTGCCTCTCAGCCTCAGAGGGAGGCAATAGTAAACCCCCTCTGAATACCGCTTATCATGAAAACCTTATTCATAGGGTCTCCAGAAGTCGGAATTGACTTGAAGGCAGTCCATTTCCATTTTTTCACAAATGAACAGCAGAGAAAGAGGTGCAGCAAATGGAAGTTGTGGCCCAATTGTGCAGTGATCAAAGAGAATTTGAAACCCAAACAAACCTGGGTTCCGTAAGCCTGGTGCTAAGGGATGGGAGAGAACTTTGATTCAGTTTGCATTTAAAGCCACATTTATCGAAGTTGCACTTTCTGACACAATAAGAGAACTGAAATACAGCCATCCTTTTGCAGTGCAGACCTCCAACCAAACAATATTTACAAAAATGCATATATTATGTAAAACTGTGCATTAAAAATGAATATATGTGAAAATAACATGCAAGAATGTATTACATTAGGAGAAATTGCTTGCAAAAAATGTGCACATTAGCCAAAACCACAGACAAACATTGTTTGTTAGGAGAAATTTGCATTAAAATGCGGAAGAATTTTCATGAGGATTTTTTTAAAAAAAACACCCCACAAATTAGTGCAGCAACATGGAGAATTGAATTTAAGATTGGAAAAATGAGAAACTGAGAGGACCAAAACTGACAGAGCCTTCCATCTTTACCTGGTGCCCTCCTGGTTATTTGGACAACAACTCTCATTGTTCCCAGCCAGCATAAGCATTTCTGCTAATAGGAAAGCTGCCTGAACCTATGGATGTTTACTCAAAAGTTTAAGGCCTGCTAACTGTGAACCTTGAACTTTCTAATGTGTGCTTGTGGTGTGGCAGAGGGCCCAGCTCCATGTTTTCAAGGTCCCCTGGCCAAGAGCCTTCTGGTGGACGTGCTCCTACATCTGTAGGCCCAGGCAGGTTTTTTGGAGGGCTGCTGGCCCAAGGCATTTTGCTGCCTTAGGTGAAGGACAAGATGGCACCCCTATTTCACATCCTGAAGCTGATTGGGTTGGCACCTGAATCTTATTTTGACACAGGTAATAGGGAGTGTGTCCTCTTGAGGGCAGCAGGCTAGCTTAAGGGCCCTAGGCAATGTGATGTTCCTATATATTAGTGTATATATGGTAAGTGCTGGTTGTTTAGAGTATACATGGTAAGTAGTGAAAGAGGAGGGGGAGTGAATGGGCAATAGAATGCTTGATGATTGGCTGAATGTGAAAAATGGCTGACAGTATAAATGAAAGGATGACAGGTAAATCTGGGGGAATGTGAGGTGGTGAATTGTGGAATCTGGGGGGAGAAGAGAAAGAGTGGATTGCTTGGTGGGGTTTAGAGAGTTGTTTACCAGGAGGGAGGTGGAGTTCGGATTAGTATTGAGTAAAACCATATGCTTATGTGCCTTAAGAAGAAATCTTGTTAATCTTGTTAGCTTTGTTATCTGTAATAAATACTTAATTTGGTTTACCAAAGGCCTGATCCTTGGCTGGAGTTTCACAGACCAGAAGGGAGGGTAAGGTAATGACCAAGGCTGAAGGGAAACTGTAACAAATGGTGGCAACGGTGAAGAGAATAACAATACCAGTATTCAGAGTCTCTGGGAATACTAGTATTGGGACATTACTGGTGGTTGCCTAGCAGGGGGATCTGTTGAGATCTGTGCTAGAGCGGGGAGAGAAAACATAAGAGAGAGCGGTCCGGACTGGTGGAGTCCCTGGTGGTGCCTAGAGACAGGCAGTAACCACGAGCAAGTAGGAACCTGACAGGGAGAGCCAGGGAAGGACGCCTCACATGTGGTGTCAGTAGCGGTGGGATACGAACAACAGAGAATCCAGATACGAACCAAAGAGAGTCCCAAAGACACATTTTGCTGCCTTAGGTGAAGGACAAGATGGCACCCCTATTTCACATCCTGAAGCTGATTGGGTTGGCACCTGAATCTTATTTTGACACAGGTAATAGGGAGTGTGTCCTCTTGAGGGCAGCAGGCTAGCTTAAGGGCCCTAGGCAACAGCTTCCAATAGCTTGCCACCACTCATGGTCTCCCATCATCAGTCTCATGGTAAGGGTGGCCCCATTTGGAAGAAGCAGCAGGCTGTGATGTCGCTCCAGGGCATTGCGGGCACTCGCAGTCCAAAACATCTGCAGGGCAGCAGAATGGCAAAGGCTGACTTTTAAGGTATTAACAGTTTTATAAATTATGTCCCTTCAACATATGACAACTTCAAAGTCCTTTATCCCTTTCAATTCAGTATGCTGGCACTTTTGTTCTTTATATTTATTTGAGTCTTGTTCAGTGGTGTGGGGATCTTTTAGACTGGATCTGTTAAGGTGGGAGCCAATCCTGGTGAAGAGGCTGGCAGCAGAGTGTGAACATGGAAGCTGGCAACATAGCTTGGCCTAGAAACTGAGCGATAAAGCTGTGGGGGAGCATTTAGACACGGCGAAAAAAGGATAAATGCATCACCAAAAAGAGGGTGAAAAGCAGACAACAGTCTGCATACAATTTGCACATGCTAGTATATATGTATAAATGTTTAGTGATAGAGGAGGGAATGATGGCGTCCGGGTAAGACCTAAGTATCTGGTTGCTCGTTATTTTTATCTGCTATGCTATTCTATTCTGTTTTATCTCATTTAAAAAAGAAGGAAAAAGTTTTAAGAAGAGCTTTTAATTGGGAAGGAATTATTTGTTCGCTTTCCTCAAAGAAACGAGTCCTCTAATAGGAAAAGGCTGATAGGAGTTTTTAAGAGATATAATAACGGCCATTTTCACTGCTGCAAATGCTTAACAAAAACTAAAACTAAAACATCAAGAGATCATGGTATTAACAAGGAGCCAAAGGAAAACACTGGGGGTTTCTCCACACCCTTGGCCTTCGATGAAAAAACAGAAGAAAAAGAAAACAAAAGCTAAAAACTTACCTCAAGGCAATCTCCCTGCAGCTCGCAGACACTCAGATTTCCACTGCTCAGACTTAAAGGGACAAACTCATATTACTCAATTTTATGCTTCACCTAGCAATGAAAACTTGTCGAAGAAAATCCCTGATAAGACCCATATTATCTATGACTGGTCAACTAAATACATTCCAACTATTGAATCCAATGTATTTTCCTTGGACACAGCACCTAATCTGGCAGAGGAATTAGCAGCAGCGAATCTGTTTGATAAAGAGTGTCTATTCCATCAAGATTTGACTCGGGTTTTATCCAGCAAAAACACATCTGCAGATATAACTAACCCCTCTGCCGAACATGGGCTAGGCCAATCACCGAACATTGAACCTTTTATATCCATATCTAACGTTAACCTCCCTCCAAGACCTCTAAAAAAATCTTACAATCAACAGGAAAGTGGCAAAGATAAAGATAAAGGGAACTTGATCTTAGAACTGCAGCCTGAACATACAAGTATGACAAAAGTGTCTCCTAAGCAACTAGAGACGATCAGACAGGGCATGGTCGAGGGGGACCACCAGTCCGAAACTGATCATATATGTCCCAAGGTTACCACAGACACTGTCACAGACCGGAAACAAGAAGAAATTGGGCCAACTATTACTGGGTGGCTCCTAATGCTGGCTCTTGATATAGACTCTATGAAATCCTCATTAACAGAAACCAACAGTATTCTCACATCGATTCTGAATCTATTGGACAACAAGGTTTATAAGGATCAAGCTGTACCACTCATCCAACACTCTTCCCCTGATTCTCCATCACGACATCCAAACGTAACTATAAAGACAAGTAACACGATCTCGACCAATCATTCCACGAAAAACCAAAAGTTTATAAGAAGAAAAGCGGTTCATAAAAAAATGCTACTTAAAAAATCTAGCAACATTAAAAATTATAAACATAAACAAAGAAAAATGAACTTTGGGAAATTATTCAAACTGTTAGATCAAAACGCTATTTCCAGCAACCATTTGGATCTACCAAAAAAGACAGGCCCACTCCCCCCAAAAGTAGAAGAAAATCAATCTCTGGGTGTTAAGTCATCTAAAAGAAATCCTGAGATCTCAGAATCGTTGACGAAGCTGACAAACCCCCAGGACGAAGAGCAATCACTATGGACTTCTTCAACATATCCCTGACTTTGCAGAATGTCACTCAAGCAGATGCCGATAATTGCCAAGATCCCTGGTCTGAAATTCTGCTGAAACAGCCCATACAGATACCTTCTAATAAAAGTAACTGGTCTATTGTTTTGGAGCCGTTACATCTAGTATTCATAAATTTTCCAAAACCGGTGGGCTTCTTAAGCCAACACGATCGTATTCTTCATTTTTGTAATCTTATAAAACCAATGATAGTGTTGTCCTTAACTGATGTGCAGCAGGTACAATATTTGTACTTTAATGGTTATAATGCTCGTGCCATAGTTAAATTCTTTGCTCAATCTATTGTTCAAAAAATACTGTTTAGATCTTTTTTTTCCAATCTAAATATTAATATAACCAGATATTTTGTTAATAAAGCTCTACCTATACCACTAGATGCGAAGCTTTCCAATTTTGGAAAGCTGAAACGATCACAGAATGATTCGCTGTCAATTAGCCAACCATTAACAGATCTCAAATTAGAACCGCTGGAACAAATGCAAACCTTTGATTGTCTTGCCTCGATACAGGTTAATAACAACATTTTTAATTCTGAAGAACTAATGTTAATAAATACCTTTGGCACATTATCTGAAATAGCTCAAAATGAAATACTGAAAAGACTGGACTGCTTAAAAACGCATCTTGACAAAATTAGAGAATCAAAATCAAGTCTGAAATGACCCCAAGGAGTAAAACATATGTCAATTTTAGAACCATTAACTAAGATACTCCAACCTATTGAACCAACGGTTAAGACACTTAAATCCACTGAATCCAATGAAATATGTAGCTTGCAAGGAACCCACAATGACCTAAACAGAGAAAAAGGAGCTCTGGGTACTCATAGTCAGTTGAGAGTTGAGATTAATATGGCGAACACTTTCTCCTCTCTTATTGAAGAAAAAACCCAATGGGAAATTTCCCCTCGTTATAAACTTGCCAAACAGGCAAAAATAGATTCTCCAGGGAGGTGGGAAAGAATGCGTGCACTGGAAGTGATGGAATTAGGGTCTCCGTCTAGCATCCCAGAGCCTAGGGAAATTGAAACACAGCATGCCAATCAAAGAAAAACTGCCCAAATCATACATTCAGTTAAAAACAAAAGTAACTCTATGCACCAAAATCGAATCTTACCAACTTCTAATGGATGTATAGTTAACACACTCCCATTTCAAGAGATTTCTGTCGAATGACGGATATCTTTGTTATCATGGAATATCAATGGATGGGCTAATAAATGTGAGGATCCAGATTTCCTGACTTTCATAAATGAATTTAAAATTATTTGTCTACAGGAAACATGGATCACCTCATTAAATAATTTGAATTTTACTGATTATCATGTTTTTTTAAGCCCAGCAATTAAAACTTTGGGAAGAGGTCGCCCTAAAGGGGGACTCATAACCATGATCTCAAAAGAATGCTTGCTAGAGGTTGATTCTTTACCATCTGCACACCCCCACTCATTCCTGGTACTTAGAATAAGAGGCATAGGAGAGAAGGCTTTAATATGCATAAACACTTACATCCCCCCGCTTAGAAAACCAGATGCGGACACTTTTAAAATATGGGACATGCTGGATGAGATGCTTAGGCAATATGAAAATCATTATCCAAATGATAGATTGATAATATGCGGAGATTTTAATGCCAGAATTGGAAACTCCTGGCAACAGAATATTGACTCCACTAACTGGGACCCTTCTCATCAATATGAGTATGAGAATCGAAACTCAAAAGATAAAAAGACAAACAATCAGGGACTCTTACTGCTTGATCTTGTGTCATCATATGCACTGGAAATTATAAACGGCTCTGCAATTGATCTCTCCGCTGGATCGTTTACTTACTGGTCCCCCCTTGGGGCAAGTGTAATTGATTACATAATTGCATCCCAATCACTGTTAATGGACATTACTAATTTTAAAGTACTATATAGACCTGAGAGTGACCATTTTCCTCTACAATTAATCTTGTTGTATCCAGTCCCCACTGTATGTTCAACTTTTGAACAGGTGAACTCTAGTCCCTTAAAAAGAGTCCAATGGTCTGAAAAAAAGAGGGAACAGCTAGCTAACACTCTGTGGAGCCCCGCCCTGGGATCCATTCATCAGGGAATATTAGAAAATGTTCTAGATCCGATATTGGCTTTTCAAAACATAGTTTTATCACTCAAACCAATGCTGACACAGAAGGCTGTGACAACAAACAGATTTCAAACTGCTTTTTTATAGTTTGATTCAGAATGTAGATTAGCGAAAAAAAACCTCAGAGCCCAACTTCGCCTAATATTTAAACAGAATTCTGACAGAACCCATACTCTTTTATTCAGATCAATGAAGATTGCATATAAAAATCTGTTGAGTCAAAAGAAAATGGATTTTGCAGCCTCCTGTTGGCTGAAATTGGCTAATGCGATCTCCTTAAACCAAGATCGCCTATTTTGGGACATAGTTAAACAAGGGATGGGCTCGTCAAAACAAAAAAAAGTATTTCAAATTCCAAATTCGACCTGGTATACTCATTTTCATAGTTTATATTCCTCTTTATCATTCTCTCAAACTAACATCCTGGAACTAGATATTGGAAATCTCCACCAGTGGCCCCCAGTCTCTGTTGATGAGATCACATTATTAATTCAATCGTTGAAATTTGGGAAAGCTCCGGGGGAAGATTTCTTACCCCCTGAAATCTTTAAACATTTCTCCGACTGGTGGGCCCCTTTATTGGCATGTTTATTCACCAAAATCAATAGTACCGGTGTCATTCCAGATGGATGGAGATCCAGTATCATCGTTCCAATATATAAAAAAAATGATCCCTTTGACCCGACCAACTATCGTCCCATTAGTTTAATAGATGTGACAGCTAAGCTATATAGCAAATTTCTCTTCCAGAAGTTAGAACATTGGGCAGATGTAAATCAGCTTATATCCCCTGAACAAATTGGCTTTAAAAAAGGTTCCTCTGCGACAGATCATTGCCTTACTTTATATTTCTTGGCAAAAATGAATATAATGGGTCCTGTAAGACATCTTTATGCGGCCTTTGTTGATCTGGCTGCAGCATTCGATTCAGTGGACAGAAATATTCTATGGTCCAAGTTATACAACATGGGAATTGATCGATGGCTATTACTTCTCATAAGGGCTCTATACACTGATACCAAGGCACAGGTTAGGGTAAACATTCAGGGAAATATGACTCCCTCGATACAGATAGAGAGAGGTCAAGCAGAGCTGTCCACTAGCTCCCCTTCTATTTAACCTGTTTGTAAATAAAATAATCCTAGATCTCTCAGACAAGCAATACTTTCCCCCTTCTATCGGACTAAGGAAGGTATCAGCATTATTTTATGCTGACGATATGGTCTTACTTTCCTTAGCCCCTATTGGCCTAAGAAAGATGTTGAAAAGACTATACGTACTCTGCAAAACAGACAGGCTGAATATAAACTATGAGAAAACAAAAATCATGACCTTTGGTAAAAGACCAGCGAACCATCAATGGTCATTGGAAAATCATAAACTAGAACAATGCTGAACATTCAAATATTTGGGTGTGACCTTTTCAGATACCCTTTCTTGGAAATCTCATATCCATTTAATAAAACAATTAGCAACAAAAAATGTTGGGGCAATCCTAAAATTTTATCGATCCGTAGGGGGCAATTTGATCATGCCAGCCCTAAAGATATTCGAGGCCAAAGTAATTTCGCATGTAATATACGGTGCACCGGTCTGGGGTTGGGAAGCTGCAACAATTCTAACCCTAGAGACTATTCAGACAAATTTTCTAAGGCGCCTACTTTTCCTGCCACCTGGAACGTCTGCAGCTATGCTCCAGGCGGAGACTGGTATCCCTCCAATTAGCGCCCATATACATCTAGCTCTTTTAAGATTTGTGAGAACTTTTACCTCTATGCAAGGCAAAGATCTATTAAAATGTTGTATCTGTCACCCTTTTTCACACAAAATTTGGGGTTGTAAAATAGAAAAACTGCTGCACAGATATCATTTAACTACTCATCAATTTTATACTATAGATACAAACAAGAGGCTTCGTGAGGTGATTTTTAATCATTCTAAATACTTAGATAGACTTACCCTACTCAACTCCCATGTAGCTCCATGGTATTGGAGATTCAAAACTGATTCTATCTGTTCCCAATATCTTTTACAGCCACTTCGCATTAACCTAAGACACGCATTTACTGCAATTCGTTTTTTTACACTTCCAAATGCTGGCAGATTGGGCAGAATAACAAATATCCCCAAGAACCTGAGAAAATGTGCTTGTGATAATAATGAGGAGGAGGACCTCTTGCACATTTTGCTCTACTGCCCAATATATCAAGACCTCAGGCTTCACCTCCTGCAGGAATGGTTGGTTGCAGATAGGTTGATTACGGATGACGAAAAAGTAGTCTTTTTAATGTCAGATCAAAACCTTCAAGTAACGCGTAAGGTAGCTCTATTTGCTCTAACAGCCCAGAAACTGAGAGCCAAATTTATTCCAGAACTATCTTCCAAATAATAAACTAAGGCTAATTATAAATAAAGATAACAAAGGACTACTTGAGAACATGGTTTTTTTTAATCTATTGATTGTTCTTGTTGTTTGTGAATAATTTTAAAATTATTTTTTATCCCAACCTTCCTTTTTCTTCTTTCTACATTTATATTTGTATATTTAATGTATTGAATCTGTATATTTGTGTATATCTGCGCTGGCCTATGGCTAGCAATAAAGTATTTGAGTGAGTATAAATGTTTAGAAGTAATTGCTACAATTTAAGTAGAAATACAGTACATCTCACCCTAGCAGGAAAACCTGTGAGCAGATGACCTGCTGTGTGCCTGCTCAGTCTGCTGTCCTGGTGCTCACTGTGGACAGGCAACTTCAAAGCCCCTTTATCCTCTCCCTCCGTAAGAGTCCCTTCTCTTTAAAATGGACCTTGGACCAGATGGCCCTTCAAATGGAGGATGCCTTCAAGTACAGGACAGTCCTCTCACACAGCCCTTTAAAAAGAAGGCTGTCCTTTGATAAGTAGGACACATGTAGGTCATCCACACAGTGGTTTAGTGTGTGTTTGGTGGTACTCACATCCCCTTTTAATTCACATAGCTCACATGACGTTACTGGCAAACAGAAGCTATCACAGTTTTCCCCCTGTAAAACCGTATTAACCCATACTCTGATAATATGAAAAGGGAAGGAAAAAAGTATTTATTCCATATCTCTAGTGCTTGCAGATCATAGAATCATAGAATGGTAGAGTTGGAAGGGGCCTATAAGGCCATCAAATAAGGCTCAACCCAGGAATCCAAACCAAAGCATTCCCGACAGATGGCTGTCCAGCTGCCTCTTGAATTACCTACCTCTCTAGGTAATTGATTCCATTGTCGTATGGCTCTAACAGTTAGGAATTTTTTCCTGATGTCCAGTCGAAATCTGGCTTCCTACAACTTGAGCCCATTATTCCGTGTCCTGCACTCTGGGATGATTGAGAAGAGATCCCGGCCCTCCTCTGTGTGACAACCTTTCATGTACTTGAAGAGTGCTATCATATCTCCCCTCAGTCTTCTCCAGGCTAAACATGCCCAGTTCTTTCAGTCTCTCCTCATAGGGCTTTGTTTCCAGTCCCCTGATCATCCTTGTTGCCCTCCTCTGAACCTGTTCCAGTTTGTCTGCACCCTTCTTGAAGTGAAGACCAGAATTGGATGCAGTATTCAAGATGAGGCCTAACCAGTGCTCTGTGCTCTGATGCTTTTAGGGGTGTGTGTCAATCATTCCTCTCTCCATGCCCACTCCCTCCTCCTCCCTTCTTTCATTTTATTTCCTGTGGACTGACAAAAAACTTCCAGCTGCTCTCTCCCATTCTGCAAGCCTTTTTTATGTTGCTGCAAATAGTGCCATATTTTTCTTTTCCCCTTAAGTTGGGCACAAAAGCATAACACTGCTCAAACAAAGATTTGTATTTTAGCTATATCGTATCAATAAGAATACAAATAATGAAATACAAATAAACTTCCAACTCTACTATTCTATGATTCTATTATCACACTTCTGGGTTTTTTTTTTAATGAAACTAACTGGTAGAACAAACTGAGCATGCTCAGTTGCCAAGCAACCAGAGGGAGGGGAAATGTTAAATTAGAGGGCATGGCCATTAGGAAACTGTGTGATTGATCCTTCCCCCAGTGTTAAAAGAAAACAGCATGTTTGTAGCTGGCATTGAGCCCTTACTGTGGACGGAGCAAATAGAAAATGGAGGTAAAAATAACATCTTTAGTATGAAGTAATGCTCCCATGTGGATAAGCCCATGGTCACCCAAGGTACAGCCTGAACTGCAAGAGGAACAGAACAGCTGTGAGGAGGAAGAGGGGAACCAGTAGCATCCCCCACCCCAGGAATCATTGTGGGAGCAGCACATCACTGGGGCAAGTGGGCAGCACCATGGCATCAAGAAGGTCCCAGGCTATGGTCTGAAGGCACATAAGGCCAGCTCCCCGCTGAAGCTAAGCAGGGTCAGGTCTGGGAGACTGCCTGGGAACCATATGTAAGCCGCCTTGGGTTTCAATCATGAAAAGGAAGGTGGGGTAGAAATGTAATAAATAAATAAATGACTCCATGAAATATTTAATATTTATATTAAATATAAATTTAATCAGTGCTTTCTTTGGTAAAAAATGAAGTGTTGGTACTTATATCTTGATAAAAGTACTGTGGGTTCCAGCACAAAATGGATGCTATGGGCAGCAAAACAAGAGGTGGTTGTACTGCATACCGGTGAGAACTTCTAACACACACAAAAAGCGCTGAATATATTTATTACCTGCCCTTATCAGAAGGCCCAAGGGCAGGTAACAAAACTATTTAAAAAAAGAAGTCAACGTTGAAATATTTAAAGCAACATTAAAACATTCAAGAGTCACTAAAACCATAAATAATATAGAATTAACAGAGGGGCAAACAATCAGAATCCACAAAAGCTTGGGTAAAACAGTACATCTTAGCATACCTCCTAAACATTTACAAGGTTAATGACAGGGAGCTCTTGAGTCAAGGTGCCACCACAAAGAAGGCCCTTTTGCACGCCCTCATGTATAACCCCATGAACTGCCAAGGGTGATGGAATCTTTAGCTAGGCCTCCCCTGCTGATCTTAACTCCTGAGCCAGCCTACATTGGAGGAGGAAATCTTTCAGGTATTTGAGACCCAAGACATTTATAGATATAGAGAACTAAAGGATCAGCATGTTTTTGAAGGGATGTTATTTCTATGATTCTGTTTCTCTTTTTAAAGTTGTTTTATTTATGTAAGGTATCTATATCCCACCCTTTAGCCAAAAAGGGTGTCTGTAAGGTGGTCCCTGCCCTCAGGCTCACAATCGACAAAATACATGGTGCACAAGGAAAAAGGAAGGAGAGGGAGGAGGGAAAAGCAAGCTCTAGCACAAGGTCTTCAAGTTGCAGCTCTTGTAACACGATCTGTCTATGCAGATTCTAGCCGTCTATAAAGTTCAGCAACTCCTTGCTGATGTCAGTGGTGGTTCTGGCTCTCTTGCCTCAGAAGCCCTCTTCTCTCCCAGATCAAATCCAGGAGCAGAGTAGGTGACAAGGTCCAGACCTGGAGGACAGGCCAACTTCTGCCACACAGTTCTTCCCTCAGACAACTGACTTTATGTGGCTTGTAGAGTTACTTTCCTCCCTAGCTGATGTCATTTGTTTCCATTTTAAGTGTTTGGGTTTTGAACTCTTATCACAGATCACTACAGAATTGGATTGTGAATTGCACTTGTTACTTTCCAGACCACTTTCTCTTGACCAGCTTTTCCCAGCCTGATGCCCTCCAGATGTTTGCGCTGGCTGGGGCTGATGGGGTGTAATCCAAAACATCTGGAGGGCACAAGATTGAAGAAGGCTGCTCTTGAGAGACATAAGAATATAAGATGGGCCCTCCTGGATCAGACCAAAATGGCTCCTAAACGGCTGAGCGGAAAAGCTTCACAATATAGACACAGATGTGGAACACCCCCGGCCCACCTCCCACACTGTGTCATTCAATAGAACCTTACTGAGCTGTGTCTGCTTGTTACCATGAATTAACTTTGTCAGAAGTTTCTGCCAAACCATAAATCTAGGAGCAATGGCAATCGCTAACGTTTGAAACAAGAACAAAAACGTAGACAATGCAGACATGTTGCTATTCGTTCCAACCACAAGGAATTTAATTTGGACCACTGTTTTAGATCTTGGCATATCTGCCCCACAAGAGGATGGTAGTTATTGCTTTCGAGGTCAGAAAGATTTTTAGGTAAAAAATACCCTTTCTTTGTTGTTATGTGCCTTCAAGTCGTCTACAACTTATGGTGACCCTACGAATCAGTGACCTCCAAGAGCATCTGTCATGAACCACCCTGTTCAGATCTTGTAAGTTCAGGTCTGTGGGTTCCTTTATGTAATATGCCTCGGGCATATAGTAAAACCATGCATTCTCCTGCGGTTGAATTTGTGGGTGCACCCCCACATACAGAGCCTTCGATTTAGATGCATTAAATTTGAAAACCAGAAACAACTCCATAATGATCCAATAGTTGCAAAGTCATAGGAACTGCTACTAAGGGATCTCCAAATAGAAGAACCACATCATCTGTGAAGAGATTAAAGGCTGTGAACAGACTCATCGCCTACAGCAAAGCGTTTCCATCGGCCACACCTGGAGGGGCAATGGGTTGATCTGCTGATCAGTTGTGAAATCTCTTGCACCCCATTAATTTTAGGCCCTCGTAAGTCCAGATGCAGAGCTTGGAAAAGTTACATTTTTGAACTACAACTCCCATCAGCCCAATCCAGTGGCCATGCTGGCTGGAGCTGATGGGAGTTGTAGTTCAAAAAAGTAACTTTTCCAAGCTCTGTATGGTTGCATAACTTTATCACCGGTGGTTCTACAGGAATGGCAAATAAATAAGGGGGAAAGCCTCACTGCCAAATCCGTAGCCTCGCTCGCCGTGTGCGATGCTTCCTTCAAAGTGCCTTCCACCTTATCGGCCCATCCCTCAGTGAGCTTGATAGCAGCTTTCCAATCATTTGTCAAATCGCTACAAAGCTTGTCTAGCTGAGCTATGAGCAAGTTGGTGGGGCCCACTTTGTTTTTCTTAAGTCGATTTCACCTGCTTGGCCCCCATCCTAGGGCTGTCTTCCTCGTCTGACAGCTCCAGGGTTGCTGTAGCGTCTCTGGGCTCAAAATACGTCTTTAAGCTCTGTTCATTTTGTCCAGGGATACTTTGTTGCATCCTCTCCAAATCAATTTGGGTGAATTTAATCAGAGGTATATGAGGCATTCAGGAGTGGAGCAAACAGATTATTCTTCCATCTTAATCGGTGGCATCAGCACCCCCCTCACCCCACAGCATTTGTGATAACTCTGGGGTGAAACCCCACTGCTGAGCACCCTCTTGTCCTGCTTCCCCAACCAAGTCACTGCTCTCCAAACCCTGTTGCTGTTGTGCAACTTCCCTTGATTCGGGGTTTACCCTTTCTCACTCTTTCCAGACATTCCCTTGCAGAGTCAGCAGATTCCATGATGCCCACTCTTCCACCAGTTCTGACCTGCCTCTTCTCCCTGCCTTGGAGTTACCCACAGGGCACTTCCTGCCCTCTTCCCTGATAGACTGCCTTTGATCTCCATTCCTTTTTCTTGGAAAAGGGTTTCAAACTATTCCTGTGTATAGTTTTACTTACTTATTCTTTCCAGAGGCATTGGTATTATATAAAACTGGCACATTTTCAAATGATACCTTAACCACTTTGTACAAGTCCATGTCCCGATAATTCTCCAGCTTAGTCCCCCTTTTCTTCTTGAACCAAACAGTATCTCCCATTTTTATTTCAGGTATTTCTAATCCAGCCCTTTCCCAACCTTTGGGTCCCCAGATGTTGCTGGACTACAACTCTCATCAGCCCCAACCAGCATGGCCAGTGTTCAGGAATGATGGGAACTGTAGTCTAGCAACATCTGGGGACCCAAAGGTTGGGACCCACTGCTATCATCCTTCATCATAGTTTTGTTTTTGTTTGCTCTGCTCTCTGTCTGTTTATCCTTGCTTGTTTATATAACCTTTGCAACCTTTTGTGATGGCATTTTCACCAACTGATTGACTCTGTGTTTTCCAAAGAAACAGTACCAGCAGGTAGTTCCTTTTCCCAGACATCAGGTAAGCAGATGCAAACCAGGTAGAACTCTAAATGGTGTTGTTATAAAGGAACATGACCTCAGACTGATGGTCCTTCTGACCAATGCCTGCTTTCCCCCTCAGCAAATTTAGCACCACTTCATTTATTCTTTCACTCATCCCATTCCCCTGAGGATGGTAACTAGTAGTGTGTATTTTCTTCATTCCATACAATTGGCACAATTCCCAAAATAATTCAGACTCGAAAGATGTCCCTCTGTCAAAACGTTCTCTGGGCACCCATAAACATGCACAAATTTCTCTCCAAAAGTCTTGTCTGTCACCTCTGCACTATAATCCTTCACATACAGGCATGGCTGCCGCACACAAACCAGGTAAAATGATCTACTATGGTAACTACATATTGATTCACTAATTGGCAAAAAACCTTGTGGTTTAAGAATGTACCTATAGCCAACAGCTATTTCTATCAAACTTTAAAAAGCACAGAAATTGGGCAGCTATAGTGAATGCACCAGGGGAGCAGGAGACCTGACCTCCTCTCTGAGATATTGGACAGCCCTACAAATTTGGAAAAATGCAAACACAATTTGGGTTGGTCTTTCACAGTTCCTGTGTAGCTTAGAAGAATTTGGTAACATGTGCCTCTGAGCATATGGTGAGTGGTGGCAATACCTGCCATCTCCAAAGATGGAGAATTATATTTTTGTATGTTTGTTGGTGTTCTTCTTACTTTGCTTCTTTTCTGTGTTACTAATGTTTCTACAGAGAATGTGAACTAGAAAATTTTATTTCCCTCACTGTTCATCCCAGAAATCTGTGTAGCATTGGGTGATGAGGTTTCAGACCCTTGGCCTCTCAATTGTGGTGTGCCACAGGGTTCTATCCTCTCTCCCATGCTATTTAACATCTATGTAAAGCCGCTGGGAGAGATCATCAGGAGATTTGGGCTGCAGTGTCACCAGTATGCGGATGACACTCAGCTCTATCTCTCATTTAAATCTTCACCGGAGAGGGCTGTGGAGACCATGTCCAAGTGCCTGGAATCCGTGAGTGGATGGATGGGCAGGAACAGGCTGAAGTTGAACCCTGATAAGACCGAGGTACTACTTGTGGGAGACAAGGGAGGGTTAGGAGATGTTGACCTGGTGTTTGGTGGTGTGAAGTTGCCCCTACAGGACCAGGTCCGCAGCCTCGGGGTTGTTCTTGATTCCAAGCTGTCCATGGAGGCTCAGATTTCGGCTGTGAGCCGGGCAGCTTGGTATCAATCACACCTTATACGTAGGCTGCAACCCTACCTCCCTATTCAACAGCTCCCGCTCGTGGTGCATGCCCTGGTCACCTCTCGATTGGACTACTGTAATACGTTCTATGTGGGGTTACCCTTGAAAACGACCCAGAAATTACAGCTTATACAGAATGCGGCGGCACGCTTACTTACCAACAGCCGCCGACGGGACCACATCACGCCAGTATTATCTGATCTACACTGGCTGCTGGTTGTTTTCCGGGCCCGATTCAAGGTGTTGGTTTTAACCTTTAAAACCCTGTACGGTTTCGGCCCAGCTTACCTGAAAGAGCGCCTCCACCGCCACCAATTATGCCGCCCAACTAGATCAGCCACACAAGGCCTTCTCTCAATCCCGCCAACCAAAACAGCTAGGTTGGTGGGTACTAGGGAGAAGGCCTTTTCTGTGGTGGCCCCCACTCTCTGGAACTCCCTCCCATGTGATCTTCGACATGCCCCTTCCCTAGATGTATTCCGCAAGGCCCTGAAGACGTGGCTATTCCAACAAGCCTTTGAGGTCCTTGGGATGGGTAAATCGTCATGAGTCTGTCATCTATCGTATGTTGTTAATTTAATTGCTTTTATATGTATTGATGACTGTCCAGTATTTCTATCTATTGTTTTAATGTGATTGCATCTGAAATTATTGTATTTTGACTTCCGGGAAGGGTGACTTAGCCTGTGCCTGCTTTTGAGACGGGCTCCTGCCTCAAAAGAAGCTTATTCAGATATATCAGTCAGTTTTTTCTTTTTTTTTGACTGATTAAACTTCTCCCGGGTAGGGAGAAACGAAGAGATTAACCTCAAAGCCTATTTTTGTTGGGACGACCAGATCTCATTAATTTATGGGACGAGGTCCAGCCGACGAAGGTGGGACGGATTTTCAACAGCAAGCTCTATCTGATAAAGCGAACGTACATCTTATCTTCTAAGAGAGAACGCACTAACAGGCAAGCACCCTTCTTTCTATATTTTTCTTTTACTTGACTTAAATTGTTGCTGTTTAAAAGAGATTTGCCAGATTGATCGGTTTTTGACATCTCACTGGGGAGCCATAACTTCTCTCTGCTACGCACTAATTAATAGCTTATCTCTGTTTTTGTTGCAAAAAGCTGTCCTGGATTTGCATTCTAAAGATATACACAGAAGAGGGATTTCTATTCCAGATTTTTATTTTGAAGAATATTATATTGTCTGAGACTACTCTCTTTTTGGTCTATTTTTTTTTGACGAATCTGTTTCTTGACGATTGCCATTAATTGTTTCGATCCTGGGAACTGCATTTTGTTTACTTAACTATGGAGAGATAAGGCTGTCTGCTCTGTTTATACTGTGATGTCACCAAGTTTGGAGTATTAACCCAATTGTTGCTGAAATAAGAAGTGGTTTTCCTATATTTTTCTTTTAAAATGGCAATTAAGAAAGTGGCTGAGAATCTGGAAATAACTATGTTTCAGAAAATAATGGATGAGATTGAGATAACGAAACAAAACCTGCGACAGGGTTGTAAGGAGCTGAAAATTGAATTGAGTAAAATGACGCAGGAGATTAAAGATATAGGGGTCCCTGTGAGAGAGGTGACCCTGGAAGGGGTCCCTGTGAGAGAGGAGACCCCGGAGATTGGAACAAACGTGGAACAGGAAAAAGATTTGGAGTCTATGGACTTTAGAAATAAAATCTATTGTTTGGAACTCAATGTTATCTCTGAAGAAATTAATGAAGACTCTAGAGATAAAGTTATCAATGGCATGGATAATCTTCTGGACTGGAATGATGTGATGGAGCCCAATATAGAGAAAATCTATGGAATTAACTGCAGCCATGTGACAATGGAAAAACTTTCAAGAGATGACCCAGTGTATTTTGAAAAAAAGAACAGAGATATGATTTTACAGCAGTATTTCAGCAACCTATTCAGAATGGATGGCAAGAAAATATTTGGGATAGAGGTAATTCCCATCAGACTCTTACTATATGACTATGGCTTTGACAGCAAGATTATTATGGAATACTGATAATGGAAGATTGGATACCGAAATTACTGGACTTAACAAGACTACTGAAGATGGAAGATGGAAAATGGAACTAATAGGGATAATAGAACAATGGCTACTGAAATTACTGAACCTAACAGATTCTGATGTGATGGATTAATTGAAATGTTTATTTTTACTATGGTTATGACAATAAGATTATCATAATTAGTAATGAGATGGATTAATCGATATGCTTATCTGGAAAAAAAAAATTGATAGATATATTTCTTAAAGAATTGAAACCTCTCTTTGACTTTTTGTGGAAAGAATAAAGTAATGTTTATGAGATTTGATGATTAAGTAAGATAACTATTGGAGGAAAGTGATTTTATAATATGACTTAAGAGACAGGATTGTTATATATTATAGACTTATAACTGATCTGATCTTTGACAAATGGGAAGTCAATATTTTACTCTTTATTTTTTATTTTTATTTTTATTTTTATTTTTTTTGTTTGACTATTTTTGATTTTGTTTTTTGTCTTTGAATGTTTTATGATTTCGTCTTGTATGTTTTATGAAAATTTGAATAAAAATTATTGAAAAAAAAAAAAAAAAAAAGAAATTATTGTATTTTATCTTTTTTAATGTACGTCGCCTAGAGTGGCTAATTGCCAGATAGGCGACAAACAAATTAATTATTATTATATTATTATTATTATTATTATTATTATTATTATTATTATTAATTTCAAAGCCTTTTTATTGGTCAGTGTCATATGATGATGAAGACAGTCTTTTGTGTTTCAAACTGGAGGTTATGTTCTATTTCTATTTTGGGTGCATTAACAGTGGAATCTGAAACCGCAGTTTGATGTAAAATCAGACTGATTCCAATATGTTGCTACTTCAGCAATGACTCCAGCTGTTGGAAACAAGAGGATGCATGTTTTCAGCCTGCTATGTTTAAACCATGTCATTTAAGGCAAGGTGTGCACAAACAATTTTCATAGAACTTCCTCTCCTCTCACCTGCGTGATCTAGGCCATTATCTGGGAGTGACCTAAGAAAATTTTAAAAAGCCCTGCTGGATCAGGCCAGAGGCCGCTCATCTAGTCCACCATTCTGATCTCATAATGGCCACCAGCCAGATACATGTGGGAAGCCTGCAAGCAGGACCTGAATGCGACTTCACTTCCCCCACTTGTGATTCCCAGCAACTGGTATTCAAAGGCTTTCTGCCACTGATACTATAGGTAGAACATAGCCACCTCAATGGATGACAGACATTAACCAAATTCAAAACAACAGTCAAGACATCAGAAGACGGCTAGGACTGGGGAGGGCAGCTATGAGAGAACTAGAAAAGGTCCTCAAATGCAAAGAGGTATCACTGAACACTACCATGGTATTTCCGATCTCTATGTATGGATGTGAAAGTTGGACAGTGAAAAAAGCGGATAAGAGAAAAATCAACTCATTTGAAATGTGGTGTTGGAGGAAAGCTTTACGCATACCATGGACTGCGAAAAAGACAAATAATTGGGTGTTAGAACAAATTAAACCAGAACTATCACTAGAAGCTAAAATGATGAAAAAGAGGTTATCATACTTTGGACACATCATGAGAAGACATGATTCACTAGAAAAGACAATAATGCTGGGGAAAACAGAAGGGAGTAGAAAAAGAGTAAGGCCAAACAAGAGATGGATTGATTCCATACAGGAAGCCACACACCTGAACTTACAAGATGTGAACAGGGTGGTTCATGACAGATGCTCTTGGAGGTCACTGATTCATAGGGTCGCCATAAGTCACAGTCGACTTGGAAGCACAAAAGAACAACAAGCCTTATCCATGAGTGTGCCAAATCCCCTTTTAAAGCCTTCCATGATGGTGGCCATCACTGCTTCTTGTGCTGTTTGCTAATAAGGTTTTGACAGGGCAGTTTGTGTTTGCAGACATAATCCCACAGGCCCTTCTACAGCATAACCACAACTCAAAGGAATGGGAATTATGTAGGAGATGTTCCCACTGGGTGTTTTATTGGGGGTTGGGTTCCTGCCACCCATCCACGCTGCATTTTCCGTAAACAGCGCACCCACTTGATCAGTCTTAGGCAGAGCATTTGTCCTATGTAAGTTTTCACTTCCTTATAGGACAATTCAACGCCCAAGTGAGTAAAAGGGATTGACCTGCAAGGAGAGTGAGATTTGGCAATCTGCCCCATGAGTTATGTTCAGAAGGTATTGGGAAATGAAGAGAAATAGAATATTCTCGATGGAGTCAACAATATGTGTGAATCATAGAGAAGTGAGACAGTAATTTCACTAAACAGCCTTTGCCATGAGAACTGTCATCAAAGCTGGCAGACTTCTTTTCCTATTAATTAGTGCAAAGTGATTGCAAGTGATTGCAAAACCCTCTCATTATGCCTGTGGGCCTGATATCAGAAGGTGCCAAAAGAATGGCCCCCATAACATCAGTGGAAATGGTATGATTATTTATTTATTTATTAAATTTTCATCTCGTCCTTGTTCCCAGCAGGAGCCCAGGGCAGCAAACAACAACACCAAAAACAGTCTATTAATCCCTGAAGGTAGATTATGCCAGTTAAGAGGCTTTTAGGTAATGCTTAAACCAAGCCCCAGCCTCATGTCGGTGGAGATCTGCCCACCTCCACCTGCCCTGATCTACAATTGGTTCACATCTGTGATAATCACTGGATAATGACTGCACATTCAGTTGACAATATATACATCCAAATGGGCTGTCAAAAATCTATCACCGCAGTTCAAAAGTCTGTATCACTCTGTGCCACCAATATTTTCCACTTGGGAGTCAATTCCCACGCGAAACCTCCAGTCACTGAGAAGTGTGCATGGATTAATCAGGTCTGTAAGAGGTGCCCTGCGATGGATTCTGAATCTTTCCTCTTGCTTGGTGGCAAAGGAGGTGCCAGCTTCTTTAGCCTAGAAAGGCCTGATGGTATTGCTTAATGCCAGTAGAAATGTTTGTTTAACTTTTAATGTCATGGTTACCAGAGTGAAAGGCATATTTAACAACTTCAGGACCACAAAATGTTGCCTCTTTGCCTTATCCCTTGTCTAATGGCAATCAAGTATTGACATCGCTCAAGCTGTACTGAGCAAGTGCCACTCAGCCTGAGCCCAGAGAAAACAGTTATATAGAGACAAACGGGGCCTTCTTGGTGCTTGCCTGCAGAATGCCCCAGGTTCAGTTCTTGACATCTCCAGTGAAAAGGAGCAGGTGTTATAAAAGACCTCCGCCTGGGACCCTGGAGAATTACTGCCAGTCAGAGCAGACAGTACAGAGCTAGAGGGACAAACAGTCTGGCCTGGTCTAAGGTGGCTTCTGATGTCCCTTGGCCCTAAGTCCATCCTCCAGCCACCTGCAGTGGTGGCACTGCCGCACGGAGAAAACTCTGTAAGTGCTGCAAGTGGTGAAGTCCCTGGGCCTTGCTGCTAGCCTCCCCTGCCCAGTACATTAGGGTTGGCAATGCTGAATGTGGAGCAGTAGTTAAGTCCTGCTTGATACAACAAGTAGTGGGAGATGGGGTGGGAGATGTTGTTCCAGAAGGAATGGCATTGCATCGCTCAGGGTTAGTATTGCAGGTTTCGCCAGAGATCCCAGAGTAGGCAGGATTAGAGCACGCCCAAAGCCCTGCATGTGGATATAATTTGCAAAGCAAACAAAGAAGGAAAGGCCCTCTTTAGCACATCTTGGTCAGAAACATATTTAATAAACTGTATTTTACATATTTTTAAGAGTATGTGTTCTGGTTCTTTTCTTTTATCTCCTGATAGCCAGAGATGTGATTCTGTTGGATTCCTGCATTGAGCAGGGGGTTGGACTTGATGGCCTTATAGGCCCCTTCCAACTCTACTATTCTATGCTTCTATGCTTCTATGATCTCCCCCATGGCTCAAACCATGTGACATTCCACTTCAGTCCAGCTTCTGGGAAGCATCTGCCTGGCCACTTTGGGAAGCAGGAAGCTGGCTTTATCCAGCAGGGCTCTCCTCTATGTTCTTACGCTCTTCATTCCCTTCATTGCCTTTCTGTCCTCTTCCACTTCTGACTAGGAGTGGAAGAGAAATTCAATTCTGTTCACATTTAAAACCAAATCTATCAAATTCGCACTTTCTGAAACAATATGAGAAGCACAATATGAAAAGCATCAAAGCATGGCTGTCCTTCAAAATTCACATGTGTCTGAATGTTGCCAAGCACTTCTACAACTAACTGATATTTACAAAAATGCATGTATCATGGGAAGGTGTGGAGAAAATGAATATATTAGTGAAAATAACATGCAAAAATGCATTATATGATGAGAAATTGCTTGCCAAAAGGTGTACAATTACATACAAAAATGGAGAAATTCACGCTAAAATGCTGAATAATTTTCATGGGTATTTTAAAAAAATTGCAAACTGCTGCAGAAATCTTAAACCAAATTGGAAAAAAGAGAAATGGAGAGAACTGAAACTCACCGATCTTCCATCCCTATTTCTGTCACAACCACCTTGTTGCTACCTTTAACCCCTTCTCTCTCTGTCTTCCTATCCTATCCTGAGCTGTCTGTGCCCATGAGAGTCGCTCCTCTATATCCACCCCCTTCGCTGCCGCCTCTTGAATTGGAAAGTAATGGATACAAATTAGGGATGGGGGAGAAAATTTGCTAAATTAGATTTATTACCAGATTTTGACCTAATCTGACAATCCACATCGTTTTTGGACCGACATTGATTTCTTGTGGCGGGTCACAGCTGTCATCGCCATGTTTTGTTGTTTTTTTTAAAAAAATCTGCTCTGAATTTTACGGTATTGTCTTTGTAATCTTCTTTCCTCTACAGTAGCGTACCTAGCGTATTTGACACGCGGAGCAGATCATTTTTTAACACCCCCCTCTTCTGTACGACAAAATTATTTTCAGTAATAATCATGAAATGAAATGAATAAAAATAATGGCCAGAAAAGAAACACAGACAGTGTTTCAGCCCCATTGCAAGATATCTCTCAAGGGAACTGGAAAGGCACTCTGCACATGCTGAGAGACACACACTGTCCTCGCCATCATTCTTTCCCGTATTCCAGTACTGATCCTGTGCTCTGGGGCTCAAACGAAGCTGGCAGCAGCTCCCTCTTGCTGCTCATCCTCATCTATCCGCCTGTCTGTCCGTCGCGGCGCTGGGTGCCTCCATTGGCTGCACCAGGGGCGAACAGTAACCCTTCATGTAACTAGAGGCATAAAATGCTTTTTTTTAAAATCCACAAACTGAATGGGGAAGCCTAAACAGACGTACCGTTGGGACCTGGTTCAGGCATTGGTCCATTTACTCCAGGATTATACCGAGGATCGATTCAGGTGGCCTGCTATAGTAAATTCCTTGCCATCCCAAGGATAAATGGCGTTTTGTTTGTACTGTTGCAACCCTATTCAGAGATAGATGAATGTGGACATAAAGTAAACAGAGCTATTTGAGCCACTCATGGGTCAAAATATGAAAGGGGCAACCACTGTTTCTTTTAATGCCTACTCTTAAAAAATGTGATCCTAGCCATTAAGAAACATTTGTTCAGGCCCTGATGGACCTTATTGCAAATAGGTCACATCCACACCATTCTTTTAAAGCACCTGGCTTCCCCCAAAGTATCCTTGGAACTGTAGTTTGTTAAGGGTAATGAGAATTGCAGCTCTGTGAGGGATTCTTTGGGGGAAGCCATGTGCTTTCAATGTATGGTGTGAAAAATCCTCATTATCTGTCTGTTAAGAATTCCGCAGCATTCCATAACTATAAGGGAAATGCTAATACTTCTGTAGTGGTCCTATGACTTAATTCCAGGGATAATTTTCCTTTCTCGGTAGAATTTACTGATATCAGATACGTTTTGACTCGGGATAAGGCTTCCTGTACCGTATTTCAATACTGCAGTTATGAAGTGCCCTATTCTATTCATGCTTACTCAGAAATAAATAATACATTCTATTGAGTTTAGTGGGGCTCCCAAGTATAGGATTGTGCCCTCATAGTGCAATCCTATACATGTTTACCCAAATGTAAACCTCAGTGTACTCAGTGAGGTTTACTCCACTGTAAGTGTGCACAGAGCTGGAGCCTTACAGTGCACACCTATACATGTTTACCCAAATGTAAACCTCAGTGTACTCAGTGAGGTTTACTCCACTGTAAGTGTGCACAGAGCTGGAGCCTTACAGTGCACACCTATACATGTTTACTCAAATGTAAGTCTCACTGTGTTCCAAGGGCCTTACTCCCAGGTAGCTGCACAGGACTGCAGCCGGAAGCACCTTTTTCCCAAGTCCTGCTTCCGGTACTGAAATGTATTTTATATTGTGTAAGTCGCCCAGAGTGTCTGTTAAGTCAGACAGATGGGCGACTAACAAATAAAATTTTATTATTATTATTATTAACCTGCTGCATGTGGCTGGGCTTTTCTGCTTTTGATCTTTGTGTATGTAACCCCGGGGTCAGCATGACTGGGCACCCCAGCAAATGCCTGCCTTCTCCCAGTAGGCCCTTGAACCAAAAATGGTGCAGAATGGTAGTACCACCTGCTAGACCATACAATCTTGCCATAAACATCTCGTGCCGTTAAGAAGGCAAGGCTGCACCAGTTCAGGGTCAAGGGCGTGTTGGGAGAGGGGAGACATCTTTTGAGGCACCCAATCATGGTGACACCGAGATTAACAGCAGAAAAGCCCCGCCAACTGCAGCAAATCTTAAAACTGCAGTTCCAGATGTTGGATGGGGGGGAGTGATTTAGGCTGCAGTTGCCTGCACACAGCCGCCTGGGAGTAAGCCCATTTGAACACAGTGAGACTTACTGCTGAGTAAACGCATCTTGGAGTGCACTGAAAGGCTGCCGTTCTGCTTTCAAAGCCACCTACCTCACCCAAGGTCCAAGCCCCAGGCAGTCATTCCAGCCCCCTGAAGCAACTACCGGGGACACAGACAACTCTTCCTGAGGAAAATGGCGGGTTACAGTTCAGGAGGGCTGTACCAGGCGCAAGTTGCCAACTTTGTGAACCACAACTGACAAGATCGTGTTGTCGGCTCCTGCCGCCATCGCCGTCCGCTTCTCTGTCTGTTGAGGTGACACATCTCAAAACAATGCACCCCCTTATTGCCTACACCCGGAGCGGACCACTCCCATCGCTCCACCCGTGGAACGCCACTGTTCCTCTAAGCTGATGCATCCTTAACTCAGTGGAACAAGTGCCTACAGCATAAGCATTTTCATTAGCATTTTTGTTAGAAATTACATTATTATTTTTTCCACTGGGGGAAAAAAAAAGCAAATTGGCAATTGCACAAACAATTGGGAACAAAAACTGGTGGATCGGTACTGAAAACCAGACAGCCAGAATTCAAATTGATAGGAACCAGATACCGAACCCCATCCCTAGCACAAACATGTTCGAAAGCTGGCATCAAGGAGCTTGGAATATGGCGCTCATGGAAAAACTCACAGAGCAATGCAGAAAGGAGCAGAAACAGGCAATTTTCATGAAGTTTGAAGCTGCTTTATTGCCTATGTGACCAAATTGGAACATGGGTGCAAACCACCTTTGACCTGTGGTCAGCAGTGGAAAGGTGATCTTGGATGAGAACTGGGACATCTTGAAAGAGGTAATTTGGACAGCTATATCTTGGACTCTTGCTTTGTACTCTTGATTCTCTCATAGTTGTTTCTAATGTGATGAAATATAAATAAATAACTTGTAAGCATTTCTAAGAGTATCTTATCCTAAAATGCACATTTTTAATGCATCAGAGGTCTACTCAGGAGGAAAGGGAGGAGGGAGAAATCAGCTGTGACGGTTCAGCTGTCAGTCATGATGCAGTCCATGACCAGGAAGGGGAGGGGCTGGCCGTGAAGGTGTGCGCCTCTCAGTCTCTGCTGGGATGCTGGCTCCCTGCTGAGGGTAGTTCCTTTTGAGCTTGTTCCTCAGCTCCAGCTCTCTGTAGAGCAGGGGTGGGGAAACTCAGACCTAGGTGCCAAATGTGGCCCTCCAGGCCTCTCTCTCTGGCCCTTTTGACTCTGTCCAGGCCATACTCTTTGCCCAGCCACGCCCCCAACCTCCCAAGGCCACACCTGTTGCCAGCCCTGTTTTGCCCCCCTCCTTTGCTTGGCCAGGATGTGTCCTTGAAGTCTGACAACGCCTCTTGTGTGCCTGGATGGAGGGTAAGAGGGGTGTGTGAGAGTGTGTGTAGAAACTAGCCAAGTGTACAAAGGCAGGATCTTCTTGTATATTCTGGCCGCTTTTGCCTTTGACCCGGCCCATCACTGGCATGTGGCCCTTGGAAGGTTGCCCAGAAGAAAATGTGGCCCTCAGGCTGAAAAGGGTTCTCCAGCTCTGATCTAGAGCTCTCTTGGTTAGCTCTTCCTTGTTCCAGCACTAAGTGCTGGTAACTGACATATTATCTGGGAATGGTGGGATTTTCTAACCATTTTGAGGGGTCTTGAAAATGAAAATGTCTCTAAGAAAGTTCAGTTCAGTTGATTCTGAGTGTATATTGTTATTTCATACTGGTGGATGAAGTAAGCAGTGTGCTAAGAGAGGAAGGCTGGAAGGAGTTGGGGTCCAAGACCGTGGCTCACTTCAACAAGTTGTGCCTGAACTTCTGCACCCTATTAATGGGTGGCAAAATAGGCAGTGGCGGGGGATGGGGTGTGGGGATAACATATCAGCTAAGATTCTTCAGGAGGAGGCTGAAGTTCTCCAGCAGTTCCAGGGGGTTAGGGACCGCAAAAGAGTTCTTAGAAAATTTATCAGAAAATTGTTCTCTTGAGACCATTTGGCCCAGTACTGCGTAACATGTGCCCTTGGATTTCACATAGTCTCCAAGGGAAGGACCTTGTGAAGCTGCGGGGAAGCCATTCTGCACACACATCTCTTTGTGTCCTCATGGTATCTGTTGATTCACTCTTTGTGTGGCTCATTGTCTCTGCCTCAGTAGCTTCCAACTGGTACATTATCTGCACTGTTTAATGGCCTGTTGGGTTGGACTGGTTAGTTCAATGATGACACACTGGGGTGACTGTGGCCCTCCAGGCTACTTGCAATCAGTCTCAGGTTCAGGGACTCCCCAGAAGTAAGTGCTGTGTCATTTGTCTTGCTAAGTTGACCTGGGGCTCAACAGGTTTTGTTTTCTTAATACTGGTGAGTGTAAGTTATTGTAGCTGTAGCGAGCTGGGCCCCGAGGTTTCCATAAATACAGGAAGCCTTTTGCAGATTTTTAAAATGTATGTTTTGCATTCAAACACACAATGTAGGTCCAAAATAATCAAATCAGCTCAAACAATGACAGGACATCTCATACGCATCTCTTCTTCAATCATATCACCTAGTTTAATCAAGAGCATTATAAGAGAGCCACTGTGGTGTAATGGTTAGAGTATTGGACTAGGACCTGGGAAACCAGGGTTTAAATCCGCACTCAGCCATGAAAGCTCATTGGGTGACCTGGGGCCAGTCACTGCCTCTCAGCCTAACTGACGTCGCAGGGTTGTTGTGAGGATGAAAATATGAGGGAGGAGAACCATGTGCACCACCTTGAGCTTCTTGGAGGTAAATGGTGGTATATAAATATAAATGTAATCAATCTTTCAATCAATTAAATGATTGTTAATTGCTATTACTGTCTCTGGGCAGCAAGACTCAGCCCCTTACTCTCTGCTGGGGCAACTAGTCTGAACATTGCTGCTCTGCAGTGCCACCCCGATAATGGTCAAGAAGGGTTCTGCGGCTCATCAGTCCAGCAGTACCAGATGATCTCAGGAGCCAGTAGGGGGGTTGGCTGACCTTTATATGGCTGCAGTGTTGCTTCAGGCTTGGCTTTGCAATCTGAGCAACCTATCCAAGAGTCATGGGCCTCACCTCTTTTGGGATCTAAGCATCTGCCCAACATGACTGTGCAAACCCTTCTGGCCCCCCTGATCTGGCCCTTGTGACTTCAGCCTGACCTGGACTACATACTCACCTCTGGCTCTCCTAGATGACCACTTGAAGCATCTTGATTCTACTGAGATTATGTAGCCCAAAATATTAGAAGGGCACCAGCTTGGCAAAGGCTGACCTATACTGACTAGCAGTGGCTTGAGTATTTCTCAGCAGTACCTGGAGATACCACGAATTGAACCTGGTACCTTTTGCATGCAAATAATGTACTCTACCTCTGAGTTACATCTCTCTTCCAGAGGCCCTTTCCATCTTGATGTACCATCAAATCAATATCTTTGTGTATGTCATGATTCACTGATGCACAATGCATCACTTCCTTTTAGAACCACTGAGTCGGTAGGTTACTCAAAGGACTTCTAATTCAACCCACTGCTGCTACAGGATATCCATTACTACAGCATCCATGGTGTGTAGACATTCAGCCTGTGCATGGGAAGGTCCACATATTGTAAATGTACAGCAACAGTCCATAAATATAAAGAAACCAGGTGTAATTGCAACTGCCCATCTTCATAAGGTGATGGATTTGTCACATCCATTGGATGACTTCAATCCATTTGAAATATATTTTCTGCAGCTGTTGAAGAGATAGGACTGTGTGAATACTAGGGCAAGGCACATACCTTGATCCTATCTGGGGCCCTGTCTGGCACTTTGGAGTGGCCCCAATCTAACCCAGGATGATCCAGGGCTGACCCAACCTGGGCCCTGAACCAATTTGGGAGCTTTGGACAGTGTTTAATTAGGGGTTAAAACATGTGTGTGTGTGTGGGAGGGAGAAGGCAGCCGGCATGTGTCTCCTCTCACCCACCCGAGTACATGTTTAATCCAGTTGAAATCCTAATCCCACCTAATTAAACATGTAATGAGAGGAGGGGGAGATCATAGAATAGTAGAGTTAGAAGGGGCCTATAAGGCCATCAAGTCCAACCCCTTGCTCAATGCAGGAATCCAAATCAAAGCATTCCCGACAGATGGCTGTCCAGCTGTCTCCTGAATGCCTCCAGTGTTGGAGAGCCCACTACCTCTCTAGATCTCCTCCTTCTCCCCTTTCTTCGCTGCCCGACCACCACCCCCTTTTTACAGACCTGATCCGACCTGGGGTGATCCGGGGCTGCCTTAACCTGCTCTGGCCAAATCCTGGGTCAAGCCAAATTGACCCAATTCGGTTCGAGGTTCAGCTGGAGCCAGTGCACAGCCCTAGTGAACACAGCCTCCTGCTAGCATCATATCTGTATTTGTTCAGCCAGGCTTTCAGGACAGGTTCAAGGTCAGTGACATTATGTTTTTCACTCCTGGGCACTATTTATTCATTTTTGGTTTTTTTTTAAAAAAAGACTACTCTTCAAACAGAAAATTTTCTAAAGTACTTGGAGCAACTCACCTATGAAGAAAGGTCACAACATTTGAGGCTTTTTAGTTTCAAAAAAAGGCAAGATAGAGAGGGGATGGTAGAAACTTATAAAATCATGCAAAAGGGGGAGAAAGTGGGTAGAGAGGAGGGTTTTTTCTCCATCTCCTCCTGTAATATTTTTTTAAATATGTATTTTGTATCATCCTTTTATATTTGTTTAATTGTGGTAGCCTATGGCTCTGAACAATAAAGACTTCATCCATCCATCCATCCATTCATCTCCTAGGGATGGAAGGATTTGTGGTTATCTAGTTTCTCATTTTTCCAGTCTTAAATTAAATTCTCCATATTTCTGCAGTGATTTGCCATTTTTTTTAAAAAAAAAATCTCATAAAAATATTTCAGCATTTAAGTACGAATTTCTCCCGATAAAGACTTTTGTATGTAGTTTTGACTAATGCAGACATTTTTGCAAGCAATTTCTCCTGATGTTAACACATTCTTGTATGTTATTTTCACGACTATATTCATTTTTATGCACATTTTCCCCTAATGTATGCATTTTGATAAACATTGGTTGGAGGACTGGATTGCAAAATGTGGATAAGCACAAAACTTTGAAGGATGGCTGTGTTTTGGTTCCCCTATTGTTTGGGAAAGTGTGAATTTGATAGATTCAGCTTTAAATGCAAATTGAATTTAATTTCTCCCTCACCCCTACTCTCTCCTAATCCTAGAAGTTGGAGGAATGTTGGGAGTCTCAGGACAGGTAAAAGGAAATACTTCTTCACAGAGTGCATACTTAAACTATGGAATTTTCTTCCACAAGTTGTGGTAAGAGCCACCAACTTGGATGAAAACCCTTGCATTTTAGTAGAGTTAAATTCAGCAGGGTTAATCCCCTCTACAGGAGCTAACAGGTTACCAAATTTCATGTTTCTATGTGCATATTTCCTCCAGGGTGCCACCAGCCAATGCCTAAATACTCCCAGGCATTTTAAAGTGTATTTTTTACAGTATTTTATTACTATGTTGTATTCTGGATGTTGTTTGGTTCTCGTATTGTTTGTGTGTTTTTGTTTTTTGAGTTATTATATTTATTGTATTTATATATTGTGCCTGCTTTTACCTTTTATGTACACCGCCCAGAGAGCCTTCGGGCTTAGGGCGGTATATAAATAAAATAAAATAAATAAATAAATAAATAAATAGTGTCTAGTGTCTACCTTCCTGAGTCTAGTATCCCAAACCTAATTTTGAAAAACTCATTTTCCCCCAAAATTTTGAAGAAAGGAACAGGGGAAACACAGAAACATGAGAACTGGCAGGAATGAGCACACACAGTATTTTTTTAAAAAAAGAATTATTTGGAAAAAGCAAACTTTGAAGGTGGCTAGTATGAAAATCACTGGAGCTACCCACCTGAAATTTGGCAGGCTTAATTCCCTCTATAGGGAACCCCCACCTCCCTGAGATGCTCCAAAAGGATACTGTGGTCAACACACAGTATCAAAAGCTGCTGAGAAATTGAGGAGGACAAGCAGGGTCACATTCCCCTGATCTCTCTCCTGACAAAGGTCATCAACCAGGGCGACCAAGGGAATTTCAGTGCTATGGCCAGGCCTGAAATAATCAGTTTCCTCCAGGCATGCTTGAGGCTGGACTGCTACCACCTTTTCAAGCACCTTGTCCAAAAAGAGGATATTTGCCACTGGGCGACAGATGTTAAACACTTCTGGGTCCAGGGAGATCTTCTTAAGGAGGGGATACACCGTTGCCTCTTTTAAGGCAGATGGTATTTCTCCCTGCTTAGTCCCTGGACCCACCTAGTAAACCACCTATGGCTAGCTCTAAGGTGCCAAGATGGGCAAGGGTCAAGGGGGAAGGTGGCTGGCCAGCATTTCTTCAAGCAGCTTGTCCACATCCTCAGGCTGCAATAATTGAAACTGATCCAGAACAGATGAAATGGACAGTGCTCTGGATGCCTCCATTGGACTTGCTCTGACTTTGGCATCCAAATTTGAGAGATTTTGTCCCTAAAGTGCCTTGCAAAGTTGTTACAGCAGGCCTCGAAGGATGTCAGAGGGTGTTTTGACCAGATGACAAAACCTCATTCACCACTTGGAAAAGCTCTGCTGGCTGGCTACTTCTGTATGCAATTGTGGGGGGAAAGTAGCCATTCTTCGCTGCCATGACTGCCATGGGTAGGCACGATGGTGCGACCTTACCTGTATTTGGTCAGGTTTGGATGGAGATTTACACCACCTGTGCTCCAGCTGCTGACCCTCCTGTTTTATTACATGCAAAATACTATATTCTCAGGTTCAAGAGAGTTGCATGGAAGATTTACTGCATAAACAAGACACAGGTTTGGCTGTTTGTATCAGCAAATGCTAAGACTTTTCAACAAGCAAAGAAACAGGAAAAACCAGGGCTGTTCATATTTTCTCCCTCTCTGCATTCCAAATGCTTCCGTGTATGCAGTGACATAATGTACCCTAAAGGAGTCTGTAATTAATCCAAATAATTACCATTCACGCGATAAAGAATCACAGCATCAACTGGCAAAGGCACTGGTAAAACTTTTGCTGTGTTTACAAAGCACCTGACATTTTCGTGATTCAGAGTGATAGCTGGTTTCAGCTGATAGCTCATTTGCAAGAAAAATAGTAAACCTATGGCCCAGATTAGCAGTATAAACTCTTTGACACCGACACTGCTAACGCCTGCCAAACTGAAAGGTTTTAAAGAGTGGGAAAGGAGCCTAGGCAACAATCAGTTGTGCCTATCAAGCAGAAATGATGCTTTCTTTCCCCCAGAATCTGCACCTGTGTAAGAATGACAGTTCATGTAATCTGCAATCCTAGGCATGCCTACCTGGGAGTAACTCCCATTGAATGTCTGAGTATACGCATGCATAGGTCTGCACTGGTACTTATTTCAAACATTTATATAATGGTTTTTTAAGTATCAGCACTCCTCAAAGCACAGATTACAGTCATAGTTAAACAAAATATCAGTTTTAAAAATATTTAAAAAATATTTGCCAGGACAGAGGTTAAACTTCTTCTGAGGCTCTTCTCCAGGTCCCCCTCCTGAGGAAGGCTCAGAAGATGGTGACCAGAGAGAGGGCCTTTTCAGTTGTGGCTCCCCATCTGTGCATCTCCCCAGCAAGGTCTGTCTGGGGTCTCCACTGACATATTTTCAGCGCCAAGTAAAGATTTATCTTCCCCCCCCCCGGCTTTTGATAGAGCGAGATGATGTTTTTGTTATGCTGCTAAGCTTCCTCTGGCTGTTATGGGGCTTGTTTGTTCTATTTTATGGTATCATGTATTTATATTTATAATGCGTTGTAAGTTGCTTAGAGACCTTTGGGTAACAAGTTTAATTAATTAATTAATTTCAACAAGAACCATATAAACAAGGGACGGGAAACCTCAGGTCTGGGGCCCCAAATGTGGCCCTCTAGGTTTTTCTATCTGGCCCTCAGGACTTTCCCTAGGCCACAGCCCTCTGTCCTGTTATACCCACCTTGAGGGGTTTCGCCTTTGTGGCCTGTGTCTTTAAACTCTGGTCATGACTCTTGCTTGCCTGGCTGGAGGTGTGTGCAAGCAGGCGTAGAAACTAGCCCAGTGTACCAACGGAGCCCCACATGGTGCTTCTGGAAGATTGCCCAGAAGGGAATGTGGCCCTCTGGTAGAAAAAGGTGCCCCCATCCATGGGTTAAACTAAGAGGTTAGACTAGCCTTTCCCAACCAGTGTGCCTCCAGATGTTGTTGGACCACAATTCCCATCTTTCCTGACTATTGGCAATGCTGGCTGAGGCTGATGGGAGTTGTGGTCCAACAACATCTGGAGGCACACTGGTTGGGAAAGGCTGGGTTAGACTAAGGCATCGAAACTATTGGGAGAAAAAGAAAATCTGCCTCATGGAAACTATCCAGAATCCCCCAGACTTGCTTAACCATTTAAGACGAGGGAGGGGCAAACCTGTCCATTTTGGTGTTTCTCGGTTTCTCATTTCCCCCCAGTCTTAAGTTCAGTTCTCAACAGTTCCCCATCAGTTTATGATTTTTAAAAAAATGCCCTCATGGAACTTGCATTGGAAAATTCATAGAAGCACGGGTTTCAAAATATGATTGTGTTTCAGTTCACGTTTTGTTTCAGAAAATGTGAACTGAGTAGGTTCGTCGTTAAATGTGAACTGAATCAAATCTAGTTGATTCAACTAGAATCCCTAGTTGAGAGGCCATTCTCTGCCTATGGCCCCCTAATGAGTTCATCGGAGTTCAACTCATATAATACATTAAAATGGTGGGCAACATATATTGAAATGTGGCAATGAAGATTTATTTATTTAAGACATATATATACTGCTTATTTATTTGCATTTCTAAGTGGTGAACTCCTTCTGTGTGCTCCTGACTTTCCTTCCCAGATCCCAGAGTGATCTGGAATTGCATCTACTGTATGTCTTTGGTTCTTGGGATTCAGACGTCAACTGGTTACCTGCCAGGCTCTTTCAGTCTGATATGGTAAAGTTTGCCCTGAACAGCAATGTGTGTATTAATTTGTATTTTATGTGACTGTTATTCTATGAATATTTTATTTCTATATTCGTCTTAATCATTCGTGTAATTCTGTTGATTCTCCTGTTTTAATTACTGTGTTTTAATGGGATTGTTTTATTGCATATTTTAATACTTGATGTTTATATCTTAGAGTTTGTGTCACTGGTTTTTATACTTGTAAACTTGGAAGACTATTTTGGTACGAAGTGGCATATTTGGGGCTCTGGTGGATGGAATACTAATAATAATACTTCCTCACATAATAGAGAATAACGTTTTCATCTGATGAATCTGAAAAGGGCATAAGACCATCAGAAGAGCCTGCTGGATCAGGCCACTGGCCCATCTAGTCCAGCATCCTGTTCTCACAGTGGCCAACCAGGTGCCCATAGGAAACCCACAAGCAGGACCTGAGTGCACAGAGCCCTCTCCCCTCCGGTGGTTTCCAGCAACTGGTATTTGGAAGCATACTGACTCTGCCTATAGAGGCAGAGCATAGCCATCATGGCTAGTAGCCATTGATAGCCCTGTCCTCCATGAAATTGTCTAATCCTCTTTTAAAGCCATCCAAGCTGGTAGCCATCGCTGCCTCTTGTGGGAGTGAATTCCATAATTTAACTCTGCGCTGCTTGAGGAAGGACTTTCTGCCTTGAACCTTCCAGCATTCAGCGTCATTGGATGTCCACGAGTTCTAGTATTTGGAGAGAGGGAGAAAAACTTCCCTCTATCCACTTTCTCCATGCTATGCATAATTTCATACACTTCTATCATGTCACCTCTGACTTGCCTTTTCTCTAAGGCAGAGCTTGGAAAAGTAACTTTTTTTGAACTACAACTCCCATCAGCCCCAGCCAGCATGGCGCTGGCTGGGGCTGATGGGAGTTGTAGTTCAAAAAAAGTTACTTTTCCAAGCTCTGCTCTAAGCTAAAAAGCCCCAAATGCTGCAACCTTTCTTCATAGGGACGTTGCTCCTTCCCCTTGATCATTTTTGTTGCCTTTTTCTGAACCTTTCCCAACTCTACAATATCTTTTTTTGAGGTGAGACCACTAGAACTGTACACAGTATTCCAAATGTGGTCACACCATTTATTTATTTATTTATATCCCACCCTTCCTCCCAGTAGGAGGCCAGGGCAGCAAATATATTTGTATAATGGTATTATGATATTGGCTAGCATGGAAAGTGCTTTTTTCACAGCTACCCCTGGGTCAACATCTTCATCTAGCTATCCACTGTGACCCCAAGGTCTCTTTCCTTGTCAAGTCACAGCCAATTCAGAACCATAAGAGTATGTGTGAAATTAAGATGTTTTTGCCTCAATTTACATCACTTTATACCTGTTTCCATTGAATTGCATTTATTGTACTTCCCATTTACTTAGTTTGGAGAGGTCCTTTTGGAGCCCTTTGCAATCCCTTTTTGTTTGAACCATTTAGTCTCTTCAGCAAACTTGGCCACCTCACTGCTCATTCCTAACTCTAGATTATTTATGAAAAGTTAAAAAGCATAAGTCCCAATACCAATCCTTTCTACATTCCTTCATCAGGAGATCTGGCTGTTTTTTCTTACTCTCTGATTTCTGTTACTTAACCAGTTTCTGATCTAAAAGAAGACCTCTCCTCTTATTCAGTGACTGCTTAGCTTACTCAAAGAGTCTTTGGTGAGGTACCTTGTCAAAAGCCTTTTGAAAGTCCAAGTACACAATGTCCGCTGGATCACCTCTATCTATATGCTTATTCAGACTCTCAAAGAACTCTAATAGGTTCATGAGACAGGACTTACCATTTTGATTATAATTATAATTATTTAGTCACTTTCCTTGCAAAGCAACCCAAAGTGTCTTACAAGAAGATTAAAACCAATTATAACAAACCCATTAAAACAACAAACACAGATCAGTACAATTAAAGACAGAACTTGCAAAAGAAGCCATGGATACCCAAAGCCCTTCAAATTAAGGGCCAAAAGCCCAAGTAAAAATTAAGGTTTTTGCCTGGCATCTTAAAATAGATAATGATGGCGCCAGGCATACCTCCATGGGGAGAGCGTTCCACAAGTGGGAAGCCACTGCTGAAAGGCCCATTCCTTCTTTGGAGGGGGCACATAGAGAAGGGCCTCAGGTGAAGAACACAGTGTCCAGGTTGGTTCATGTGGGGAGAGGCGGTCCTGAGCCTGGAAACTAATTGGTAGCCAGTGCAGAACAGCCATCCTATGCCAGTTAACAATCTGGCTGCCGAATTCTGTACCAGCTGCAGTTTCTGAACCATCTTCAAAGGCAGCCCCACGTATAATGCTTTGCAGTAATCTAGCCTAGAGGTTACCGGAGCACAGACAACTGAAGTTAGACTGTCCCTGTCTAGGTAGGGGTGCAGTTGGGCCACCAGTCGAAGCTGATGAAAGGCACTCCACACCACTGTGGCCACTTGAGCCTCAAGAGACAGTAATGGATCCAGAAGTGCCCCCAAGTACCTGCTCCTTCAGAGGGAGTGTAACCCCATCCAGAGCAGGCCATTCCCCACCTATCCGGTCTAGGGAACCACCCCCTAACAGTGCCTCAGTCTTGTCTGGATTCAGCTTCAGTTTTCTGGCTGTCATTCGGTCCATTACTGAGGCAAGCCATTGATCTAGTATATCCACTGCCACTAGGGTTGCCAGGCCAGAAGCACCACAAACCCTGAGATTTCAGGGGTGTGCCCTAGTGATGTCACAGGGTGAAGCCCTAGTGATGTCACTCCCCTCCAGGCACCTTTCTACCCCACCCCATCACTCCCACATTCCACTCAGTCCCTCAGGCACTTTACTTCCTACCCCCCCTTACCACCTTCAACCTTTGGGAAGGCCTGGGCTCGCTCGCTGCCAGTGTGCCGATGCCTCTCTCATGTTCTCCTGTGCACCCCCGGCTGTGACCTTTGCATGACCCCAGAGACCCAGGGAGGACCCCCAAACCCCAGAATCACTGGGTAAAATCTGGAGAGCTGGCAATGCTAATTGCCATAAAAAAGAAATAGTGGCGGTCAATATTGATTACAAAAAACAGGGGGGTTCAAAACCCAAAATGACCAAATATTGAAAAATGATTTATTTTGTCTTCTTTAAAATGCCCTTTTTAATGCGTTTCGGTTCTATTGTTTATCAGCCTTCGTCAGGGGCTATAATACAAACACATTTATACATTTATATGATTTATATTTTGTTTACATTTTACTCAAATTTCTAAATAAACAGTAAGAAAACACATAATTATAAAAATTGTTTACTTACACTTTTCTTAGTCTACTTATTTCTCTAACTGCTTATAGCATTTCTTTCACCTTCTTTTTTTGTATTTTGAAAGTTGTGAGCTTATTAGCCCAAGAAAGTGTGCTTTTATATGTAGAGTGATACTCAGCTGTAATGTGTATTTCATTATCAATTCAGAAACTGCCTGTAAGGGATCCTCTAAAAACTCTATTTCTTTATAAAAGAGGAAGAAAATCTAGTTCTCCATTTAAACCTAAAGGTGATAGAGTATTATGATAATGGTTCTAAAACTGAGTTGCATCCGGACACTATAGGTCTTCCTGGAGGTGGTATTTTGTTCTTATGTATTTTCGGAAGTGTGTAAAAAACTGGTGTTCATGGGTTTGTATTGTACAAAAATCTTTTTTCTTCCTCACTGATATATCCTAAACTCAGTCCTTTTAAAGAAGACAAAATAAATCATTTTGCAATATTTGGTCATTTGGGGTTTTGAACCCCCCTGTTTTTTGTAATGCTAATTGCCATACCTGCAGATGTACAGGAGAAGTAGAGCTGTGTGCCATCACCATATTGCTGGCAACGAGCTCTTGCAGAAGCCATGTTGGTTCTGCTTCAGCAAGGTTTGTTTTTTTATAAGCTCACACATGAAGCCAGAGAGATGCATAAGAAGAGGTATAACCCACTGGGAATGACTCTTGTGTTGCCCCCATTAGGGTTATAGGGAGTTAAGCAACAGGGCATGAGGCCCTGTGAATAAAATGGCAACAGGCCTCATGCCTAGAGTTACCAGGTCTCCGTTTTTTGGCCGGAGTCTCCGGTTTTTGGGGGGGCCCTCTGGCTCTCCGGCTAGCACCCCTTAATCTCCAGACTCTCAGCTTCAATTAAAAAAAATGTTTCTAGGTGGTCTGGTTCCTGCGATATACACCAAAACGTCAGCCGCCCCAGCGACTGTTTAATCTATTTAACTGATACAATGCTGAAGTTGGTTCCTAGTTCCCAGTTCCTTATTTGCTTGAAAGTTCAAAACACTAAAAAAGAAGAGTTGACAACTACAGCAACTTCAGACCAAATTTAACATGTCTCTGAACCCCAAAATATATGTTGGGGTACCCTGTATGATATATCACTGTGATCAGGGGACTCTCCCCGTCAAGAATAACAATACATTTATGCAATCAAAATCATCAGGCTTCTGATATTATCATAAATACATAATGATGTCATAAAATCATAAAAAATAAGTACCTGGGGATGCCCACCCCAAAATCTGCTCTGGGCCAGGACAAATCATACACCCCAGGAAAGGGGAGGGTGTCCTCTATGAGATGCCATTGCGTCCCACCTGGCCCAGAGCTTCTGCTGGGTGCAGGGGAAGAATGAGGGCATCTATGCAAAATCAAAGCAGACCAAAACATACAGGAAAAAATAAGTAACTGGGGGTGCCCACCCCAAATTCTGCTCTGGGCCAGGACAAATCATATACCCCAGGAAAGGGGAGGGTGCCAGTGCATCCCATCCAGCCCAGAGCTTCTGCTGGGCACCAGGCATGCACAGGTGCATCAATGCAAAATCAAAATGGACAAAAACACATAGAAAAAATAAGTAACTGGGGGTGCCCACCCCAAAATTTGCTCTGGGACAGCACAAATAATATACCCCAGAAAAGGGGAGGGTATCATCTATGAGATGCCACTGCATCCCACCTGGCCCAGAGCTTCTGCTGGGCGCAGGGCACGGAGGAGGACATCTATGCAAAATCAAAGCAGAAAAAGACATACAGGAAAAATAAGTAATTGGGGGTGCCCACTCCAACATCTGCTCTGGGCCAGGACAAATCATACACCCCATGAAAGGGGAGGGTGTCCTCTATGAGATGCCATTGCGTCCCACCTGGTCCAGAGCTTCTGCTGGGCGCAGGGGAAGGATGAGGGCATCTATGCAGACAGAAAGTGTAGAAAATCTTCTTACTCTTACTCATTTCTCAGACCTCTTTCTGAAGTGAAGGGTCAAATCTGTAAAGAAGTTTGGAGCAGCCACATTAAAAGATAAGGGCAGGGTATTCCAGGCAGGGGGTTGCCAGCGTTGCTTGGATATGGATGTCTTTGCAGAGGATCCCTAGTCAAGCTTTACCAACAGCACAATCAAAACCATATCTACTCAGTCCTATTGAGTTCTGTGGGGCTTAGTAAGTGTGTTTAGAACTGCATCCTTCAGGGGCATCCATCTTTACTCCCAAATGCTCCCATCTAACATCTTCACAACACTAGGCTCCTTTCTTCCTACAGTGGCCTTCTGGTGACTGGCCTGGCCTGAAGGCACTTAAACCCTTCTTGCCGAAAGCAAGTAGGCTAGATTAAATGTTCCCTACCCAGGCTCCATCTTTTAGCTAAGATGTCTAGCTTAATTTCCATTGAGATTTTTTTTAATTGTACGCTCCAAGCAACTGTGATTGATGCTTAATGTATCATGCTTAATGACATCACTTAGGCCTGCCCTGTGACATCACTTGGGCCCGCCCCTAATATCTCAGGTTTTGGGATGCTTCTGACCTGGCAACCCTACTCATGCCCCATGGCTGGATTGTGCCTCAGTTCCCTCTGGTGCAGCTCATTTGCAGGCTCCTTATCTTGGTTGTGCTTGGGAGACAAATAAATCACCCCATGCCCCTGTCCATGAATGTTAAAATGATTTAAGATATCTTTCTTGCTTTTCAGTTTTGCTTTTCAGCATTATTTAAGGGAAGGTAAGCACATTTTCAGAGACAAGGTGTTGCCTTTTAATTTTGCCTTGATAATGAGGCATAAGAGCAACTTGTTATCAAATTCCCACTGACTTCCAAAAGCAGCACGGTTCCTCATCTGCATTTCAGAATTCCTCCACAAAGTGCTGACTTCTGCCCATGCTCTAGCTGTGAGTGGTGAGTATTTTGGACCCTTCCTTCAGATTACATCTCAATGCATTCCTAGAACTCAAGGATAAGTTGCAATGTTTTGTTTTGTTTTTGCAAAAGTGGCATTTTGAACGTCTTTAGTATGAATTACAAATGACATTTATGCAAGAGAACGCCCAGGGGGAGAATTATCTATGGTGGGTGAAAAGAAATTGGGAGGCAGGTGCTGGATCTTTGCTTTTAACTGATTCCAAGTAACTTTGATTTGAGGGTGAGGAAAAAACCTCACCTCGTCAGAGTAAAGGGCATGTAACTTGGGCTGTTTACAAATGGCAGGAAAAGTCTGTTTGCTCAAATGAAAATAAAGGTCAAGGTAGAAGCCCAGTTACTCTTTGTTAATCAGTAATTGGAACTTCACTATAATGCACGTTTACAGATCCTGTCATGTCCATCACCATAATTTCCACAGGAAAGTGCCTGACTCTCCCCTCTTTCCCAACAGATGAAGCTGAAATATTCAGGGAGTGTGTGAAAAATTGAGGGCAGGGATGTGCTGGCTGGTTTATTTGTGGACCCAGCAGGTAGTGCTGTACAGAAGAAGACATTGGTGGTCTCCTTTCTAAAAAGTTTCTTTCACAGGAAGTAGTTGTCAGTTTTATTCCGCTTGGTTCAGGGATCATTCTTTCTCTCATGGCCTCTTTCCATCAAAACTATTTGGATTTAGCATTGCAATCTTTAACATGTCTACTAAGAGTTAGAAGTAAGTCCTTTTGGGGCTTACTCCCAGGTAAGTGGGGTTAGGATTGCAGCCTAAAATAGTCAAAACTGGATGCCAACAATGTCAAACAAGGTGTGATGGAGTCAGCCATGTTAGTTTAGTCATATAGCGGTAGTTCAGTAGAGCACATTTTGTACTCAGACATTCCCCGGTTCAAACCCCAGTATCTCCAGATCTGTCTGAGGGCAGATCCACACCATATATTTAAATCACATCCAATACACATTTAAAGCACATGACTTTCCCCAAACACCCTGGAGAGCGGTAGCTAGTTACTATAGGCCTGTCTCCCCTAGCTGGTGTCCTCCAGATGTTTGAACTACAACTCCCATCTGTCCCAGCCCGCATGGCCGTGCACAGAATCATAGAATAGTAGAGTTGGAAGGGGCCTATATGGCCATGGAGTCCAACCCCCTGGTCAATACAAGAATCTAGCTTAAAGCACACCCAACAGGTGGCTGTTCAACTGCTTCTTAAATGCCTCCAGTGTTGGAGAGCCCATCACCTCCCTAGGTCATTGGTTCCATTGTTGAACTGCTCTAACAGTTGGGAAGTTTTTCCTGATGTTCAGTCAAAATCTGGCTTACTGTCACTTGAGCCCATTATTCCATGTCTTGCACTCTGAGACAATGGAGAAGAAACCTGGCCCTTCTCTGTGTGGCAACCTTTCCAGTACTTGAAGAGTGCTATAATATCTCCCCTCAGTCTTGTCTACTCAAGGCTAAAGATGCCCAGTTCTTTCAGTCTCTCTTCATAGAGCTTTGTTTCCCGTCCCCTGATCATCCTCGTTGCTCTCCTCTAAACCTCTTCCAGTTTGTCTGCATCCTTCTTAAAGTGCAGTGTCCAGACCTGGATACAGTACTCAAAATGAGGCATAACCAGTGCTGAGTAGAGATGAACTAATACTTCATGCGATTTGGAAACTATACTTCTGTTAATGCAGCCTAAAATAGCATTTGCCTTTTTTGCAGCATCACACTGTTGTCTCATATGCAGCTTGTGATCAACAACAATCCAAAGATCCTTCTCGCATGTAGTATTACTGAGCCAAGTATCCCCCATCTTGTAACTTTGCATTTGGTTTCTTTTTCCTAAGTGTAGAACTTTGCACTTATCCCTGTTGAATTTCATTCTGTTGTTTTCAGCCCAATGCTCCAGCCTATCAAGGTCCCTTTGAATTTTGTTTTATACCTGTCTTCCAAGGTATTAGCTATCCCAATTTTGTACCATCTGCAAATTTGATAAGCATTCTCTGCACCTTCTCATCCAATTAATTAATAAAAATGTTGAAGAGCACAGGACTCAGTCCTATATTGATTGTTTTTTATCTATGATTCTTGTTTTACATTTCTACATTTTTTAAAATCTGTTGTAAGTCGCCTAGAGACCGCTTGGTATTAGGCAACTAACAAATTCAATTAACAACCACCATCGCCACCACAACATCATGTGCCTTCACAGTGAATAGAATCCCATGCATTTGTGAGATTCTTCTGCCCTCCAATGTCCTTATTTTGGGGGTAGAGGAGCTCAATAAAAATGAATCAGACTTCATGGCCATAGTTCAAACCCTTCTTTACTTCAAGGGTTCAGAGATGCATGCCTGGGGGGGGGATTTTTCCCGACAAAGAGCAGGGAGGAAAGAGTTAAGCATCCCCATCATCATGGCTGGTCTTCTCTTCAGCAAGCTTCTTTTCATTAGAAAAGGCAGGGAAAGGGACTTCCGGGAAGGGTGACTTCGCTTGTGCCTGCTTTTGAGACGGGCTCCCGCCTCAAAAGAAGCTTATTCAGATATAAATCAGTCAGAACATTTTTTTTTTGACTGATGAAATTTCTCCCGGGCAGGGAGAAACGTAGAGATCAACCTCAAAAGCCTGTTTTTGTTGGGAGGACTGGATTTCATTAATTTATGAGAAAAGGTCCAGCCAGCAATGCCGGACGGACTTCCGAACAAGCTCTATCTGATTAATGCGATACGTTTATCTTTTCTTCAAAGAGAAAACGGACTAACAGGCAAGCACCCTTCTTTCTATTATTTTTTTTACTTGGTTTAAATTGTTGCAGCAAAAAGAGATTTGTCAAATGAATCAGCTTTAAAGAACTTCTGGGTGAGCTATAACTCTTCTCTGTTATTCACGAAATTAACAGCTTATCTCTGTTTCTATTGCAAAAAGCTGTCCTGGAAGTGCATTCTAAAGATATAAACAGAAGAGGGATTTCTATTCCGAGGAACATTATATTGTCTGGGACTATTCTCTTTTTGGTCTATTTTATTTTGACGAATCTGCTTCTTCACGACGCCACTAACTGTTTTGATGCTGGGAACTAAATTTGTTTTGTGTTCTTGAACATAGAGAGATAAGGCAGGCTGCTCTGTTTATACTGTGATGTCATCAAGCCTGGAATATTAACCCAATTGTTGCTGAAATAAGAAGTGGTTCTTCTTTATTTTTGTTTTGTTTTGTTTTGGTGGTTTTAAAAATGGCAATCAAGAAAGTGGCTGAGAATCTGGAAGTAATTATGTTTCAGAAAATAATGGATGAGATTGAAATAACGAAACAAACCCTGCGACAGGGCAGTAAGGAGCTGAAAATTGAACTGAGCAAAATGACACAGGAGCTTAAAGAAATAGGTGATCCTGTGAGAGAGGAGAATGAGATCAGAGATGAGAAAAGAAAAAATAAAGGGAAGATACAAGCCCTGGAGATTGGAACAAATGTGGAATTGGAAAAAGATCTGGAGTTTATGGATATTAGAAATAAAATCTACTGTTTGGAATTTAACGTTATCTCTGAAGAAATTAATGAAGATATTAGAGATGAAGTTATCAATGGCTTGGATAATCTTCTGGACTGGAATGACGTGATGGAGCTTGATATAGAGAAAATCTATGGAATTAACTGCAGCCATGTGACAATGGAAAAACTCTCAAGAGATGAGCCAGTGCATTTTGTAAAAAAGAAGAACACAGATATGACTTTACAACAATATTTCAGCAACTTATTCAGAATTGATGGCAAGAAAATATTTGGGATAGAGGAAATTCCCATCAGACTCTTATTATATGACTATGGCTATGACAGCAAGATTATTATGGAATACTGATAATGGAAGATTGGACACTGAAATTACTGGACTTAACAGGACTATTGAAGATGGAAGATGGAATTAATATGGATAATGGAATAATGGCTATTGAAATTATTGGACCTAACAGATTTTGATGAGATGGATTAATCGATATGTTTATTTGGACTATGGTTATGACAATAAGATTATTATTATTATTAACGAGATGGATTAATCAACATGTTTATTTGGAGAAAAATTGATAGATATATTTCTTAAAGAATTGAAACCTCTCTTTGACTTTTTGTGGAAAGAATAAAGTAATGTTTATGAGATTTGATGATTAATTAAGATAACTACTGGAGGAAAGTGATTTTATAATATAATTTAAGAGACAGGATTGTTATATATTGTAGACCTACAACTGATTTGATCTGCGACAAATGGGAAGTCAACATTTTATTTTTTTGTTTAATCATTTTTGTTTTGTTTTGTTTTTTGTCTTTGAATGTTTTATGATTTTGTTTTGTATGTTTTATGAAAATTTGAATAAAAATTATTGTAAAAAAAAAAGAAAAGAAAAGGCAGGGAAAGGATCCAGGGAATTTGATGTCACATTCAGTTTGGTCCTGACTCCTGAGAGCTACAAGAGAGGGTGATGTTGGAGTTCAGCTAAATTAATTTGCAACATCGTTTTGAGAGCTGTGTGAGGAACAGACTCAGCTCAATTGCCGGGGATTATCCCATCATTGGCAGGCACTATGCTAATCTGTTGTGTCGTGTTTAATGTGCTGGCCTGTCGTGCGAATCCCGGCTTAGTCTGACTATCTGCCAACTGCTGCAGCAGAATCAAGAGCAACCTGCTCTTTCAAATTCCCTCTGGCAATCTCCACTGCCTCACCTAACCTCTTTTGTTGCCAGCTTCTCCACAGCTTGTCCTGTTTTAAGCGTAGGCGTTCCTTTGTCTGGACCTGACAGAACCATTTATTACTGGGATGTTCAATGCTCCGCCTGCATCGTATTATACCCATGTGTCAGTAGAGCGGTAGCCCGGAGATCCAGCCAGCAGAGGCTTTGATGGCTTACTGGGCTGTGGTCCACACTCTTGCTCCTGTTGCTCCAGCTGCACAAGGGGCTTTCCATGTGTGTGCCAGGAAAACCTGGAGTTTCCTGGAAGCAGATCAGGTTAGCAGATCAGTGATGGAGGATGAGCTTCCCTAAAAGAACACTTGCCTACCCCTTACCAATTTCCCCCTGCAAAGCACAGCTACAGGGGACAGGCATGATCACGGATATGCTTCAGGGCCCCTTGCAAGGAGAGGAGGTCAGGTGAGTGTCGAGTGGCCACTTACACATCACCAAAAAAGAGAACAAGAGTGGACACCAGTTTTCCTATGCTAATGCCTATGTGTGGAAATTAGTGTTATAAGTTAAAGGCAATGAAGCTCACCATAGTGGGGGAGGTTGTGCCTAGGTGGCTTGTGTGTGCCATCTCAGTCTGTTGCCAGGGCCCTTGCTTCCTTTCGTTACTGTTCTTTATCTTAAGCTTGGACTGGTTGGCCGTTCCAATAGACAACCATCCTATGTAAAGTAGAACATCCCACCCTAGATGACTGTTCCCTACTTTTCAGGTGCATTTAAGCATCAGCTTATTTAGTGGACAAAAAATAAAGTTGTAAGCCATCACATTCAACATCACAGTTCCAATCATACCTATACTTGAATTAAGAGAGAGAGAGAGAGAGAGAGAGAGAGAGAGAGAGAGAGGTAAGAACTTGTAATTGGTTAAAATAAAACAAACATTTATCAAGCACCCTGTTACAGCATTCTTTTTAAAAGGAGAACTGTCCATCCTTAAGGGGTGGGCTCAGTTCCCTCTAGTCAATCATAGGAGGGAAGATCTATCCCCCACCTGCCCTTACTCCCAGGGCCCATGACATGCTGTCAGTTCACACAGGGCAATGGTGAGACCCAACAGGCTTGCCTGAGAATGTGCCCTGGAGACCCGAGCCACAGATACCCCAGCAATGCAGGGGGGCCTCCCACATGCCCCAGGATGAGATGATAGAATGGGCTGCATCACAAGTAGGGAAATCACATCTTTGACTGCTGTGCTATGTATAAGAACTCCCTGCAAAGGGCTGGCTAGACTTGGACATATCTTCCTATGTACTAATGTGCATTTTTAATGTATTTGCAGGGAGTTTGGTTACTTGCTTGTTTTAAAGTTGAACATCAGACAAAGGTGATCCACCATCTGCAGTCTGAAATTATATAGTCCACTCTTCACCAACCTGGCACCCTCCAGATGTTTTGGACTACAATTCCCATCAGCCCCACCCAGCATGTCCAGTCATCAGGGAAGAAAGGAGCTGGATTCTCTGACCAGGATGAGGAAGGCTGCCTTGGGAGATAAAGAAGGTGAAGTGGTTGGGCACTCTAAAGTGCGGGAGACATTCCAAAAAGGTGTCATCCTGATGCATATGTCGTGTAGGCGCAGCCAGAGATTCGAGGACAGGGGTGTGGAACCTCAGGGTGGGGTCTGAATGCAGCCTTTCTCTCTAGCCCCCAGAAGACCTCCCAGGCCACACCCCTTATGGGCTCTGCGTCAAACACAAGGGGGTTTTTTGGTTGCTTTTTTGGCCTGGCTAGAATGTGTCCTTGATCTCTGAGGATGTCCCTTGCTTGTCTGTATGGAGGACAGAGAGGGGTGTGTGACAATGTGTAGAGCCAGGCCTAGCCTACTCTACAAAGGGAACATTCACTTTTGTTGTTTCACCCAATTGTCTCTGGCCCTGCTTACCACTGGCATGTGGCCCTCATTAGGGAATGTGGCCCTCAGGCCAAGAAAAGGGGGTTCACCTCTTCTAGGACATGTAAGTCAATATTTGAAGGATCCCCCAACTGCAGAAAGTTTGAAAACTGTAAGTCAAGAGCCTTTATGGGTGATCAGTATAATAATAATAGCTATGTTAATGACCATAATTGCACACGTTGCCGTGGAGAAAGAAGAGCAGACCCCTGATCTGCCCTTAAGGAAACACCTTCTGTTACAGGGAAACTGCATTTTCTCTAGCAACATCCCACCTCTTCCTGACCTACCAGTGCTCAGTTAGCATTTCCTTCCTAGTCAGATCTAGAAAAGGGCAAGAGAGGGTTATGTTCATCTTTTTTCTATTGCAACGCTATGGGTCATAGCTCTAAAATACACCCAGAGCAACTGATGGCATCAAACAACAACAGTAACAAGCAAGATGGGAGTGCAATAAACAAGCAACTCTGTGGCGCAGAGTGGTAAGTGGCAGTAACGCAGCCGAAGCTCTGCTCATGGCTGGAGTTCGATTCCAACAGAAGGAGGAAGTCGAATCTCCGGTAAAAGGGGTCGAGGTCCACTCAGCCTTCCATCCATCTGTGGTCGGTAAAATGAGTACCCGGCATATGCTGGGGGGTAAAGAAAGGCGGGGAAGGAACTGGCAATCCCACCCCATATATACAGTCTGCCTTGTAAACGTCGCAAGACGTCACCCTAAGAGTCGGAAACGACTCGCACTACGAGTGCGGGGACACCTTTACCTTTTTACTAACATTTCTAAATTTAAAAAGCCACAGTTATAGAAACAATCACAGCAAACCTTGCAAACATCCAGCCAAATCAATATACATAAAGCAGCAAGGAATTCCTTTCCTCCAAAAGCCTTGTGAGATATATAACCCTAGTCTGTATCTGACACCAGGAAGAATGGAGGAAAGGTACTGTATGAGTAGGACCTGTCAATTGTCGTTCTCCCAGTTTCTCACTTTTCCAATCTTAAATTCAGTTCTCCACATTTCTGCAGAAATGTGTGGTGTTTTTTTTAAAACAACCTCATGAAAATTCTTCAGCGTTTTAATGCAAATTTCTCCTACTAAACACATTTTTGTATGTGGTTTCCAAGCAGTTTCTCCTTGTGTAATGCATTTTTGTATGTTATTTTTACTAATATATTCAGTTTTATGCACACTTTCTCCTAATATATATGCATTTTTTGAAAGATTGTTTGGTTAGAGAACTGCATTGCAAAATTCAGATAACTATGGATTTTGAAGGTTGGCTATGTTTCGGTTCTCATATAGTGTCAGAAAGTGTGTATTTGATAGATTCAGCTTTAAATGTGAACTGAATCGACTTTCTCCCCCATATCTACTTGTGAGGCATCTTATCACTATTGTAGTGTTCCCCCAACCCTTGAAGAAAGTGCAGGAGCAGCAGCACAGCGTCTGGTATGGAGCTTTCCTTTGGAGAAACCTGGATGAAGCTTCCTGGGTTTTGTTTCCCTTTGGGGCTGGTTCTGTGAAAATCCCAACTTTAGCCACTGACGTAGGAAGCCTATAAACCAGGCTTTGCTAACCTGGAGCTCTCCGGATGTTTTGAACTACAGCTCCCATCAGCACTCCCAGCTAGCACTGCCTGCCTTACATGGCTGCTATAAAAGAACTAACCAGGCCCAGAGGCTGTGCCCCAGTGCCCACCAGAGTGGGCCATTAAACTCAGCGCTTTTGAGTTTCACTTAGGAGCCAGCATGTGGAGGTGAAGAGAAGGGATGGACCCAATCTGTCAGTTTCAGTTTCCCTCTGTTTCCCTCGAGTTTAATTTGCCACATTTCCATATGAATTTGTGGTTTCGGGGGGGGGAGCCCTCACAAAAAGCCATTCTCAGTGGTGGCCCCTGAACTATGGAACAATCTCCCTGATGAGGTATGCCTGGCGCCAACATTACTATCTTTTCGGCGCCAGGTTAAAACTTTCCTCTTCTCCCAGGCATTTTAACATTTTAACATTTTAACATTTAACATTTTAACATTTAGTATGTGTTGACAACTGTCTTGATTTTTCTGGTGGATTTGATCATTTTAAAGTTAAAGTAAGTTTAAAGAAAGTTTTACATTATTTATATGTAGCCTACTGTATTTGATGTTTGATTGTTGTGCACCGCCCAGAGAGCTTCGGCTATGGGGCGGTATAGAAATTTAATAAATAATAATAATAATAATTCATATTTTAATGTTGATTTCTCCTAATACGCATGTTTTTGTATGCAATTTTGCATAATTACACATTTGTGCAGGCAATTCTCCCTAATGCATTTCTCTCTGTTATTTTCATTAATATATGCATTTTTATGCATACTTTCCCCTTATATATGCATTTTGTACACTTTTTTCGGTTGGAGAAAGGCACTGCAAAAATCAGGGAAGTGTGAATTTCAAAGGATAGCTCTTTTTTGGTTCATGTATTGTTTTGGGATGTGGGAATTAAGTAGATTCATATTAAAATGTGAACAGATTATTAAACTTGACCATATCCAAGGGTAGGCTTTTGAATCTAGCTGCTTATGAACTCTCTCTCTCTCACACCTCCCTGCTCCATCTAGAGTGGATTCAGAGGACACCTTTTATTCAGACTATTATTACAATGGTCACATGACAACCAGGTTTGTTGACCTGCTGAGAGAAACTCTTTTCATTTCTTCATTGCTCAGATTGCAGATCTGATCATTCCCTAATCCTTGAACTGACTGCAGATAGATCATTCCCTAATCCAAATTGTCATATGATCAGTCTATAGGAGGATTTGAGGTAGGGTGGGGTAAACTATAGCCACTGCCTTTAATCTTTGCTTCTAGGCTTCCAGAAGGCATTTAGTTAGCCCTTATGAGAAGCAGGAGAGCTGGTATAGCACAGTGGGGAGGAGAGCCTGGCTGGGAGCCCAGAGTCCGCGAGTCCAAATCCCCGCTCGTGTCTCCTGGGTGTCAAGGGCCAACTAAAGATCACCCCCACAGTGAGTGGCTCAGGGCTTACATGCCCTGCCACCTGTGCAGCCGTGGGCAAGCTGCATAGTCCCAAGGAGCCCATTTGCCCCCCAGCTGGCAGTTGCAGACAAGGAAGGGGCTGGCTTGTGCAGCTTTGGCAAGCTGAGCAGGCCCTAGCCAGCTGAGGAGGACTAGCCTCAGAGGGAGGCAATGGTAACCCCCCTCTGAATACCTCTTAGCATGAAAACCCTCTTCACAGGGTAGCCATAAGTCGGGATCGACTTGAAGGCAGTCCATATGAGAAGCAGGAGCCTGGATCCTTTCCTGTTCAGAGCCTGGCCTGCCTCTTTTTGCAACAGCAGTTTTCTAATTTCACATTTCACTTTCTTCACCCCACGTTGGCCTTATCACATAGGATTGCCCCTCCTGAAAGTTCATGTATCACTTTTTCAAAACTGAAAATGTGGAATTTCAACAGTAGCACTTAACTATTATGTTCCAAATTATGATGATGACAATTAATGAAATAAGCCTTGATAGTGAGAGAGAAGAAGAAATGATGATCAGGAAGAGACAGCATGCAAGGATGCACGTGCAACGATTGTGCAAGGTGCTCACACCTTTTAAAAAAGGCACCTCATTCTTTCCAAGAAATCCAGGAAGCGGAATGGAAACAGCAATGGTTCCAGGATGTGGTGAAAAACCAGGGTCTTTTCCTTATTGTGCAATGGTGTCATCCAGTGCACCCCCTTCCCCCCGGTAGCAAGCACTACAGTAGTCTAGCCTCAACGTTACAAAGGCATTCGGTTATTTGCAGAGGAGATACCTTGCTGCGAGGGTGTGGTATGGGAGGTAGTTCCTGCTTCTCCCTCAGCTGAGAAAGAGGACAATGGCTCTTGTCACTTGTGTGCCAAGCTAGATAGAGACGTCAGTTCAGCTTACAGAGCTACAGTTCTAGAGTGGTTTAATAGTCAACCTCTCCTCCCAGGGTATACTGGGAACTGTAGTTCTGTGAGGGGAATGGGAGTCACCTAACAACTCTCAGCACCCGTAACAAACTACAGTTCCCATGATTCTCTGGGGGAAGCCATCACTGTTAAAGCAGCTTCCTACTGATTTAAATGTAAGGTGCAGATATGGCCTGAGATTCATAATGACCTGGTTCAGTATTTCTATTTGTCCTATTTGTGTTACTTGACTGGTATTACTGCAAGATCCTTCTCCAACCTGGTGCCCTCTGGATGTTTTGGACTACAAGCCCCATTGGCGCAGAGCCAGCTTAGCCAGGGCTGATGGGAGTTGTGAGGGAACTGGGCTTGGGAAAGCAGGGTTAGAGTGTCGGAGCTGTGGAGACCCAGGTCTAATGCCCCACTCATCCCTGAAGCAGTCTGGCTGCCTTGGGCTGAGCGATGATGACGTGGCCAATGAACCTCACAGGATTGTTGGGGGTGGGAGAATTATGTCTTTTGCCTTTTGCTGCTTGCAGGAAAGGCAGGATATAAACATAACAAAGAAATACTGTACATATTAGGAATCAAGGACCATTTTCCTTCGTAGTTCTTCTCCTGTTCATAACATTACACAACAGTCTCAGCATGCACAGTCAGCAGACTGATCCCCCTAAAATCTGCTGCAATATCAACCCCTTTTATCTCAGTGAAATGCTAGTTGATTGCTTTTAACCATGTGACCAAAGCACCCGGCAAAGCAACCTTTTGTTTGGTCAGCATCTTCTTCATTTGGGTCATATCCATTCTCTTGGTTGTTTCTTTAATGCAATTGCCATCCCTCTCTTGTTGCTAGTTGTACTCATTGGGGGGTAGGGGTTGAAATCCATGGCAGCTCTTCTCTATGCCTGTGACGATGGGGCAGGTGAAAGGCGGGTGAAACCAGAGAGCAATGTGAGAATGTCTTTGTGCTTTGTACACCCTCTTTTGGAGACAGGAGAGATTGCATAGAAAACTGGTGAGGGGCTAAATCAGGGGTGGGAAACTTCAGGCCTGGGGGCCAAATGCAGCCTTCCAGGTCTCTGTGTCCAGCCCTTGTATATTTAGAGGCTGTGCTCTTCTCTGCTCCTGCCCTGGAGCATATGTCTCCCTCTGCCCAGACTAGGGTTGCCAGCTTCAATCCCTGAGACTGATCCTGTATCTTTAGGAGAAGAAAAAGTCAGCCAAGTGCAGGTGTTCTTGCAGCACTGTAATGGGAAAAACCACAAGGTGGAATTCTCCCTTCCCCCTGCACAACTTTTAAAGGTACAGCAGACCTCTTGGTTGCCAGGCCCAGCCTCCCAGAGGTCTTCTGTATCTTTAAAAGTCGTGCAGGGGGAAGGGAGAATTCCACTTTGTGGTTTTTCCCATTACAGTGCTGCAAGAACATCTGCACTTGATTGACTTTCTTTTCTCCTAAAGATACAGGATCAGTCTCAGGGATTGAAGCTGGCAACCTTAGCCCAGACCACACTGCCTCTGCCTCTGCCTTCCTTTTTTTCTTCTTCCTTCTAGACGTGCCCGCCACTGCCATGTGGCCCCCAGAAGATTGCCCACAGAGGCATGTGGTCCTTAGGCTGAAAAATGTTATAAATACCTATCAAGAAAGCTCACTAGCACCAATCCAATTTATTTGAATTGATCTGCCACCATTTTTAAAAATGCAAATGTGAACCATCTTCCACTCACCCCCAGATTACACGACCCAGTGATAATGCTTACAGCCATTAAATGTGAAATGGCTCTCAGGCTACCATTGGACAAGATGTGGCGGAGGGTGCACTCTGATTGAGCATGAAGAAAAACTCCATGAACATAATTACAGTGTTTAAAGGGGGACTGAGGGAACACAGTGCAGTTATTCTTATGTTTCTGTAAAGAAGCCAGAACTCCTGGATACAGCACCCAAAACTGTATAAACCCCATGGAATAGGTTTATGGGTTTTGCAGGAGCTTTCTAAGCTAGGACATAGCTTGGCAGAAAGGTACATCCCCTATAACTCTAGCTGAACCTTGTCATTATGTTTGAGGGAGTGGGAGAAGTCCGGATGCCTGCAAGGACCAAGTTTACAATACATCTGGTCTCCCAAACTGATTTTGGCAAATCTGCTGAAAGAGGGAAAGAGAACTTCAGTTTCTTCATCACCTTTCACTGCATCTGTTTTCTAACTTGACCCAACAGCAGTCTTCTCCAACCTGGTGCCCTCCAGACATTTTGGACTACAGCTCTCATCAGCCCCAGCCAGCTGTCCAGCCTGATTTTGTTTTGAGTCATAGATTTAGAGGTGGGAAAAGAAATACTTTCATGAACATCAACGTTTCCCCAAGTGGTGTATGCAGGGCCAGCTCCAGGTTTCTGGGGTACCTCCAGCACAGTGGACTCCTTGTCCCCTCCTTAAGGGGTCACTGGCTCACCTCCTCCTGCCATTGTCTTCATTGCTGCAGGGCTCGTAGGGCCCACCGCTACGGTTACTGCTACCACCTCCTCCTCTGCGCTCACTCGCTCGCCTGTCCCTTCAGTACTCCACCACTAGCCCTTCCACAGCCATTGCCACCAGAAACACGTTGGACCCCACCCTCAGAAGCAGCCACCATGGCATGGAAAACTTCTCCTTGCTGTCCTGTGGTGTCTCACACAGCTGCTACAGTGCCCGTGAGGTGACATTTCCCGTGCCATCAAAGCTGCTTCTGAGGGACCAGGGCCCCATGTGTTTCTGGCAGCGGTGGCTGTGGAAGGGCTCGTGGTGGAGCCGCTGAAGGGATGGATGGGCAAATGCAGAGGGGGTGGAGGTGGTCGTGGCACTGGTGGGCTCACACAGAAACAAAGACAGGTGGCGGGACTCGGAGGAGGGCCAGGCCCAGTGCTGGTGGTTGGTGGGCCCCTGTGAGCTCCTGGCCCTTGGGCCAGTGTCTGACCTGGCTGCCCACCTGCGCCTGGCTTGGATGTACAACCTTTCAAGTTTCATGGAACTCTTTTCTCAGATAAACAAACAAAAGATGTTAAGGGGAGGAGCAGGATTTTAAACCCACTAGGCTGTTTGTTTCACTCTTGAAATGGTGCCTGAGGAAACCTCCTGCAGACTCAGAAGGCTTGCTCCTTCTGCAAAAGATTGCAGGTTGCACAGTGGCTTGTTGGGACAGAGGAACAATGAAGTGATCTGAATTGGTCTCTGGCATTGCTCTACTGCCATCTAAGAGCAAACCAGGCAGAACAGTAATTACGTGAGTGAAATTAATATTATTGATTTATTGTTAAAATCCTATGCCTCAGCCAAAAAAGGCTCCCAAAGCAGCTTGCAAATCACTGAAAAGTCCCTGTCCTCAAGTTTACCATCTAAAAAGAAATGACAAAGAAGAAAAATGGATTGGGTGGGAGAAGGAAATAAGCAAACTCAGGTTGAAGTTTTTCTAATGAACAGCTGGGGTGGAAAAGTTCAAGGAGAGGCGGCGTCAAACGTTGCTGGTCTCTCAGCTGAGTTGATGGAGCGGCCCTTCTCTCCTTGTGTCCCCCCTTCTGGCTGCAGCCTGATGTAGTGGCCGTTCCCAGGTCACAGGGTAACGTGCACGTATTTTGTTGTGCCAATAGCAGTCATGGGGTGGCTGAGCAGGTGGGAGAGAACATTTAAGTTTTTCTCTCCTCCAGTTGTCCCAATGGACACCCCCTTGCCCTGCAGCTACATTATTTGCATCAGGAGGGAAGCCTCCATTGCTGCTAATGAAAGCTTTGCTGTTACTGCAAATAACTGCTTTGGAAATGGGGAGGAGGTGTTGGGACAATGGTAGGGGTGTGAATCAGCTCTGTGTCTACCCCAAATATCAAGGTGAATCAGGGTGATTTGGGTCACAACTCATTTTCCTGAGTTGGAACATGCCATATCATCTTGAGCCAAATCATGGATCCCATAAGCTTCTGAGTTGCTCAGTGGCCTCAGTTTTTTCCAAAAAGTTAAATGCACAACCCTTTCCTGAGAATCTAAGCCAGTTTGTCTGGGGAAACTCCAGAGCTCGAGAGTGGAGGAGGTGGAGAGAGATCTTTAATTTTGACAGACAGAACTAGCTTTTAATGACAGTGAATGATTTTCCCATGGACTCCTATCCCAGTGATCTGGAAAAGGGATGTTGATGTAAATAAACAGAGTTAGTCTTCACGTGGGTCATCATTCTCCTCTGAGTTTTGGCTGCGGGAGCTGGCTGTAAGTGGCGGAGTTGGACTATTGGGTTGGTCCTCCTTCTTCCCCAGCCATTCTTTGTCCCAACAAACTATTAAAAATGATAGCTCTCTTTTCCTTCATGGAGGGAATATCCAGAAAAGGGGGGTAGAAAAAATGTGATTTTTCTAGTTTTCTATACTGAAGGTGAAATCACCTAACATGATAACCCCTGGACCTATTTGTCTGAATGTGGGCAGGTTTCATAACCAGGGGGACCTCCCTCATGTCCCCAGAATTCAGACTCATTGCCCCCCCAAAAGGGAATGTGATTTCTATTTACTAACAAATTAGTAAAGTCTGCCATTGTGAGAAATGTAGAAGCCCTCTTTCTGAAAATTTGGTAGACTTCATACCCTCAGAAAGGACAACCATGCCCACAGTCAGCATCCAATTCTGGCAGAAAATAAAAAAAAAGCTAGATACCTTTTATTCCAAAGGTTGCCTGTATGGAAACCCCAGGGTGAATCTGCCTGAAATTTGGCAGGCTTAATCCACCCTGGAGGGATTCCTCTTCTGGCAAATTTTGTCCATTTATCTGAAAAGCATAGGAAAAGTTATAGCCATGTTCATATTCCCCATTACAGTCAATAGGGGTGAAACAGAATGTTGGATCGAACATATCAGGTTTGGACCCAGATAACTAATCACATCTGAGTAATACAAAGCAAATTCAAAATAGTCTGGGTGGCTTCTAAATGCACAGATACAGATTCAAGGCAAATCTTGTGATTGCTGCACACTCAGAGGCAATGACAGGGGGAAGGGTTAAACTCTCCTCCATGCTCTCATGCAGTTCTGATGCTTGGTGATTTAGACCCTAGACTTAGTGGTCGGGGGAGGGGGCTTTGGACAACCCGGTATATTACTTCAGTTATGAATTATGCAATTAATATTTTTGTACTCCAACACTGCCATTCCATGCTTTCGAACTGCTTCTACATTCCCTGTTTTGCACAGGAACCCCAAAAAAAGAACAGTGTGCCAACCCTGCTTTTTTAAAAAAAGACATACTCTGAGCACGTGCTGTTTTGCCATTTAAAATCAAACTACCATCATGACTACAGATATAAAGTGGAATCTGTTTCTGCTTCTCTGATGCTGAACACTCTGAAGCACTATGTTGTTCTAGATCATAACATATTTTGAAAGTAAAAATAATCAAATGAGGATCTGTGACCATGCATATGTTTGCCCGACTGCCCCCTAAATATAACATGGTTTTAAAAAGAGAGAAAGGACGCTGTGTGTCAATCAGCATCAGCCCTGGTGGGCCCCAGCATGCCCGAGGCTGTGCCAGCATGGACACTGGGCCTGTTTGCTGCCCCCTACATCATCCACTGCCCCTGGGTAGGCATTTGGGGACCCTCTGAGCTGGGTAGCCCCGGACTACAGCACTGAGGCTCAGTCCTTAGCTGCAGCACTCCTGGGCATCTTTCTCTTGTGTTAAAGGGGTGGATTGGCTTTTTGTTCTTCTCCAGCTCTCTGACTCTGTGATATGTGATCTCTGGTTCCTGAGCACGCTGGCTTTTGAGTTAGTCACAGGCTCTGCTTTACCCATTTATTTTTATGGGCTGGCTTAGAGATGAGCAGGGGCTGACTTGGGCCCTTGTTAAACTCGTTTTGAAGGCAGTGGAAGAATGAAAGGCTGACCTTGGCATATTTCCCCCCACTGCCTGCCCCCAGCCACAACCACATGTGGGGAACCCCCACCCCACCACCACCCCATTAAGTGTGATTTTGGGGCTTGCCAAGTGATTTCATATGGGTAGTCGCTTTAATTTAAAAATTTCAGAGTGTGCTGGTGCCACATCTGGCCATGAACGGTCCACAAAAATATAGCATGTTTGTCCACTCCTACATTGTTTACACACATTGCTTGATCACATTGCATAGATATTTTTCTCACAACAACACAGATGCAATCACTAGGTGTGGCACCCTCTTTGGAATCGATCAAGAAAGTAAAAATAATCATCCCTCTAGTGGGTGCTGAAAAGGCCTCTACTTAGTCTCTTTTGCTCAAAAAGCATCTGACTCACCTACACCCGTAGGCAACCAAGTGGTTATTATGGGCTGTGGATTCCCATGATCAGGTTTATAGAGCTTGGTCTGGAATGGATCATTGTGATGATTAACTGCAAGGTAAATGAATCATTTTTGTAGGATCTTTCTGGCTCAAGCTCATTGTACTGGTGTTTACTTTACCCATTTGCTGTTTTAGAGTGTTGATTCTTTTTGTTGCAATTAAGCTTCCAACCATTATTGCTTTGACTCCCTTTATCCAACCACTTCGAACTCTCAGCTTCAATATATTTATTTAATACTTTAATGGCTGCAGGCAGCAAAGTAACCTCTGGCAGAAGAGCTGTTATGATTAGCAACAAACATTATGAAATCGTATGGGCTTCCTACCCATAACTTCTATTGCTCTCTTCCCAAATTTGTGCTATATTGGGTCAAGATAGGAATGGGGGATAAATTCGATTCAGTTCTCATTTAAAGCCAAATCTATCAAATGCACAATCTGTGCATTTGAAACGAGAACCAAAACAAAGCCATCCTCTGAAATTTGCACTTATCTGAATTTTTCAATGAAGTTCTCTAACCAAACAATGTTTCCAAAAATGTATAGATCAGGGGAAAGTGTGCATAGAAATGAACACCTTAGTAAAAATAATATACAAAAAAGCACTATATTCAGGGAAATTGCTTGCAAAAATGTGCACATTGGTCAAAACTACGTACAAAAAATTATTTATTAGGAGAAATTCATAGTGAAATGCTGAAGAATTTTCATGAGCATTTTTTAAAATAGCAAATTGATGCAGAAATGTGGAGGACTGAATTTAAGATGAGAAAGAATGAGAAACTGGGAGAGCTGAATTTGACAGACACCTCTATCCCTAGCTGGAGCTGATGGGGGAGTGCAAAACAGCTGGAGGGCACTAGATTGTGGAAGACTGCTCTCCTGCAACTTGGACTTGTTGTAGCTTTCAGCATCATGGGAAAATTAAATTCTCTTGGAATAAAGCATTAGATGCAAGGGTGCCAGTTTGGATTTTAATGATATTTTCATGGCTAGGTTCAAAAAATTTGAATACTTACATATGGCCCATTTAAATGGAAAAAAGGAACTTTTTTAATTTGTTGTTTTATCATTGCTTCCTCTAATGGCAAACTCAGGTGGTGAAGGGTCAACAAGATTGTAACTAAAATGGGGCTACTGAGAAAGAAGGAGGAGGTATTGGCTTGCTCAGGAGAATCACAAGGTTGGCAGAAGTACTAAATATTTTCTTTGTAAATACTAAGAAGGCACATACACACAAAACCAAAACAGCCTGATGCAGAGTGAGCATGCTCATTAGCCACATTGTCATAAAAAAGCCAGTCAATGTCAGTAAATATGAAAATCTGTTAAGGGAAAAATGTAGTGCCTGCTTTTTGATTCCTAAAAACTGAAACAAAATTTTGCACAAGGTCTAATTTTAGCAAAATTCCAGCAGCTGGGGTTGTTGGGGTTTTTTTAATGAAAATATTCACACATTTGGAATATTGATGAATAAACATTAATTTTAGTTGGGCTTATTCATGATTTATTTTTCTGCATTTGCAGGTTTCTGCAGCTCTTTGGTTTGCATCTGTGAAAAGCCAAAACCAGTTCTTAACAGGACAATCAGAACTGCTGCAACATACATGTAAATTTGTTGTGGGCACCTGTTGGTTAGAATACTTTTTCAGAACTGCTCCTTGGTATCATTAGTGTTGTAATACACTCTCTGTCTCTTCACACTACCTTACACGTGTACAGTTCCCAAAGCAGATCATGCTGGATTAGGGCTAGTGCCACAGTAGAGAAGGGCAGTGTTGCAAGTCACATGACCCACCAAGCAGGACTGGCCCAGCTCAACAGGAAGGTTGCTGAAGTTCATCAGTCCAAGGTATGAATGTGTCCAGCTTGTTATACTCAGATGTATTAGTGTCCTTTTTTTGTCCTATGGAGGTGCCCAATGGTCAAGGCAGCACCATGGACAGCTCCCAGTAAGCAACTTACTGCAACAAGGGTTTAAGAGAACTGCAGCCACTTGATCCAGTGGGTTGTACTCAGAGTAGCTGCATTGAAATTAAGTTAGTCATGACCATTAATTTCAGTGGGTCTACTCTGAGCAGGACTAACATTGCATACAACCCTCTGCCTCCAGTCCACCTCTCAAGGCTGTGCCCCCTTTTGGACAACAAGAGTCTCTTGTTTGCTAACTCTCTGGCCTGAAGACAGGCATTCCTGCCTGCTTTGCTCCCTGTACTGTTGGACTGACAAGGCTGTATGGGAGACACTTGGCTCCCCAAGCCCAGAGGAAGGCACTTGTGAGGGTTCTGGCTCCACTTGTCTTCTGGCATCTGGTTCAGTGGGCTCCTGCCTACCTGCTAACCTTGGGTTCAGTGGTCCCCTGATCACAATCATGAGGCTCAAAGTCAAGTACCCAGTCTGGCTTCTTTAACTCGTGGCATTATAGCTTCTGACTCAGTGTCCTGGTCATGGCAATCAGGAATCAAGTACCAGTTCCCTGGGATGTTCTTCTGTGGCTTGGAATGTTAAATGGGATTAACGTTCTGCACAGGCATTGTCAGCCTTCAGCGTTTAAGGTACCCCAAATCAGCTGACTTTTAAGCACATGCCCAAAAGTTATTTCACTTCTTAGTCTCACTGAAATACTCCTAGGCTGCTGAGAACTGAGACTGGATGACACCCACCCAAGTAGACTTTTGTTTGCTAAGTATCTTTATTTGAGTAAATACGCTTATTTCTTACAAATAGTCTGTGTCAGTTTTGCTCCACATCCAGATCTAAAACCCACTCTTGATCTCAGGTGTTTTTGTTACTGGAGAAGGTAGTGGCTGAATTCACAAGCAGTGATCTGCCATGGCTTGTACTTGGAATAAAGATTTCCCTAACTTTAAATGACCCTTCCCAGTGAGCACTTTGGAAGGCCCACAGCTCAGTGGAAGAGCATCTGCTGTGAATGCAGAAAGTCCCAGATTCAATCCCCAGCACAGGGCTGGCACCAGGCCCTTGGACACTTTCCTGCTCCAGGCCCATGGTGCCATAGCCCAACTCCCCCTCCTACAGGTGGCATGGGGCTAATAAGCCCCTCCACCCCCCACTTACTTCTTATGTTGTGTGAATAACATGCACACGTAGCATGCATACCTGCCATCAAGCAAGATGGTAGTGGGGGCAACAGCTCCTTAGGGAAGCCCCCCCACCATCTTGGGTGATGGCAGGTGTACATGCTACGTGTGCACGTTATTCACACAACATAAGAGGTAGGTGGGGCACCTGGGCAGGCTTATTGAAGCCCCTGTTGCCTCTGGAGGGAGTGCTTAGGAACTCCCTCTCTGCGATCCATGGCAGTGTTGGGTTCTAGGACCTGCCACAGCCACAGACCGTGGAATGGAAGAACCACCCTCCCACCCTAGGGAGGAGCCCTTCAGTGGCCCCTCTGAGCTGCAGGGGCCCTTGGTCAGGGCCCAACCTGGCCACCCTTTTGCACCAGGCCTGCCCCAGCAGGATCTCCAGGTAAGGCTGGGGAACCCTGGAGAGCCACTGCTAGTTGGCATAGACAATATAAACTAGATGGACCAATGGTTCTGACTCAGTATAAGAACACCTCCTATGCTCCTGTGTTTATTGCAAGAATGCCCAGGAACCACAACGCTGTGAAAAAAAAATGTTATAGTGAGCCAATTTAGAACTTGGGGTGGAGCAAATCAATCTGTTGTTTTTTAGCATCCTCCAATTATGCTCAAAATTTGCCAACCCAATTCCCAATTGAGCTGAGCAGAATTCATGAACCACTTATCCGCAGGTAGTACAGGCAGTAGCCTCGAATGGCAAAGTATGTGGGGTCTCCAGGGAAATCCTTCTATGAGGGGCAGCACAATTTCTCATCCCAGAGATGTGGTAGCAATTATGTCTCCTCCTGGTTTTCTTGATTCCATCCCCTTTTCTCTCACTCCTTGTCAAGTGACAGAAGTGGGTGGTGTGCCAATCTGTTCTGGCAAGGTCTCCTGAGAGCAGATTCTTTGAATGTGCTGCAAATGTTTCACTCCTCAATTAAATATCTGCCACAGGTTTTGTGTCACAAAGCTTGAAATCAATTCTGTACTAGAATTCTGATGTCAGAGCAGCACCCTAAATCTTCTATCACAATTTTGGTAAGTTGGTCTTTTAGGTCTCTGTTGCTCCTGCAGAAGGACACTTTGCAGCCAATTTGCACTGCCTACCTGCTGCGCACACGCCCAGCAAGGAGTTGAGTGTATGGATCCAGGCTTGCAATTATTATACAGGAATTCCTGAGGTAAAGAACCTGCTCTTGCAATGTCACAGATGATATGAGAGCAAACATCTTTTCACAATTGAGTGATGAAGATGAAAGAGATCTTTCTGAAAGTGAGTGATAAAGCATGTGGGAGATGATTTCAATGTGGTTTCTAAAATATAAAGATTGTGTGTATGCATATAACAACAAAATGGAAAGTTGTATAGTATCTATCTTAGCTGTCTATGCAAAGCTACTGAGTTGGGTAATTGGGGGATGCTTGGACAAGACATCCCCTCCAGTAAGTCTAAATCCTTGCTGGAGCAAGTCTATGCAGTCTCTGACAGCGGCCCTCCTGTGGGCCCTTGGCAGATGGCCAGCCATGCCAACCCATTATGTCAGCCCTGAACCCAGCGCTGTCTCCTTTGAGTGACAGCAGCTTTCCAGGGTTTCAGGTAGAGAAACGACTTCCCTGAATGTGGGACCTTCTGCATACAAAGTGCACACTCTAGCAATGATCGTCAAACTTTTCTTTGTGGTTTGTTTCAGGGTGTGAAAGGCTGTACCAGAGCTTGGAAGTAACTCGTTATTTTTAACGAGTTACTTTTAATTCGTTATAATTTTAAATAACTGTATTCCATTACATTTGGCAAGTAACAGAACGAATAGTAATTTTCCTACTTTTCAGCTTCAACTTTAACATTTCCACGTTAGGTTGGATGTTACTTGGGGGCGGGAACAAGGGGAAGTCAGCTCCTGGCTGTGATTGGTTAACACAAGACATGTGCCTCACACTGATTGGACCTCTACACAGACTGTCTCTTCCCTCATGATCTGTGTTAGGAGGCATGAGGGAAGAGATGAATAGGCAGGGGGAGCCTGCTAGCGTCTGACTCTGAGAGGAAAAAATGGATGCCGGAGGAAAAAGCCAGGGCAAGGACAACAACGGAGGAGAAGGCTGCAGCAGAATGGCGAAGAGCTGTGGAGGTGAGTGACGATGAATTGTGTGTGTGTGTGCCCCGGTGTGTGTGTTTTCGGCTGGAGTCTCTGGTTTTGGGGGGGGGCTCCAGCTCTCTGGCTAGCACCCCTTACTCTCTGGACTCTCCGCTTCAATTTAAAAAAAAAATTAAGTTTCTAGGTGGTCTAATTCCCGAGATATACACCAAAACATAACCCCCCCACACAACTTTTTTTTAAACAGATCATGCTCTAGCTACAACTCCCATCAGACCAATCCAGTGGCCATGCTGGCTGGGGCTGATGGGAGTTGTAGTTTAAAGTAACTTTTCAAAGCTCTGGCTGCAACCCCGCCTTTTCATGATTGTGAGTAAAGTGCGGACTTGTGTTTGTGCTGTAAATCTCTCTCCCTCCAACCCTATTTTTAAAGAAATTAGGCAGGGTTTATCACAGTTTTTATTATGTAGGAAACTAATACTCATTTTTTAAAAAAATGAATGAAGTTTATTTATTTATTTTTATTATTTTATTTATATCCCACCCTTCCTCCCAGTAGGAGCCCAGGGCAGCAAACAAAAGCACTAAAAACACTTTAAAAATCATAAAAACAGACTTTAAAATATATTAAAACAAAACATCTTTAAAAACATTTTTAAAAGCTTTAAAAACTTTTTTTTAAGAAAAAGTTTAAAAACATATTAAAAAGCAATTTCAACACAGATGCAGACTGGGATAAGCTCTCAACTTAAAGGACTTGTTAAAAGAACAAGTTCCTTATCACTTGAGGCTGCAGTTTTCCCTGGTTGAGTAAGCCCCATTGAATACATTGGGACTTGCTTCTGAGTAAACAAACATAGGATTGCACTATAAATATCTTTACAGGTTATATAAATAAACATATTTGATAGTCATGCTTATATAAATATTTTCATAGAATCATAGAATAGTAGAGTTGGAAGGGGCCTATAAGGCCATCAAGTCCAACTCCCTGCTCAATGCAGGAATCCAAATCAAAGCATTCCCGACAGATGGCTGTCCAGCTGCCTCTTGAATGCCTCCAGTGTCGGAGATCCCACTACCTCTCTAGTAATTAGTTCCATTGTTGTATGGCTCTAACAGTTAGGAAGCTTTTCCTGATGTCCAGTCGAAATCTGGCTTCTTGCAACTTGAGCCCATTATTCTGTGTCCTGCACTCTGGGATCATTGAGAAGAGATCTCGGCCCTCCTCTGTGTGGCAACCTTTCAAGTACTTGAAGAGTGCTATCATATCTTCCCTCAGTCTTCTCTTCTCCAGGTTAAATATGCTCAGTTGCTTCAGTCTCTCCTCATAGGGCGTTGTTTCCAGTCCCCTGATCATCCTTGTTGCCCTCTTTTGAACCTGTTCCAGTTTGTCTGCATCCTTCTTGAAGTGCAGAGACCAGAACTGGACACAGCACTCAAGATGAGGCCTAACCAGTGCTGAATAGAGGGGAACTAATACTTCACATGATTTGGAAACTATACTTCTGTTAATGCAGCCTGATATAGCATTTGCCTTTTTTGCAGCCACATCACACTGTTGTCTCATATTCAGCTTTTGATCAACAACAATTCCAAGATCCTTCTTGCATGTCGTACTGCTGAGCCAAGTATCCCCCATCTTATAACTGTGCATTTGGTTTCTTTTTCCTAAGTGTAGAACTTTTACTTCCACCCAATTTTGTCATGCTGTGTCCCTATAAGTATCCAATTGCATACTATGGTTGTACAATACTTCCTTTACATTTTAAGTATGCCTTGGGGTAGTCATGGTTCTCCATTGTTTTCATCCTGAGGGGCAGATAGGCTGAGAAATGGTGAGTAGCCCATGGTCACCCACTACACTTTATAGCTTATTTTCATTTTGAAAAATTAATTAAAACAATTTACATGCAGGCAAAATTTATTAAGCGGATTCACACAATATGTGTAAAGCACATCCAACTCGCATTTAAAGCGCATGACTTCCCCTAAAGAATTCTGGGAAGTGTCATTTCCCCCTCACAGTTATAGTTCTCACCACTCTTAACAAACTGCAGTTCCCATGATTCTGTGGTGGGATTCATGTGCTTCAAATGGGTGTTGAATGTGCTTTAAAGGAATGGTGTGGATCTGCCCTAGGTATGATGTTCATTCAAGAGTGAATTGAAAAGAACAATTTTAAAAGATACTTCTTACTCTTACTCATTTTTCAGACCTCTTTCTGAAGTAAAGGGTCAAATCTGTAAAAACATTTGGAGCAGCCACATTAAAAGATAAGGGCAGGGTATTCCAGGCAGGGGGTTGCCAACCCTGCTTGGATATGGATGTCTTTGCAGAAGAACCCTAGTCAAGGTTTACCAACAGCACAGTCCAAACTATATCTACTTAGAAGTCAGTCCTGTTGAGTTCTATGGGGCTTAATCCCTTAGTAAGTGTGTTTAGAATTGCAGCCTTCAGGAGCCTCCATCTTTACTCCCCAAAGCTCCCATCTAACATCTCCACAACACTAGGCTCCTTTGTCTCTGCTGTGGCCTTCTGGTGACTGCCCTAGCCTGAAGGCACTTAACCCTTCTTGCTGAAAGCAAGTAGGCTAGATTAAATGTTCCCTACCCAGGCTCATATATATAAAATATAAACGGCATTTTGTCAAAAGTATTTTTGTCTACATTTTATACCTCATCCTTGGTTTTCCAAGCTTGGTATGGAATGCTTCTCATACAGAATTAATTTGAAATGCTGCATATTTATTATCATAATCATCATATTCAAAATAAAAAGTATATGTACCGCCTTCAAGTTGATTCCAACTTATGGTGACCCTATGAATAGGGTTTTCATGAGGCTGAGAGGCAGTGACTGGCCCAAGGTCACTCAGTGAGCTTCATGGCTATGTGGGGATTTGAACCCTAGTCTCATTTTGTTCTCACAACAACCCTGTGAGATAGTAGGTTAGACTGGCCCAGGCAGGGTTATTTAGTGAGCAAAAATGATGCAAATAGGATCTCTTTTAATTGTGCTATCGACCTGCTTACTTCCACTCTGACTGGGGCATCTTGCAGCATGGGGAAGAGATGGGGGCACATCACAGCTGAAGTTCACCCATATAGGAGCATTATCTCTTGTTTATTACAGAGACGCCTGTTGCAGGTTTTGCTGCTGAGAGCAGCAGTCAGTTAGTGCGGCCACTTGAGTCACAGTTTGTTGATCCTGAGGAGGCAAAACTAGAAAGTGAGGTTCAGAAAGGAGGCCCTGTGCACGAGGAGGAGGAGGGCATGAAGCAGTGCCAGTTGCCCACAGCCACATCTACAGAACAGCAAGTACCATGGTTTGGCTTTGAGAAAGCTTGTACATTTGTGAGCCAGAGTGGGAAAAATGTTGTTGTACGATGCAATTACTGCCTTCCAAGGATCAAAAATCTGAGATCAGCTGTTTCCTCCTCATCCAATGTGAAGAACCATTTTGAGGTAAGCCTTTGTCATGCTGGTCCTCAAAGAGTGTCCATTGTCTATTTATGTTTAAATTGTGAAGTTCCTCTTCCATTTTTTCTTGGATTCATGCTTTGTTCGTCTTCCTCAGAGGGCACACCCTGAGAAGCTGAGAGCAATTGAAGAAGCAATAAAGGCAAGGAGACGTGGCCTTCCTGAACCAATGCATGACACCCCTCCTCCCAAAATGCTGAAGCAGCAGCAGACAACCCTTGAGAGGTCGGGATCTGGCAGGGATCTGCTTCTTCTGGCAGCCTGCGTACACCCTCGCTTCAAACTAGATCGGCTGGAATCGTGTCAGGCCACCACCCATACCAACAAGTAAGAACATTAGGGAAGCCCTTTGGGTGGATTACTCCAAGGGAAATGTTGTCTCAAGGGAGGCATCAGAGGGCTTAAGGTGGTAGGCAGGGGCTGGGCCTTTTCTTCCTGGGGCTCCTCATCACAACCTTGGGTTGCTGCAGGTAATCCTTAAGGGTCTGCTGTGCTGCCCCATGAGTGTGGTGACTTGGTCACCTTCCTACCTTCCATGTCATCATCCACAGGCTCAGGCTGGACCCTGAACCAGGGGACATGACAAGCATCAGGAAATGAAGAGCAGATGATGGTTTCTTAACATATATGTGTTAACATATCCTCTCTCTTTCTTAGATACCCAATGGAAGCCTTGTTGAAAGCTGAAATAAAGATGGGTGTACTTAATGAGGACAGTGATCAGTCTTCAGATAAAGACCAGGAAGGAGATGACTTAGAAGATGACTTCTTTAACTTTCTGCCCCAGGGCAAGAAGTCAGCAGTGGACACTGCTGAGGAGGAACTGGTGAGGTACCTGAGGTCTCCCAGCAGGGAAGTGTCATCACTCCATGGCTTTCCACGTGTGCTGCGGTGTTTTTTGCAGCACAACACAGGCATGCCTTCAAGCGCCGCAGTAGAACGCCTGTTCAGTACTGGTGGCAATGTAATGACTGTAAAAAGACATTCCTTGTCTGACATGCTCTTTGACCATCTTGTTCTTTTGAGACATAACAGAAACATATTATAAAAGCATTTCAAGTTTGATTTCAAGAGTTGGAGTATCTTCATTGCTTGGGGGGATGTGAGATTCTGTTATGCCATTATGTTAATCTTATGGATAATTTTTTTTATTCTACTACCCCCTGTGTGTGTGTGTTTATTTTTAATATTGTTTTAGGCTTCTTAGATGTGCAGCAGCCAAGGCCAGCACCTTGTAGGAGTTTTTTAAAAAAAGTAACTGAAATGTAATTGTAGTGATTACTTTTGAGAAAAAGTAAAGTAATCAGTTACTTTCAGAGCAACTGTAATTGTAACGGTAATTACTACTTTTTTGGGCCAAGTAATTGTAACTGTAATTTATTACTTTTTAAAAGTAATCTTCCAAGCTCTGGGCTGTACACAGACATTTTCAGCATCAAACTGTTACAGTACGCCAGCTTTCCTCAAGCTGGTGACCACCCAATGTTTTGGACTACTTCAGCCCTATCCAGCACCGGAGTTGACAGGGGCTATAGTAGTCTAAAGCATCTAGAAGGCACCAGCTTGCCAAAGGCTTGATTTAGAGAAAGGCAGCTGAAAAGGATTTAGATGCATAAAATAAGTAAATAAATAGCCTCCTCTTGAGATGACCATTCACTCCAATGGGGGACAGGGAAAGGAAATTATGTGCTACACTTGGGATCTCCTTGCAGTGATGGCAACACCTGCTTCTGTGCAAAGCCCTTAGGGACACATTAGACAGACAGACAGACAGATAATGGCCCTGGCAATCATGCGTGTCAAATTGTTCAACCTCCCAATTTCTTTTGTTTGTCACTCATCCATTCCATATTCAACTTTGTCTAATTTTTCATACAGTCCAAGGCCAGAGCTAAGCCAGCTTTAGTCGCAAAAATTCTCCAAAAGCTGCAGGGAAAGTGTTTATTTATTTATTTATTAGCTTTATATCCTGCCATTCCTGCCAGCAAACAAAAGCACTAAAAACACTCTAAAACACCATAAAAACAGACATTAAAATATACTGAAACAAAACATCCTTAAAAACATATTAAAACAAAACATCTTTAAAAACACCTTTTTTAAAAAAAGACTTTAAAAAGTGTTAAGCAAGCCCTGCCTCCTACCAATTCTTCCCTAAACAATTTCCATACACATCATGATCGTCGTCATCACACAGCAAATATAGAGATGGACCACACATTTGTGACTTCATCTAGTATTTAGCTCAATTCTGGGAGATCAGAAATATTACCACCACAGTCATAGCATTGTCTTCCCGCTCTGTGAGAAGTCCCTTTTGTCCACAGAACTGTCCCCTGATCTTGTTTTCTAAATAGGATCTCTTTTCATCCCATGGAGATTCCAGTGCACAGAAAGTGAGCCTGCCAGTGGCTTACATAGTCACTATGTCATAGTGTAACAATCTGCTTCCCACCAGTGTACTTGTTATGTCATGCAGGCAGCACAAGGAAAGAACTTGACCAGTACTTCAGTTACATAATTGTTAACTGAACAGGGAAACTGAAGCCTTTGAAAATATACGTGCATGCATAGAACCCTTACAGTTATAGTCAACATAACAGGCTTGAGGATGTACCTTGCTCCTGCATTTATGATTCAGTAGTAATTAAATGAGTGATTGCTTCTTGGTTATAAAAAAAAATAGTACAATTGCTTGCTTTCTATACACCTCAAATTCCTTTTCCACTTGGGGATAAAACATGATTGTATGTCTTAGGATGTAAAAGAGACCATCTACCTGTGTGAGTTTCTGCAAGACCTGCTCCCTGCATTTCTGGCTGATTTCCACCTGGCCTGGAAGGGTGGGGCCCTGTCTCTCTCCAGCTACAAAAGCAGCAGCTGCTGAAGGGGCCAGAGACCATCTACCTGTGTGAGTTTCTGCAAGACCTGCTCCCTGCATTTCTGGCTGATTTCCACCTGGCCTGGAAGGGCGGGGCCCTGTCTTTCTCCAGCTACAAAAGCAGCAACTGCTGAAGGGGCCAGAGACCATCTACCTGTGTGAGTTTCTGCAAGACCTGCTCCCTGCATTTCTGGCTGATTTCCACCTGGCCTGGAAGGGCGGGGCCCTGTCTCTCTCCAGCTACAAAAGCAGCAACTGCTGAAGGGGCCAGAGACCGTGTGTGTGTATGTGTGCGTGAACCTGCTGCTCGGGATGTCTATAGACTACTGGGGTTAGTTGTTTTTTAGTTGTTTTGGGGGTCAAGATTTAATTTTGGAGATTCATTTTTGCTGTTATTTGGACTATAGCATATTTTTGTTAAACACTGTTGTGAAGTGTGTGGGGATTGTTTAATTGTATATTTATTGAGATGTTCTCATTAGTTTGTTGTTTATTATTATTGTTTGGCTACTTATATACTGCGTATATTTATATGTTAAAAATAAAAATGCTACTTATTTGCTGGGAAATTGAAGATTTTTATCTAGGCCTTTTTATAAAGTGTTTGGTTCTCTTATTGTGACTCATTTAAATGTTTTTTCTTTTCTTTTAATGTTATTTGTTATTTAATTTTGAGAATTGCATTATTGTATTTATGCTTTATGATGTGTTATATTCATGTTTTTGTAAGCCGCCTTCAGGGCCTTTTGGCCATAAGGTGGGATATAAATTTAATAAATAAATAAAAATAAATAAATAAATAAAATGCATGGCTACAGGCACCTAATCTGGCTGTTCAGGGGTGATGGGTGTAAGGCAACGAATTACTGAGGACTAGCCTTGTGTATTGTAATGCAATCATTCCACTTGCAAAGCATTTTATAATACCTATCACTATTCACTGTGCACATCCCCCACAGAACAGAAGGGTTTTATGCTGGTCTGCAGCTTGGGGAACTCCTTGATTCCAAATTAGTGTTGGAGGCTCAAGCACCACTTTTAATGTTTATGATGTTGTTACAATTATTTTTGAATTGTTGTGCTGCGTTGCTAGCTACTCTGTGCTCCCGTTGGGTGTAAGGGATATAAGGGATATAAGTACAAGGAAATAAATAACCATATTACCCAGTGGCAGTTTCACATCTTGGGCAGCTCCTTGAAAGTCTGGACTAAAGCCCAGAGTGGATTCCACTGCCCCACTGACATGGAGCCACCGGTCGCTACTGATATTATTATAATGGCCCACATGCTGTCCCAAATGCAGAGGCAATGATGTCTCTGCCCAGAGACCTTACAATCAACATTAAATGCATAAGGCAGAAGCAGATGAAGGGATTGAACTTTGAGTAATGGGGATAGATGGGTGGGGGAGGGAATACAGTAACAAAAAGGAGGGCAGTGTTGAATTTGAATCAGATCTCACCAGGGTTGCAAGGGAAGGGATAAAGAGAGGAACGATGAAGAGACCATGAGTAAGAGAGAGAGAGAGAATGCCAAGGGCAAGTGGAGGTTGCACACAATACCCTTGGTAAAGAATTGGCTAGATAAATTATGGGACTAATGCTTTGATGGTAACTAAACTATTATCTTAGAGAAAGAGAAAGAAGACGTCGTTACGTCTTCTTTACTGTTTACTGTTACTGGGGGATGTCTGATTATTTCTTTCTGGTGTACATCAGTGCATCCAAAGATGCAGATTTTGTTTCTCTTTAAAACAGTTTGGTTATCATTAAATTGCACTGAGTCAAATGTAGGGATCTTTCATGTTTTAATGAGAACCCGCCTAATTCACATTAGCACATTAGATGAACATCATGTTATAAGTATGTGGTGCTAAATAATACTAAATGAATGTGGATTGACTTGCGTGTGAACAATTGTGAAATGAAGAATGGATCTAATATTACACAGAACCCCTTTGATGAAGTCGTTTTTGGCACGGTGTAGATTTCTATTACAATTATTAATTATCTTCTTTTTGGTTCTGATGAAAACCTAGTCCTTTTGGACCAGGATAGCTTCCTACGCATCCCCTCCCAAAAAAGGGCAGAGATTTTGCATAAAATTTGCATGTGCTAATTTATACATATAGATGCAAGTTTAGAAATAATTGTTGTAATAAAACAGAAGTGCAATACTTCTCACCATAGTGGGGGAGACTGTGAGCAGGTGACCTATGTGTGCTCAGTCTGCTGCCCAGGTTGATGGACAATTTCAAGGCCTCTCCAATCCACCTTCCCTTCTTAGGGTTCTTTTTATCTTTAAACTGGACTTAGACCAAACACCACTTAAAACAGAGGACAGTCCTCTCTAAGTGGCCACTCTGCTGGGGACTGACAGCAAGACTAATTAGAGTGGTTTAAAATGTGAGGGAAACTCCCAGTGGGAGTGTAGACTTTTTCAACCAGTGAGCAAGAGTTGGGAATTTTGTGTGCATTGCGACTAAGTTATCGGGAAGGATTCAGTGGTTAATGGATCACCACTCAGACAAACTTGATTTTTTCAGAATAATGCAACTTTTCACCTCGTTCCTAGCAGTCAGCAAAACTGAATTACCATAAGAAAAATTAAAGACACATGATCCAGTCAAACCTAATCACCTTGAAGGCTAGTTTATTTCAACAGCAAAGTTGCATGTGCTTCACTTTAATGGGATCATGCATTTCAAAAAATTTAAATGCTGTTCCAGGGACATCCAAATTATGGGCCGAGAACAATGAATTCTGCAGCCTGTATAAATGATGCAAATTTGTGTAATTTCTCTGATTCTGCATAATGTATTCTGGTTTTGCAAATTATGGGAAGTAACATGGAGTTTTTCAGAGTGCTGTAGCCCAGCCCCCAACCACTGGGAATCTGGTTTAATCACCTCTCCAGTGTACAATAGATCAAGGGGCATTGTCCACATGCTCTCAAACGGACCTTCACCCATGAAGGCTTGAAAGAAACTGAGATTCTCCTCATTCATTCTGCTGTTTCTCTGAACTCCTGCAGAACTGCTGCATGTGCACAGCCCTGACTTCTTCACCATTAAAGTTTCAGTAGATGGTTGGTGGAAAACTAGAAAGTCTAGAAACCAATGACAAGGAACATATAGAGGAAGCATGTGCCTCACTTTGCGACTAGGACTCCAAAGTAAACAACAGCCTGTTAAGAAACATTGGCTTGATTTGTTTTTAATCACATGCTGCAGCATGAAAGTTCATAAAGCCTCTGTACCAGGTGCAATCATTACTCAGTAAATTAATCATACATAATTACCTACTTTGAAAATTCACTTGGCTTCCAATTTCCCACCAGTAGCTCAATGAAACTCACTGGTTCCTCTGCTCTGATTCTCCCTCCTTCTGTCCCCCCTCCTTCTCTTTCATATACACACACACACACACACACACATGGATTTGCACCCTTTGGAGAGAAGCCATGAAGTTTGACTCATGGTTCAAACTCCTTAAGTGAAATGATACTTCTTTTAGCCAGCCAGGAAGCAAAAAAGGACAAGTAGACTGCCAAGGATGAATTGTTAAAAGCATAGCCAACTGTGGAGCTAGTTAGGATCCTGTGAAGAAAAGGAGCAGAAAATGATCATTGGCCTCTCCTACCCTCAGAGCTCAAGTGCGGGTCAAAACCTGGTGCACTGATGCTTGCTAGGCCTACCGTGGCCCCACAATGACTGAAGGAGAGAGGCGCCATGCCAGCTGAGGAGCCCTTGTTCTGCCAAAAGGTCGGGTGATACTTCCACCCTGCCCCACAAAAAAAATTCCTGGGTGAGGATGTCTCACTCACTGGTCTGAGCAGCTGGGAGGTTTGCTGGCTATTGCTTCTTTGCCACTGCTTGGCTACTATTTTATGATTTAAAGCCAATGAAGCAGAGAGACATCTTTCTGTATTTAGCTGATCTCCAGTGGTGGTAGTGATGCCACCCAGAGAGAGGGTGGCCATTTACACATTGCCAAAAAAGAGGATGCGTATTTGCATATGCTAATTATAGGCACACATGCAAATTTAGAAATCATTACAATAATTTAAATAGAAAGGCAGTACATTTCACTGTGACCACGTGACCTGTGTGCTGCTCAATCTGCTGTCCAGGTGCTAAGTGTTAACTTCAAGGCCAGCCCCCCCATCTCTGCTCTTGTGTTTCCTTATCTTACACCAGACTTGGATTGGACTGTCCATCAAACACACAAACATAAAAAGAGCCCTGCTGGATCAGGGCAAAGGGCAGCCCATCTAGTCCAACACTCTGTGGCCCATCAGATTCCTCTGGGAGACCTGCAAGCAGGACCGGAGCACAGCAGCACTCTCCCCATTTGTGCTCTCCAGCGACTGGTATTCAGACGCATATGTCTCTGACAACTGAGGTGGAACCTAGCCACCATGACTAGTAGCCAGCCATGAATTCATCCTAACCCCCTTTTAAAGCCATCCAAGTTGGTGGCCATCAAAGGAATAGACCAACGCAAGTTGCCAGGGACATGCCCTTCAAAGTACACGAAACTTGAGAAAGCCCCAGTTCAATATTGTGCAAAGACTTGCTTGAATTCTGATTTGTCTCCTACCTCAAACATCCCTCTCTGTGTCCCTGCGGTGAATTGTACAACTCCAACCCCCCTTGTCTGACTCAGGAGCTGCTGCACTTCCCTTAGGAAGTAGGACAGTGGCCACATTACTGAGGGATGCCCCAAAGAAGGTGCTGGAATCACTCTCATCCCTTCTCATTGGTGTTTTCATATAACCAGAAGCTGCTTTCATGTATGGTTAGAAGGTGGTGCAGACCTTCAGAGCCTTCTAGATTTAGGCCCAATTCATCCTTGCCCAGTGAGAGCAAAGAAGTTGCTTCCCATGACTACTTCCAGCACTGCCTGGGGTCCATCTGGCCACAGCAGGTCTGTGCCACATCAAAGGCTGCCCACCAGCTGTGTACACGAAGTGCTCAATAAACCCTCTGGATTTCTGCAACCTCCCTGGGTCTGCAAAAATGGAGAAGGTTGTGAAGCACCTGGCAGGCAGCTGGCAGGCATGGCTGGTGGGCTGTCTTCAGACTGGTGTGTATGGAAGTACATGAGTGTGGCCTTGGGCATGTGACTTTTTCACCACTGCAGGGCAGAGCAGCCTTCACCAACTTGGTGCCCTCCAGATGTTTTGGATTACAACTTGGCCGTGCTTACTGGGGCTGATGAAAACTCTTGAGCAAAACATCTGGAGGGCACCAGGTTGGTGAAGCTGGCATAGAATGTTCAAATTGGACTGGGAAGACTTGGGTTCAACTACACTGCTTGGTCATCTTACTCAGAGTTGTTGTGAGGCTGAAAAGTGGGTAGGGGGAACCATGCTTTCTGCCCCGAGCTCCTTAGAAGGAAGGTGGGATGAAAATGAATAAGAAAGTGTAACAGGGGTCTGATACAACTCCTGTTCAGGAATTTGCAGGGTTGTAGTGACTGCTATCTCACATTCTGATAGTTCTGTGTCGCCAAATTTCACAGCCAAAATGTGCAGTGTCTTGCATTCCTCGATCTTCAAGTATGAGCCATATACTAAAACAAAGATACTATAGTCTACCCTTCCTATGAGTCACAAATGTCTGTAATCCTAAAATTGAGATAATTGCAAGAAATTATGGTGTGTTTTTCACCCTCAAACATCCATCAACGCGGATGGCATTCAGACTTTGCCATCGTTGTTGCTTGTCAGTGATTGTAAACCACAACCCAAAACAAGCAATGTGTTTCAGAGTCTTGGCTTGACACTTGGATTTCAGCTGCTCTGTTTAGCAGCATTTCCTGAGGGGCCGAGAGCAGCATTATCAACAGAAGAGTTTATCCAGGAGGACTTCAGGACTTGACTTTCAAACCTGTGGCTAGGTGAGCTACCTGAACAGAAGGATGAGGCATATGTCACAGTAGCCAATGCAATAGGCCAGCAGTTGCAAGAAGCGTCTGGATTGGCTGGGCCAAGCATATGTAGCTGGAGCCTCACCAACTGTCCTGTTCTCCTCAACAGAGTCAGGATGCAGTGCCATGGTTAGGACACCAGGCTGAGATTGAGGAGATTGAGGTCGTCTCTGCCTGGGATTTAGAGAGATCCCTGCTCTGATGTGAAGCTCTTTGGGTGGCCTCAGATCATTCAGAATCTCTCAAACCATCACTTTCCCACATTCTCCAGGCCTAGATTTGGGTACTGATATGAGGCCCATGGCTGCAGGTGGGTCCTGAAAGATCTAACTCAGCTTTCCCCAACTTGGTAGTCTCCAGACGTTGTTGAATAACTCCCACCAGCCTCAGCCAGCGCTGCTAATTGTCACGGATGGGGAGATCTGAAGTCCAGCAACATCTGGCAGCCATCAGGTTGGAGAAGCCTGATCTAACCTGTTGGGCTGGATGTTCCTATTGCACCCTTTGTGAAGAGACCTGTTATGCTGAGTGTGGAGAAGGGACCTACGTCTGAGAGAGGGGGTCTTTCTCAAGGTTCATTAGCAGCTTCCAGGCACAATTCAAGGTGCTGGTTTAAAGCCCTAAGTGGGTTGGGACTAGGGTGGCCATGTGCCCTGCTTACAGAGTAAATCCTCCCCATGAAGGTGTCCTGTACCTGAAGAAGGGCTGTCTGGTCCAAGTCCGGTTACCGGGATGAAAAGATCTGTCAGTTCTGGTTATCTCAGTTTCTCATTTTTCTAAATGTGGTTCTCCACATTTCTGCAGGAATTTGCTATTTTTTCTCTGAAAATCCTCATGAAAATTCTCCGGCGTTTCATGTGAATTTCTCCTAATAAACACATTTTTTTGTAGGCAGTTTTGACTAACATACACATTTTTGCAAGCATTTCTGTATGTTATTTTCAGTCATATATTCATTTTTTATGCACACTTTCCGCTAATATATACATTCTTGTAAACATTGGTTGGTTGGCGAACTGCATTACAAAATTCAAATAAGTGCAAATTTGATGGCTGTGTTTCAGCTCTCATATTGTTTCAGAAAACATAGATTTGATAGATTGGGCTTGAAATGTGTTGAATTTCACGCCCAGCCATAAGTTCAAACCCTAAGAAGAATGATTAGAGACCATGAAATTGCCCATCAGCCGGCAGACAGATCAACTGCTCACCTGTTGGGTGATAAGCATTTATATTTAAATTATGGTAATTATTTTTAAATGTGCATCCATATATATAAATTAGCACATTTTACACAAATCTGTCTCCTGTTTCATCCTCCTTTTGCCAATACATAAGTGGCCAGCCTAGTGAGACCCAAATACCAAAAGGACGATCTCCTCCCACTTGATCCTGACCAACTCATCCTTAGAGGCCCTCCTCTAGGTCCCCTGCCTTCAAAGGCCAGACATGATACAAGATATTTTTGGCTGTGACCCCACCCCCCCCAATATAAGGAATACTCTCCTGAAGCAGACTCATGCGGTGCCAAGTCTGATGTCTCTTTGGTGGCAGGAGACCTATTTATTTCCCAGGTATTTTAGAAGAAGAAGAAAAAACACCAGAGCCTTTTAGATCTAGCCCTATTCATACTAACACCTTTAAATAGCTTCTACTGTTTTGGACTATATTTCTCATCAGCCCCAGTCAGCACAGCCATATGATCCTGGGGCTGATGGGAGTTGCACTCCAAAACTTCTGGAGGGTCCCAGGTTGGCGCCTGTGGCACTTCTGTCTTCTGCCTGAGCAACGTATGAGAGCAAACCATGATAATGGCTGTGCTGTATTTGTATATAGATCTTTCTAAGCAGGGCTGGCTCAAACGACTTTGCTGCCTTAGATGGGAGATGAACTTTGCCTCCCTCAGAATAAGAACTTATTTATTATTTATTTTATTTATTTATTTATTTTCATTTCTAGACCGCCCATAGCTAATAGCTCTCTGGGCGGTCTACAAAACGAGATTAAAATACAATATAGAATAAAATCAGTAACAGAGAGGAACACATTAAACTAAAACATTAAACATAAAACATTGAACATTAAAATGCCTGGGAGTATAGCCAGGTCTTAACCTGGCGCCTAAAAGAAAGAACCGTAGGCGCCAGGCGTATTTCCTCCGGTAAGCTGTTCCACAATTCGGGGGCCACCACAGAAAAGGCCCTAGATCTAGTAACAGTCCTACCAGATCCAGTAAAGGTCCAACTAGTCCAGCCTTCCGTTTCCCACAATGGCCAGTCAGATGCCTCCAGGAAGCTCACAAGCATACCTTGAAGTTTTCTTATTGTTTGATCTGCTGCCTCCAGAGCTGAAGGCCCCATATATGCAGCCATCACAAGATGTTTTTTTTTTCAATTAATTTTTATTCCAATTTTCAAAACCAAAACAATACAAAAGAAAACAACACAAATCAATAACTAGTACAATACAAAAAGAAAGAAAATATATATATATATATAAAAAAGAAAGAATATTGACTTCCGATTTGTCATAGTTCAGCTATAAATCTATAATATATAACAAACCTATCTCTTAATAGATTATAAAAAATCGCAGCCATCACAAGATGTTATATGTAAGCGGAGGCGATGGCATTTCCTCCTCATGGGTTTTCCCAGTTTGGAGACACTGTGGAGAGAAGTGAAAGGATTGAAACTGGGAGAGCGGGAGATGCCTGCACCACCACCCACAGACCTCTAGGACAACAGGTTCTGAGAGCAGAGAGGAAGAGTCTTCTCAAGAATTTCCCCAATTGTAGCCATAGTAGTGAATGGGCATGTTCGTTCCATTCTCGGGGATGGAGCAAAGGGTTGCAACTCGGAAATCCAGGGAAGGGGTGGGGGACAATTGCCTCCAAACACCATCACTCTCTAGACTGGAGCTGGAGCTGGGTTGCTGTGATGGGCCATGGGAGGGGATTCATGCTCATCCCTTGAGGGTGTTCGCAACTGCAGACTCTTATTCCACAAATTTTACTTGCATGGAGGGGGAGAGGGGCTTAAATCAGGAAAGGTGGAGATTTTTGCCCATTGGATCAAACGAGACATGACTTTTTGAATCATGTACTTGCCATTAGCTACATCACCTTGTTACAAAATGCAGTGGAGGGAAGGCAATCCAAACAAGACCATTGCAGGGGGTGTTAACTCTTTAATTTCTAAAGTAAAACCCTTAGTTTTTGTGTAAAATTGGGACAAATAGAAATCTCGAGAGGTGGTGATTCTCAGCAGAAAAAGCCTGGGGTTAAACTTCCCTCTCCTGTTCTGGATCTGCTTTTCTTCCCTTACTGGCCTGCTTTTTTGTAAACAAAGAGTCAGTCATAAGCATGTGATTCTGAAATGTGCTCAGAGTCATGTCAATTGACCCCCAGACATCCCGTGTCTCAAATGTCGGGAGGAGGTGTCTGTCTGTCTTTGTTCCCTTTGAGAAATTCCCACATAGTCTGAAGCTCTACCACCTTAAGCGTCTGCCTTTACTGAGACAGCCTTTACCAACCTGGTGCCCTCCAGATGTTTTGGACTACAACTCCCACCAGACCCAGAAGGAATGGGAGAGTTGTGGTTCAAAACATCTGGACAGTACCAGAAGACTGGAGACTATTGGGTTGGGCTGGTCCTGTTCTTAAAGCAACATTGGTATTCTCAGCATAGGATACATTTTGCTCTAAATTGGAATGGGTGCTCTTCTGGCATGCCTGAGATGATTATATATCCAGAGCTATATTAAAAACCCAGACCTTCAAAACAATTCACTCTTGTTTGTACCTGAAAGCTCGTAAATTTGTCTGTTTGCAAAGCAAACTGGCATCTAGCCTAGATCTCCCCTTCACAGCCTGGGCGCTGCCTTAAGCTGTGCAATGCATCTCTATGTGTCAAAAATGGGCATCTTTTGCATGCAAAGAATATTTGTCTAAAGCTGTGTCTGTGCCAGAAACAAGAAAATTAAAAAGTCAGTTGACCACATGGAATTCCAAGACGATGCTCCTGGTTTGTTTGTCCTAACATTCCATCTCCGACATTCGCCAGGGTTGAGTTCAAAAGGAGAGCACAAATAGTTTGGGAGTCATAGAGAATGAGAAGCCACCACACAGGGTCAGGAGTCCAAAGCAAAATCCACTTCTGTCCATGCTATTGTTATTTCTGAGGCTAAAACATCTACCCATTGCAGTTATTTAAGAGAACATTTAAAAATATAGTTGCTACATTTCAAATGATCTGTTTGAAAGCAGGGTCTGTTCAGCAGCAATCCAGCTCCAGTTCCAGTCTACAGAGTGATGGGGAACTTTGCATAAGAACTGACAAGAGGAATGAAGGAACCCCCATAAATTCAGGGATGTGAGATTTGTTTCTGTGCCAAATCTTTGGCTATTCTGTCACACACTCCCCTGTTCCTGCCACTCTTACACAGCACCCACAGGACCCATTCCCATACCGCTCTCTCTCTCACACACAAAAAATATTTCATACATGCAGTCTAATGGTTGGCCAAAGCTGCAACAATGTAGCCTGGTTCTTCTGCTTTTGCACCCCTGCTTTTGCACATGGTGCCGCTGATGCCAAGCATTGTGCCAAGTCTTGTACCACCTTAAATAACAATTTCATTATGGCATAAACTTTTGTGGGCTGATGAAAGTAACTGGTCCATGAAAGTTTGTGGCCCAATCTGCACTGTACTTTTAACGCAGTATCATACCACATTAAACAGTCATGGCCTTCCTCAAAGATTCCTGTGAACTGTAGTTTAAGAGTGGTAAGAGTTAGGAGAGCAGACCTACAGTTCCCAAAGTGGTTTAACAATCACTCTTCCCAGGGAACTCTGGGAATTGTAGCTCTGTCAGTGGAATAACAACTCTTCAGGACCCTTAACAAACTGCAGTTCCCAGAATTCTTTGGGGGAAGCCAAAGATATTACTTTAAATATACAGTGCGGATGGAACCTGTGTCTTCATGGTGCCATAAAACTATTGTGGGGCAGGGGTTTGCTGCAACAGACTAATATAGCTAAGCCTCTGTGGGTGGGGAAAGCTCCTGAGCAACTGGAATGCTCATAAACATTCCACAGCATCTCAGCAGTTAAGCCAGTGGCTCAAGAGGCCTTAGTCGATCGACTGAAGCTGGAACTCTTGCAGCCAATTACTATGGAAGTTTCAAAAACTGCAGCCTCAGTTCAGCCTCAGTTTTTTACTTCCTTTTCTTTAAAAAAAGAAAAGTCTTTGCCACTCAGCTTTTCATTGGTGTTACTGTAGATTTTTATTGGTGTACTATGTCATTTTATTTGATTGGCGTTTGCCTTTTTTATGTTTGTTGGATTTTGTTTTATGACTTTGTAACCTGCCCTGCCAGCTGGTCAGCTGTTAGGGTAGTGTATGTATGTATATATGTACATAAGAAAAAATATGCAAATACCGTGAGAGACCTTTCACCAAACTGGTTGGGGTTGATGGGAGTTGTAGTCCACAAAATGTAGTAGTGCACCAGGTTGGCTACCCCTGTTATAAAGTTTAGCAGGGGTATTTGCCTGCTGTTCTTAGAAGCAGCTGCAGCCAAGATCAAGGAGCAATGGACCTCCACACCCACCCACAGTTCCTCTCCCACTTGAAAGTCGGTGCTGCATTTAAAGTATGAGTATTCATAAATGCTTGGAAAAGGCAGTAAAAACAAGAGAGAGAAAAACTCACATCCACCTGTGTGAGGCTTTAGAAAGACAGCACAGAAAAGAAAACTCTCCTAATAATGTTCCAGCTGTGGACCACTGGAAATAGTTTTTGTACAACATGAGGTCCTGCCATTCAAGGTTCCAGACATTTCATTCTGTTCCCCCTTGTTCTGTTTCCCATGTTTCCCCCCAACAGTCAGTCAGCATTCTGTGTCCAGTCCACGGAGCACGCTCAGTCCTCTTTGGGCTCTTTTTGGTATTTCCCTTCCTTTTCTTTCTTTTTGTACTTCTGCAATCCCTTGAGGCCAAAACCTGTCTCTCTCTTTCTCTCGTGTGTGCGCTGCTGTTTTGGCCACAGAAGCAGCGGCACTCGCATTCTGAACATTGGGAACAGAAGGAATGATGAGGGAGACCTGAGACAGGTGCCAAGCAGGGCTGGCTCCCCAACAGGACTCCATTCTCACGGCATCTTCTGAATCTCCAGGGGATCTGGACTCTGTCATTGCCACTTCCTTTTAGCCACTTCCTTTTAGGATTCAAGTTGTCAGTCAATATCTGCATGTTTTGGTCAGTGGTTCTTTTTTGGGGGTGGGGGTGTTGGACTTCAGAACATTGCATCACTTGTACGAATGGGTGAATCTGTCAATGTCTGTATCAGTTTCTCATTTTTCACATCTTAAGTACAGTTCTCCGCTTTTCAACATCAGTTTGTGATTTTTTTTAAAAAAAAGTCATGAAAACCCATCATCATTTTTGTGCGAATATACACATTTTTGCAATACAACTTTCTCTAAAATAATGCATTCTTGCAATTTTCACCAGTATATGCATTTTTGTACACTTGACTGGAGAGCCGTATTGCAGAATTTGGAGAAGTGCAAAAGGTGAAGGACGGCTCTGTGTTGGTTCTCATATTGTTTCAGAAAGTGTGGATTAGGGAGGTTTACCTTTAAATGTGAACTGATAAAAATCCTCCCCCATCCCTAATCATTTCTTTCATATATTTCTAGTTTCTATGTAACTGTACATGGGTAGAGTCAATATTATTTTTGTCTGTTGATGTAATTGCATGTATTTTAGATTTTGTATATCATGTACTGAAGATGTGTGCACTTTACTTTGTGTTAGCCATTGATTGTGTTATTTGGGAGAACTCAAAAGCCCCATTTGAGGCATTGACATTAGCATTTAAATCCCTGAACATCTTGGGACACAGATACCTGGAAGAACACCTCTCCCTATTTCAGCTTGCCCATGTATAATAATATTCAAGAGAGGCCCTTCGTGTGGTCCTGTTAATGGAGCAAACACATTGTACATTGACCCATAACAGGGCCTTTTCTGTGTTGCACCTCAGATGTGGAATTCCCTCTCCCCTGACATTGGTAATTTTTTGCCACCAGCTGAAAATGTAAATGTTCACCCAGGCTTTTATGGGGAATTGATTTAACTTGTGACCTGTGTGTTGATGCTTTTTATTCTGCGGCATTAGTTTTTATTGTTGTCTTGAAATTGTTTTAATGATTTATTGTTTAATTGTATTCTCTTTTACTATAAGCTCTCCTGAAGGGCAGAATATGAAATGATCTAATAAATAAAATAATTTTTGGGAATGTGTTTTAAAATGGATTGTACCAAAAGACGATCAGCCAGACTTGGTCTCTCGTCACATATCTGGCTAATCAGAAGTAGCAATGATAGTAGATGAATTCACAGCAAAGTAGGGTGTGTGTGTGTTCATAATAACAGAAGTATACACTATCATTTTCAATATCACTCGTCACAATTGTAAGAAAAATAAGAAAAAAAACTTTTTCATAAATTAATTTCCCATCACAATTGGCAGATCTAAGGCTGCAATAGCCACACATTTACTTGGAAGTAAGTCCCACTGAATTTGGTGGTACTTATGTCTCAGTAGACATGTAAGAGACTTTCTTCAAATTGTTTTTCACAGTTTTCAATAAAAGGATTCCTATTTGTATTATTAACGTGACCTCTTCTTTGTCTCATTTCTTTGTTCTAATATAATGTGTTAGTTGGGTCACAAGGGCTCAAACTAGGTTGTTGTTTTTTTGTGGGGGAGAGTACTAAGTGCCTTAATGAAATCCACAATCCCCACCTCTGACTCCTCCCAGTTTTACCTCAATCATGACCCCCCTTCCTGTTGCCTTCTATAGGAGGATGCCATAATAAGTAAGGGCACAAGGCTGCCTCCTCTGCTTCCTCCACAAAACATAACTCAAGCATTGATTCATACCCACCTTGGAGGCCACCTCATTGAGCACCTGAGGCACAAAGAGTTGGACTGAAGTTCAGTGAAAGACCTTTTACATGAGAGGAGCCCTCAGAGCCAAGATGGCTACAGTTCAGTAGCTGAGTGCCTGAATATGAACTAGGGAGTCCCCACCTCAGATCTGACCTGTGCCAGAATCTCAGTAGATGGACACAGGCAAGCTGCAGTTTATCTGCCTCAGCCCTCTTCTCCGTTACGTGGAATATGTGGGATAAAAATGCTAGCCCGCCTTCTAAGGTTTGCTGTTAACAAAATGTAGCTGAAATGTTCTGAGTATGTAAAAGCACTATACAAATGCTGATTATTATCATAATCTCGCCATGTCCACTGTTTCCCTGCCTTTAGATTGTGAAGTGATGCTTGTCGCCCTTTGTGTACTGTAGAAACTAACACCTTAACCACTGCCTGGGCTGCTTTCATTTTCAAGGGCTCTGTCCCACATTTGGGAACTCCTGAAGTTCCTCAGGTTTTTTTTAATTTTTATTGTCTCTCACTCCTTAAAGATAAAGTGACTCATGAGAAACATTGAGGTGGAGTCCTTGAAACAAGGAGTGTAAACGATTATGAAGGGAAGGTCAGTATACTTGTCTTTCAAGCCTGAGCATGCCCCACTGTTGATGGCACATAAACAATACTCATTAGATGCCTGTGGTTGTGGATGAATGGTTAAAACACTCCACAGCTTTGTCACACTTTGATGACTGGCAACATTTGCAGTCAATGCAGGGACATCATTGTAGGGCTGCCTGGTTGGATGGGTGAGGAGTGGGTTTCAGCAAATATTCAGGGGCCAGTTAAAATAGGAAAGAAGCATTAAGGGTGTGAGACAGGGGTGTATTTTATCACCCTATTTGTTTAATCTGTACACAGAACATATCATAAGGAAAGCGGGATTGGATCAAGATGAAGGAGGTGTGAAAACTGGGGGGAGGAAAATCAATAATTTAAGATATGGAGACAATACCATACTACTAGCAGAAACCATTAATGATTTGAAACGAATGCTGATGAAAGTTAAAGAGGAAAGCACAAAACCAGGACTACAGCAGAACGTCAAGAAGACTAAAGTAATGACAACAGAAGATTGATGTAACTTTAAAGTTGACAATGAGGACATTGAACTTGTCAAGGATTATCAATACCTTGACACAGTCATCAACCAAAATGAAGACAATAGTTAAGAAATCAGAAGAAGGCTAGGACTGGGGAGGGCAGCTATGTCAGAACTAGAAAAGATCCTCAAATGCAAAGATGTATCACTGAACACTAAAGTCAAGATCATTCAGACCATGGTATTCTTTATCTCTATGTATGGATGTGAAAGTTGGACAGTGAAAAAAGTGGATAAGAGAAAAATCAAGTCATTTGAAATGTCGTGTTGGAGGAGAGCTTTGCACATACCATGGACCGCAAAAAAGACAAATAATTGGGTGTTAGAACAAATTAAACCAGAACTATCACTAGAAGCTAAAATGACAAAACTGAGGTTATCATACTTTGGACACATAATGAGAAGACATGATTCGCTAGAAAAGACAATAATGCTGGGAAAAACAGAAGGGAGTCGAAAAAGAGGAAGGCCAAGCCAGAGATGGATTGATTCACAGACCTGAACTTACAAGCTCTGAACAGGGTGGTTCATGACAGATGCTCTTGGAGGTCGCTGATTCATAGGGTCGCCAGAAGTCATAATCGACTTGAAGGCACATAACAACAACTGCTCTGGAGAATATATTTTAGGGCACTTGGTTGAAGACAGACAAATGAGGTATTAAAGTATACCCACATCCAGGTTTGCAGGAAAAACAGCATTTTTGCCAATTTGCCACAAAACTTGGTACATGTTTTTGTGATATACTTCTTAATCTGAACTTCAAACACCAGCTTGACTTCTGTTCTTGTTATTTTTCAAGGGAGAAAAGATGCAAAGCATGTATCAGTGCAATATCTAGGCCTCCCAACGGTTGGAATAAAATCAAGTTGATTGGAAAGGGCTCCCTTGCTCCAATTCTTAGATAAATGTTAATTAAAATATATCAGTGCCTTTGTGTGTCATCAGATGATGACTGATTCCTAATCAGCCTATGATCTGACAAAAATCAATATTGGATGACTCTGAAGCAATAGATGAATTGTAACTACCTAAGACCAGAGCTTGGAAAAGTTACTTTTTTGAACTACAACTCCCATCAGCCCCAGCCAGCATGGCCACTGGATTGGGTTTATGGGAGTTGTAGTTCAAAAAAGTAACTTTTCCAAGCTCTGCCTAAGACTGACTCTCACACTGCACATGTCTGCCATCTTTCTGTAATATTGAAATTAATTCGCTTTCTGTTTTGTACCTAAAGACTTACTAATTGCTTTGCGACTACATTGTTATGATCACTCCTAAATCTAATCTCAAGTGAGTCTCTCAACACCTATATATTCACAAAGAGGCAAGGTTGAAGGAGCTACATGGTGCCTGGAATGAAAATATTTGGGAAGGAACATTCCAATATGGTGTACTCTAGAGGGGTACCTTCATTTAGTTTGTTGAAGAAAATGCAAATAAGAGTGTTGTAGATTGTCGACAAGATTCTTGTCTGTCCTGGTATGAGAGGGGAAGCATGACAAACTTCTTTGACTACACATCAATCCTCAGCATTTAGATACTGATTCACTAATAGGAAAACACACCCTGCTGTTTAAGAACATACCTATAGCCAACAGATATTTTAAAAAGCAGGGAAATTGGGCAGCTATAGTGAATGCACCAGGGGAGCAGGAGACCTGACCTCCTCTCTGAGATGTTGGACTGCCCTACAAACTTGTCAAAATGCAACTGCAATTTGGGTTGGTCTTTCACAGTCCAATCCACTTCCTGTGTAGTTTGGAAGAATTTGGTAACATGTGCCTCTGAGCATATGGTGAGTGGTGGCAACACCTGCCATCTCCAAAGATGGAGAATTATATTTTTGTATGTTTGCTGGTGTTTTTCTTACTGTGCTTCTTTTCTATGTTACTACTCTTTCTACAGAGAATCTAAACTAGAAAATCCTATTTCTCTCATTCATTGTAGAAAACTGTCAAAGTTATTTTTATTAATTTCAAAGTCTTTATTGGTTGATGTCATATGATAATGAAGACAGCCTTTTTTGTTTCAAATTGGAGGTTATGCTCTGTTTCTATTTTGGGCACATTAACAGTTGAATCTCAAACTGAAGTTTGATGTAAAATCAGAGGAATTACAGTATGTTGTTATTTCAGCAATGATTCTAGCAGTTGGAAAAAACAAACTTGGCCTGCCCAAGATGCCTGTTTTCAGCCTGCTATGCTTAAACTACTCCACTTAAGAAAAGGTGGGCATGGTCAATTTAAAACATAGAGCACATCTAGAATTTTGCTAGAATATATTTCACCTGTTTTATCCTGTGCAAACTGAGACACTCCTCATGTCCATTGGAAACTATTCTGCAGAACAGTCAGTGCCATTATTCCACAATTGTTTTGGGAGCTATTTTTAGTGTTGCTAAGTGTTGCTGTACTTCACTTATTCACAGAAAAAGAAGCAGAACAGAATGATTTACTATAGGAAACCACTAAAATTGCAAAGTAAATCAAACATATTTAAAGTGACTATCTGAACTATATCAACTGTTTTAATATAATTGCTTCCTCCCTGCTAAAACAAGATCAGCACAGCACATGTCTTGCTTCTGTTACTTGTGCTGACTGCAGGAGTTGCCACCACTCACCATATGCTCAGAGGCACATGCTACCAAATTCTTCCAAGCTACACAAAAAGTGGATTGGACTGTGAAATACCAACCCAAATTGTGTTTGCATTTTGACAAATTTGTAGGGCAGTACAGGGAGGAGGCCAGGTCTTCGGCTTCCCTGGTACATTCACTATAGCTGCTCAATTTCCCTGCTTTTTAAAGTTTGATAGAAATATCTGATGGCTATAGATATGTTAAGATCCTCCGTGGCGCAGAGTGGTAAGCGGCGGTAATGCAGCCAAAGCTCTGCTCATGGCCGGAGTTCGATTCCAATGGAAGGAGGAAGTCGAATCTCCGGTAAAAGGGGTCGAGGTCCACTCAGCCTTCCATCCATCTGTGGTTGGTAAAATGAGTACCCAGCATATGCTGGGAGGTAAAGAAAGACCGGGGAAGGAACTGGCAATCCCACCCCAAATATACGGTCTGCCTAGTAAACGTTGCGAGACGTCACCCTAAGAGTCGGAAATGAGTCGCACTATAAGTGCGGGGACACCTTTACCTTATAGATATGTTCTTAAGCCACAAGGTTTTTTGTCTATTAGTGAATTTCCCTGCTTTTAAATCCAGGAGGTAAGAAATGGGATCCTGTGCAAGTTTGCTGAGAATGGATTTGATCATTTGCATGCTTATTGAAACTGACCACAGGGAATGGGGAGGGGAGGAGGGGGAGGAGGAGGGGAGGTTTGATCATTTGCATGTGTATTGAGTTCAGTGGGATTTACTCCCGTGCGATCAATTCCAACTTATGGCGACCCTATGAATAGAGTTTTCATGGTAAGCGGTATTCAGAGGTGGTTTACCATTACCTTCCTCTGAGGCTGAGAGGCAGTGACTGGCCCAAGGTCACCCAGTGAACTTCATGGCTGTGTAGGGATTTGAACCCTGGTCTCCCAGGTTGTAGTCCTAGGATAGGTAAAACTGACCATGGGGGGGAGGGGGGAGGGCAGAGGGGAGGGGAAGGGGGAAGGAGGGGATTGGAAAGGGAGGGGGAGGGGAAAGGTGAAGGAAGGGAGAGGGAAAGGGCAAGAAGGAGGGGATAGGAGGGAGGAGGGGAGGGCAGGTTTCATCATTTGCATGCTTTTTGAGTTCAGTGGGATTTACTCCTGTGCAATCATGCTTAGGATAGGTGAAACTGACCGCAGGGTATGGGGAGGGGAGGAGGAGTGCAGGAAGAAGAGGGGAGGGGAAGGGTAGGAGATTGGGTGGGTGGGCACTGGGCAGAGGGGAAGCCCTTTTCCTTTCCAAAAGGAAAACATTGGAAACAGTATCATTCTTTTTCAGGGTTTCCCCCACCTTTTTATTCTACAGCAGGCACATGTAGCCTCCCACCCAAATTTAAACCAAAGCTGTCCTTGGCCACATCCACACCAGACCATTATTTCACTTTAGGCAGTCATGGCTTCTTCCAAAGAATCCTGGGAAGTGTAGTTAGTGAAGGGTGCAGAGAGTTGCTAGGAGAGGCCCTGTTCCCCTCATACAGCTTCAATCAGAGTGGCTGACTGCTAAACCAGTCTGGCCACTGGAGCTGTCAGGGGAACAGGAGTCTCCTCTCAGCACCCTTCACAAACTGCACTTCCCAGGATTGTCTGGGGGAAGCCATGACTGTCTCACATGAAATCAAAGTCTGGTGCGGGTGTGGCCCCCTGATTAGACAAGCCCAGCAGCTGTGAGTCTGGCTTTTAGAACACTGACAGTTGGTTTTTACTGAGCATGCCCAACATTATCATTGAGTTCAAGCCAAAATTTCTTAAATTAATTAAAAATCAGCTAGCCTTTTTTTTTAACTTTTATACTACAGAAGATGAAGGTCAGAGTATGGCGCAAGGTCAGTAACAGGATTACAGGTACTCTGTAAACATGGCTGATTTTTAATGAATTTCAACAGATTATGAGCACTGACAGAAAAAAGTCCAAAAGGGGTCTGTTTTTTTTCTCTCTCTTTTTAGACTTCGAACTCTTGATTCTCTCTGACTCTTTTGTGTATCGCCATGAAAATTTACCCTGTTGTTAAGCAAGCATTTCTGAGCTCAGGACAGTTTTGTAAGGTTTTGTTTTGAAATGAGATTATGGGAAGAATCCAAATGGCATGGGGGTTATTTTCAATTTAACATTGCGGAATGCTTAAAATCCATGCTGACTATAGTATACAGCCACTCTCATGGCTGTATAATTATACTTTTCATCTGATGCCAGTGACGCCTGTCCTAGAGACACCTCCCATAAATTAAAACTATAATCCAGTACAGACATTGTCAATTGCCCCTGCTCCTCCCCACTGCACCTTATAAAGCCAATAGTCTGGATGAGTGAATAAATTGGGTCTTTCCAAACTCTGACATAACGCACAAATTGTCCCCAGAGTTCTGCAGCGCTGGAGGAAAAACTGAGGCCTAATCTATGCATGCAGTAGAAAGAAAGGGCAGGTGCTGCTTCAGACTTCAGGTGAGGGAAATCTCATGTTTCAGTTTAGGGTTTCTTATGTAAAAACAAATCAAAAGACAAAAAGTATATCTAAGTGAAAAATTAGCCCAGAAGGGAGAGGTCTGGTCTAGAATTTCCTTGTCCCATGATAACTAGTTTTCTAGCTAACTTTCTACTTACACTGCTTAAAAACAAAATGGGGCAGGACTCCAAATGGCACCCCCCCATGCAGTCTGCTAGTGCATTCTACCACTGCAGTATTCTCCAGGCCTGAAAATCCCCTCTTGAAGAATGTCCCTAGTATCTCCCACAGACAGGTGGCCACTTATGCATTGGCAAAAAAAGAGAAAATGCATCATCAAAGGATGCAGATTTGCATATGGTTTGCTTATGCTTATTATACATGTATATGAACATTTAGAAATAATCACTATAATTTAAATAAAAATACAGTACAGCCTCACTGTGAACAGGTGAGGTGTGTCCCTGCTTAGTCCAGGTGCTGTTGTTGGGCAACCTCAACCCCCCTTTCCTTCTTAGGGTTCTTTCTCTTTAAACCTGACTTGGACTGCGCAGCCCTTCAAATGGAGCACTCCTTTAAACAGAGGAATGTCCTCTGTAAAGTAGCAAAGTGACTGAGTTAAAAAGTCTCTGGACTGAATATTGTATCCTGCCTTAAGCAAGCCACTTTCTTTCAGCTTCAAGTCTGCAATATGAGAGATAATAATACTGACCTAACTTGCAGAGTTGATGTAAAGGATTACAGTGTGTGCGCGCGCTGTATAGAATAGTTTGAACACTTAAAAGTGTTCTATAAATGCTAATTATTATTCATTTTTATATGTCACAATTGCACTTTCTTCATACAACGTATCCACAGTCCTGCATACAGTCTTTTAAAGGCTGCCCTGTTTGGTGGTGATAGTGAACAAATGAAATGATCCCTTTCCACATGATATGTCTGCCAAGAACCCTTATGTGCAGCTGGAGGTTCTGGGGTGCAGAGAGGCACTTGCCGTTCCATTATGAAGAATGCTGTAATATTTGCAAGATTTGAAATGAACCACAAATGCTGGTTAAAAGGAACAAACTTTACTTCACAGTGTGTTGCTGCATAACCAAAAACTCTGCTTTCGTTTTCCTACTGGTCTCACCCCCAACTGATTCCCCCATACAATTACTTCTAATTCACTTGAGTTCCTACTCACATTACATCTCCCTTTTTTATTATTTAGAAAAAGATAGAAACCACTGTCTATATCAGATTGGTTTTCTGATCACTCTGCCTCTTGATGTAGTAACAGGTAACTCAGAGTCCAAAATCTTCTCTGGTATATCACTGGCACTTTGTGCTACAACTGTTCCACTTTTGTTGTCTTGAGACTCTGATAGGTCTACCTCTGATGGAGGTGCAGTTGCAGTCTCAGTAGTCTCATCCATTTTTGATTCACAACTTGGAGTGCTTTGAAGATCTCTTCTGTTCCTTCGGTAGACAGCTAAATCATCAGTCTGAACCGAATATGATCTTGGAGTCATGTTTTGTCCAGTCACTCTCGCTGGTTTCCACACTCCATTTTGCCAAACATTAACAGAATCACCAACCTGCAAAGGTGGTAAAGACTTTGAACCTTTGTCAAAGTAAAACTTCTGTTTTTCTTGTCTTCTCTTCAGATGTGTCTGTATGTCACCTTTTACCTGCTGAGGTAGTAACAACAGTGCTGAGGTAGACAACCTGGTTCTTAAACATCTCCCCATTAAAAGTTGTGCAGGTGAGGCTGTATCTACTGTAGGCGTATTTCTGTAATCCAATAAACTAAGATAAGGATCTGTGTTATTCGGACTAGATTTCTTAAGAATCCTCTTTACTGTTTGGATCACTCTTTCTGCCATTCCATTTGATTGAGGAAATAGTGGACTGGATGTTGTGTGAACAAAGCCCCAATCTTTGGCAAACATTTTAAAGTCTCTAGAGCAAAACTGAGGGCCATTATCATCGACAACCTCTTCAGGTATACCATGTCTTGCAAATATAGATTTGCAGTGTAAAATTACTGATCTACTTGTAGTGTCTTCAAGCAAACATATTTCCACATATTTTGAATAATAATCAACCAAAAGTAGATAGTCCTTTGTTTGAAATTCAAACAAGTCCATTCCTAGCTTCTGCCAAGGTCTTCTTGGAATTTCATGAGGTAACATTGGTTCTTTTTGGTTTTTATTTCTGAAGGTGTGACATGTGGTACATGACAGTACCAATTCTTCAATTTGGGCACACATACCTGGCCAATATACAGCTCCTCGTGCCCACTTTTTACATAATCCAACACCCAGATGACTCTCATGTATAATATTCAATATCTCTTTCCTCAAAACTTGTGGTACTACGATTCTGTCACTTTTAAAAATGAGTCCATCATGAACATTTAATTCCTCTCTGTAATTCCAATAAACACGTATACACTCTGGAACTTCTACTCTTCTATCTGGCCACCCCTGCAAAATGGCATTTTTCAGGATTTGCAAAATGCTATCATTTTCAGTAGCCACCTGAAATTCTTTCAGTTTTGATTTGGAGATTGGTAAATAAGAGAACATGAGGTTAACAGGAACCTCAGCTTCTTCAGAACTTATTCCTGCACCCTGTTCAAGATATTCCCCGGACAGGGTATCAGCAATTATTAATTCTTTGCCTGGTCTAAAGTGCACTTGTAATTGATATTTCTGCAGTGTTAACTGCCATCTTTGGATTCTTGGAGGTGCATTATGCAAAGGTTTTCTGAAAATTGCCTCCAATGGTTTGTGGTCTGTTTCCACAGTCACTTTTTTGCCATAGAGAAATTGATGGAATCTTGTGCATCCAAACACTATTGCCAACATTTCCTTTTCTATTTGAGCATAGTTCTGTTGGGCCGCAGTCATTGCTTTAGAAGCATATGCAACAGGTGCACCTCTTTGCAACAGTACAGCACCTAAGCCTGTAGAACTAGCGTCCACTGACAGAGTTACAGGTTCTTTCACATTATAATATTTCAAAACAGGAGTTTTTGTTAATGGTTCTTTCAACTGTGTGAATGCTGTTTCATGAACTGACATCCAGCAAAATTCAACATTTTGGGCCAACAGCTGTCTTAAAGGGGTTGTTACTGTTGCCAAATTTGGGATAAACTTCGCTAGGTAAGTCACCATTCCTAGAAATCTATGAAGATCAGCTTTGTTACTTGGGCTGGGCATTTCAGTGATGGCCTCTATTTTAGATGAATCAGGTTTTAGTCCTTCTTTGGTTAACATGTGTCCTAGATATTTTATTTCAGTCATGGCAAAATTGCATTTCACTTTGTTCAATTTCAGATTCCTCTCTCGGCACCTGTCCAGAACTCTCTTCAGTCTCTCATTATGTTCCTGTTTGGTCTTCCCCCACACCAGGATATCATCTATGTAGCATGTGACCCCATCAATACCCTCAAATGTCTGTTGGATCATCCTCTGATAGACCTCAGGAGCTGAAGAGATACCAAATGGCATTCTTGTAAATCGGTACCTGCCAAAAGGTGTATTAAATGTACATAGCCTGGAACTGTTGTCATCTAGCTGAATTTGCCAGAATCCACTACTGGCATCAAGAACAGTAAACAGTTCTGCTTCTGCTAGCTTACTGGTAATTTCTTCTACAGTAGGCAATTGAAAATGTTCTCTTAAAATTGCTTTGTTCATATCTCTTGGATCTAAACATATTCTTATCTGGTCCCAGCCAGGCTTGTCTACAACCACAATTGAATTCACCCACTCTGTAGGTTCTTTTACCATAACTATGACTTTTAATTGCTCCATACGAGTCAGTTCCTTTTGGACTTTATCCCTTTGTGCCACTGGAATCTTCCGAGGTGCATGAATTACAGGTGGAACCTGTGGGTTGATTTTGATGGCATATTTCTCTGGTAAGCAACCTAAGCCTTCAAATACATCTTTGTATTCAACTGCAACATCCCATTGATCTACTGGAGCTCTTTTCATTAAATTAACTCTTTGCACCAAATTTAAATTAGTCACAGCCCGGAGACCGAGTACAGCTTGTGCATCAAAGTCTACTATGTGAAATTCCAACTCAGCTCTTTGATCTTTATATTTGCAATCCAGGTTACATTTACCAGACACGTGTAGTCTTTCTCCAGAGTAGGTTATTAATCTGGCATTTGAATGCTGAAGTGGTTCAGCTTGCAAGGCTTTGTATGTTTTTAAAGACATTGCATTAGCCTGTGCTCCTGTGTCAATCTTAAAGGTCACATACATGTGATCATTTATGAGAAGACCATTCATCTTCCAGAGCTGTAGAATTCAATGTGCCAATGAAGAAATCATGAGCATTTTTAGTTGTATCTGCTACTGAGAACATTTGTCTGCGTTGAAGTTTTCTATCTCTAATTTTACACATTTTAGCAAAATGATTAAGTTTGCCACATCTTCTGCATTCCTTCCCATATGCAGGATAAGCATTTATGTCATGATGACTGATTCCACACTTGTAGCAGGCCTTTGCCGCTACTACAGGCCTCTGTGGCATTTCCTTTTATTGGGGGCTGGTAGTAGTGCCAGGGCTCCATTTGCTCTGAGGCTGGCTTACTTTTGGCTTTTCAAAGGTACTTTTGCCCTGTAAGGCATCCATTTGTTTTTCTGTTGCCCCAAAATCTTTCATCAGTTTTGCAGTCACTTCTTCTGCCCTGCATATATTCACTGCACACTCAAGGGTTAAATCACTCTCTCTCAGTAACTTGGCTCTCAATCTGTCTTTCTGAATGCCACACACTATGCGATCCTTAATAAGAGAATCACACAGCTCCCCAAATTCACAAGTCTGAACCAAAAGCTTCAAATCAGTCACATATTGGTCTATACTTTCTCCTTCACTCTGTGTTCTAGTGAAGAACCTGTGCCTTTCATAAGTAACATTTCTTCTGGGCACACAATTTAGCTGGGGCGGCTCAGGACTTCATGGACTCCATGACAACCATGGGGCTGTCCCAATATGTCAGTGGCCCAACACATACATCAGGGCATACTCTAGATCTTATTTTTGCTACTGGACATGGGGATGGTGATCTGGATGTTGGGAGTTTTACATCTCTCCCTTTGTCATGGACAGATCACCGCTTGCTGAGGTTCAGACTTTCAGTGGCTTTTCCCCTCTGCAAGGGTGGGGGACCTATTAAATTGGTCCGCCCACAGAGACTAATGGATCCTCAAGGTTTCCAAAGGGCTCTTGGGGCTTTTCCGGCTGATAAGACTGACGCTCCTGTCGATGCCCTGGTCAAACTGTGGAACGCGGAGATGACCAGAGCTGTTGACACAATCGCTCCTGTGCACCCTCTCCCATGTAGAGTTCATACAGCTCCATGGTATACCCCGGAGCTGAGAACAATGAAACAAGATAGGAGACGGCTTGAGCGGAAGTGGAGGCGAACTCCCGATGGATGCAATTATGATTTGGTAAGTGCTTCCACCAGACTGTATTCAAAGGTGGTGCGGGCGGCAAAAAAACAACATTATGCAGCCACTATTAGGTCATCTCTCTGCCGCCCAGCGGAACTCTTCAGAGTTGTCCGAGGGCTACTGTATCCTGGCCCTCAGGACACGTCTGAGTTATCGGTGGCCCGCTGTGAAGAGTTTGCTGGACACTTCCAAAATAAGATCTCATGCATCCGTCGGGACTCCCAGTTTATACCAGTTGATCCAAATGAGGTGTCCGGAACACAGTCTTGTCATGTTTTATTGGATGAGTTTCAGTTCATTCAGCTCGAGGACGTGGACAAGGTGCTTGGACAGGTACGTGCAACCACTTTGATACTGGATCCTTGCCCCTCTTGGCTAATAAAAACTAGCAGGGATGGAACAGCTAGTTGGGCCAGGGAGGTGGTAAATGCCTCTTTATGAGAGGGAGTGGTCCCTGGCCCTCTGAAAGAGGCAGCAGTGAGACCACTTCTGAAAAAACCTTCCTTGGACCCAGATAATTTCAACAGCTACAGACCAGTAGCGCATGTTCCATTCCTGGGCAAGATCTTGGAACGAGTGGTTGCTGGCCAGCTCCAGGCACTGTTGGATGAAACCGATTTTCTAGATCCATTTCAATCAGGTTTCAGGCCTGGTTTCGGCACCGAGACAGCCTTGGTCGCCCTGTATGATGACCTATGTCGGGAGAGGGACAGAGGGAGTGTAACTCTATTGATTCTCCTTGATCTCTCAGCGGCTTTTGATACCATCGACCATGGTATCCTTCTGGAGAGGCTCACGGAGTTGGGAGTTGGGCGTACTGCTTGGCAGTGGTTCCACTCCTACTTGGCGGGTCGTCTCCAGAAAGTAGTGCTTGGGAAACATTGTTCGACACCGTGGGTTCTCCAATGTGGGGTCCCGCAGGGGTCGGTCTTGTCTCCAATGCTTTTCAACATCTACATGAAGCTGTTGGGTGCGGTCATCAGGAGTTTTGGAGTGCGTTGTCATCAGTATGCTGATGACACGCAACTCTACTTCTCCTTTTCATCCTCTTCAGGTGAGGCTGTCGATGTGCTGAACCGTTGCCTGGCCTCAATAATGGACTGGATGAGAGCTAACAAGCTCAGACTCAATCCAGACAAGAATGAGATGCTGTTGGCGAGGGGTTTCTCTGATCAGATGGTGGATATATACCCGGTCCTGGATGGGGTTACACTCCCCCTAAAGGAGCGGGTTCGTAGTTTGGGAGTTCTTTTAGATCCTTCCTTGTCACTGGAGGATCAAGTAGCCTCAGTGGCACGGAATGCATTCTACCATCTTCGGTTGGTAGCCCAGCTACGTCCCTATCTGGGCAAGGAGGACCTTACATCAGTGGTACATGCTCTGGTAACCTCACGACTGGACTACTGCAATGCACTCTACATAGGGCTGCCTTTGAAGACAGTTTGGAAGCTACAGCTAGTGCAAAATGCGGCTGCCAGACTGATAACAAGAACTAAACGGTCCGAACATATAACACCTGTCCTGGCCCGCTTGCACTGGCTTCCAATTTGCTTCCGGGCCAAATTCAGAGTGCTGGTTTTGACCTATAAAGCCTTATATGGTGTGGGACCACAATACCTGTTGGAACGCCTCTCCCAATACGAACCTGCCCGTACACTGCGCTCTTCATCGAAGGCCCTCCTCCGAGCTCTGACCCACAGCGAGGCTCGGAGGGTGGTTACAAGAACTAGGGCCTTTTCGGTGGTGGCCCCCGAACTGTGGAACAGTCTCCCCGATGAGGTACGCCTGGCGCCGATGCTGCTGTCTTTTCGGCGCCAGGTTAAAACCTTCCTCTTTTCCAGGGCTTTTAATCTAACTTAATTCTGTTTTAAATTGTATTGTAATTGTTTTTAGATCTCCCATTCTCTGTATTTTGCGCTTTGTTTTATTGGATTTTATTGGATGTTGTATTGATCTGTTGTTCACCGCCCAGAGAGCTATGCTAGTCGGGCGGTATACAAATTTAATAAATAATAATAATAATAATTAGGGTTGCCAGGTCGGAACCATCCAAAGAAAATGGGGGTGGGCTCTAGTGACATCATGGGGCGGGCCCTTGTGACATCACGGGGTGGGCCCTAGTGACATCATTAAACATGATACATTGTATCAACCACAGTTGCTTGAAGCATACCATTCCAAAAAAATTCTCTGATTGGAGATTAAAATAGAAATCTTACCTAAAACAGGGTGTTCCTAGGTCCATCTGAAGTGACAAGGTAATTCTTTCTCACAAGCTTAGGGTGATGCAAAATGGGAATGGACTGCCTTCAAGTTGATCCCAGATAGGGTCTTCATGGTAAGCAGTATTCAGACAGAGGTGGTTTACTATTGCCTTCCTCTGAGTCTGAGAGGCAGTGACTGGCCCAAGGTCACCCAGGGAGCTTCATGGCTGTGTGGGGATTCAAACCCTGGTCTGCCAGGTCACAGTTCAACGCCTTTAGGGAACATTTACTCTAGCTTACTTTCTTCTGGGAAGAAGGGTTTACGTGCCCTCAGGCCAGGCCATTATTGGAAGAAAGAAGCTTAGTGTTGCAGAGATGTTAGATGGGAGCACAGATGGATGCCCCTGAAGGCAGCAACTGTAAACATGCTTATTAAGGAACTAAGCCCCATAGAACTCAATAGGACTTACTTCTGAGTAGATATGGTTGCAGCCATGTTAAACAAATTAAACCAGAACTATCACTAGAAACTAAAATGATGAAACTGAGGTTATCATACTTTGGACACATCATGAGAAGACATGATTCACTAGAAAAGACAGTAATGCTGGGGAAAACAGAAGGGAGTAGAAAAAGAGAAAGACCAAATAAGAGATGGATTGATTCCATAAAGGAAGCCACAGACCTGAACTTACGAGATCTGGACAGGGTGGTTCATGACAGATGCTCTTGGAGGTCGCTGATTCATAGGGTCACCATAAGTCGTGATAGACTTGAAGGCACATAACAACAACAGCCTTATCCTCAGTGAATTTGCCTAATCCTCTCTTAAAGCCATCCAAGTTGGTGGCCGTCATTGCCTCTTGTGGGAGCGAATTCCATTGTTGAATGATGTGCTGTCAGGAGTGGGCAGAAGGTAGATCTGATTCTACCAGTAGCTGTCCAGAGGATGGGCAGAGTAGATCATCAAGGACTCTCAACTGTTTAACATTAGCAACAATGTCAACAACAACAAAAATTCCCCACAAAATGAATTTGCTGAAATTAAGGTAGCTAAACTAGGTGTAGATTTTTGTGCAAAAGAACTGTGGGCTGAGTTCAGTTCAGTTCTGGTATAAAAACCAATTCCTAGTCTCCGTATATGCTCAGAGGCAACCTGTTCTTTAATTCTAACTGTATGCTATTTTGCACCAGGCTCTGGTTGGCAGATCTTGGGGTTCTAGTCAAAAACACAAAGTAGATCTGACAAGACTGAGGTCCCTCCAGGTATTTGAAAAGAGCCATTGTGTCCCCCTCCTCTAGCAAAACATACTCCATTCCTTCAATGTTTAAAGGACTGGTTATCCATTTTCATTGCCTTCCTCTGAACCCGTTTCAATTTATCTATTTCCTTCTTAAAGCACACTGCCCAGAACTGGCCACAGATCTGCAGAGGAGGTCTCCGATTACTGTGGAACAAAGTGGCACAATGACTTCCCATGGCTTGGAAACTTATAGTCCTGCATCATAACACAACTGCAGAATAATTGCATTTGCCTTCTTTGCGGCAGCATCACACTGCTGAGCTGACTCAAGCTCAGCTTGTGGTGGAAATAAAACAATCACCCTGCTGGGTCAGACTGAGAACCCACCCAGTCCAGCATCAGAATCAAAGAATTTTAGGGAGGGGGAGCAGAGAACCATCCTGCATCCCACAGGAACCAGCCAGCTGGCTCCTGCAAAAACCACACGCCAAGCAAACAGCCTCGCCCTGTGGCTTGTACCCAGCGCTTGGCCACACAGTGAGTAGACTGCCCTTGCGTGTGGAGGCTCCCCTTCCAGCCAGCCATTTCACCCAGAGGTAGCCTGCCCCTGCTATGGAGGATCCCTTTCAGCCAACCCTTTCACTTAGTGGGTAGACTACCCTGCCCATGGAGTCTCCCCTTTCCAGCCAGTCCTAAATGGGGAAGATATGGCTTTCACCCCAGTTGAATGATTGTGGCTCTGTTCCTTCCTGGAGATGAGAAATAGCAATGTTCCCCTGTATGTCAGGATCAGTGGCTCTTCCTTTGGCAGAAAATGGAGAGGAAAAAGGAAAGATGACAGTCTCAGAAGCAACCACCAGAGTGGTGACAGGAGAGAAGGTGCTCAATAACTAGGAGTGGAGGGAGGCACAGAAACAGTCAAGTGCTTTCCCCACCATTCTGTAAGTTTCACTGTTGATTTCTGGCCATGCTAGAGAGAACAGCAGACAGGATTTCAAGAGTTCCAGGCTTGAAAGCAGATTCCTGCACAGATTGACACCTCCTCTTTCACAATCTGAATCAAAGCCATTTTTCCCTCAGAGGAAGACCATGGAGCGGGCAGGAAGGTTGGATTGCTGCCCTGATGATGGCCTTGATCAGAGGGAGCTCTTTTTGGTGGTGGGGAGATGCTTAGGAATAAGCAAAGAAGGTACAAGAAGAAGGGAAAGGAGACTGGCTACCTCCCCCGTTTATGTGGAGGGGGGCCCAATTGGCCAAAGATAAGGGAAGAGAGAAAGGAGATTCTCTCTTTCCCTTTCCTTCCCCCTCCATCGGCCCCACAGCAGAATATCGGCCAAAAATGCTCATTTGAAAGAGGACCTATACATATATATATATACACACATACACATGTAATTGCGATTAGCAAAGCAGATTATATATATATAATAGGCAGACATACACAAACACGCACTCACACACGTAATTGTGATTAACAAAACAGAGATTATATACATATATATATAAACACACACACCACACACACACACACTTTAGCCCCACCCACGGCCAGGTTCTCTTTCCCTCTCCTTCGCTTGTCAGATGAGAGAGAGAAAAGAGAATAAAAATAAGGACGAGGAGAGGAGGGGGGAACCAAGCTGGACTAGATCCAGAGCCAGCTTGGAAGGAAAACTGCAGCGTGGTGAGAGGGTAAAAAGAGCCGCCTCCTTCCACGCAGTGCCGGGATTTTGGGCCCAGCCTCAGCCCGCCCGCCGGCCCCTCACTCACCGCTCTGCTCCCTGAGGAAGACCAGCTTGAATTTCCGCAGCGGGTTGCCGAAGTCGCCGCCCGCCGACATGATCAGGAGTCAGGACGACGAGGACGGGAAAGCCGGAGGAGGAGAAGTAAGGAGCCACCCGGCTGCCTCACTCCGCTCCGGGGAGAGAGAGAAGGAATGAGGGGTTGAAGGAGGGAAGAAGGTGGAGAGGTCACAGCCGGCGGGGGGTTTGACCCCCTCTTTCGCTTTTTCCCCCTCACAGAGCGAGCGGGGGGTGGGGAGGGAGCAGAGCAGACCCTCCAAAAAGGGAGCAGCTGAAGGGAGCGCCGGCAGAGACTGAGGGGGAGACTGCTGAGCTCCATTGCGGCCACTCCCGCCCAGCGGCACCCACAGCATGAGGAGTGAAGCGGGCATCATTTCTGGAGGAGGGGAACCGGCTCCGGGGCTAAGAAGGAGCCAGCCCAGCCTGGCCTCCATTGTCACCGCCTCTTCACGGCTGCTGCTGAAGCTGCCAGGCCGCTCGGACGCTGTCTCGGGAACGGTTGCTAGGAGATGGCGTCTGAGTGGCCTGGCAGCCTCAGCAGGAGCCGTGAAGAGGCGGTGGCAGTGGAGGCCAGGCCAGGCCAGGCCGGCTCCTTCTTGGCCCCGGAGCCGGTTCCCCTCCTCCGGAAAGGACGCCCGCTTCACTCCTCATGCTGTGGGCGCTGCTGGGTGGGAGTGGCCGCGATGGAGCTCAGCAGTGGCGGCGGTGGCTGTCTGTTGCTCTGTCTGCTCACTGGGAAAAGGCGGGCGGGTGGGAAGACACTGCTTCCTCCTCCTGCGCCTGTGCCTGCCTGGGAAAAGGCGGGTGGGCGGGAAGAGCCTTCAGCAGCATACGCATGCATGAATCACGCATGCGTGGCTGGGGGAGGCGCTTCAAAACCAGAGATCTACCTATTTAGCGTAAATATGGCCGGAGGCCGGAGACGGCCCCCTTTTGCCGGAGACTCCGGCAGAAAACCGGAGATCTGGCAACTCTACACACAATCTGCTTCAAATTTATTCATCAAAACTTGAATTTTATTTTTATCTGCATCATCATCAAACTGGAAAGTATTAAATACCTCTCTTGCTTCTTCACCTGCCACATGCAGAAATAATGCTGACTGGAGTCTCTCATCTTTCTTATCTGCTCCACTTGCAATGCAGTACAATGCAAACCCTTGCTTCCATCTCCAGTTCTCTGCTGCATTTCCTTCAAACACCAATGTTCCTGGAGGCTTTAGCTGGTCCATTTTTCACTGCCTTATGTTTTTAGGTAGTCTTCTGACACCATGTAATATTTGCAAGATTTGAAATGAACCACAAATCCTGGTTAAAAGGAACAAACTTTACTTCACAGTGTGTTGCTGCATAACCAAAAACTCTACTTTCATTTTTCTACTGGTCCCACCCCGAACTGATTCCCCCATACAATTACGTCTAATTCACTTGAGTTCCTACTCACATTACAAACGTTGTTCTGGAAAGTGCCTCAGGTTGCAGATTGGAGATTGTTGCATAGACAAAAATGGGCTAGAGGGACTACTAGCAATTGAGGGAGAAATTAATATCAGTTTGCATTTAAAGCGAACTTATCTAATTCCCACTTCATAAAACAATGCAAACCGAAACAAAGCCATCCTTCAAAATCCACACTTGTCTGAATTTTGCAGTGCAGTTCTCCAGCCAAGGATGTGGTCAGAAATGTACATACTAGGGTAACGCTTGAAATACCTGAGTGAAAATAATATAAAATTGCATTATATTAGGGATAAAATTACATACAAAAATGTGTATATTTGCAGAAATTTGTACATAAATGCTGAAGAAATTTCATGAGAACTTTTTATTTTAAAAAATTGCAAACTGATGTGGAAATGTGGGGAAGTGAACTTAAGATTGGAAAGAAACTGAAAGATACCAAAACTGATATATTCACGCATCTCTACTAAGGCACCAATAAAAATTACATCACCAGTTGTCAGCTGTTGCTGCTCTATATCAGTCTTCCCCAACCTGGTGCCCTCCAGATGCTTTGAACTGCAATTCCCATCAATCCCAGCCACTAAACCATGCTGACTGAGACTGATGAGAGTTGTAGCCCAAAACTTCTGGAGGGTACCAGCTTGAGGAAGGCTGCTCTACTGCATATGAATGAAGGCTATACACCAAGAATCTGGATGTCCATGGCCCTCACCTGATGTGAAGGCCAGAGCCAGAGCCAGAGCTGTAGCTGGAGTAGGAGCTAAGCCAGGAAGACCAGGAGCAAGAGGGCTCAAAAATCTCTATTTGTTCGTTAGCCAAGCAAAGGTCCAGACGTGACAGAGAGACGTAGACAGTCCTTGCCAGATTCTGCTCTATCTGGCCCTCTTCTGGATATTCTGAGGAGACCCATCTGGCAGCCAAATGGGTGCTCATCCCATGACTCTGGGCTTCCAGCCTGGCTTGTCTCTTGAGGCCCAGGGGGCAATGGATGAAGAATAAGGGATTGAGGCAGGACTCGGGATGGGATCAAAGAGTTTCTTGGGTGGACCAGCCAAAGAATCCCCAACATAGGCTCTTCCAGCTGCCTTTGGATTATGGTGACTTTCTCCAGATCTATTTATTTATTTATTTATGAAAGTACTTATAAACCACCCTCTTGCAAAACATGTGCAGCTGGAATGAGCTCCAATCACTTCCGGTCTTCAGTTGGAACAAGCCTCTCCTTCCAAAGAGGTCTCCCAGAGGGTTTGGGTCAGGTGGCTTGGGACCTTACGTTATCTTCAAAGGCACCTCTGTGGTATACATGGTGAGAAATTGTGGCTTCAATATTTTAATCAACACCGTGACATCACATTTTTATTTTCATAATTTTACTGAAAAATGCTAAATTTTACTCTGGGAAATACAATACGGCTTCCTGTTTTATGCTGTTGGTATTCTTATTAGTTGAAGCAATTAATCTCCATTTGGAGGATGTTTATGTAATATCATAAATACCAATCTCTGGTATTTATGTAGCGCTGGGTTTACTTGGGCATGCTGCCACTTGCACTAAAGAAACAAAGAAAGAGCTATTCTTTGCGGGGAGATACAGTTTTGTGTGGGCTTTTTTTAAGAGGAAACATTTCTAAAAGTCCTCTTTCCCTTCATAAGGCACTCCTTGTTATATTTGTGAAAGTGGCTCTTTAAGATACCCAGTTTTGATACACCATACAATTTCTGGGAGAGTTAATTGCAGCGCCTAAGAGACAGGATTTTTCTCCAGGGTTGTTAAAAACAAAACAGGGCTATTTTGGCAAAACATTGCTGAAGGAGTGTTGGGTTGGTATAGGACAAGGAATGTCAAGTGTCTCGTCTGACTGCAGCAACCCCATCCTGATCTACGTTACCTGTGTGGTTGGTGCAAATACATCAGCACTGGAGTTGGACAGGACTTCAAATTCCACCTGAGCCACAAGCAAAGCCTCAGATTCAGGTACTCGGCTGTAAATCTTAAATCCACAAAGCGACCTTCCTGTTAAACCAATTGCTGCCCAGGGGAGTAATATACACCTTGCACTGATTAACATTTGCTCCAACATATTCTCTGTCACCTTAAAATTAAGGTGATTTACCTCATTCATAAGAAAGCTTGGGAACAGGCTACTTCCTTCTCCCATATGTACCTATCAAAATCTTAAGATCCTCTTCAGAGGCCCTGCTCCAGGTGTCCCTGCTGAATGAAGGGAGGCAGGCAGCTACCACGGAGAGGGCCTTTTCAGTAAGTGTCACTCTGGTTATGGGATACCTAGGCTGGCCTGGCACCAGGCTTATTCACTGGCCATCTTTTGATAATGTTTTTCTTTTCTTTTCAGAGATTGGTCTGCTTTTTAATGATATAATGTTATGATTCTTTATGGCTGCTGTTTTAAACTTTGGCATGTTTTGAATTGGTTGTAAGTCACCTAGAGATTGTTTAGTATTAGGTGACTAACACATTAAATCATGGTAAGAACATAAGAAGGCCTACTGGATCAGGCCAATGTCATCCTGTTCTCACAGTGGCCAACCAGATGCCTATGGGAATCCTGAAAGCAGGATCTGAGCATGACAAGGCTGTCCCATCCTCCTCCTCACCGCCGCCACCATCTTTGGGGTCTTTTCAGTGTTGGTGATAACCTTTCTGTTCACCCAGGCCGTTGAAATAACTCAGGTAATCTGTACCTCTGAGGTGTGTGTGTGTGTGTGTGTGTGTGTTAAGGAGTCTTAAGGTAAGTAGTTGATGTGCATACTAACCAGCCAGCTGAGGAAAGGTTACCTGTCATTTTTAGTCCCACACCCTGCTGGCAAATTACCTGCCCCACTGCCTTTCATCCCGTTCAGCATGAAATGTTCTCAGTTCTGCTAACATTTTTGGTGGAAACCCTATATTATTGTGTCCGTTACAGTTTTTCATAATTGATTTTAAATAATAAATCTGTAATGTTTTGCCCTTTTTTAGTTCCCTGTTTTGAAATGGAAGTTTGTGGGATGTTAGAAATGTTCTCATACTGACTGGAATCAGAATTCACATTCTCTGACATCTCTTCAGTAACTCTGCATATGGCCTGTCTCAAGGCCAGTGCCAGGCATGACTGGGCCCTTGGCACTACGGGGCCCTCCCACACCTACCTCTCCCACTGTCCTAAGTGCTGGCCAAGATTCATCAACCAAGATGGCGACAGAGGCATCAGCCACCTAGGGAAGCCTCGGACGGCATCTTGGTTGATGGCAGGCATGTGCACAGCGCAACCAGCATTCACCCCAATGGAAGAGGTAGGTGGGGCATGCAGGTGGGCATCGGGGGCCTGCACAGTTGTAGGGGGGTGCCTGGAAGCTCCCTCTCTGTGATCCACAGCAGGGCCAGTAGCCAATGCTGTCACAGATCATGGAATGGGAGAGCTACCCACCCACCCACCCTAAGAAGGAGCCCTTCAGGGTCCCCTCTGGACCCAGGAGCCCTTGGCCAGGACCCAACCTGGCTGCCCTCTGGTGCCATCCCTGGCCTGTGTCATTTTTTGACACTGCAATCCAAACCCTGGCAGGGGAGCATCAGAGCTTCAAAGAGCAGCAGGGCCACTTCATCGGCAGCCCTGCTGTTCATGCCAGCTAGGGCAAAAGGCGGAGGCAGGGGGAATTGCTTGAGGGCAGGGCTGGGTCAGCCCCACTGCTGTCACGCAATGGTATCAGGTCCGATTTGGGCTCCAAACTGGAACAGTGATTTAACTGTCCCTCCCCCAACCTCCGCAGTGGCAGGCATGAGTTGATTGGTTGCAAATGCAGCTATGGCCCTGCAGTTCTCTTAAACCATGATCTTCCTCAGCTGGAGTTTCAGCTATTCATATGTGCTGTGTTTCCGATCTGCCAGCATCCAGTCCTAAAGTTGCTCAATTTACGTTCTTAACACACACACACACACACACACACACACACACAGAAGAATGTAGATTGAGCAGTTAATGTGTATAACAACTGGCCATTGTGCACATTCACCAGGCCTCAAGGAGAATGTGCACATAATCCTTCCATGAAGAGGGAATTGTGCACGTTTCATGGTCAATATCCATAATCTCTAACAGATTTCTTGGGGAATTGCATAACTTCAAGAAACATGGTTTTTTCCTATGTTCAGAAGTGTGCAACCTGTACCCCACCTTACCCTTAGGTTACTTCTAGCATACTGCTTAATCTTATGTGGCCCACAACATACCTACCCACTGATCAGCTGAGCAGCAGGAAGAAGGGATGTGGCTCCAAAAACAAGAACATCTTTCTCTGCAGCCCAGCCTCTTTTTCATCACCCTCAGCTGTTCCCGTCACACAAGCCTTAAATGTTCTCTTCACCTTCCACAGTTCTGATGGAAATTCCACCCCCCAATGCTGAAAAGGCTTAAAAGCAGCATAGGGCCAATCAACAACAATATTTATTGCGTAGTCTACAGACCATTGCAAGCAACCCACATACAGAACAAGTACAGATACTTTAACAGATAAAAGTATAAACTTAGAACTGAGAAATGTAAAATAAAATCAAGACCCAGGCCCGGTCAGGTGTTTCCTGACCTCCATGGCCTGATTCAGAAATTTGGCCACATGTATTGTGATTTCTTTCTGAAGAAGGGTTGATAGAAGTGCACTCGTGGAGCGACCTAGGAAGGCTTGAAGAATAGGAATTAAAAGGTCATTTCTGGCAACATTATAAAATCTACAATTAAAAAGGATGTGAGAGACCGTCTCTACCTCAGACATGTCGCAAGGGCAGTACCTATGAATCCTCGGGATCTTATTATACCTGCCCTCTAGGAGTTTAGAGGGTAAGGCATCGAAGCGAGCCAATGAGAAGGCTCTTCTATACTTGGGGACAGACAGCCAATGTAGGTAGCGCATCCCTTCTTTACTGGGGGAGTGTGCCAAACCCAATGTGCGTGGGGAACAGGGGCCAGAGGCTGCTACAAAGAGCTCTTGTCAATGTCCACTAATCACTGGCCCCGTTGAGTTCCATTTCGAGCAGGTCTACAGGAGAAAGACCTACCGAGGCAATTTTCTCCAATACCAATTTGGACCAAGATGTATTAGATGAATCACTTAAGATCTGCCTCACATATGACTTTTGGGTGAGCATGGAAAAACACCGAAGCCAATAATGAATAGTATAGAGCCATGCTTGACAGTTTATAGAATTCAGCTTCCAGCATAAGGGTAGCTCCAGATACACATCTAGGCACACCAAAGATAGATCTTAAAGAGGCATGGATAAAACCTTCAAGGTGTCCCTTGAAATAAGGGGTCCAGATCATCGGGATGATCTTAGATCTGATAACGTATACTGCAGCTGGAACAAATTTCCCACTCTTAGAGAAATAAAAACGGGTTAGTGCTCCCAGATTTTTCTCTGCTTTAGCTTTGATATAATTAGCTTGAGATTTCAAAACATCATAAAAACAGAACTTAAAATACATTAAAACAAAACAACTTTTAAAACATTCTTTAAAAAAGCTTTAAAAACATCTGAAATAAAAAGGGTTAAAAAAGCATCTTGTTTAGGGGGGAAAGGGTTAAAAAGATATGAAAAGCAATTCCAACACAGACAGACTGGGATAGGTCTTAACTTAAAAGGCTTGTTGAAAGAGAAAAGGCTTCAATAGGCACCAAAAAGATAACAGAGATGGCGCCTGTCTAGTATTCAAGGAGAGGGAATTCCAAAGGGTAGGTGCCACCACACTAAAGGTCCGTTTCCTATGTTGTGCAGAATGGACCTCCTGATAAGATGGTATCTGCAGGAGGCCCTCACCTGCAGAGCACAGTGATCAACTGAGTATATAAGGGGTAAGACGGTCTTTCAGGTATCCTGGTCCCGAACTGTATAGGGCTTTGTACACCAAAACTAGAACCTTGAACTTGGCCTGGTAGCAAATGGGCAGCCAGTGCAATTCTTTCAGCAGTGGGGTGACATGTTGGCGATACCCTGCCCCAGTGAGCAGTCTCATCGCCGCATTTTGCAACAGCTGCAACTTCCAGACCAACCTCAAGGGCAGCCCCACATAAAGTGCATTACAGTAATCCAGCCTGGAGGTTACCAGTGTATGGACAACAGTGGTCAGGCTATCCCGGTCCAGAAACAGCCACAGCAGTCTTATCAGCCAAAGCTGGTAAAAGGCACTCCTAGCCACGGAAGTCACCTGGGCCTCTAGCGACAAAGATGGATCCAGGAGCACCCTCAGCCTACAAACCTGCTCTTTCAGAGGGAGTACAACCCCATCCAAAGCAGGCAACCAACCAATCATCCGACTTGGGGACCACCAACCCACAGTGCCTCCGTCTTGCTAGGACTCAGACTTGGTTTATTGGCCCTCATCCAGCCCACCACTGAGTCCAGGCAGCGGTCCAGGGCTTGCACGGCCTCTCCTGATTCAGATGTTATGGAGAAATAGATCTAGGTAGCGTCAGCATATTGCTGACACCTCGCCCCAAATCTCCTGATGACCACTCCCAAGGGTTTCATATAAATGTTAAATAGCATGGGGGACAAGATGGTACCCTGAGGCACCCCACAGCACAGCTGGCAGTGACCTTGAAGATAGGATCGGAACCACTGTAAAACAGTGCCTCCAATACCCAGCTCACCAAGTCGGCCCAGAAGGATACCATGGTCAATGGTATCAAAAGCCACTGAGAGACCAGAGCTTGGAAAAGTTACTTTTTTGAACTACAGCTCCCATCAGCCTAATCCAGTGGCCATGTTGCCTAGGGCTGATGGGAGTTGTAGTTCAAAAAAGTAACTTTTCCAAGCTCTGTGAGAGATCAAGTAAGAATAACAGGGTCGCACTCCCCTTGTCCCTCTATCTCCCTGTCCTTCTCCCAATAAAGGCCATCCATCCATCAGGGCAACCAAGGCCAATTCAGTCCCATAACCAGGCCTGAACCCAGACTGGGATAGGTCAAGATAATCTGTTTCATCTCATATTGGAGCCCTTGAAAGCTGGGTTAGTAAAAGACACTCCAGGACACTTCAGTTGCAGCACACAGTCACGAGGTCATGTGACCTTGACCCCCCCCATTGAGAAAGAAGCAAGGTGTCTTTGGCCATTGCAATTAGATATCCTCATGATGCATTGTTAAATATGCATGGGCATTCTTGGTTATGTAAAATATCTGACAATATTTGATCATGATCAAATAATAGGTGATCAGTTACAATATTTGACCAGTCAACTAACCTGCATCTCAATCCTACCTGAAATAAAGAAAAGATAATTCAGCTAGTAAACAAGAGGACTGTATTTTGTATTTGCGGGCATCCACACACCATTGGTTCAGCTCAGGCTCAAAGCTGTGCCCTTAAGAGGAGGTCCATAGCACATCTTTTAAGTGAAGGGCCAACGTACCTGCTTTGCGTGCAGAGGGGTTCAGTCCGTGGCATTTTTAGGGAGCGATGGGAAAAACCTCTGTATGAAATTCTGGAAAGCCACTGCTGGTCTGAGTAGAGGAGTGTTCTTCTACTTCGGGTCTCCAGAAGCTGTTTGACTGCAACTGTCATCATCCCTGACCATTGTCTAAGATGTCTGGGGATGATGGGTGCTGTAATCCAATAGCACCCAGTGTTGACGAACAGTGGTGTAGAGCCAGCCTTTCCCAACTGGGTGCTGGCTGGGGCTGATGGGTGTTGTAGTCCAACACATCAGGAGAGTACCCTGTTGGTCAAGGCTGAACATGGATCAATATAAGTCAATTTCCTAAGAAGCTTTATGTGAGAAAGCTTTTCTCATCTTGAAGCTCATTTCATTTGCTCCTCTTAAAACATGATAGGTGCTGTCATCCAAAGACGGCAGCCTTGTGAATATGTGTAAACCGTTGGTGTTCTTTGCTTGTCCAAGTTGGTAGCAGATATTTGCTGGCACAACCACAGTTCCTACTCTTAATCTTCTCAAACACTTAGACAACTCATTTATGTAGCACAAGCTTTGCAACAAATGACAATGACATGAAGAGTCCAGGAAACATAGTTAAGTCAAGAGTGATGGGGTCAATGCTGGGAAGATGTTTGGTACCTTTCTATGTATTCTCCACATACAGGTCTGAAAATAATCTAAAGTTTATTTGTTTAGCTAGTCAAGCTTGTACTTGTTCCTGTGTTAAGGATTTATTGGGAAAGTAAGTAAACATTATTGTTGTGGTAACAACCTCAAGGTGTATTGGAGATCTTTGCCTTATACTATGTTTTGTTTATACTGCTGTTGTTAAGGGGTCAGTTCTGCTTCTGGGAAAGAAACCTCTTATTCAAGGGGCATTCCTCATTCCCCCACCCTGGTACAAGTGCTCAGTAAATGAAGGGAAGCACAGGGAGGGTCACAAGCAGAGGAACGCCAGAACATCACACATCTTTGGGTGCCTCTTTTAAAGGATTTGGTTGCTTTGGGATTTGATTCCCTTGGACTGTCAATGAGCAATTCTGCCCCACATGGAAGTCAGCAGAAACCTCCAAACTGAGGCGTTTTGGGGGCAGGGGAGGGGTGGAGTGCCTCAAATGTGTATCATTAGGGATCTGAATCTGGAATGCACATGAGGTCTCAACACAACACACACCATCATATTACTCCATAAATCTGCACAAAGATCTCCTGACCTTATGTGCAATGGCTAGAATAACTATCACTAAACCCTGGGAAACAATGCAAAACAACAGAGGGTTGTATGCAGACAAATATGGACAGTAGCACTGATGTAGAAACTAATGAAACAAGTTAGCTCCTTCTAGGCACTTTTCAGAAACAGATTGTTTTATTGCATATATACTTCACACAAGGAATGTGACTGGAAACCCCTATTGTGCTTTGGGAGAATACATTGGATTAAACTGGACACCCTCCACAAATAACATAGGTTTCATTGCGATATGCGGAAGCTATTGGAATGCCTGAATTGCATTATAATGTAACTACTCTATTTATTTTTGTTAATCTTACTGTCATTATAAAGCTAATACATTTTTTAAAAAAAGAAAACCCTCATCTTGCCAGGTTTCACCTTTTGCCACTCCCATGACCTTGGTTCATTGCCCTCTTGCCCCCCCCATTTGCCCTCTATAGAATTGGCTATCCTGGCAAATAAATTTTCACCCAGCAGAGACAAAAATACAAAGTCCCATTTCAAACTTGTTGAGCAACTCACATACCAAGCCTACTATAGAATACCCCCCAAATCGTGGGAGGGAGGAGTGTGCAGAATGTCCCAGACTTCTTGAACCCAGGAACTGTGCTTCCCATAATCCCTTGAGACACACATAAGCCGACTTTCTCACAAAAGTCCCATTGTTGCTGCAGCTCAGCCTTTACCACGAGCCACGCCACTGGACCACAGCCTCTGGGGATGGGTTCCAGCTGCACAAAATAAGTTTCTCCAAACAACAGAAGAATGTTCTAGCCCAGACACCCACATACTGAGACTGACCCACCACGTCAAGCCCACAGTGTTCTTTCTTCACCTCCGGGGGAATCTTTCTGAAAACACTCACTGGCTTCACCTTTAGCTTACCATCCATTTTGAAGTATCAGCGCCACCTAATGTGTGAGTGGAAGGACCAGTTGCATTCGGGACCCTTTTGGGTTTAAAAGCATGTAAATGTGACGTGTGACAGTGTGTAACTTTTATTGTTTCTGAATACAAGATCCACAGTTATAAGACAACACACAAACAGAAGCATTAAGAACAAAAAGCAACATGAAGATAAAAAGAGAGCCAGTGTGGTGGAATGGTAAGAGTATTGGACTATGGACCTGGGAGACCAGGGTTCAAATCCTCACTCAGCCATGAAGCTTGCTGGGTGACCTTGGGCCAGTCACAGTCTCTCAGCCTATTCTGCCTCACATGGTTGTTGTGAGGATAAAATGGTGAGGGAGGAGAACCATGTATACCACCTTGACCGCTTTGGAGGAAAGGTAGGATGTAAATGTAGTAACAAATCAAATAAACAAATCAAATGCAAGAGCATTAATAGTACATTATACTCATGCCAACCTGCCCATACCTTACTGTCTGCTTCAGAGGCCCTGCTTTTATGTCCGCAGTGAGAACAATTTGGGTAACAGGCAATGCGGAACAAGGCCTTTTCTAGCGATGGCAACACATTTTTGGAATGCAATCCCATGGAAGATTAGACAAGCCTCATTCCTACAAGTTTTTCAAAGATCTCTGAAGACTCATCTCTTCCTCATCACTTTTAAGGATTTCATGGATTGATTATGGACTGACTTGATCTGGACTACAAAAACGGTGGGGATGTTTGTACTCTATTACATCGTGTTTTCTCACTATGCTGGGCTGGCTATGTGCTGCCTCTTTTCAGGATTTTGAGTGTTTTAACAGTTTAAATTGTATATCTGTATTGTTTAATTTGTGTTTTGTGTTTTCCTCTTCTAAAAAGCAAGTTGTAAAGTAAATTAAATAAATACTACATTTCAGAAATTGAAATCAAATGGCATTATCAAAGAAATGCAATAATTTAAAAATTCTACTTAGTAAATCTCTCATGCCAATTAGTAATTGATTCGAGTGCCTCTTTGGATTTGAAAATGAATAGACATGATTTGTGACAGTATTTGACCATGTACCAAACAGCTAAGTTGTACTCCTACTCACATACCAACTGAAATATACCCACTCACATACCCACTGAAATGAATGAACCTATGTTAAGCATGCCCATGAATTTCAGTTGGTCTATTCTGACTAACATTGGACAAAACCCTTTGGGCTCCTTTGGGAAGAAGGGCAGGGCATAAACTTAATAGATAAATAATAATGTAGACACACCTGGTAATGTATTTTTCCATTTATTTACTATATTTGTACGGCCACCCAATAACATCTTTCTCATAAAAGCTCATAAAAACTAAAAGAATAAAACACAATATTAAAAATACAACACAAAAATGTAAAAGCAGCATAAATATGTGTTCTATCAGGCAGATATACAATAAAGCATTGAACAACAAGACTGAGAGATCCAGATTAAAATCATTATTTGTTTAAAAGGCCTGGGTGAATGAAATGGTCCTCACCTTGGTGATGGTGCCCGGCAATCTCCTCCAAGGAGGCTGTTCCATAACTGGGGTGCCACCACCCAGAAGACTTTCTCCCTTGTAGCCCCACCCGCCTCATTTCATTTGCCCCTCAGAACAGAGGTTGCCAGTGTGGTCCTCTCCAGATTGTTGTTGGACTCAAAGTCCCATCAGCCCCTGCCAGCATCAGAGATGATGGGAGCTGTCATCCAGCAATTTCTGGAGGGCACCAGCCTGACTCAGAAGCCCTATCAAATTAGTGATGTGGAGGCACCTAGAACCTGAAATGTACCATTTGAGGAGATCACTACAAGCACGGGGGGCTCCTGGCCATACATTTTAGAAATCAATCAGATGTTGTAGGTGTACACTTACTCTTTCCCCTCCCCCATTTCCATATGTTAGTGTCTCTGTACAAATACAAATTTGGAAATAATTTCTAGGTAGAAATGCATAGTGGGGAGGACTGTGAGCAGGTGACCTGCTGTGTGCCTGCTTAGTCTGCTGTCCAGGTGCTCAACTTCAAAGCCCCCAATGCTCTGCCTTTGAGTTCTTTGTCTTTAAACCTGACTTGGATTGGACAGTCCAGCCAATGGAGAACATTTTTAAACAGAGGAGTATCCTCTGAGAGTTCTTCAAGCAGAGGACTGCCCTCTGTAAAGCAGGACACATGGCCGCCCTATCCAGAGCAGTGTAAAACAGCTGGCTAAAATCAATCAATAAAAAGGGGCAGCAGCGCAGCAGAGGAAAAGCCACAGCCACTTGTCTGACACCAAAGATAGATCTGGAAAAGAAATGTCTTAGTTGCCTCTGGAAAGGCTGTGCTTGTGTGTGTGTTGGAGTGGTGGACAAACACACTTCTTGTGGGAGGGCATTTCAAAGCATTGGGGCTGCAACAACAAAGACCCCCCTCCCACATCTGTGTGTTTGAATGTTGCAGCCCACCAGCTTGCTGTGTTTTCCTGCACGAATCATAATTTGTGGAGCCACCCAGACTTCCTAGTAACGTAGCCACTGCCACAAGTGATATCAGCTGATGGGCAGGCGGGTGTGGTTTGGGGAAAGTGGCCTTGGGAATCAAATGGGACCCTCAGAAGGGGCCATGATTCACCTGGAGTGCAGAGGTTCCCTACCCCTGGGCTAGGGAGTTATGATGCCTGAAAAAAGACTTTCAAACTGTTCTGCTCAATTGGAACTAAAAGTCTTAGAAAGAAAGTGCAAAGCTGATTTGACAGGAATGGAAGTGTGCACGCTTGAATGTCCAGCATTTCCCAAGCAAGCATGCCTCTAGAAGACCTAGCAAAGAGCACGGAACAGACAAGAACAAGGTGATGCCATTACTTCCATATCCCTCCTCCAAAGCACTGCGACTGGGAGCCCTGGAAAAATCAAACTCTTTGCTTAGAAGCTAGACCTGCCAATTAAGGAAGAATTGTCTCTCTCCCCTCTCCCCATCCATACAGTGTTCATACATGACAAGCTTGGGGCAATTTCTTCCCCCTCCATTTTTGCAGATTTCTGCAGCATTTTTTTAATCTGAATTTCTTAAGTGCCCTAAAGTGCTACAGAGGATGCTTTGAGAGATTCCACTTTGATTTAGGCAAGAGCCACTTCAGTTCTCCAAATCTTGCATATCCTTAGTTTATAATATTTGTTCTTATTTGGAATATTGTATGTGCTTGTAAAATTTTGATATTACTTTTTAGTGTATTTGGGTCTCTTCGTTTATTGTGTAGATCATTTCTAGCAACTGGCTGCAGAGCCAAATACAAACAAACAAAAATATAAACACTTCAGCTGTTCTCCTTTCCTTTTGGTAAGTTAGCAGCGCTATTTCAACATCTGTTTTCTCTGACAGCCCACAAGTACTTTCTTATAGAAGTATGTCCCATTAAGTTTAATGGGACTGCAGCTCAAAGGTGGATGCACAAAAATCACATTTTATTCCAGTTTAATGAATTCTGAAGTTGTCACCCTTCATCCCATACTTTGCAATCACTAAAACAGATTAGAATCTACATTGCAGGCATACATCTTCTCAGGAGAGTGGGAAACTGGCTTGGTGACCTTTTCTTCTGAAGAGGCCCTCAACACCTGCATGGTGGGTAGAATTTCATCAGGTGAAGCTTTCCCCACCTCTGTCAGAAAAAGTTCCAGCAGATGTATTTTTGTCTACCATGCAGTTGTAAAGAGAGGGGCAAACTGAACTTGAATCAAAGCTTAAAACCCTATTTAGAGATTATATCGGTGTGTCCCCCTCCTGGTGAATTGGAACTGAACCTAAAATCTCTAAAGGCCAAACTAGATGTGACATCAGAGATGCAGGGCAGGGGAGAGGGACATCCGGATTGCAGCTACAGTGCAGTGAGACAGCCAGTAGCCACGGAGTGGGAAGCCTCTGGGTGCCTGTTGTGCCAGTTATAGCAGCTCTGGAGGGACTGTTTGAACCAGAACTATAGCATGGAGAAAAGAGGAAAACAAAATAAGAAGCACACCTCTCCACCACCATCATAGCCCCAATCCAAAATGGGGTCCCCCACAAACGTTGTCTGCAAAACAACCTCTCCCCTAAAAAACTAAAGGTATGAGAGATCCATTCACACATGTCATGCCTCATTTACTCTTCAGCTGCCTGGAACATGAGCCAGAATGGGATGCCTAAACAGTAAAAGTAACAGCTGGCTGAAACTAGGTGGGTCAACCATTGGAAACCCAGGAAGATCTTTCAGCCTTAAAGAGGCAGGCAAGGACACTAGGCTAGTAGGAAGAAAGGGAGGTCAACATGGCCAATTATTCCAACTTGTTCATTTACTAGAAAACCACCTGCTCTCTCCAGCCATTCATGCCTTTGTAAAGCACCCTTCCACAACCTGGTGCCTTCCAGATGTATTGGACTACAACTCCCATCAGCCTCAGCCCGCATGGCTATACGATGTTGGGGCTGCTGGGAGTTGTAATCCCAACATCTAGAGGGCACCAGATTGGAGAAGGCTGTTGTAAATTATTCTCATTCTCCTGCTTACTTCTTTTTTTAACCAAACTAAAAAGCCTCAGAATCTTTTATCCTGTCATCACAGGAAGGTGCACTAAGTCCTTAGTCATAAGTGTGTTGGTTCAGAAATAAGTTTGGATGTGAATTCAGTGGAACTCTTAGGACTGCAGTATCAGCTGTTTTTCTTTAACGTTTTCAGGTCCCTGGTTTGTTTTAATTAAATAGGGTGATCACAACTATTCCGGATGTGACCCTCCCACTGATTAAGATAATGTGGTTTACTGTCCTTTACTACTCAGAGATACAAAAAAAGGGAAACGGAAACCTGAAATGAGGTTTTTAAATTGTATCCAGCTAAGAGTATCTATTTATTTAAAATATTTTTATGCAGCTTTTCTGGGGAAATGCCTGTCTAAAGTGGCTTACCATACAAATAAAAGATGAAAAGAACACTAATACATAAGCTCTACACTTAAAACAATAACTCAGCAACACTCCGTATATATTAACAGAGCAAGAAGAACCACAATGCAAGCAGACGATTGATCCTGTTAATAAACATCACCCCTGGAAGGCCAATTTAAAAAGATAGATCTTCAGGGTCTTCTAAAAACCCTGCAACTTAAATATTTAACACCGTTCCAGTGGAAGGGGGTTCCATAGACATGGAGCCACCACAGAGAAGGGAATCTTCCTCACAGCCACTTGAAGTGGTGGGCCCACCAGGAGGGCCTCCAAAGCAGATCTTAGAGTGGCAGCTGGACAGTATGGGTGCAGGCATCCCAATAAATAGCTTGGCCCCAAACAATTTAAGGCAGGGGAGAGGAACCTTTTTCACTCAGCGGGCAACATCTTTATATCCCTCCACCCCTGCACACAAACTTTGACAGGTGAGACAATGTCAGGCCATTGGCATATGTTGAACGGCCATGCTACACACAGTACTTCCTAAATGCCTGACAACCAGCTAACTGATGTGCTGAGTACAGAGATTGCAAAGTGCTTTGTGCAGTGCTTCCAAAGCCCCTGACAATCAGCTGGTCTCTTGGGAAGAGCTGTACAAAGCCCACTTCAGCGGAGCCCCGTCCTTACCTGCTGCGCACCTGACATCATATGGTGGGTGGACATGGCTTGGCTGAAATGGCCTCCTGGCCAGATTTGGCCTACAAGCTGGAGGTTCCCCACCCCTGATTTAAGGCTTTACAAGTAAAAACAGCACTATAAATTGGGCCAGTAACCAGCTGATATGATAAATTGTTACAGTTGCTAACTGCCTCGCCTCCAATAGGGCTTTGGCAGCCACAGTCTGGACCAGCTGAACTTTCCAAATCATCTTTAAAGGCACTCCATGTAGAGTGCATTGCGGTAATCTGGACTGCACATAATCAGGGCATGGATCACTGTGGCAAGGTCAGCCTTCCCCCAATACGGGCAACGTTGGCATGCCATCCAAAGCTGGAAAAAAGCACTCCTAGTCACCGACACCACCTAGGCTTCTGTAGACAGCGCTGAATCCAGGAGTGTTCCCAAATGTCATACTTGGTCTTCCAGGGGGAATGTTACCCCAACAAACACCAGCTGTAAACCACCTTCCAGAGCAGGGGATCTCCCAACTCACAACACCTCTATCTTGCTCCAATTCTTCCTCAGCTTGTTTGTTCACATCCATTCCAGAACTGCTGCAGTTTAGGATTTTTACAGCCTATCTGACAAGGTAGCTCTCCCCGTTTCCATCCTCCAGCATAGGTCATCCATCAGGGTATCAAGGCTGTTTCCATCCCCCCAAACTGGGTCTGAACACAGATCCAAGTACTGCCTAGAGTTGAGAAGCCACCTTCCACTGTATTACCTGAGAAGGCCCGCTGAAATCAAATTTAATTGGAGAACTGCATCACAAAATCCAGAGAGGGGCAAATTTTGAAGGATAGCTACATTTCAGTTCACATTGTTTCAGGAAGTGCAGATTAGGTAGGTTCTTGTTGAAATGTGAACTGAACTAAATTTCTCCCCCACCCCTATGATCCAGGATTCTACAGTTTATGATGTGGCACACACGACAAAGGGCAGCAGCCCACCATCCATCCATCCATCCATCCATCCATCCATCCATCCATCCATCCATCCATCCATCCATCCATCCATCCATCCATCCATCCATGCATCCATCCATCCATCCATCCATCCATCCATCCATCCATCCATCCATCCATCCATCCATCTCGTTTTGCTACCTTCTTGGGAATGCAAATATAGAGTCAGTGTTTGCATGTGCACACACATATGTGTATGTGTTTGGGGGTCTGCCTTCAGTCTGGTGGGTCACAATTTACAAGTTGTTCAGATGACCTGCACCAATCTGTACAAAATGTCTCTGAAACAGGTCAGTATCTGAGCCAGTTATCGAGTCATCTGTCAAAGTTAGTTGGTTATATAAAACAAAGTCATGCTCAGAGTAGACCCATTTAAATCAAGTGTATTGATATAAATGGGTCTAGTCTGAATATGATTTGGTTGGATAGCCAAAGAATTAGAAATATTGATGAACCTGAGCCGAAACATGTAATGGTTTGGTATCAACGCTTGACCTCACATTCCCCCTCCCCCAGCCACAATGTGATTGTGACATTTCTTTTGAAAAGTAGCTACATCTCTGAGTTGGTGTTTTTTTGGCTTGTGTCCTCCTTATGCTGGTCACACCCAAAGGCAGCTCGTGCTAAAAACTTGGGGGGCCATTTGGAAACCAGATGTTAGAGCCCAAAAGAGGAAGTCCAGCTGCTTGAAAGATCTTATCTCCATTTCACAGATGGCTTTGAAACAGGAAATGAGTGCAAAGTGAATGAGCCAGCCATAGCATCAAAGCTGAAAACAAGAGGCTTACATAATATCTATTGGCAGAGGGCTGCCATCTCTCTTTTCCTGGTAGGCTCCTGTGCCTTTAGCAGCTGCAGACAGCAGGCAGAAATGGAGCACATGCAAATGTTCCTAACAAGGACATGTAGTTATGGTGAAATGCTGAACTTTTTGAATTTCCATTTGTCATATAGAATGGCACCAGAGCCCTACCTGAAAAGGGATGGAGTGATCTGCCAGTTTTGGTTCTCTCCATTTCTGATTTTTCCAATCTTAAATTCAGTTCTCCACATTTCTGCATCAATCTGCAGTGTTTTTTTTAAATCCTCATGAAAATTCTTCAGCATTTTAGTGTGAATTTCTCCCAATAAACACGTTTCTGTAGGCAGCTTTGACTAATGTACATATTTTTGCAAGCAATTTCTCATCATATAATGCATTTTTGTTACTTATTTTTACACATGTATTCAGAAGCTAAAATGATGAAACTGAGGTTATCATACTTTGGACACATCATGAAAAGACATGATTCACTAGAAAAGACAAGAATGCTGGGAAAAACAGAAGGGAGGAGAAAAAGTGGAAGGCCAAACAAGAGATGGATTGATTACATAAAGGAAGCCACAGGGCTGAACTTACAAGATCTGAACAGGGTGCTTCAGAACAGATGCTCTTGGAGGTCGCTGATTCATAGGGTTGCCATAAGTCATAATCGACTTAAAGGCACATAACATCAAGATTCATTTTAATGCATAGTTCCTCATTGTTGGTAGGTGAACTGCATTGCAAAATTCGATTAAGTGTGAGTTTTGAAGGATGGCTGTGTTTCAGCTCTCATATTGGTTTGGAAAGTGTGAATTTGATAGGTTCAGCTTGAAATGTGAACTGAATTGAATTTCACGCCCATCCCAAAGTCCTGAAATGAAGATGGCAACCCTGTGGAGTGTAAATGATGAACAAACCAACCAGCGACTGAAAAAAAATCTGTTTGTGTTGCTCGAGAACGTAGATGAACCTTAGATTTTTTATGATGCATGAAGGATCCTCTCATTGCTGCCCCAGACATTCACAGAATCTTCCATCGGAGGTTTGACTCTGTTTACATTCCGACTCAGTAGAGATTGGGCGCTGGCAGTTTTGCTGCTGTTATTCCCAAATGACATAACAAAGTGAAATGTACCGCTGGGATAAACTCTCTTTCCATTTTGATATTCTTATGGTGGCCCTGTCTCCTACTTTACAGAGAAGATCCCCCTCTTCAAAAGGCTGTATGTGCAGGGAGAGCTCGTTGTGCCTCTGTGTGCTCTCTGAGCAGGGATATGTTGTGTGTGGGCACCCCTGTTAATTCAGGCTGGGCTACCCACTGCTGCCATTGATGATGAACAGGCAGACTTCCCATAGGAGACTTTGGTTGGCCACTGAGAGAACAGAATGCTGGACTAGATGGGTCTTTGGCCTGATCCAGCCAGAGGACTCTATTGATGTTCTTATGAATACATGAAACCATCTTGTAATGGGGGGGGGGTCCATTGGACCATTCAGTATTGTCAACTCTAATTGGCAGCAGCTCTTCATGTTTTATGTAGAGAGCAAAGCACCTGCTCCAGCTCCAGCTACCTTAGACTGTTTCATTGAAGATGAGAGGAACTGAGCCCAGGATCTTTGCATGTTCAAAGCCTGTCTGCTGCCACTGAGCTATGAGCCATCTCTAAAGTACACTAAAGCATTTATGGAAACCCTTCGGATGGGGGCTTCACTTGCCTTCTGGTCTGGTTTTGCCTCCTCTCGTGACATTGCAGTTCAGAGAACTCAATGGGAACCACTGGGGATTGCACAGAGGACGCTGGCTCCTATCAGCTCAGACGGTTTGTCCATCTCTACTCTGGCAGCCAGCAGGTCTCTAAGGTTCCTAGCACTTGCTACCTGATCCTTTTAACTGGAAAAAGCTTGGAGCTGCACCTGGGATCTTCTGCATGGGGAGCAGCTGGTCTGCCACTAAGTTCTGGGCCTTTCCATATAGCCTCACCCCTTCACTTGCAAATCCATGCCCTGTGTTCCATATTGTGTGCATGTATGCATCTAACTAGAGAGTGATGGAGACCTGGGGACTGGTGTTTTCAGATGCTTCCGGCCCTTGACATTTTACTGGTGCTGGAAATGTATCATCATCACTCCCCCTCCTTCTAATGCAGGAGTCACAAACATGGTGCCTATGGGTACTAATGCGCCTGTCAGTATCTTCCTGGCACCTACAAAAGGTCTCCATAAATATCCCCTCAACAATCCACAATGCAAGAGAGATTCTTTGCCCTTCCTCTTCAGTTCCTGTTTGCACTGACTCAGCCTCTCCTACATTGAACCCCCCCCCTTTAACATGCCTACATTTCCTTGTATTACAAGGACTGGACACCCACCCTCCCTTCTGCTCTGAACAGAGGAGAGGTGCAAAGAGCCTCTCTCTGTGACCAAGTGCAGTGATGGCTGATGTAGGTGCTTTTTCCCCATAGATGAGGAGAGGGGTGATGGGGAGCATGCCCACACCATTCTGTGGTCCTCTCTCTTTTTTAGATGTGGCAGTCATTTTGTGTTATACCACGTAAGTGCCATTTTGTGACCACTGCCCGTGGCACTTTCTCAAACTTCCAAATGTGCCCACTGGCCCAAGAAGATTGGTGACCCTCTTCTAACGCTAGGTTCCAGGGTGGGGGTGGTGATGGCATGCATCTTCCCCCTCCCCCAGCTCCCAGTTGCTTGCCTACTCTTTCTCTGAGCTGTTGTTTTCAGCAAAAAAAAAGAAAAAAAGAACATATAGGGAACTGGCTATTATAAGTATAAGGCACTGTTTTGGAATGGTCACTTGAGGCTTTCACCCAGTACTGGGAGAAGCTGTGCCTGCAGGATTTTTCTTCTGTGAACCTCTTAAGAGTAGAGCTAATGCCTCAGCACTAGGACATGGCAGTGTGCTAAGGGCATTTTCTGCCGCTGCCCCTATTCTTTAAAATGCTCCTCTCCAGTTTTTGTAGTGCACTGTGCATGGAAGCTCTAACAATCAGCTGATCTTTGCAGCTTCTGTGCAGGGCACTGTGCAAAAATGGATCATCTGACATCATTATGACATCAGGTGAAACTTGCCCTTGTGGGGTAGAAGAGATAAGGGTCTAGTCAGGCATCCAGATCCTGTTCCCCACCCTTGACTTTCTACTTGGGGAGAATCATCAGTTATTGGCTTCAGACATATTTTCAAGGCACACCCTTTCCCCTAAGATTCCCCTGCTTGCTAGGAAGGACCCTGTCTTTTTGCATATTAGAACTGCTTTACTGCATTTTTGAAATTTTACTGCTGTTTTAGTAGTTTGCCCTGATATTTTTATTGTATATTAGGGATAGGTGAGAAATTCGATTAAGTTTACATTTCAAGCAGAATCTATCAAATCCACACTTTCTGAAACAATCTGAGAACCGAAACACAGACATCCTTCGGAATTCACACATTTGAATTTTGCAATGCAGTTTGCCAACCAAACAATGTTTACAAAAGTGCATATGTTAGGAGAAAGTGTGCATAAAATGAATATACGAGTGAAAATGACATACAAAAATGCATTATTTGACAAGAAATTGCTTGCAAAATGTATACATTAGTCAAAACTGCCTACAAAAATGTGTTGATTGCAAGAAATTTGGACTAAAATGCTGGAGAGTTTTCATGAGTTTTTTTTTAAAAAAAATCACAAATTGCTGCAGAAATGTGAACCAAATTTAAGATTAGAAAAATGAGACACTCAGAGAATAAAAATTGACAGATCATTCTATCCCTACTGTAATACTGTTTTTTTTAGTTGTTGTGCTCTCTCTCTCTCTCTCTCTCTCTCTCTCTCTCTCTCTCTCAATATAGATTCACTAATAGGCAAAAAACCTTGCTGTTTAAGAATGTACCTATAGCCCACAGATATTTCTATCCAACTTTAAAAAGCAGGGAAATTGGGCAGCTATAGTGAATGCACCAGGGGAGCAGGAGACCTGACCTCCTCTCTGAGATATTGGACTGCCCTACAAATTTGGAAAAATGCAAACACAATTTGGGTTGGTCTTTCACAGTCCAATCCACTTCCTGTGTAGCTTGGAAGAATTTGGTAACAGGTCCCTCTGAGCATATGGTGAGTGGTGGCAACACCTGCCACCTGCCATCTCCAAAGATGGAGAATTACATTTTTGTATGTTTGTTGGTGTTCTTCTTTCCTGTGTTACAACTGTTTCTATAGAGAATCTAACCTAGAAAATTATATTTCTCTCATTATTCATCATAGAAATCTGTGTCAAATTTATTTTTATTAATTTCAAAGCCTTTTTATTGGTCGATGTCATATGATGATGAAGACAGCTTTTTGTGTTTCAAATTGAAGGTTATGTTCTATTTGTATTTTGGGTGCATTAACAGTTGAATCTGAAACTTCAGTTTAATGTAAAATCAGACTGATTACAATATGTTGCTACTTAAGCAATGACTCTAGCATTCAGAAAAAACAAACGTGGCCTGCCCAAGATTTTATTTATTTATTTAATGTATTTATTAAATTTCTATACCGCCCGACTAGCATAGCTCTCTGGGCGGTGAACAAGAAAGCAAACAGGTATATACAATAAAATCCAATAACATACAACGAAAAATACAAAAGATAAAAAAATCTAAAAACAATTACAGCAGGTTTTAAAACTAAATTAAATTAAATTAAAAGCCTTGGAAAAGAGGAAGGTTTTAACTTGGCGCCGAAAGGATAACAATGTCGGCGCCAAGTGTACCTCATCGGGGAGACGGTTCCACAATTCGGGGGCCACCACTGAGAAGGCCCTGGTTCTTGTTACCACCCTCCGAGCTTCTCTATGAGTCGGAGCTCGGAGGAGGGCCTTCGATGAAGAACACAGTGTCCGGGCAGGTTTGTATTGGGAGAGGCGTTCCAACAGGTATTGTGGTCCCACGCCGTATAAGGCTTTATAGGTCAAAACCAGCACTTTGAATCTGGCCCGGAAGCAAATTGGAAGCCAGTGCAGGTGAGCCAGAATGGGTGTTATGTGTTCGGACTGTTTGGTCCTCGTTATCAATCTGGCCGCCGCGTTTTGCACCAGCTGTAGCTTCTGGACTGTCTTCAGAGGCAGCCCTACGTAGAGCGCATTGCAGTAGTCCAATCGCGAGGTTACCAGAGCATGTACAACTGATGTGAGGTCCTCCCTGTTCAGATAGGGACGTAGCTGGGCTACCAACCGAAGATGGTAGAATGCATTCCATGCCACCGAGGCTACTTGAGCCTCCAGTGACAGGGAAGGATCTAAAAGAACTCCCAGACTACGAACCTGGTCCTTTAGGGGGAGTGTAACCCCGTCCAGGACAGGGTATATATCCACCACCTGATCAGAGAAACCCCGCACCAACAGCATCTCAGTCTTGTCTGGATTGAGACTCAGTTTGTTAGCTCTCATTCAGTCCATTATCGCGGCCAGGCAACGGTTCAGCACATTGACAGCCTCACCTGAGGAAGATGAAAAGGAGAAATAGAGTTGGGTGTCATCAGCATACTGATGACAACGCACTCCAAAACTCCTGATGACCGCACCCAATGGCTTCATGTAGATGTTGAAAAGCATGGGAGACAGAACCGACCCCTGCGGGACTCCACATTGGAGGGCCCACGGTGTCAAGCAATGTTCCCCAAGCACTACCTTCTGGAGACAACCCGCCAAGTAGGAGTGGAACCACTGCCAAGCAGTACCACCCACTCCCAACTCCGCGAGCCTCTCCAGAAGGATACCATGGTCGATGGTATCAAAAGCCGCTGAGAGATCAAGGAGAATCAACAGAGTTACACTCCCTCTGTCCCTCTCCCGACATAGGTCATCATACAGGGCGACCAAGGCTGTCTCGGTGCCAAAACCAGGCCTGAAACCCGACTGAAATGGATCTAGATAATCGGTTTCATCCAAAAGCTCCTGGAGCTGGCCAGCAACCACTCGTTCCAAGATCTTGCCCAGGAATGGAACATGCGCTACTGGTCTGTAGCTGTTGAAATTATCTGGGTCCAAGGAAGGTTTTTTCAGAAATGGTCTCACTGCCGCCTCTTTCAGACGGCCAGGGACCACTCCCTCTCGTAACGAGGCATTTATCACTTCCCTGGCCCAACTAGCTGTTCCATCCCTGCTAGTTTTTATTAGCCAAGAGGGGCAAGGATCTAGTACCGAAGTGGTAGCACGTACCTGTCCAAGCACCTTGTGCTCGTCCTCGAGCTGAACCAACCAAAACTCATCCAATAAAACATGACAAGACTGTGCTCCGGACACCTCATTAGGATCAACTGCTATAAACTGGGAGTCTAAGTCCCGGCGGATGCATAAGATCTTATTCTGGAAGTGTCCAGCAAATTCATCACAGCGGGCCACCGATGGCTCTATCGTGTCCTGAGGGTCAGGATGAAGCAGCCCTTGGACAGTTCTAAAAAGCTCCGCTGGGCGGCAAATAGATGACTTAATAGTGGCGGCAAAGAGATGACTTAATAGTGGCGGCAAAATGTTGTTTTTTTGCCGCCCTCACCGCTCTTACATACAGTTTGGTGGAGACACTTACCAGCTCATAGTTGCATCCATCAGAAGTTCGCCTCCACTTCCGCTCAAGCCTCCTCCTATCTTGTTTCATCGCTCTCAGCTCCGGAGTATACCATGGAGCTGTATGAGCTCTACATAGGAGAGGGCGTGCAGGAGCAATCATGTCAACAGCCCTGGTCATCTCATCATTCCACAGTTCGACCAGGGCTTCGACACAGCGCCAGTCTTATCAGCCGGAAAATCCCCCAGAGCCCTTTGAAAACCTTCAGGATCCATTAGTCTCCGGGGGCGGACCAATTTAATAGGTCCCCCACCTTTGCAGAGGGGAAAAGCCACTGAAAGTCTAAACTTCAGCAAGCGGTGATCTGTCCATGACAAAGGGAGAGATGTAAAACTCCCCACATCCAGATCCCCATCCCCATCCCCATCTCCAGTAGCAAAAACAAGGTCTAGAGTATGCCCCGATATATGCGTTGGGCCACTAACATATTGGGACAGCCCCATGGTTGTCATGGAGTCCATGAAGTCCTGAGCTGCCCCAGATAAAGTAGCCTCGGCGTGGATGTTGACATCCCCCAGTACCAATAGTCTAGGGGATCTCAGCAATACCTCCGAGACCACTTCCGTCAGCTCAGTTAGGGAAGCCGTTGGGCAGCAAGGTGGGCGGTACACCAACAAGATTCCCAATCTGTCTCTCTGACCCAACACAAGGTGCAAACACTCCAGACCAGTGACTACATGGACATGGTGCTTGATGAGCGAGATGGAACTCTTATAGACCACAGTGACCCCCCCTCCACGACCCTCGGATCTACCATGGTGCTGAACCAAGTACCCCGGTGGGCAAAGCTGGGAAAGGCCGACTCCTCCCTATTCACCCACCCAGGTCTCGGTTATACATGCCAGATCAGCTGCCTCGTCCACAATCAAATCATGGACGAGGGAGGTTTTATTATGTACCGATCTGGCATTTAAAAGCAGCAACTGGAGATCCGAGGGCTGGCTGAGAGGACAACCGACAACCCTGCGGGTGTGAGAAGGACCAGAGCACGGCACAGGCACTACATGTCTGGGCCGCGTTCCCCTTACCTGGCACGTCCTTCGCACAACACCATACCTCCCTCTGCCCATCACTACACTAATTGGGGCCCCCTCAAGTCCCCCCGATTGATGATAAAGCCTCTTTCCCAGGCACATAACGAAAATTAAATACAAACACAAATACACATTCAACATCCAACAGAATCACATACACCCACCAGCATTCATTAAAAAAAAAAATCAAAATACATCAACCCAATCCCTCACACTCTATACCAACAGATATCAATGCTTCTTCTATCGTGCTCCACCGTTGAGGTCAATGGGAGGCACGCTGGATCGCACTACCAATGTCACGGCTTCTCCTCCCACTGCCACAGAGAAGGGTGCCGCAGATAAAAACAGGCACTGCCACAACTCGGGTTCACTGTACCACATCCGCCGCTGGCCGCCATCCCGCCAGATAGAAAGCGCCCCAAGGCCACCAGAAGATGCCCCCTCCCCAGGAGGCACCCAAGCGGCGGCAGGAAGGGCGGCCGCGACAGCGATGGAAAGTCCAGGCCGCGATGAAGACACAAGTCGCAACATTGACCGAGGAAACATGGGCCACAGCAAGAAGCGCAGCAGGAAGCAGCGGCGGCGACGAAGAGGTACAGGCCAGGCAAGGAACACAGGCCACAGCGGCGGCGAGGGAAGCAACACGGGCAGCTGCAGAAGCGCAGTCCACAGCGAGAAGTGCAGGCGGAAAGTGGCGGTGACAGCGAAGAGGCACAGGCCAGGCAGGAGACACCGGCCGTAGCAGCAGCAACGGCAGAAACCCGGGCCGCGGCACAATGGGGAGTGCACCACAGCGGCAGCAGCAGAGAGGCACAAGCCAGGAAGGAAAACGTAGGCCGCAACGACGCCGGAAAAAAGAAGCATAGGCCGCCATGGGAACACAGCAGAGAGGCACAAGACGCAACCAGGAGCAGCAACAGAGGAGGGAGCACGAGCCAGAAAGGGACGCCCGTCCCACACACTCCTCTCCGAACCCCGCAGCCTCGAGCCCTGCAGCAGATGGTAAGTCCCATTCACTCCATCTACGGCGTTCGTACTGTCGGCGTTCTTACTGCGAAACCCCTCCACCAGGCCAGAATAGTATAGAATAGTATAAAGAAGGGCGGGGGAAACAGTCGCTTACATACGTAGGTTCTCTCTTGACCCCCGAAAGCTGTTAAAACGATGTTAAAAACAATGCCAAATGGTGTTAAAGGATGTTAAAAAAAGATATAGACGGCGGAGTACTAACTCCAGCATCCTCCTACGCCGCCATCTTCCAATAGTATGCATGTTTTCAGCCTGCTATGCTTAAACTACTCCACTTAAGGAAAGGTGGGCATTGTCAATTAAAAACATAGAGCACACCTAGAATTTTGCTAGAATATATTTCACCTCTGACTGTTTTATCTTGTGCAAACTGAGACACTCTTCATGTCCATTAGAAACTATTCTGCAGAACAGTCAATGCCATTATTCCACAATAGTATTTGGAGCTTTTTTTTAGTGTTGCAAAGTATTGCTGTACTTCACATATTCACAGAAACAGAAGCAAAAGAGAATGATTTACTATAGAAAACTTCACTAAAATTGCAAAGTAAATCAAACGTATTTCTGAACTATATCAACTGTTTTAATATTGTTGCTTCCACCCTGCTAAAACAAGATCAGCACAGCACACATCTTGTTTCTGCAATTTAGGCTGATTGCAGATGTTGCCACCACTCACCATATGCTCAGAAGCTCATATTACCAAATTCTTCCAAGCTACACAGGAAGTGGATTGGACTGTGAAAGACCAACCCAAATTATGTTTGCATTTTGACAAATTTGTAGGGCAGTCCAAAATCTCAGAGAGGAGGTCAGATCTCTTGTTCCCCTGGTGCATTCACTATAGCTGGCCACTGGAGCTCTGTCAGGGGAATAGGAGTCTCCTCTCAGCACCCTTCTCAAACTGCACTTCCCAGGATTGTCTGGGGAAGCCATGTCTGTCTCACATGAAATCAAAGTCTGGTGCATGTGTGGCCCCCTGATTAGGCAACCCCAGCAGCTGTGAGTCTGGCTTTTAGAACAGTGACAGTTGGTTCTTACTGAGCATGCCCAACATTATCATTGAGTTCAAGCCAAAATTTCTTAAATTAATTAAAAATCAGCAAGGCATTTTTAAAAAACTTTTAAACTGCAGAAGATGAAGGTCAGAGTATGGGGCAAGGTTAGTAATAGGATTACAGGTACTCTGTGAACATGGCTGATTTTTAATGAATTTCAACAGATTATGAGAACTCTGAGAGAAAAAAGTCCAAAAGGGGTCTGGGTTCTTTCTCTCTCTTTTTAGACTTGGAACTCTCAATTCTTTCTGACTGTCTTGTTTATTGCCATGAAAAGGGTTGTTAAGCAAGCATTTCTGAGTTCAGGACTATATGTTTTGTAAGGTTTTGTTTTGAAATGAGCTTACGGGAAGCATCAGAATGGCATGGGGAGTATTTTCAATTTAACATTGCGGTATGCGAAATATCCATGCTGATTATAGTATACAGCCACTCTTGTGGCTGTATTAGAAATTGTCTTAGATGAATAAATAAATTCACAACCAGTAGCCATGGCCAGCCACTATTTAAGTTTACTTTTTAAACAGTTAGTCAATTTTTAAAGGGTTAGACAAATTCATGGAGAACTGGTTGATCTGTGGCTTATTGCCATGATAGATAGATAGCACCCCCATGTTCAAAGGCAGTCTACCTCTGAATACCCATTGCTCAAGGATCAGAAGCAGGGAAGACCTGTTGTTGTCTTCATGCTCTGCTGTCTGTGGATTCTCTGGAAACAACAGTGTTGGGAAGAGGATCTTGGGCTAGATGAACTTTTGATCTCATTCAGCAGGGCTTCTCTCTCTATCTCTTTCACACACACACACACACACACACACACACACACACACACACACACACACCAGCAGTGAGCCCTAACTAGGTTGATTTGTTATTTGCTAAGCGACTACTCCCCTTGGGGTTTCTCAAAAGCCAACAGTATTCTTCATTTATTTATTAAATTCATACCCCTCCTTTCTTCCATCACAGAAACCCAAGGCGGCATATGTGGTTCCCAGGCAGTCTCCGATCCAGGCACTGACCAGACCCAGACCTGCTTAGCTTCAGCAAGGTGGTGGCTGGTGGGATCTCCAATGGCTGATAGACCTTTAGCAAGTTAGCAGAGGTGAGCTTAGTGTAGCTTGCTCAGTACTCTGTGCTGCGTGGGTGTGATTTTACCTGAGAGAAAGTGAGCTTTTACCTTGCTTTAAATCACTCAGACTCGGTTTCAAAACCCAAAAATTCTACTTTATTAATAGAAATATATATGAGATAGGAAAGGAGCCACTTCGGTCTAACTAACCAAGCTGGCGGCTGCAGTGGCCATGCCTGGACATGGCTCCTCATGCTGGAGGAGAGGAGGCCAAGAGAGCGTGGCTCCTTCTCCTCCGGTGGTCAGCAGAGGCGGGAGAAACAGGAACGTGAGTCAGAGCTGTGACTCACTTCCTGAGGCTTATCAGTTTACACGGAAGGAAGGGAGATAAAAAAGATGAGTGCAGGTCAGGGGCAGCCTAGCCAGTTAGGAGGAATCTCTCTCTCTCCCCACGCAAAGAGGAACAAATGGGAGTTGCTCTTGTCACACTTCTAACAGTGGCCTCATGTGCCTTTCATAGCCTGGGACTATTATTTACAGGTCCATCCTCCCTCGCTGGGTAGTAGTAGTTGTTATGTGCCTTCAAGTTAATTACGACTTATGGCGACCCAATGAATCAGTGGCCTCCAAGAGCATCTGTCATGAACCACCCTGTTCAGACCTTGTAAATTCAGGTCTGTGGCTTCCTTTATGGAATCAATCCATCTCTTGTTTGGCCTTCCTCTTTTTCTACTCCCTGCTGCTTTCCCCAGCATTCTTGTCTGTTCTAGTGAATCAGGTCTTCTCATTATGTGTCCAAAGTATGATAACCTCAGTTTCATCATTTTATCTTCTAGTGATAGTTCTGGTTTAATTTGTCTTTTTCGCAGTCCATGGTATCCACAAAGCTCTCCTCCAACATTTCAAATGAGTTGATTTTTCTCTTATCTGCTTTTTTCACTGTCCAACTTTCACATCTATACATAGAGATCGGGAATACCATGGTCTGAATGATCCTGACTTTGGTGTTCAGTGATACATCTTGGCATTTGAGGACCTTTTCTAGTTCTCTTATAGTCCTAGCCTTCTTCTGATTTCCTGACCATTCTCTCCATTTTGGATATTGACCATGCCAAGGTATTGATAACCCTGGACAAGTTCAAAGTCCTCATTGTCAACTTTCAGGTTACATAAATCTTCTGTTGTCATTACTTTCATCTTTTTGACGTTCAGATGTAGTTCTGCATTTGTGCTTTCCTCTTTAACTTTCATCAGCATTTGTTTCAGATCATTACTGGTTTCTGCTAGTAGTATGGTATCAACTGCATATCTTAAATTATTGATATTTCTCCCTCCATTTTTCACACCTCCTTCATCTTGGTCCAGTCCCGCTTTCTGTATGATATGTTCTGCGTACAGATTAAACAAATAGGGTGATAAAATACACCCCTGTCTCACACCCTTTCCGATGGGGAACCAATCGGTTTCTCCATATTCTGTCCTTACTGTAGCCTCTTGTCCAGAGTATAGGTTGCACATCAGGACAATCGGATGCTGTGGTACCCCCATTTCTTTTAAAGCATTCCATAGTTTTTCATGATCTACACAATCAAAGGCTTTGCTGTAATCTATAAAGCACAGGGTGATTTTCTTCTGAAATTCCTTGGTCCGTTCCATTATTATTATTATTATTATTATTATTATTATTATTATTATTATTATTACTACTACTACATTTGTATATCCAACGTTATCCAACATTATCCATTATCCAATGTATGTTTGTGATATGAACTCTGGTGCCTCTTCCCTTTCTAAATCCAGCTTGGACATCTGGCATTTGTTGCTCCATATCTGGTAAAAGCCTTTGTTGTAGAATCTTGAGCATTACTTTACTTGCATGGGATATTAAGGCAATAGTTTGATAATTACTGCATTCCCTGGGATCCCCTTTCTTTGGAATTGGGATGTGTATGGAACGGTTCCAGTCTGTGGGCCATTGTTTAGTTTTCCATATTTGCTGACAATTTTTTGTCAAAATTTGGACAGATTCAGTCTCAGTAGCTTGTAGCAACCCTATTGGTATGCCGTCTATTCCTGGTGATTTGTTTCTTCCAAGTATTTTAAGAGCAGCTTTCACCTTGCATTCTAAAATTTCTGGTTCTTCATCATATGGTTCCTCTGTGAATGAATCTGTCATCCTGTCATCTCTTTTATAGAGTTCTTCAGTGTATTGTTTCCATCTTCCTTTTATTTCATCTCGGTCAGTCAGTGTGTTTCCCTGTTGATTATTCAACATCCCTGCTCTTGCTGTAAATTTCCCTTTAATTTATCTAATCTTTTGGAACAGGGCTCTTGTTCTTTCCTTTTTGCTGTCCTCTTCCATTTCTATACAGTAACTATACTGTACGTACTAGTCGCTGTATTGTTGCATTTAGGGTTCTGACTGTGTTTCTGTCTCCTTTTGCTTTCCTTCTCTCTTTAACCATTTTAAGAGTTTCTTCAGTCATCCATTGAGGTCTTTCTCTCTTTTTCACTAGAGGTATTGTCTTTTTGCATTCTTCCCTGATAACATCTCTGACTTCACTCCATAGTTCTTCAGATTCTCTGTCAACTTAAGTTTAAAGGCTCAAATCTGTTCCTTATTTGATCTTTACATTCTTCTGGGATGTTATTTAAATTGTATTTTGGCATTATGATTGCTTTGTTCTTCTTCTTTAGCTTTATTCTGATTTTCTGTATTACCAGTTCATGATCTGTACCACAGTCTGCTCCTGGTCTTGTTTTCGCCATCTTCTGCTACCAATTATATAATCAATTTGATTCCTATATTGACCATCTGGTGGTGTGCGCAGTTGGATTAAGGTATCGAGAAGCTTCGGGGAGAGAAAAGCCTCCTTTGTGTCAGATCGAACATGACTGGCATTGAGCTAATCGAGAGCACCGCTGAAAAGAAACCAGTGGGTTCTGTCTGCTTAAATCCTAAGACTCAGCATTTCCACCAGCCCTGTAACATGATAATCCCTTAATTGCCAGGCACTGAGGAAGGGCTGCCTTGCAAACAAACTGATCATAACAGCCAAAACATTCCCAGCCTGTAAAGCAAACCCAGCTGAGCAAGTGGCTTCTGTGAACTGCAGTCTGGTGAGGCTGCTGAGATATCTCAGTTGCACCTAGAGCCTCCCCAAGAGATGGAATGGCTCTTAAGTCCACTTTAGGTGAGGGTTGTACACACACTGCAGACGGAAAGGGGAAGAACCCCTTTGGGGTTGCACATCCATGAAAAGACTCCTCTGATTAATTTCTGGAAAGGAGAGGTGCCAGAGCTGCCTTTGCCAACCTGGTGTTCTCCAGACGTTATGGACTACAACTTATATCATCTTCAGCCACAACAGCACACGGCTCACATTCTGGGAAGGGCACCAGGTTGGCAAAGTCTGTGCTGTAGGTAACTTTGACTGCCTGGAAATAGATGGTCAGCTAAGCAGCTCTTGTGGGCACATGCTTTCCTGATGGGGCTCCTTGTGTCTTTAAAAACAGCAAGATTTTATTTTGATTTATTTTATTTTTTGCTGCCCTGGGCTTCTTCATGAGGAAGGGTGGGAGATAAAGTCAATGAATAAAGCCTTGCAGATCTGCATAAAATTCACATATGCTTATATGTATAGGTGTGAACTGGCAGTTTAAATAGAAATATAACAAATCCCACACCATAGAGGGGAAAGGCTGTGACCAGCTGATCAGTCTGCTGCCCAAGTGCTAGCTCTTGAAGGGTAGCATGCCCTCCCAAAGTCCCTCCTTAGGGTTCTTTAAACGAGACTTGGACCAGATACTCAGTCCTTCAAACAGAGGATTATCCTCTGCAAAGTAGGGCACTTGGCCATCCTACACTCACCACATCAGTGAGCACAACAGTTTGGCTTTGCCCACTGGAAAGTTTTCACTCCTCTAGAAAAGAGGATTCAGGTCACGGGGGGTTGGGGGTTGGCAGGTTCTGCCTGCTTCTGGACTCTGGTGAGCCCATCCATGTAGAACCAGGGTAGCTCTCAGCTGCAGGGCCCTGTCCTGTGGTCTGTTTCTTAGTCGCTCTACAGTGTGACAGAATGCTAGGAATCCCCCCTCTTACACACACACCCAGAGCAGAACCAGCTGCAACACCACGTTCCTTTTCATGCCTCCAGCCAGCCTGGAACAGGAGTGTTCCTCTTAGTGGACATGGTCCTCCATGGCTCAGAAGCATGGGTTGTAGTGACCAGAAGCCGTGCTTTCAGTGTAGTGGCCTCGAACCTGTGGAACTCCCTGCCAATTGAGATTAAACAGTCCCCCTCCTTGTTGCACTTCAGATGTATGACTAAAATGTTCTTATTCTAGCAGGCATTTTAAGGTAACGTTTGGTTTTATGATGATGTTATTAGTCTACTGTTTATGTTATGCAGGGCTTGTTTTTTGTACACTGCATAGTAATCCAAATGATTTAAATAAATAAAATAATGAAAACTAGCGGGTGCAAGGAGTAATTTCAGGAGGGATGAGGGATAAAATGGTCCACAAACCTGGACCTTCCTCTGCTGTGCTATAGAGCAACAGAAGGCTGCCAGTCCCAAACTGGAACTGGGTCAGAGGGACACAATTCCAGAGAGTTCTGAAACATTCCTGTATAGTACAGGGAAGGGGGTTAAAAACAAATCAAAATGAAACACATGGTACACATCTCCACAAATCTCCCCCCCCCCCATCAATTATACTCACTGCAAGTTCTGGGAGGCATGAGCAGATCAGTTTCCCTTGGTAGACCCGCCCTCCATTTTCCAAGTGGGGGGTGGGCTTTGTATTTCTGCAAACCTTGGAGTTCCCCCAAGACATGGCAATATCTCCCTTTTTTTCCAGTTGCCCCATTTTAAATACAACCCTGTTATTGTCCCTCAGCAGTAGAAATGGAAAGATCTGTCAGGTTCGGTTATCTCTGTTTCACAATTTTCCAAAAACAATTCAATTCTCTACATTTCTGTAGGAATTTGTGGTTTCAATTTTTTTAAAAACCTCAATAAAAATTTTCCAGGATTTTAGTGCAAATTTCTCCTAATAAACACATTTTTGCAAGCAATTTTTCATCCTATGATGCATTTTTGCATGTCATATATACATTTTTACACACACTTTCCCCTAATATATGCATTTTTGTAAACAGTTGTTGGCGAACTGCATCACGACATTTGAATAAGTGTGAATTTGGATTTCTGGCTGTGTTTCGGTTCTCATAGCGTTTCAGAAAGAGCAGATTTGATTAATTCAGACTGAAATGCAAACTGAATTGAAATTCTTGCCCATCCCTGCTCAGCAGCTGAGTTTGCTGTTAGTATACATGACGGTGACTTGACAGCCAAGTTCCAGGATTGAGCTCAGCTGTGTCACAGGCAGCTCAAACTAATCCCTGGCTTTCTCACATTTCCTTGGCGCTTTTCAGAAGTGGATAAAAAAAAACTAAGTACACCCCATCAATTTTCTTTTGTGAGGCAATTGACTGGATTTCAAAGCCCTTGAGAGGGCTGATTTGGGCACTTGCTGTGCAGAGAGTGGCAAGGTGTGACTGTAGGAGAACACTCTGTTCTCCCCCAGAGTGATTCTTCAGCCGCCACACTGGAAGCCGTGGGCTTAGATCCAACAAAACACACAGGGAACTAACTGCTGGGGCTGCCCCTTCTAGCCCTTCTTACAAAGCTAAACTCCTGCTGATTAGCTCTTTGCTGAGAATGGCAGAGCTGGTGGAGGGGCTGAATCCAGCACTCTGGCCTGAACAGCATATGCTTATTAGCTGAATAGCATTGAGAACAATGTTTCTGTTGTAAGGAGGGTTATGTATGTTATGTATGTTTGCCTAGCTTTTCTGCCCACATTATCCTGCAGTTGCCAGTATCAGAGTTTTCATGGGGATTGTTTTTTTCTTCATAGAAAATTTGGGAAGCATGTTGATCAGCTCCAGGAGCCATACAAGAGGAGGAGGATGGAGAGCATCTGGATGGGGCCAAATTTTGCTTTTTAAAGCAATCTCATCCAATGTGGAAAAGTGCTTCGCCTGGCATCAAGGTCAAAACTAGGCATAGAGTTGAATACATCTTTGCATTTAACTTGTATATTAAAAGAAAATGTAAATAGAAGCCAGTAGGGGAAGGATGTCGTGCTTATTGAACTGCAGTGGGGGGTTGGGAAGGACTTTCATCCTTTCCTCCCCTGTTGTGATCCTGACAAAATTCACACCTCTGAAGCTGCCATTTGCATTGGAAGGACCCCCCACCCGATACCAAAGATGCATTTCGCCCTTCTTATGCCTTCAGCGATTATGTGACGTGGGGAAGTGAGGGCACCGTCCCTGCTCCACATTGTAACTCGTAGGAGCCGATGTTCACACAACTGTGATTCTCCTGCATGTTCCTCCGAGCTGTGTTGGCTGAGGCTGATGCCCAAACATCTGGAACAAACCAGGTTGACAAAGGCTGACCCTGGAGAGTTCCCAGCAGATGGGAAGTTTGAGCCTGGGCCTTCTTGCTTCACAGAGCCATGTCTTGGCCACCAATAAGTGTAGCATAATTAAAGAATACCCATTTCTCCCAGTGCGCAGATCTATCCGAAGCAGCCGCCAAGCAGGTGCGGAACAGGCAGCAGACTTCCTAACAAAATCAAACTTGTGCTGATGTTGTCCTTCTCCAGATCATTTGTCTCCTCCTCCTCCTCCTCCTCAATGAGAACAACTGAAGACTGATTGAGTTTCTATTGCGATGCTTTAGACTGGTTTGGGTGGAAACAATTTTGATGAGGTTCAGCAGCAAAGAAGCAATTTGCATACAAAGTGGAATCGCTCTTAAGAACAGGAGCTTAACTTTGCCTTTGTAATTATGCTGGCAACCCCATGTGCAAGAAGCCGACCCCATTTTCTGTGGTATTTAATTAAGCTTATCCAGTAGCCTTGATGTGTTTAGAAACAAAACCACTGGCATCCCAAATAAGGATCTTCCCCATTTTGAGCAAAGAGGAACAGGAGAGATGTTCCTCCTGGTGTCCTGTTTTACCAGAACAAAGGGGAGCAGAGGAAATTTGCAGTTCAGAGTAACTGCACGATTAAATCTATGGTGTATTGGAACTTCGACAGGGAAGAGGAGCAGATCCTAACATTGTTTACAATGGCGCAAAGTGGAAAGGGGGAGGATGGTATTCTGAGTGCTGATCCAAAACATCGCAAAGCTGATCCTTCGGAACAAAATGTGGCAGGGGTGGGAGATCTCCTCCCCTCAAAACAAGTTTCATTCCTTTAATTTACATCTGTTGCGGCTGTAACTGCTGTAGAAGAACCAAACTGCAGCATAACGTTGAAAAAGAGGCAAAGTTGCCTGGATATCTAGGCCATCCTTCAATAGCCTGGTCCCCTCCATATGTTCTGGACTGCAATCCGCATCCATCCCAGCCAGCTGGTAAGGAAGGGCCCTAGCTCAGTGGCAGAGCATGTGCTTTGCATGCAAAGGTTCCCTAGTTCAACCCACAGCATCTCAAGCTTAGGGACAGGGAGAAAATCAGTTCAGTTCACATTTAAAGGTGAACCTACCCAATTCACATTTTCCAAAACAAAATGCAAAACAAAACACAATCACCCTTCAAAATTCAAACATCTCCAAATTTGGCAATATGTGTACAAAATGCATATATTAGGGTGAACTGTGCATTAAAATAAATATATTAGTGAAAACAGCATACAAAATGCATTATATTATGGGACTTACATTGCAACATGATGTATATTAGGCAAAATTGCATACAAAATGTATATATTAAAAGAAATTTGCACCAAAGTACTGTTGAATTTTCATGACAAACAACTGCAAACTGATGTGTAAATGTGAAGAACTGAATTTAAGACTGAAAAAATGAGAAAGTGAGAGAAACTGTAATTGACAGTATGCTGGAATACCGCCCCAAATTTCATCACCCTGCTCCTGCAATTTTCTGGGTTAACGGGGTTACAAACAGATTTTTTTCTGGAAGCAATTAACATTGAAATGAATGCTAAATTTCCATTATATTCTGCTAGATTTCCAAAAGTGGCTTTTACGTTGTGTGAAAGATCAAATAAAATGTGGAAATTATCAGGTAAGGAAACGTTGGGGAAACAGAACAAACTGCAGCCCGTGTTACAAAATTCAGGTAGTACAGCACAAGAAGAGATGGAAGCATCCTAGTGCTGCTCAGGTGGTGCACTTCCTTCTCAAAGCCAACAGCATAAAAGGCAAATATCAACCATCCTCCACTCACCCACCCCAAAGCATTGGCAAAAGGGAGGACAGCTTTAAATCACTCGAAGGAAGCTGCAAAGCTACCACTTGCCATTTAGCTCACCATTCAGCTTGAAGCTTGTAGGGATTTTTAAAATTCACCCAACATTAAGCCTCTACAGCCTGTTATACAGAGGCTAACTGTTAATGTTGTCCTTTGAGCAAGGGTGCAGTATTTGCATCAACCAGTTAGATGAATTAATAGGCAACATTTTTAATCAAACAAAAGTGCCCCCCTCCCAGTATATATCAGAATCTGAGCACAGGCTAAGCTAGGAGTTGAGGGGAGTGTGTAGGAGGTGAGGCAACCGAGAAGAGGGTGGGTCCTTGGTTTAACTTTAGCACAGCTTTGCTTCCATTAGCAGGAAGCGTGACTCACTGCCTGGCAAGTGGGGATGCTTTTTGTTCAGTGGCTTTGCAGTTGTGCTGTGGGGAATGTAAGCACCCTGGGCAGTTGTCAGATTTACCTCTGTGGTTGGGTCAGCCCTGGCAATGGCTCCAGAAACACTGTGCCATTTGACTGTCCCAATAACCGTTGTGGAATCTCTCAAAAAGACACTAGGTGGCAGTCTTCTCAGAAGATTGCTGTTTCTTTGGGGTTCTGTTGCAATGGCTTCAGGTCTGGCATGCTGGCAACAGGTAAACCCTTCTTGTCCTCCCTGACCAAGTTGCCTATTGAACAATCCCTCTCGGTACCAGGATGAGGGTCATTCTCTTCCACCCCAACTCAAAAGTCCAAGAGAAGCTGCGTTCCCCTCCCCTTTCCTGGGAGTTTGTTACCCCACAGGACTGAAATTGCAATCATCATCATCATCGCATCGTATAGAGCTTTACAGTGGGGGGGCTAATCATTATTACGTAAAATATCTCAAAGCAACTTGTAAAAACATACAGAACACAGCATTTAAAATAACATCAAAAAGATAAAACAACATTGTTGACTAAAGGAGCAGTCCTAACTGTGGGAAGCCAGCATAATTTATGCTGTTTTAAGTAAAACTGGTGTTAACTACATCAGATCCAAACCCTGTTTCGCAGCAAGACTACTGCTGGCTGAGCCAGCTCAAGTCTGGCACAGGGAAAGCAAGCCTGTGAAACAGAGTTTGACACACACCACCCTTTTTCTGGTGTAAGTCCAGCCGGGTTGCCAGGTCACACGACTGAGCTCAATGGAGTTAAGCACCCCCCAGTCCTGCTCCTGTCATTCCCTCAAGGGCGTACACCAGCATAAGCTACGCTGGTCTTGGTTCAGCCACCTGAGCCCTGACTAGAGATGGGGGCTAATTTCAGCATTTTCAGGTTTGTTACCGAATTCTGACAGAATCCGTAAATCCTATTTGTCTTCAGATTGGGTTTGACTAATGCTTGCGACTGTCAGTGACACGGCTTTGTAAGAAAACAAATCCATGGCTAATTTGACATCGTTATTAACATAAATAGCTTTACTCTGAAGTGCTGCAATGTGTATTCTGTCTAAATGAGGTGATAACAATTACCATTAACATCTTTGGTCAGCACCACAGTAACCTGAGGCAAGAGGCAGAACTGGCAGGTGATAATCTGCCTAATTTAAATTTAAATAGAAAACCCAAAAGACCATAGGCAGAAAGATCAACAAAAGCATTAGCAATTTCATTATTGGGAATAGCAAAAAAAAGTGGATCGGAAATAGCAAAAAACAAAAAACAGGGGGGAAATGTTGCAGATTGGCCCCACAAGCCAGTTGCGAAAACCACAACACAGACTGGAACCAAAGAGTGAACCCCATCTCTAGCCCTGACTGAGCTGAGATGAGCAAGCTAAGACGGTGTTTCTCTGGCTGAGCAAGTTACATCAGGGTAGCCCGACTGAGCCGGGAACCAGCTGGCTGAGCCAGAGATCTGTCATATCCTAACCTATTCATCCTGGTGGATCTTGGGTTTGGACTGAGCCCTAAAGTGCTCATCCTGCAATATTATATTATATTTTTATTCCATTCCATGTGTTAGCATAACTTGGCTACGATGCTTATTATCACCCCCGCCACCATCACCACCATGTTATTTTTATGCATTTCACGTTCCTCTGACCTCACTCCTTTCCATCTCCCCCTCCAACCATGCATCTTCCAATTTAGGGTTATACTTTAAGCATCTGATGAAACTGGTGATGATCTTTGAATACTTTATGCTATAACAGATCTGTTAGCCGTTAAGGTGCCACAAAAATACCTAGATTTTTGCTGCAAAGGACTAACATGGCCTCTTTCCTACCAGATAATTTCCATTTTGTAGATACACAAAAAGAGAAGAAGAGGGGGGATGGGAGGGTGCTGAGAATTGTTAGGAGATCTCTATTCCCCTCACAGCACTACAAGAATTTTAGCAATTAATCTCTTTCCAGGGAACTCTGGGAATTGTAGCTCTGAGAGGGGAAGAGGGGACTCCTAAGAACTGTCAGCACCCTTCACAAACTACACTTCCCAGGATTCTTTGGGGGAAGCCATGACTGTTTAAAGTGGTATGATACTGCTTTAAATATACAGTGCAGAGGGGGCATGAAATGTACCCTTCAGCCACCAATGCTGTTCTCCTAACCCATGTCTTGTCTTTCATCTGCATTCCAGAAATATCCCATAATAAGTTCTATAAGAGATGGTTTTCAGTCTATTCCTAAAACTTCATTAGTGTGCCTGTATGCCTATGTCTTCCAAAGCAAATCAACCTTTTTAGGACATTCCAAAAAACATATAGGCATACAGTGTTGCTCCCTGCCTGCCAATATATATCAGTAAGGATTCTTTTAAAAAGCTTAGTCAGGGACCCAGGTGTCCTATACCTTTACAGAACCAATTACATAGCTTTTGAATACTTATTTGAGAGGGACAGAACTTAAGATCTGAATTTGGCCCTTGCTGCAACCTGAGGTCTTTTAGGATCAGATGCTCATTGACTCTAACCTAACTAAGAGCTCATCTACACAATGGGTTAGTGTGTGTTTGGTGCTACTCAAATCCCCCTCTCATTTGCATGGTTAAAATGACATTACTGGCAAACAGAAGGTATCATGCAGTTTTCACCCTGTGAATCCATACTAACCCAATCCGCTGATAATACAAAAAGGGAAGAAGAAAAGTCTTCACTCTGTATCTCTTGTGCTTGCAGATGTTTTGCTCTGATGCTTTTAGGTGGGTGTGTCAATCACTCACCTCTCCACACACACTCCCTCTTCCTCCCTTCATTCATTTCCTGTGGGCTAACAAATAACTTCTAGCTGCTAGTCTTTTTTATGTTGCTGCAAACAGTGCCTTATTTTTCTTTTTCTCTTAACTTGTGTGCAAAAGCATAACACTGCTCAAACAAAGATTTGTATTTCAGCTGTATTGTACCAGTGAAAATACAAAAAAATGCACTTGCAGGTTGTTGTTTTTAAATCAAACTAACTGGTTGTTGTGTCCAAGAGGCAAGACAACAGGTAGATAATAAAAACTTTATTCTAAGTATAAAGCAAAACAAGCATAACAGGTATACTTAGGCCTAGACATAATTCACTGTCACTTCCCACCTTTTTTTAATGAGCTAAATCCCTTCAGCTGACCACTATTTTCAGCTGTCTCAAAAACGTCTTAAAAGGAATCTCCTTCTCCATTTCTCCTTCTTATAAGAAACCTGCATACTTTCACACCCCCATAATATAAACCTTAGTCCAAGTAGGTAGTCGTCTAACTCAGACAGGCCGTCTTTCTGGTTTGCTCTATGGTTGATCTGTAACAGCTTCTGATACAGTCTGCAATGCTGGCGACATGGAAAAATCATCCAGTACAGACTGCTCATCTGCCTCACTTCTGAACTCTGCTGGAGGCAAATAAAAAGCATTCCATACAAGACCAACAGAAAGTTTATAAGTATAAGGGCCTCTTTTTTCAACAACTTCACGAGGAAATATAAATCATATTCTCCCTTCTGTAACATTCCAGGTTTCCTAATTTGAACAAAAGAGCCACATTTAAATAGTTGTTCCTTAGCACCCTGACAATAGACAGTACAGTAGGGGCCCGCTTTACAGCGCTTCGCTTTACAGCGTTCCGCTAATACAGCGGTTGTCACTTGCAGAAAGGCGCCACTCCTATGGCGCTTGTTCCGCTTTTACGACATTTTTTGGCCATCAGGCACCATTTTGGTCAATGCTAGTCAATATGTTCCGCTTTACAGTGGTTTTCGCTTTAAAGCGGGGGTCTGGAACGTAACCCGCTGTATGAGTGGGGCCCTACTGTATACACTTTAGATTTCTTTTGTTTTTCCTTGACAACTTCCTTCATGATGGATTTGGAGGGTATATCTGGGTTAGATTTTAAAACTCCAGCCACATTTAATTTAGAACAGTATGCATCTCCCTCCCATGTAATAATTCTGCTGGTGATTTCTGTGTTGTTGTAGGCCATGTAACTCTATATACCTGCACAAATTAAGTGACAAACTCTTTCCATGCTTTTCCTTCTAACTTAGCTGCTTGCAAGCTGTCTTCCAAACTTCTATTAAACCTTTCAATCTCCCCATTCACTTGGGGGTAATACACTGATGATCTCCTATGTATAACAATTTGCTCTACTAAAAAGGTTTCAAATTCCAATGAAACAAACTGAGAGCCATTATCAGAAATCAGTTCTTTAGGATTCCCTTCTCTACTAAAATCAATGGAGAGGAATTTAATCACAGTAGCAGAAGTAACTTGTGATGTAAAAGCTACTTCAGGCCATTTACTATAATAATCAATTAAGGTAATAGTATGGTGACAATCAGTTGGGGCACCATCAAAATTTCCTACAATATCAATTGAAATCTTTTCCCATGCAGAGTCTGGGAAAGGAACAGGCTGTAATGGTGACATATGAGTTATTGCTGTCTTATGTGATTGGCAAGTAATGCATGATTTTATGGCTGCTTCAGTTTGGGAATCCATCCCTGGCCACCAATACAAGTCTCTCAGTCTGTTTAGTTCTAACAATTCCTTGATGGGTATAATAAGCCAGACATATGAAAGTAGATTGTAATTCCTCTGGGACAAGTACCTGGTGTGTTCCCCATAATAAGTAACCTCCTAGCAAAGAGAGTTCATCACTTATTCTAAATTAAGGCAACAGAACAGGGTCAAGATTTTTTTTGAATATTTGGCCACCTGCCTATCAAGAATTCCCATAACGTTTGTTGGATTGGGCATGCCAGACATGCAGCTAAAAACTGCTCTTGTGTGACTGTGACTGCAGTAAGAGTAGTAGCAATAAATGCAACCACGTCTTCATCTTCTTCCAATGGGATTTCAGATGATGGTAAAGGCAACCAAGAGAAACAATCAGCTGTCAGATTTTGGGACCCTGATCTATATTCATATGTAAAGGAAAGGAATTTTGCTGACCATCTGGCAATATGGTTTCCTACTCTTCCCACTCCTTTTGTAGTTAATAATGATGTTAAAGGCCTATGATCGGTACATAATTTAAATATATGCCCCCATAAATATGTCCTCCACTTTTTTTGTAGCCCAAACAGAAGCAAGTGCTTCTTTCTCAGTAGTTGAATATTTCCTCTCAGCCTCAGCAAGTATTCTTGTTGCAAACACCATGGTCCTTTCAGTATTATCTCCCTGAAGTTGGGTAAGTACAGCTCCCAAGTCCATAATCAGAAGCATCTGTTGTCACAATTACAGGTAATGCAGGATTAAATGATGCAAGTGCAAGACTATTGATAATCAACACTTCACTTTCTCAAAACTGCCTTCTGCAGCTGCTGTCTAAATCAAACTTGGAAGTTCCTCATAATAATTCCTAAAGAGGCTCCACAATAGATGCATAATTTGAAATAAATTTGGCATACCATGAAGTAAGACCCCAAAAAGGAACACAAGGTTTGCATATCTCTAGGAACAGGTGCCTCTAGGATTGCTAACACATGATCTGGGTCAGGCTTAAACCCTTGTGGTTAAATTATATGCCCCTAAAAAGAAAGTTCAGTTTGTCTAAGCTTACATTTATCCAAATTAAGCTTTAAGCCTGCTGCACTAATACAGACTGCAAATTACTCTCATGCTGTTCAGGAGTATTACCATACACAATAATATCACCCAAATAACATTAAACCCCCTTCTCATTCCTAAGAATTGATGACATCATTTTTGAAAGCACTAGGTGCTGATGCCAATCCATTAGGGACATGTTTGAAACGGAATAATCCATCATGTGCAATAAATGCTGTAAGATCTCTACCACCTCTATGAAGCATGACTTGGTGATATGCACTCGGCAAGTCAAGAGTAGAAAACATATTTGCTCCCCGAAGTTCTATAAAGACTTCTTCTATATGTGGAAAAGGGTGGCTATCAATCACAATGGCTCTCTCAAATCCACACAAAGGCAGATCCCACCATTTTTTCCCTTGCCACTACTATAGATGAAATTCATTCCAAGGAATCAACCTCCTCAATAATATCCTTTTGTACTAAGTTCTTAATCTCTTCTCTTATTTTTGCATCCCTTACTGCAAATGGTAAATGCCATAATGTCTGGCGTACAGGTATCACATTGTTTCATTTTTACTTTATGAATAAACCCATATGCACAACCAAGTTTGCCTTCACCTTGGTCTTCCAATGGCATGGGAACTTCTGTTTGTGCTGCAGTAACACTTGCGTGAGGAGGAACAACTTGTTCATCAACGATTCTAAGATTCAATGCAGTAAATACATCCCTGCCAAGGATAAGAGTGCCTTTATGCACAATATAAAGCTCTACAGATGCACAATATAGCCCAAAAGTCACTTTTACCAGCAGACACCAACATACATGAATTTGGTTCTTCAAATAACAGACCAACTGTAATTTTGATTTAGTAAGTGGCACATTCCCAAAGCAATTCAAATAAACTGTTTCAGGTAATATAGAAACTGCTGGACCAGTATCATAGAATCATAGAATAGTAGAGTTGGAAGGGGCCTATAAGGCCATCAAGTCCAACCCCCTGCTCAATGCAGGAAACCAAATCAAAGCATTCCCGACAGATGGCTGTCCAGCTGCCTCTTTAATGCCTCCAGTGTCTCTAGGTCATTGGTTCAATTGTCGTATGGCTCTAACAATTAGGAAGTTTTTCCTGATGTCCAGTCAAAATCTGGCTTCCTACAACTTGAGCCCATTATTCCGTGTCCTGCACTCTGGGATGGTTGAAAAGAGATCCTGGCCCTCCTCTGTGTGGCAACCTGTCAAATATTTGAAGACTGCTATAATATCTCCCCACTGTCTTCTCCATGCTAAACATGCCCAGTTCTTTCAGTCTCTCCTCATAGGACTTTGTTTCCAGTCCCCTGATCATCCTTGTTGCCCTCCTCTGAACCTGTTCCAGTTTGTCTGCATCCTTCTTGAAGTGCGGAGACCAGAACTGGATGCAGTACTCAAGATGAGGCCTAACCAGTGCTGAATAGAGGGGAACTAATACTTCACGCGATATGGAAACTATACTTCTGTTAATGCAGCCTAATATTGCATTTGCCTTTTTTGCAGCCACATCGCATTGTTGGTGTAGAACTTTGCACTTATCCCTGTTAAATTTCGTTCTGTATTACCATTTCTTTTCTCTGTCTTTTACTATAGATGTACCTGAACAAAGCTTTTTTGTTACTTTTAGCATCCCTTGCTAACCTCAGCTCATTCTCAGCTTTAGCCTACCTGCCACCATCCCTGCAATTCCGTGTACTCTTCCTTTGTGGCCTGGCCTTCCTTTCACTTCCTGTATGTGTCCTTTTTTGTTTTCAGGTCCTCTCTAAGCCTTTTGTGAAGCCACATGACTTCTTCTGCTGTCTTCTCTGTTTTTTCTTAGTTGGAATTGTTGGCAGTTGTGCTTTCAGAATTCTCTTTTTTTAAAAAAAATCCCACCCATCTTGGACTTCTTTTCTCATTAGGGAAGCAGATGGCAATCCTGTACCCACTTACCTGGGAGTAAGTTGCATGGGGCACTTTGTCAAAAGCTTTGCTGAAGTTGAGATATATTATGTCCACAGCATTCCCACAGTCTACGGGAGGTTACCCAATCAAAAAACAAGATAAGATTAGTTTGGCAGGATTTGTTCTTCATAAATCCATGTGGGCTCCTAGTAATCATTGCATTGTTTTCAATGTGCTTACAGATTGACTGCTTTATAATCTGCTCCAGAGTTTTTCCAGGGATTGATGTTCAGCTGATGGGTCTGTAGTTCCCCGGTTCCTCCTTTTTTGTCCTTTTTGAAGATAGGGGCAACATTAGCTCTCCTCCAGTCATCCGGCACTTCACCAGTCCTCCATGATTTTGCAAAGATATTTGAGAGTTCTCAGCCTCCAAGAGGTCTTTTGTATCTTTAAAAGTTGTGCAGGGGGAAGGGAGAATTCCATCTTGTGGTTTTTCCCATTATAGGGTTGCAAGAACACCTGCACTTGGCTGACTTTCTTTTCTCCTAAAGATACAGGATCAGTCTCAGGGATTGAACCTGGCAACACTAATGTGGATAAGCCCTAAGGCTGCAATCCAATAAACACTTGGATAAATAAACTTACTTGGGAGTAAGTCCCATTGAACTCAATGGAGCTTACCTTTGAGTGCCATGTATTGGAATTGCAGCCTAAATCAGCAAACTGTCACCCTACATTCCATCTTATTAGCATGTTACAAACTGCAAACTTTCCATCCAGGCTTGAAAAACAATGCTTGCTACATACACCGTGATGAGTACGCGCATGCCTTCTTGCGAGTGTTGCAAGTGGCAAGCCTTCCTTCCAGCCTTGAAGCTGCAGAACTCGTCCCTTGGAAATTGTTCAAAATTTAAAATTGAGGATTTGATTTTGAAGATGTCATCAAAAATTCACATTTAAAATCAAAAGTTGATAAAATTCAAATGTTTGTGCTTTTTCATTCTAGTGATATTGGTTGATTGAGCAAATTAATGGAATCTTTTATGGAGGATAGTGATGTGGAAGGACGGAAAGCTTAGTTAAATCTTAGTTTATTTCATTTTTTTGTTAGAAAAGCATTCATTCCATGACAAATTTTACATTCCAAAATGTTTTTATTTATGATTAATTTTCATGGAAGACCTGATGCACTTCTTATAACCTTGATGTTTTCCATCCAACCCAATCCTACAAGGGATCAGAACTTGCCAAATTTCAGGAAGAGGAGTGCTCATTTTATGGTTAATTTTTAAAAAGGGGCATGCCCGCATCCTAACTGATGTTTAACATTTTTACTCTTACTCTTGGAAATGAATAAGTGCTTGCAAAGAGCAAAGCAAACAAATCATTTACAAGCATTTGCACTGAATGCACAAGTTATTTGGGGGGGAAGCTGTTTTTTGTTTTTTACCAGAAAAAAATCTCACTATTGCAGAGCTTGGAAAAGTTACTTTTTTGAACTACAACTCCCAACAGCCCCAGCCAGCCCATATTAAGAGAGCAAGAATACATAGGAGAGCTTTTAGCAGGCAAGATTTATGAGCCTCTGTTTTTGCATTTTAGGCTGGGTTATGATGCTTTCCAAGAGCTTGGTTAGACTATGGATGCTTGAGGAATTTGATCTTTGGGGTTTTGGTTCAAACTTCCCTGATCTGCACTTCCTAGATTAATGTGTAGATCAGAACTTTTGTGCCAGATTTCATACTTCCTTTCTCACAGTTCTTGGAAAAAGGCAGCTTCCTCTGTGCCTAACTATGTATTTAAATGCAAATATTCATGCAATTTTTTAAAAAAAAGATGCAGATCCATGAAGAAATGGGACGGCACAGACTTATGGATGATCAGATGCAAAAGCAACACAGGCTAGAAATAAACAGATTCACCCATTCTTGGGTTAGACAAACACTGTTTGCTGCATTTACACATCAGTTTGTGAATTTTTATTTGGAAGTTCTCATGAAATTTGTTAGCATTTAGTTTTCATAAGATATACTTCTTTTTTAACATGTGGGAGTATTCAAAAATCTGCACCCAATCTGCAGGCTGAGTGATGCTGTTGCTCTACTTGAATGCCTCCAGAATTCTCCTAGCTTATTCTGCTGTGTAGGCCAGAACATTTTGTTGGAATGTATGAGGTTCAACTCCAACTTGATGGGTTGAGGCTGCATGGGGTTAATAAGGGTAGCTAGAGAGCTAGACCTCTTGCTGGTTGAGGCTATACCTATCCCTTTGATCCTGCATCTCTTCCCTTCCTGCTAGGCTGATAAGCAAAGGAATGTTGATCTCAGTTCCTTCCCGCCTTTCTCTGTGTTCTCTTTCTCTCGAGAGGGGAGCAGACATCTTCTCTTTTTCTCTCCTCTCAACCAGGATGAGGGCGAGTACTGGGACCAGTGCTCGCTGCTCCAACATAGTTAGTTAGCTAGATGTAAGGACTCTTTCCTATCAAGCATGTACTTCCAGAATATAGTAGTTGTTTCTCATTTTGAAGCTTAAAGTCTCTGTCTGACTAATTTGCAGGGAAGGTAGAATCTTAGCAAAGATTCAAACACACACACACAGCTCACTCAATACTCTCCGTTCCGCAGCGCTACACAACTTTGCTACGTCTCTCAATAGAGAGAAATTCCGACACATTTAGCATGCCATCTCTGTATGCCCCAGCTGTAACATAAGTATATCCTGCTGATAAACTGGGGTACTTCCTCCTTCCCCCCTCCTCTAGGGCCAGATGCTACTGCAGGAGTGCTAATATAGGAGGCTGCTCTACTAGGGCCACTGCAGCATAGCCCTAATGTCAAGCAATTGAACGCCCCCATCTCAAAGCTACCCCTCTTTCCTATCCCACGGACACTTTATATTTCTGTGAACTTACAGAGGCTTGTGGAGCCATTTCTGTCAATCACCTCTTCTCTGACCAGTCAGATCTGTGCATTGCTCAACCAATCCTAATCCGAAAGTATAGCTATGGCAAAGAAGTCCCTCCCACGGGTCTCTGTGCAGAAAAACAATGAGATTGACATTTGAATATTAGGAGGATCACTGCCTTTTTGGTACCAGATGTGCAGGTTCCCACTCCCTCTGTTATGAGGGCACTCCTGCAGCCACAGGATCAGACTATGTTGTCCACACCTGGCAACCTATCAGAATCATACATCTGTTCTGAGCATGCTCAGAATTGTTTCCTTGAATGCCATGTCTCCTCCTAGCTTTTAGCATCATTCTGATAACCAGAGAAGCGTCAGGGCATGTTTCCTGCTTTGAGTACCGTTTTTGGTTGTTTACTTTAGTATTTGTTTTGTGACTTTTCAAGAGAAAGAGAAAGAAGCAGGGGACACAGCGTGAGTCGCTTTGTATAATGGTTTGTTGTTTACTTAATTATTTTGTGTTTTTTTTAATAATTTTTATTCAAAGTTTCAGAAAACAAAACAAAACAAAGTCAAAAACAAAAACATAATAGTACAATAAAAATCTTGACTTCCGATTTGTCACAGATCAGCTATAAGTATATAATATATATCAAACCTGTCCCTTAATACATACAAGATCACTTTTCTCCATAGGCTATCTTAATTAATTGTCAAATCCCATTATCATCATTTCATTTTGATCTTTCAGCAAAAAGTCTAAGAGAGGCTTCCATTCCTTAAGAAATGTATCTGTCGATTTTTCTCTAAGTAAGCATGTCAATTTATCCATCTCTACTAAGTCCATTAATTTCAATAACCATTCTTCCGTTGTTGGTGTTGATTCCATTTTCCACTTTTGTGCATATAATAATCTTGCTGCCGTAATCATATATAATATTATTCTTCCATATTTCTTTTCTATTTGTTTATCCATAAAACCCAATAAAAAAAATTCTGGCTTTAATTGAATATTTATCTTTAGAATTTTTTGCATCATCCTACCTATCTGTGCCCAAAATGATTTCGCCTGTTTACACAACCACCATATATGATAAAATGATCCTTCTTGGTGTTTACATTTCCAACAAACATTAGGAACATTGCTATACATTTTTGACAACTTTTCTGGAGTCATGTACCAACAATACATCATTTTATAAAAATTTTCTTTAAGATTGTAACATAGTGTAAATTTCAATCCTTTTTTCCACATATTTTCCCATTGATCCATTTGTATGTTATAACCAAAATTTTTTGCCCATTTTACCATACACTCTTTTACTTGTTCTTCTTCCATTTCCATTTTTAACAAAAGTTTATACATTTTCGCAATTATACATTCATCATTTGTACACAGACATAATTCAAAATCAGATTTACTTATTTCAAAACCATACATTTTCTTATCCATTTTATATCTTTCCAACAATTGTAAATAGGCAAACCATTGAGAACTATATCCTTCCTTTATTAATTGTTCTCTCTGTTTCATTATATATTCTCCATGCACATTTTCTAATAGTTCTTGATAAGTTAACCATTTCTCTTTTCCGGCCATTTCTCTTCTATAGAACACTTCTTGACTTGAGACACATAATGGTATTTTGGAACAAAACCTTGGTTTATATCTATTCCATATTTTCAACAAAGGACGTCTTATAAAATGATTATTAAAGTCCACATTAACTTTTACTTTGTCATACCATAGATATCCATGCCATCCCCACTTCAGGTTGTGGCCCTCCAAATCCAATAGTCTTTTATTCCTCAGTAAAATCCATTCTTTTATCCAGACCAAACAACAAGCAGCAAAATAAAGTCTCAGATTTGGTAGTCCCAATCCTCCTCTTTCTTTGGAATCTTGTAATAGTTTAAATTTAACTCTTGGTTTTTTTCCCTGCCATACAAATTTAGAAATATCTTTTTGCCATTGTTTAAAAGGTAAATCAGAGGATATTACAGGTATTGTTTGAAACAAAAACATCATTCTCGGTAATACATTCATTTTTATCACAGATATTCTACCCATTAATGACAACTGTAGTTTATCCCATCTTGACATATCTTTCTTAATCTCTGTCCATAATTTTTCATAATTATTATGAAACAACTTTGATTTTTTATTTGTCATAATAATACCTAGATATTTCAACTTTTTCTCTATTGTGAAATCTGTCTTGTCCATTAACTCTTTTTGTTCCCTTAGACATAAATTTTTCACCAACATCTTTGTTTTTTGATTATTAATCTTAAATCCTGCTAACAGTCCAAATTCTTTTAATTTATCCATCAATACATTAATTCCTTCCAAAGGATTTTCTAATACAATCATCAAGTCATCAGCAAATGCTCTCAGTTTATATACTTCTTTTTTTTATCTTTAATCCCGAAATCTTTTTATCTTGCCTTATATCTCTAAGCAGCACTTCTAAGACCAAGATAAATAAAAGGGGAGATAACGGACATTCCTGTCTTGTACCCTTTTGTATTTCACATGAATCCGTTAAGCCCCCGTTGACAATTATCTGTGCCTTCTGAGATGTATAAATCGATCTAATCCATTTAATAAAATTATCTCCAAAATCCATTTGCTCCAGAACCTTAAACATAAATTTCCAATTCAAATTATCAAACGCTTTCTCAGCATCTAAAAAGATCAAAGCTGCTTGTTTATCATTTCGTTGTTCTAAATATTCCAACACATTCAAAACATTCCTGACGTTATCACGTAGTTGTCTTTTAGGTAAAAAACCCGATTGATCTTCCTGGATAAATTGTTGCAATATTATTTTCATTCTTTCTGCCAAAATCATTGTAAATATTTTATAATCATTATTCAATAAAGATATCGGCCGATAATTTTTTGTTTTAGTTAGGTCCTGCTCCTCTTTAGGTATTAATGTTATATTAGCATTTTTCCAACTATCAGGAATCTTCTCCTCTTGCAAAATAGAATTCATTGTATACTGTAAAGGTAACAAGAGTTCCTCCTCTAAACATTTGTAGTACACTGCTGATAACCCATCTGGTCCTGGCGCCTTTCCTAGTTTAATTTTACTTATAGCTTCAGATATCTCTCTTGACATGATAGGGCCATTAATAGCTTGTCTCTGAAAATCTGTAATTTTAGGCAAATTCTGTTTAGATATGTACTCTTCTATTTTTTCAGAGGGAATTTCCTGACACTTGTATAAAGTTGAATAATACTGATGAAAAACCTTTTGAATTTTTGCGTTATCCGTCAACATCTCTTCTCCTTCTTGTATCTTTAAAATAAGATTTTTTTGTCGTTCTGTTCTTAATTTATATGCTAACCATTTCCCTGGTTTATTTGCAAATTCAAAAGTCCTTTGTTTAGCAAAATTTATTTTCCTTTCAATTTCTCTCACTGTCAGCATTGATACTTGATTCTGTAACATTTTAATTTGATTTACAATAAAAACTTTAGTTGGATTCTTTTTCAATACTTCCTCTTTTTGTTTTATTTCTTCCAAGATTAATTGCATTTTCTGTTGTTTCTTCTTTTTTAATTCAGAGTTGCATGTAATAAAATATCCCCTCATGAATGCTTTACTTGTATCCCAAACAATATTTTCATCTGTTCCTTTATGTAAATTATGTTCAAAAAACTCTTTTAATTTCTTCTTACATTCTTGTACTACTTTATCATTCTGTAATAAAGATTCATTTAGTCTCCATCTAAATCCAAGATTTTTCTTTTTAAAAGTTAATATCACAGGATTATGATCAGAGAAAGTTTTTGGTAATATGTCCATCTTGGAGATGTCTTTCACTAGATTTTTAGACATCCAAATCATATCAATCCTCGAGAATGCTTTGTGTCTTTCTGAAAAATAAGTGAATTCCTTTGCGTTATCATTTATGTATCTCCAGGTATCCACCAATTCTAAATTTTCCATCAACTCAAAGCAAATATTCGGTAATTCTTTGCGTTATCATTTATGTATCTCCAGGTATCCACCAATTCTAAATTTTCCATCAACTCAAAGCAAATATTCGGTAATTTACCCTATGTCTCTTTATTGTTTTTCTCAGAAAGTCTGTCAATTTGTGGTGAGATTACTCCATTCCAATCACCCATAACACACCAGTGATCATATGAGAAATCTAACAATTTTTCCATAAGTCCCGTGTAAAACCTTGTTTTATCTTCATTGGGGGCATAGATACCCACTATCAAAATTTTTATCCCCTGTAAGGTAATTTCAACCCCCACAAATCTGCCACTATCATCCGATAATATCAATTTAGGAGACAATTGTGGGTTAATATAGAGAACAACACCATTTATTTTTTTCAATCCAGCCGAAATAAATTCTTCACCCAAATTTTTACAAATCAAATATTTGGAATCTTTCTTCTTGATGTGAGTTTCTTGTAAACAAATTATATCCAATTTTAATTTTTTCAAATAGTGAAACACTTTCTTTCTCTTCTGTGGAGTATTGGCTCCATTTATATTCCAAGTTAGATATTTGTAATCCATCTTCAAGCATGTATTTTAGAAAAGTTTGTACCTGTTGCTCCCATTGATCCATCCTCTTATTTTCCTTCCTCTGCCTGTTCCTGTTGACTTTGTTTAATTTTGTCTTCTTCCATGTCTTTTGAAGCTTTTCTCAAGAAATCCCTTGCTTTTTGAACTGTATTCAATCGATACTTCTGTTGTCTAAATGTAAAGATCACTCCTTCAGGAACATCCCATCTAAATTGGATTTTGCATTGTTTAAGTTTTTCTGTAAAGAAAGCATATTCTTTTCTCTTGCGTAAAAGTCTAATAGGAATTTCCTTCATCACAAATATTTCCTTGCCATCAATTTTAAGGGCATTGTTCAAATGTTGTTGTAAAACCATATCTCTGGTCCTCTTTTTTACAAAATGGACAAGCACATCTCTTGGAATTTTTTTCATTATTGCATATCTGGAATTAATTCTGTAAACTTTGTCTATTTCAAATTCCATCAAATCTTCATTCCAATCCAAAAATTTTACCAAGGCGTTAACAATTTTATCTGATATCTTCACCTGTTTCCTCAGGAATTGCACGAAATCTCAAACAATGTTCTTTATCTCTAAGTTCCATCACAGCCATATAGTCCAAGTTTTTTTCCAGTTCCACATTTAATATATCTGTTCTGTTCTCCAAGGTTTGCACCTTTCCTTTAGTATTTTTTACATCCTCTGTTACTTTTCCAATTGTACCTTTAATCTCGTCCACTTCTTTTCTCATCTGGTCCTTTATATCTTTCAGTTCTTGTTGCATTTTGCCAAATTCAGCTTTCATCTCCTGTCTGTCCTGTATCATTTCTTGTTTCAGGTCATTAATCCCATCCATTATTTTCTGAAGCATATCTGGGGAGATAGCCCCTTCCTGTACATCAATTGAACCTCTTTGCTCCAGAGCCTTAGCTGTTTTCCTGGTTGTCATTCTTAAAAGAAGCCTTTAATTTCTAATATTAACCACTGTTCCCAAACATAAAGGTAGTCTATTTCTTTTTTTTCCAACAACAAAAGAGTTAATATTCCAAGCCTGTTGACTTCTGGCCAGCACAGTTCTTATCTCCCTCACGTCCAAGAATGCAAAACAAATTTGGTTCACAGCACCGAACAATTAGTAACATACACGAACAGCAGATTCGTCCAAAGAAAGTAGTCCAAGAAAAAATAGTCCCAGATATATATCAATCAAATAATCATCTAAATTAGAGTTTCTCATCGGATAAGTTGCCCCTCATCCGTTTTAATCTTTATAATTCCAAATTCAGGCCAGCCAGGTATTTTAGTTGCTGATTCTTAAACAAATCTCTTTTGCTGTAGTAATTTATGCCAAATGATAAGATTAGACAGAAGGAGGCTCGCCCGTTATAGATCGTTTTTTTAAAAAAAGTCTTGCTTTTTTCAGCCCAGCTTGCTGGAAGTCCTGACTCTGTCCTCGGCTGTTTAGGTATACCTTCCTTTCCCAGGAGATTCCTGATCAATTCCAGCCACCGACAGCCCAACGAAGTTTTTGTGGATAATCTCTTCGGTTCACCCTTGCCTGGGAGAACATTACACCAGTCAGTTTCCTCTTGACTGGTTTTAAACTGAAAAAAGCTTCCTCTGAGACAGAGCTCTCTCAGAGGCAGCCACAGGCGGAGCAATCCTTCTGGGAAGTCCACTTAATTATTTTGTGAATTGGAGGATTGGGAGGAGAAATGGTGGATGGCTTATGTATGTGTTGCAACAAACTCTATTAACCATCTCCTGGCGCTCACTTATTAAAAGCTGCAACAGCTGCTGGGTGAAGCAGGGCAGGTTAATCTGAGCCTCAAGCCATTTTACAGAATTTTTCAGAGTATTTCCGGAAAAGGTGTGTGGCTCTGCTTCCAAAATGTCCCTCCTCTAGCTTCAGTTCAGAATATATTGACTGCAAGACATTTTTGTAAAATGGAAAGGCATTGGTTCTTTTTCAAATTTCGTTCAGACCCCTGATATAACCAGAGCTTGGAAAAGTTACTTTTTTGAACTACAACTCCCATCAGCCCAATCCAGTGGCCATGCTGGCTGGGGGTGATGGGAGTTGTAGTTTTAAAAAGTAACTTTTCTGAGCTCTGGATATAACACTCAATTGATTATACAGCCACAAAAGTGGCTGTATACTGTAGTCAGCATGGATTTTTTTGCATTCTGCAATGTTAAATCAAAAGTACCCGCCATGCCATTCTGATGCTTCCCATAAGCTAATTTCAAAACAAAACCTTACAAAACATATGGTCCTAAACTCAGAAAATCTAGCTTAACAACCCTTTAAATTGTCAAGGCAATACACAAAATAGTCAGAGAAAATCAAGAGTTCAAAGTGTGAAAAGAGAGAGAGAAACAGACCCCTTTTGGACTTTTTTCTGTCAGAGTTCTCATAATTTGTTGAAATTCATTAAAAATCAGCCATGTTCACAGAGTACTTGTAATCCTGTTACTGACCTTGTCCCATACTCTGACCTTCATCTTCTGCAGTTTAAAAGTTTTTTTTAAAATGCCTGGCTGGTTTTTAATTAATTTAAGAAATTTAGCATTGAACTCAATGACAAGGCAAGGCATGCTCAGTAAGAGCCAACTGTCAGTGTTCTAAAAGCCAGATTCAGAGCTGCTGGGCTTGCCTAATCAGGGAGCCACACCCACACCAGATCTTTATTTCATGTGAGACAGTCATGGCTTCCCCCAGAGAATCCTGGGAAGTGCAGTTTGAGAAGGGTGCTAAGAGGAGACTCCTATTCCCCTGACAGAGCTCCAGTGGCCAGAGTGGTATAACAGTCGGTCGCTCTGATTGAACGTCTGTGAGGGGGACACAGCCTCTCCTAGCAACTCTCAGCACCCTTCACAAACTACACTTCCCAGGATTCTTTGGGGAAAGCCATTACTGTCTCATGTGAAATAAAAGTCTGGTGTGGATGTGGCCAGGGACAGCTTTGGTTTAAATATGGGTGGGAGGCTACATGTGTCTGCTGTAGAATAAACAGGTGGGGGAAACGCTGAAAAAGAATGATACAGTTCACAATGTTTTCCTTTTATTTATTTATTTATTTATTGCACTTGTATACCGCCCCATAGCCGAAGCTCTCTGGGCAGTTTACAGCAACCAAAAACATTAAAACAAATATACAATTTAAAACGCATATTTTAAAAACAATTTAAAACACAATTTAAAATTTTTAAACAATATAAAACAATTTAAAACACATGCTAAAATGCCTGGGAGAAGAGGAAAGTCTTGACCTGGTGCTGAAGAGATAACAGTGTTGGCGCCAGGTGCACCTTGCCATATAGATCATTCCATAATTTGGGGGCCACCACTGAGAAGGCCCTCTCCCTTGTTGCCACCCTCCCAGCTTCCCTTGGAGTAGGCACCCGGAGGAGGGCCTTTGATCTTGAACGTACTGTACGGGTGGGTTCGTATCAGGAGAGGAGTTCCAACAGGTATTGTGGTCCCAAGCCGTGTAAGGCTTTATAGGTCAAAACCAGCACCTTGAATTGAGCTCAGAAACATACAGGCAGCCAATGCAAGCAGGCCAGAATCGGTTTTATATGTTCGGACCGTCTGGTCCCTGTTACCAATCTGGCCGCTGCATTTTGCACAAGCTGCAGTTTCCGAACCATCTTCAAAGGCAGCCCCATGTAGAGTGCATTGCAGTAATCTAATTTGGAGGTTACCAGAGCATGGACAACTGAAGCCAGGTTATCCCTGTCCAGATATGGACGTAGTTGGGCCACCAACCGAAGATGGTAGAAGGCACTCCATGCCACCGAGGCTACCTGAGCCTCAAGTGACAGAGATGGTTCTAGGAGAACCCCCAAGCTATGAACCTGCTCCTTCAGGGGGAGTGCAACCCCATCCAGGACAGGTTGGACATCCACCATCCGGTCAGAAGAACCACCCACTAGCAGTATCTGTCTTGTCTGGATTGAGGCTCAGTTTATTAGCCCTCATCCAGTCCATTGTTGCAGCCAGGCACCGGTTCAGCACATTGACAGCCTCACCTGAAGAAGATGAAAAGGAGAAATAGAGCTGCGTGTCATCAGCATACTGATGGCAACGCACTCCAAAGCTCTGGATGACTGCACCCAACGGTTTCATGTAGATGTTGAACAGCATAGGGGACAGAACTGACCCCTGTGGAACCCCATACTGGAGAGTCCAGGGTGCCGAGTAATGTTGCCCAAGCACCACCTTCTGGAGGCAACCTGCCAAGTAGGAGCGGAACCACTGCAATGCAGTACCTCCTACTCCCAACTCAGCCAGTCTCCCCAGAAGGATACCATGGTAGATGGTATCGAAAGCCACTGAGACATCAAGGAGAACCAACAGAGTCACACTCCCCCTGTCTCTCATCTGACAAAGGTCATCATACAGGGCGACCAAGGCTGTTTCTGTGCCAAAATCAGGCCTGAAACTTGACTGAAATGGATCCAGATAATCGGTCTCATCCAAGAGTGTCTGGAGCTGGCCTGCAACCACTCGTTCCAGGACCTTGCCCAGGAATGGAACATTTGCTACCGGCCTATAGTTATTAAGATTTTCTGGGTCCAGGAAGGGTCTCTTCAGGAGTGGTCTCACTACCACCTCTTTCAGGCAGCCAGGGACCACCCCCTCTCGCAGAGAGGCATTAATCACTTCCTTGGCCCAGCTGGCTGTTCCATCCCTGCTAGCTTTTATTAGCCAAGAAGGGCAAGGATCCAGCACAGAAGTGGTTGCACGAACCTGTCCAAGCACCTTGTGAACATCCTCAAGCTGCACCAACTGATACTCATCCAAGAAATCGGGACAAGGCTGTGCTCTGGATACCTCGCTTGATTCACCTGCTGTAACACTGGAGTCTAAGTCCTGGCTGATGCTAAAGACTTTTTCCTGGAAGTGCCTAGCAAATTCATTACAGCGGGCCTCAGATGGTTCTACCATGTCCCTGGGGCCAGAATACAATAGCCCCCAGACAATTCTGAAGAACTCCGCTGGGCGGCAGATTGATGATTTGATAGTGGCAGCAAAAGGGAAGGGGCTTCCCCTCTGCCCAGTGCCCACCCACTCAATCTCCTCCCCTCCCTTTCCCCTTCCTCCCTCCCCCTCCCCTCTCCTCCCTTTCCCTTCCTCCCTCCCCCTCCCCTTCCTGCCCTCCTCCTCCCTTCCCTTCCCCTCCCCCAGGTCAGTTTCACCTATCCTAAGCATCATCGTACAGGAGTAAATCCCACTGAACTCAAAAAGCATGCAAATGATAAAACCTGCCCTCCCCTCCTCCTTCCTCCTATCCCCTCCCCTTCCTTCCCTTCACCCCTCCCTTCCCCTCCCTCATCCCCTTCCAATCCCATCCTTCCCCCTCCTCCCGCTCCCCCTCCCCTCCACCCTCCCCTTCCCCCTCTCCTCCCCCATGATCAGTTTTACCTATCCTAGGACTACAACCTGGGAGACCAGGGTTTGAATCCCCACACACCCATGAAGCTCACTGGACGATCTTGGGCCAATCACTGCCTCTCAGTCTCAGAGGAAGGCAATGATAAACCACCTCTGAATACTGTTTACCATGGAAACCCTATTCATAGGGTATCCATGAGAAGGAATCTACATGAAGACAGTCCATTTCATTTTAAAGCATGACTGTATGGGAGTAAATCCCATTGAACTCAACAAGCATGCAAATGATCAAACTTGCCCTCCCCTCCTCCCCCCTCCCATCACTTCCCTTTTGCCCCTTCCCTCCCTTCATCCCTCCCCCTCCCCTTCCAATCCCCTCCTTCTGCTCCCCTCTCCCTCTTTCCCTCTACTCTCTCCTCCCCCTCCTCCTCTCCCATGATCAGTTTTACCAATCCTAGCCAACCCAGGTTGTAGTCCTAGGATAGGGAGTAAATCCCACTGAACTCAATAACCATGCAAATGATCAGATCTGCCTTTCCCCTCCTTCCCCACTTCTCTCTCTTCCTCCTCCCTTCTTCCCCCCATCCCCTCTTCCTTCTTCCTCCTTCCTTGCCCACTTCAGGCCTCCCTCCCCATGGTCAGTTTTACCTATCCTAAGCATGATTGCAGGGGAGTAAATCCCACTGAACTCAATAAGCATGCAAATGATTAATCCATTCTCAGCAAACTTGCACAAGATCCCATTTCGTACCTCCTGGAATAAAAGAAAGAGATATTCACTGATAGGCAAAAAAATCCATTGCGGTTTAAGAATGTACCTATAGCCCACAGATATTTCTATCAAACTTTAAAAAGCAGGGAAATTGGGCAGCTATAGTGAATGCACCAAGGGAGCAGGAGACCTGACCTCCTCTCTGAGATATTGTACTGCCTTACAAATTTGTCAAAATGCAAACACAATTTGGTTTGGTCTTTCACAGTCCAATCCACTTCCTGTGTAGCTTGGAAGAATTTGGTAACATATGCCTCTAAGCATATGGTGAATGCAGAGCTTGGAAAAGTTACTTTTTAAACTACAACTCCCATCAGCCCAATCCAGTGGCCATGCTGGCTGTGATTGATGGGAGTTGTAGTTCAAAAAAGTAACTTTTCCAAGCTCTGGGTGAGTGGTGGCGACACCTGCAATCAACCCAAATAACAGAAACAAGACATGTGCTGTGCTGATCTTGTTTTAGCAGGGAGGAAGCAACAATATTAAAACAGTTGATATAGTTCAAATAGTCACTTTAAGTATGCTTGATTTACTTTGCAATTTTAGTGAAATTTCCTATAGTAAATCATTTTCTTTTGCTTCTGCAGAATAGTTTCCAGTGGACGTGAGGAGTGTCTCAGTTTGCACAATATAAAACAGGTGAAATATATTCTAGCAAAATTCTAGGTGTGCTCTATGTTTTTAATTGACCTTGCCCACCTTTCCTTAAGTGGAGAAAGTTAAGTATAGCAGGCTGAAAACATGCATCTTGGGCAGGCCAAGTTTGTTTTTTCCAACAGTTAGAGTCATTGCTTAAGTAGCAACATATTGTAATCAGTCTGATTTTACATCAGACTGCAGTTTCAGATTCAAATGTTAATGCACCCAAAATAGAAATAGAACATAACCTCCAGTTTGAAACACAAAAGGCTGTCTTTACCATCATATAACACTGACCAATAGAAAGGCTTTGCAATTAATAAAAATAAATTTGACACAGATTTCTAGGATGAATAATGAGAGAATAAAATTTTCTAGTTTAGATTCTCTGTAGAAACATTAGTAACACAGAAAAGAAGCACAGTAAGAACACCAACAAACATATAAAAATGTAATTCTCCATCTTTGGAGATGGCAGGTGTTGCCACCGCTCACCATATGCTCAGGGGAACATTACCAAATTCTTCCAAGCTACATAGGAAGTGGATTGGACTGTGAAAGACCAACCCAAATCATGTCTGCATTTTGACAAATTTGTAGGGCAGTCTAATATCTCAGAGACGAGGTCAGGTCTCCTGCTCCCCTGGTGCATTCACTATAGCTGCCCAATTTCCCTGCTTTTTAAAATATCTGTTGGCTATAGGTACATTCTGGAACCGCAATCTTTTTTGCCTATTAGTTATAACTATGTATGACCAGGCTGGCTAGTGAAAAGTAACTTTCATGGACATACTTCTTGCAAGCATGTGTTAACACCCAGAAAGGTTGCTTTCCAGACATCAGAAGAATGACTGAGGATGGTCTCCTGATCTGTACAATCTGAGCTGCTTGAAAACTGGGAAACTGTATAAAACTATGGGGAGGAGGCGAGGGGAGCAAGACTAGGCAAATCCAATCAGGACCACCAACAGAGAAGTCTACATCCACACAAACCACTGGACACTGAGAAAAAGGACTGAGGTGATTCTGTAGTGACTTTTCCTTCTCCGCTTTGGAATTCCATAGAAACCTACTTATACCATCTGGTTGTGTCATGGCTGTTCATTCATCCTGTAGATCGGCCTTCCCCAAACTGGTGCCCTCCAGATTTTTTGAACTACAACTTCCATCAGCCCCAGTCACGACAGCAGTGCTGACTGGGGCTGATGGGAGTGGTAATCCAAAATATTTGGAGGGCACCATGTTGAGGAAGGTTGCCTTCAGGGCTGGCAATGCTTCATCTTTGCTTGGGTGGATTGGGCTATATGCCTAAACCACAGAATTTTCACTGACCTCCTGCCTTATTTTATTTGCCAAAATAAACAGACAAAATGCCTTTCCTGGGCATGATTCTGGGTTGACCAGTTGTGAAACTTTACTCCAAAACCTGAAAGTCACATACACGAAAAAAGAAAGAAGCCCTGTAAAGTTATTTAAACTCTTGTTTTCATAACTTTCATGCCATTCGGAATAGTTTGCATTATTCTGAGCACAGAATCAACAGACATTTAAAACAGCTTGTGTTACTGAAACCCACTTCGCATTTAAAGTTGAATTTAAAGTTCTCCATCCTAAAAATCTTTACAAACATGCATATATTTGGGAAAGATGTGTATTAATATATATATATATATATATATAAGTGAAAATCATACAAAAAAGCACTACATTAGGAGAAATTGCTTGCAAAAATGTGTACATTAATCAAAATGACATAAAATGTATTGGGAGAAATTCACACTAAAAGATTGAATATTTTTTATATAGATGGATGGATAGATGGATAGATAAGATTAGACTGCTATGTAAATATAAATTGGAGAAATATGGAAAACTGAATTTTAGACTTGCGGGGGGGTGAAAGGAACTGGGAAAGCCAAAATGAGCAGACCCTTCCACCTCTTCTGCCTTTCTTCTTCCTGATGCCAGGATGCACTGGGATGGAATTTAGGGGCCTTGCACTTGGTATGAAGGAAACGGGGTGCACCAGGTCTGAACCTTTGGGGCTAAAGTCCTGCTTAGGGGACCCCCAAAGGACCCTCAGACAGAAGCAGATGACAAGGCAGCAGTAAATAGTCCCATTGTCAGCCCCCAGGCATGCCAGGGCCCTCCAGGGTCCCTGCTGGCTACTGACGCATTATTTGAGAAATGTGAATTGAGGGTCCTCCAGCGGAAGAGACGCACATGGCTATGTATCAGGGAGCCCTATGAGGCCACAAAGTCCAGGCTCTAAAATTGCCTAGCTGCACTGCTGGAACACAAAAATATAAGAAGAGCCCCAAAGCCCATCTAGTCCAGCCTCCTGTTCTCCCACTGACCAGCCTGATGTCCCAATGGGAAGCCTGCAGGCAGGACCTGAGTGCAACATCCTCTTCCCATTTGCAGTTCCCAGCACCTGGTATTCAGTGGCGTACTGCCTCTGACATTGGAGCTGGAACACAGCCATGGTGGCTAGTAGTCACCGGAAGAGAGAAATGGGGCCTTTGGCCCAGTACCGTCAACACTTAATCCCAGCCACATGGCCTGCACAGCAGTAGCCTCTGCTGTTCTTAGGCTCAAACTAGACAATGCAAAAGATGCAGGCTGACCCTGAAAACAGCAGCCATTTCCCGCTTGTTGGCTCTGCTTCAGCTTAAACAAGACAAAGGCCACATTCACGCCATATATTTATTCCACTATTATTCCACTTTAAAATGCCATGACTTCCCCCAAAGAATCCTGGGAAGTGTAGTTTGTGAAGGGTGCTGGGAGCTGTTAGAGACTCCTCTCACAGCAACAATTCCTTGAGTGGTTTAACAATAACTTCCTCTTCCTAGAGAACTCTGGGAATTGTAGCTCTGTGAGGGGAAGAGGGGTCTCCAAAAACTCTCAGCGCCCTTCAACAAACTACACTTCCCAGGATTTTTAGAGGGAAGCCATGGCTGTTTAAAGTGCAATAATAGTGGAATAAATGTATGGTGCGAATATGGACACAGTGTAAAGACATCAGAACAGTGAATAAGTCAATTAGACATTATTGACGAGTCAGGGAAGGGACCTCAACAGGAGGCTGCCCCCTCCACCTTTTCACTTGGCTGCCATCTTGCTCGGATGAGAGGGGAAGGACTCTTCCACACTACCACTTGTATGGAATCCTTATCACGCATTCCGTTGCTATTTGTTCTGATTGGCTTGCAGGGAAAGCCCTGCCCCCGGCCATGCAAGATGGTGTTTCCCTTTGCCATCCTCCCTCACCCTGGATGGGGATGCAAAAGGGAGACCCCGGCATGTCAGGGACCCTGATTTTGTCACAAGTCCTGGCAATCTTGACACGATGAGAGTATATTATTGGTTTTTGATCTTTTTAGATGAGTTATTTCATTTTTATTGTATTGTTTTAAGGCTGATGCGTTTGCTTCTCTGAGTTCCTTTGGGAGGAAGGGTGGGATATACATTTAATAAATAAAGAAATATTTATTGTCAAATGCCAATGGCTCAGACAACTCCCAGATGAGAAGCTAGCGGTATATTCTGCCATTCCATGACTCCTACATTTTTTGTATCTATTCCCCAGCTACAGTGAGAGCTGTAAGGTCCAATGGATGGAGAAGGGGGGACAGTGGGGAAATGATTTGACACTGCAGTTTTCTAATCTTCAGTTCTAAAACATTCCAGGCAAAATATCTGGTAGGGCTTTTTTTCACCCAGAAACCTGCAGTCCCACAATAGCTAGGGGAGACATGTGAACAGAGTGGCCCTGTGTTCTGCTTTAGAGAGGATAGTCCTTTCTTTGAAGAGCTGTGAGGGGACAGCCCTCTGCTTGAAGGAGTTCACTATTTGAAGGGCTGCCCAGCCCAAGTACAATCTGAAGATAAGAAAGGATCAGGAGGGGCCTTGAAGTGAGCAGCCCTGGAGAGCAAGCGGGCCAGGCAGGCCACCGCGTCACAGTCTTCCCCACTATGGTGACATGCATTGCATTTCTATTGAAATTATAGCAGTCGTTTCTAAATTTGCATCAATATGTATAAATTAGCACAGGAAAACTCCATGCAGATGGGTGTCCTTTTTTGGTGATGCACTTCTGCTTCTGCTTCTTGGCAATGCGTAAGTGGCCAACCTAGATGTGGAGGAATATAAGATAGCCAGGCAAGGTGGCGGTCCCTCGTTCTGTTTACTGATTAAGTTGAGAGAAAGAGAGAAAACACATATTGGTTCTGTCCTTGCCTTTGTGTGCAAAATACAGCTCTATTTGCCTTTAGCATTTTTATTTTCTAGAATTACAGTTTAGCTTGCTATTATCATTGTCAGTCCCCTCAGAGAGCTACAATTCCCAGAGAGGTTTAATAATCAATCCCTCTTCCCAGGGGACTCTAGGAATTGTAGCTGAAGGGGGGGGGAATGGTGCTGTTCTAACAATTCTCAGGACCTTAAGAAACTACAGTTCCCAGGATGATTTGGGAGAAGCTCTGACTGTTTAAAGTGCTGTGATACTTCCTGCTTTAAATGTATAGTGCAGATGGGGCCATAGCTTTGTGGGTCCCTTGGGTAAAGTGCAGACAGACTGGAACAGGTTCAGAGGAGGGCAACAAGGATGATCAGGGGACTGAAAACAAAGCCCTATGAGGAGAGACTGAAAGAACTGGGCATGTTTAGCCTTGAGAAGAGAAGACTGCCGGGAGATATGACAGTACTCTTCAAGTACATGAAAGGTTGTGGACTTCCGGGAAGGGTGACTTAGCCTGTGCCTGCTTTTGAGACGGGCTCCTGCCTCAAAAGAAGCTTATTCAGATATATCAGTCAGTTTTTTCTTTTTTTTTTTGACTGATTAAACTTCTCCCGGGTAGGGAGAAACGAAGAGATTAACCTCAAAGCCTATTTTTGTTGGGACGACCAGATCTCATTAATTTATGGGACGAGGTCCAGCCGACGAAGGTGGGACGGATTTTCAACAGCAAGCTCTATCTGTTAAAGCGAACGTTCACCTTATCTTCTAAGAGAGAACGCACTAACAGGCAAGCACCCTTCTTTCTATATTTTTCTTTTACTTGACTTAAATTGTTGCTGTTTAAAAGAGATTTGCCAGATTGATCAGTTTTTGACATCTCACTGGGGAGCCATAACTTCTCTCTGCTACGCACTAATTAATAGCTTATCTCTGTTTTTGTTGCAAAAAGCTGTCCTGGATTTGCATTCTAAAGATATACACAGAAGAGGGATTTCTATTCCAGATTTTTATTTTGAAAAATATTATACTGTTTTGAGACTACTCTCTTTTTGGTCTATTTTATTTTGACGAATCTGTTTCTTGACGATTGCCATTAATTGTTTCGATCCTGGGAACTGCATTTTGTTTACTTAACTATTGGAGAGATAAGGCTGTCTGCACTGTTTATACTGTGATGTCACCAAGTTTGGAGTATTAACCCAATTGTTGCTGAAATAAGAAGTGGTTTTCCTATATTTTTCTTTTAAAATGGCAATTAAGAAAGTGGCTGAAAATCTGGAAATAACTATGTTTCAGAAAATAATGGATGAGATTGAGATAACGAAAATTGAATTGAGTAAAATGAAGCAGGAGATTAAAGATATAAGGGTCCCTGTGAGAGAGGTGACCCTGGAAGGGGTCCCTGTGAGAGAGGAGACCCCGGAGATTGGAACAGGGGTTCCTGTGAGAGAGGAGACCCTGGAGACTGGAATAGGGGTCCCTGTGAGAGAGGAGATCCCGGAGATTGGAACCAACGTGGAACAGGAACAAGATTTGGAGTCTATGGACTTTAGAAATAAAATCTATTGTTTGGAACTCAATGTTATCTCTGAAGAAATGAATGAAGATTCTAGAGATAAAGTTATCAATGGCATGGATAATCTTCTGGACTGGAATGACGTGATGGAGCCCAATATAGAGAAAATCTATGGAATTAACTGCAGCCATGTGACAATGGAAAAACTTTTAAGAGATGACCCAGTGCATTTTGAAAAAAAGAACAGAGATATGATTTTACAGCAGTATTTCAGCAACCTATTCAGAATGGATGGCAAGAAAATATTTGGGATAGAGGTAATTCCCATCAGACTCTTACTATATGACTTTGGCTTTGACAGCAAGATTATTATGGAATACTGATAATGGAAGATTGGATATTGAAATTACTGGACTTAACAAGACTACTGAAGATGGAAGATGGAAAATGGAACTAATAGAGATAATAGAACAATGGCTACTGAAATTATTGAACCTAACAGATTCTGATGTGATGGATTAATTGAAATGTTTATTTTGACTATGGTTATGACAATAAGATTATCATAATTAGTAATGAGATGGATTAATCGATATGCTTATCTGGAAAAAAAAATTGATAGATATATTTCTTAAAGAATTGAAACCTCTCTTTGACTTTTTGTGGAAAGAATAAAGTAATGTTTATGAGATTTGATGATTAAGTAAGATAACTACTGGAGGAAAGTGATTTTATAATATGACTTAAGAGACAGGATTGTTATATATTATAGACTTATAACTGATTTGATCTTTGACAAATGGGAAGTCAATATTTTACTCTTTATTTTTTATTTTTGTTTTTTTTTTCTTTTTTTCTTTTTGTTTAACTATTTTTGATTTTGTTTTTTTGTCTTTGAATGTTTTATGATTTTGTCTTGTATGTTTTATGAAAATCTGAATAAAAATTATTGAAAAAAAAAAAAGTACATGAAAGGTTGTCACATAGAGGAGGGCCAGGATCTCTTCTCGATCGTCCCAGAGTGCAGGACATGGAATAATGGGCTCAAGTTGCAGGAAGCCAGATTTCAACTGAACATCAGGAAAAACTTCCTAACTGTTAGAGCAGTACAACGATGGAACCAATGACCTTAGCAGATGGTGGGCTCTCTGACACTGGACGCATTCAAGAGACAGCTGGACTGCCACCTGTCGGGTATGCTTTAAGTTGGATTCCTTCATCAAGCAGGGGGCTGGTATCGATGGCCTTAAAGGCCCCTTCCAACTCTACTAATGAATGAATCAGCTCTATGAATCAACTCTACTATTCTATGATTCTATGAATACTTGCAAAAGGAGGCCAGCTCTCTGCCACTTTTTTCCTTCCTCATCACATACATATTCTTGAGCCTCCATCATACTGCTGCCTACCTGGTTGCTCCTCTACCTCACCAAAGTCTTATACTTAGAGCCTACCACCAGGACTGTCTGCCTAGCTGTTGCTCCTATGCTACTCCTATCCACTGGAAACTTTGTTGCCTTCATGTGGTGCCCAGATCTGCTCACCTAGTACTTCTGTGCCATGCTTAATAGTTAAGTTTAGGCTAAGTCTCTACGTGTCTTTTTAACTTGCTTATAAAATAGGTGCCCCATGCCTGTCTGAAATTTGGCAGATGCAGTCCCCTGGAATGATATCCTGCCAATTGGATTGAAAACATGGAAGTTACAGGCAGCAGAAGTGGAGCTGGTTCTCCTATTAAAGTCAAGGGGAATGGAAATGAATTGGAATGACAAAGATGGATAAATTTTCATGACAAAATGAATGCCATTTTAATGCATAAAAACAAAATGAGTGAAGGTTTCAATAATGAAAGTAGATGGAGAAACAGAAAAAAAGTTAATTGGATTGCACACCCCTCTGAACCTCTGCGAAGAGGGAAGTTGAATTCCATGCATTCTGCCAAGAGATCCCGTTTTTCAAATTCAGGGAAATGTGCATAATCAGGTAGCAGACTCTGTCTTAGCTTGCCAACATATTTGGAATTATTTGGCAAGAACTATTCAGACAAAGGAACACTAGACTCACTGTATGGGTGTCAATGAGAGCCAAATGCTGGGAGAATCTGTTTTCTACTAGACCCCAGCCCTTAGCATTCCATTAAAATTCTGTTAAAACAATTACAACTGCAATGCTAGAAAGAGCATAATTCATTAGTTATTAACATTGGCAATATAATTGATTGTTGTTGCTGCTGCTGCTGTTGTTGTAATATAATATTATATTGAGAACCCGAAGGTTCTCAAGCAAATTACACAATGTTAAAACAAACAAAAAATATAACGCACTATAAAACAACAATAAGGAACAACAAAACAATAGCAACAATGCCCCTACACAGCCACAGGAAGGCTTGGCAGCATATTAAAACAAAACATCATGTCAATCTATCAAATGCTTGGGAGAAATGTACGTCTTTACCTGGCGCCAAAAAGATGTCAATGAAGGCGCCAGGTGGACCTTACTGGGGAGCATATTCTCCCTTGTTCCACCCTCTGAGCCTCCCTCAGAGGGAGGACCTGGAGAAGTACCTCAGAGGAAGATCTAATTTAATATACTAGTGGAAATTTGTCATCCATTTATTTGTACTGCATATTATATGTATTTATTTACCTGGATTTGTAGCATATACAAGTTGAAAATAAGTAGTGGGAGCAGGAGATATCATATTTGCAGTCACCAGATTGTGCAAACCTTTGTGTGTGACATCTCAATTGCTATGGAACTACAGAATGGCCATAGTTCAGTGGAAGAGCACCTGCTTTGCATGTAGAAGGTTCCAGATTCAATCCTCTGTATATCCAAGAAGGGCTGGGAAAGTCCTCTCTCTGAAACCCTGGAGAGCCACTGCTGGTCAGTGTTGATAATACTGAGTTAGATGGACCAATAGTCTGACTCAGTATAAGGCAGCTTCCTGTGTCCATATGCTTGTTGGACTTTTTGCTCCAAGTCTCCCCACCAAATAGCTGTTTTGGGATTGAGGGATGAGAAAGGTGATTTCTTTGTGTCCCCTTCAAGCCTGTAATCTTGAATCTGAAGCTGGGATTTGCAAGCAGGAACTCTGTTCTGCTGGTCAGGCTAGTTTCCTTTGTTCAGCTAGCCTGTGAGTTAATGGACTTCTTGAATGGTCAATCTGCATATCCAAAAGGAGCTGTTGGAACTCTTTTCAGGGGAGAAACCGTCCTCCCCCATCACTTGCCTGAGCCCCCCCCTTCCTGGATCCAAGGAGAGGCTTTTGTGATTTTTATTCTAGTTGGGAGAAGCTGGGAACTGGAGACAGACAGAGAGGCTGGCTTGCTGTCTGTACCCGCAGGAGTGTTAATGCTGTGAACCCCTCCATCTTAAGCTCAGGTTGGAATGTGTGTAAATAAAAAACATATATCCTATAAGACACCATAGAAAACCAACCCCTAGGTAAGTGCAGGGGCCCCTGGAAGTCTCACACCGCTCTGAGATTGGGGTGGCACGCAACATAACATTTGCCAGAGCTAGGAACCAATCCTCCTTTCGTGTGGCTCTGATCTTGTGACACTGTCTCCCAGAAGAACTCTTACAGTGTTAAGACTGGTAGAGGAAACCTTCTTGGTAGTTCCGCCACCTCGGATGTTGGACCTTTTCATCTTTGGGCCCACAATTATGGACATCGGTTCCTCCCAAGATCAAGCAGACCTCATCCCTTGATCGCTTTAAATGGGTCTTGAAAACTCATTTCTTCTTTGTGGCTTTTAACAAGTAATGTACATTCTTGGTGTTATAGATTGGGGTCCATTGCTGGATTTGTCTCTTGTTTTTATGCTGACATTTAAGATTTTAACATTATTGTGGGTTGGATATTTTAAATGTATTTATATTGTATTTCACAATTTGATATCTGCTAGAAACCTCTTTGTAGAGAATGTTTTCAAGCAGTGGATATAAATAAATTACATTAATGAATTAAATGCATGGGATTTAATTGTGAGGGGAGAATTAGCTTGCTCCACCCCTGCTGTCACATCTCCATTGCCTGGCCCTATTTCCCTCTATACTTGGTGTGTGAATGTCTGCAAGAGGAAGGCTAATGCACTCATGGAGGTTCCCCATGTGATTTGGAACCCTGGTTGTGCAGGATTCTAAATGACACAGAGAGCCTTCATGACTACGGTAGGCTCCCAGCTGCAGGCATTTGCACTGGCAACGAGAGCAGAGATGCAGTGGAGGAGTCGGAGCTAGCAATCATGTTTGTGCTCTCTTCCCTCATTGAATGAGAGAGAGGCTGTTGAGCACATTCGTCACCTACAGCAAAGCGTTTCCATTAGCCACACCTGGAGAGGGAATGGGTTGATCTGCTGACCACTTGCAAAATCTCTTTGAAGTTGAATTTTTAAAAAATGCACTCAAGTTGCTCCCACCAGGTTTTACAGTAAAAAGGGTGGGGTTTGACTAGTGTTGGGTGCTCTGTTTTCAGAAGAGAGGTGGAGAAGCACTGGAACCGGCAGAAAAGTGAGTGTGTTTTGACCCAGAGAGCAGCATGGAAGTGATGAAAAAGGAGAGGGCCTTTTTGGCTACAGCCCCTGTTCTGTGGAGTGTTGTCCCCAGTGAGGCCCGCCTGATGCTGATGCTGTCATCTTTCATTGGCAGGTTTAGACATTCTTCTAACCTCAGGTGTTCAGTGGGGTGGGATTGGCTGGTTTGTAAGTATCAGCGTCATGCTAAATGGTTATTCCTGATGATTTGTCATTCTTGGGAGCAGGGTAGCAAGGATAATTTATGGACTTCAGCAAAGCTTTTGACAAAGTGCCCCATGATATTCTGATTAGCAAGCTAGCTAAATGTGGGCTGGATGGAACAGCTATCAGGTGGATCCACAGTTGGCTCCAGAATCGTACTCAAAGAGTGCTTCTCAATGGTTCCTTCTCAAACTAAGCAGAAGTAACGAGTGGGGTACCACAGGGCTCGGTCCTGGGCCCAGTGCTCTTCAACATTTTATTAACGACTTGGATGAGGAGGTACAGCGCATGCTTGTCAAATTTGCAGATGATACAAAATTGGGGGGGATAGCTAATACCGTGGAAGATAGAAACAAAATTCAAAGGGACCTTGATAGGCTGGAGCATTGGGCTGAAAACAACATAATGAAATTCAACAGGGATAAATGCAAAGTTCTACACCTAGGAAAAAGAAACCAAATGCACAGTTATAAGATGGGGGATACTTGGCTCAGCAATATGACATGTGAGAATGATCTTGGTATTGTTGTTGATCACAAGCTGAATATGAGTCAACAGTGCGATGTGGCTGCAAAAAAGGCAAATGCTATGTTAGGCTGCATTAACAGAAGTATAGTTCCCTTCTATTCAGCACTGGTTAGGCCTCATCTTGAATACTGCAGTTCTGGTCTCCGCACCACAAGAAGGATGCAGACAAACTGGAACAGGTTAAGAGGAGGGCAACAAAGATGATCAGGGGACTGGAAACAAAGCCCTATGAGGAGAGGCTGAAAGAACTGGGCATGTTTAGCCTGGAGAAGAGAAGACTGAGGGGAGATATGATAGCACTCTTCAAGTACATGAAAGGTTGCCACACATAGGAGGGCCAGGATCTCTTCTCGATCATCCCAGAGTGCAGGACACGGAATGATGGGCTCAAGTTGCAGGAAGCCAGATTTCAACTGGGCATCAGGAAAAACTTCCTAACTGTTAGAGCCATACGGCAATGGAACCAATTACCTAGAGAGGTAGTGGGCTCTCCGACGCTGGAGGCATTCAAGAGGCAGCTGGACAGCCATCTGTCGGGAATGCTTTGATTTGGATTCCTGCATTGCGCAGGGGGGTGGACTTGATGGCCTTATAGGCCCCTTCCAATTCTACTATTCTATGATTCTATAAATTATCCATATCCCATTATGGATATTGCTGTTGTATTCTTTTTGTTTTTAACTTTTGTATATTTTAATTGCTGCAAGACACCTTGTGTCTTTTTTTAGAAAAAGGCATCTGAGAAAGTTAATAAACCTATGAAAAGAGCTCAGAATAAATTAATTACTCATTTTTTTAAAGAAAAAGTACCTCATGCCCATGTGTCTGTCTTCCTTGAGGTGCGATAAAAACCTACTCTGCAACATCCCGAACCCTGGTGCCCTCCCCATGTCAGCCCCAACCAGTAGGTCCGATGGAAGGTGTAGTTCAAAACATGGGAGGCACCAGGTTGGGGAAGGCTGAAACAGATAATATCTTTAAATAATTGTATGTCAAGACTGTTTAAGTTTTGGAACCATGAGCACAAAAGTATAATCTCCAGCAAAACAACCTCCAGGGCTCCAGGAGCATTCAGCCAAGGGCTCTACTTAACCAGAAAGAGATGGCACACCTGAGCAAGTCGGCTCCCTCTCTGCTTTTCTTGGCTGCTCCAGGTAAAGAACAAATGCGGCTGGGGTCTTTGCAGTAGCAGCTGGTGGCTGCATGTCAGTGGGGCAGTGGGATTTGCTCTGGGTTTTAGTCCAAACTAAGCACCTTGGGCAGCTCCTTGAAAGTTCCGACTAAAACCTGGAGCGGATCCCACTGCCCCACTGACATGGAGCCAACGGCCACCACTGGGTTTTTGCCAAGTGTTCGGGCCCCAGCAAATGGGATACCTCCTCACCTTCCTATGGAGGCAGTTCTGAGCGTCAGCAGATTTGGCCTTTGACCCCTCTTACCACTGAATTTATCTCTTTTGAATGAGGCAAACTTGAAGTTTTGTTCGTTTGAGAAGACAGTACATAGAAATATGCTTTAATAGTTGAAATGCTGCTTCCTGTTAAATCCTGCCCTTCATCTCCCTACAGTCATTGTCTGTGTGAGTGTCTGTATCACATTTTTTTGGAAGTAAAACTAATTCCAGTATTTTTTTCTTGAAGACAAAGGACTGCCTTTATTTCTCTTTTTTCCTTCCAAGGTTATGTTCTGTAATTTTCTGATCCTCATTGTTCCACAGAAATATTGCTAATGGCAAAGTATGTCTTCCAAGGTTTGGGGATTTTACCACAATTGGCAGCACGTCTCGATCTATAATTGTTTTTGGACTGATCTGCATGTTCCTTGCAGCCAGACATCTCCATCAAGGAAGGGAAACTTAAAGGGAATCATTGTGCTGATACTTCTGCAATTGTTGGGTCTGTTCTATCCTAATATAATTTAGATGTTGGGCTTAGGGTGCAGGAGGGGAAAAAATGTTTTCCCCCTCCGGGGAGCTGACTGCTAAAGTTTCCAATGAAAACATTGATTGGAATCCATGAACAAAGGCCATTGAAGAACACCATTCCAATTCATTTTACACCCGTATCAACAGCAAGTTTTAGCAAAGCATTCGTGGTGCTACTTGCCTGAATAACAAACATCAAAGTGTCATCAGCAGCAGAGCTATAGGCTTGGTATTGTTCCCATCTGAAAGGTGATGTAGGTCTACACCCAGTCTGGGGGACAAAGTGGTCTGAGGCACTTTAACTCAAGCTCTAAAGTGGCTCCAGAGTTCAGGACTGGTTGTATTAACTGGTTCCAATAGGGGGACGGGCCAGAATCAAGGAGGCAGGTTGTTTGCTGTCTGGCGTGAGAGTGTTTGCTATTGGTTCTGCCCCACTCCACCTCTGAGGTTCTACCCTAAGCTACCAGGCAGAACCAGACTCTCCCTTTGACCTGCCTGGTACTGTCCTCTGTGCCCGGCAAGCCCAACTAAGTTCCACCTCTACTTTGACAATAGGGATGGAAAGATCTGTCCATTTGGGTTCTTTCCCTCTCATTCTTCTAACCTTAAATTCATTTCTCCACATTTCTACAGCAATTTGTGCTTTGTGGATTCTGCAACAGTTTATGAATCCTCATGAACATTCTTCAGCATTTTAGTGTGAATTTCTCCTAATAAACACTTTATATGCCATTTTGACTAATGTACACATTTTTGCAAGCAATTTTCCCTTATATAATGCATTTTTGTTTGTTGTTTTCACAAATATATTCATTTTTATGCACACTTTCCCCTCATATATGCATTTTAATGAAAATGTTTTGGTTGAAGAACTGCATCGTAAAATTTGGGTACGTGCAAATTTTGAAGGATGTTTTAGTTCTCATGTTTTGGAAAATACGGGTTTTATAGATCCACTTTTAAATGAGAACTGAATCAAATTTCTGCCCCATTCCTCCTTGCCAGCCTCGATCCTGTGACCCCTTCACTCCACTGGGCCTTTGGGTACCTGGCAGCTCTAGGCAGACGATACCTCAACTATAGTTTGGCAAAGGTACATAATTCTTCCCCAGGGGAAGATTCTAGCACACTCACATAGGATGATACCTAGAGATGTGAAATACAAACATCAAGCTAAAGAAGCTGCAAATAACATGTCTGCTATATTTTCAACTTATTTAAAGGGAGAGGCCTGGGGCCAGTTATTAATAGATTTGATTTTGGCTCATTTTTTGTGTCTGCAGGGGCACTTATCATTAGCAAGTTTCTTTGTCTGGAAGTGCCCAAACATTCCCAAAGCAGAGGCTCCTTGTGCTCACATTATGTAAGAGGGGGAGACAGGGGTTCCTTCACAAAATCCACGAGCCCAAGTCATGCTCTCCTCCCCTGTAGTCTTCTACATACAACAGCTAAAAGGGCAGGCACCTCTGTAAGCTAAGCACTCTGTGGAACAGAATTTCTGTAAAATAGAGCCAGCTCTCCTGTGAGGCAGAGGGAGAAGCCACCTGAGTCAGCAGATACTGAGGGGCAGGAGGTGGCAGTGAAGTGTGGGAGACAGATCTGTGTGCGGCGCAAAGCCTGATCTGTGTCCTCAAAGCCAGCCTGCTGCCTTTAGTTGGGGGGGAAGATGTTATCCCATCATCACCAGTGCTGAAATCAATTGCAACTGCCAGTCAGGTCAACTTCTGAACATGTGGTGGGAGAGGGGCCATCTTGTCCTTCACCACAGGCAGCAAAATGTCTTCAGCCAGCCCTGAAGGGAAAGCAACTCAAAGCTTTGATGGTCATAAATATTCATAACTTGCCATTGTAATAAATGACTTATTGTGACATGTCAAGTCCTGTGGTCCTTTTCTTTTATATAAAAAGTAGTCTTTATCTTGGTGTATTTTCACAGACACTCAGTTTTGATATTAATGTTTGTTTCTATTAAATTCTGATCGCATTTTAAATCCAGTTATATCAAAAAGCAGATGCTAAATATAATTTACTAGCGTTGCTTGTGAATTCTAAGAAACCAACAGATCATAGCAGTTTCAAAAGGTTCAGTCTGACATCTTGATTCAAAATGGTGTCCCATTGTATCCATAGATGAAAACCTGACCCTTGATCTCAAGAACCATTATGCAAAATTTGGGTATGATATCTTAACAGATGTCCAATTGCATAGAGAGCAGACAAGCAACCTTCCAAAATATATAGCAGATTTAGTTAATTCATTTATAATTTATTTATTTAGTTAATTTATATACCACTTCACATTTGAACAGAAATCTGTATATAGATCCCAATAAAAAGGAATCAATATAGGGTTGCCATAAGTCAGAATTGACTTGCAGTCCATTTTCATAAGAAATGCAATACAAATTCCACATTCAGACCAAACAAGATAACTACAATGCTACTAATCATCATCATCATTCTCCATTTGAAGTAACACAATGACATATCTCTAAGCATTAAGTAAAACAATTAAGAACCACTAAAACACATCATATGAAAAATACACAATATACCAGAAAGCCAAAAACAATTTGTGTTTTTTAAAAATAGGTTTTTTAAAATCAAGTTTGGATTTTTTTGAGAAAAACAATTTAATAAAAAACCTATTTTTCTGCAGATAGTCCTGCTTCAGGAATTGGTAGCAAGAAGAATTGCAGTTCTTCTAGAGACAGCAAAAGCAGGACTTGATCAGTATCCAAATTTTTATTATGTCGAGAGGGTGATGACAGGAGCTTAGAAACACACAGATGTGTGGAGAAAGTTTTAATTGACACTGGCTGAAAGAATAATTGTGCCTTCGCCAGCATCCCACAACTTTGCTCTTCCAGCTCTTTGCCACAAGCACTTGGATGCTGCTACTGCTGGGATGTGCACCCCTGGTTTGCTCCTGACGATTTTGCTTAATTGACTGATGAGCAGAAGCAGCTGTCTGAGCTTGGCTGTGAGTGAAGCAAGGCCCAGGCATCAATATCTCCAGGATACCATAAACTTGATGTTATCCCTCTCTGCAGAGCTTTGCTTAGCTGGATTGTACTTGTTTAGCCTGGTCGTTCCTATGTGCATGCATGGATGAGCACATTCGGAGCACTCCTTTGGTGTTAAATTTTCCTGCACTGTAGTGCACCCTTTGTTAATTGTGAAGTGGCTGGTTTCTCCCCAGTGAGTAAAACATAACTCGGTGTTTCAATAGAGTTTCCTCCTCACTCTACCAAGAAAGGTAATGGGGTTTCATTCCTCACATTTTTCCTGATCCCTGATGGATTTTCAGCTGATAACTGGTGTTAGATGAGCAAGGGAAGAAGAAGAAGAAGAAGAAGAAGAAGAAGAAGAAGAAGAAGCTTTTCCATGAAGGAAGAACATCACAGTTAATTGGAAAAATAACAGAAAAGGAAGCAGGCCAGGAAAAATCAACAACCCTCCAATGGAACTACGAAGTCTAGGGCTGGGTCTGATGGGAGCTGTAGCCCACAACAGCTGGTGATCACAGGCTGCCAAAGACTACTTTAGGGGTGATAGCATCAGACAAAGGCCACAAGCCTAAATACACTTAGGAGAGGATAAACTCAATGGGATTTGTGTCTGAGCAAAACCTGTCTAGGGTTGTATCCTCAGAATATTTGGATTGGATTGGCATTATCTAGAGTAGTGGTGAGGTATATTAACTACCTGAGGGTTGCATTTCATTGCAGGCAACTTTCCAATAGGGATGGAAAGATCTGTTAATTTTGGTTCTCTCAGTTTCTCATTTTTCCAATCTTATATTCAGTTCACATTTCTGCAGCAATTTGCAATTTTTGTAAAAAAACATCCTCATGAAAATTCTCTGGCATCTCAGTGCTTCTCCTACTAAACACATTTTTGTTGGCAGTTTTGACTAATGTACACATTTTTGCAAGCAAATTCTCTTAATAAAATGTATTTTTAATGTTATTTTCATTAATATATTAAAATTATGCACATTTCCCCCTAATATATGCATTTTTGTAAACATTGGTTGGAGAACTGTGCTGCAAAAGTAAAAATATTTGGAAGGATGGCTATGTTTCAGCTCTGCTATTGTTTCAGAAGAGTGAAGTTTAAAAATTTGGCTGCAAATGTGAACTGAATCAAACGCCTCCCCCATCTCTCCTTTCCAGGGGTCAGAGGTGGGCAGCACCATAGTGAGTTAGAGGAAATGGGTGTGTAGAGTTGGTTACATCCCAACCATGCCTAAGGCAGAGGTTTCCACTACGCACACACAACTCATCCTCTTCCATCCAGGCAAAATAGAAACACTGTCATAGTGCAAAAGCACTCAAGGAGAGCCAGGGACATTGTCTGGGGAGGGGGGGTGTAAGCTGGGAAGAGTCAACCTCAGATAGGGAGGTCTGGAGGGCCACATTTAGGCCCCGGGCTGAGGTTCCCCCTCGTACTTTATGTCCAATATAATAGTGGGTCTTTCAAACGGTAGGTAATCATTGCCACACCAGCCTAGGGGGCCTTTCACTCATTCACATGCACATGCACACCCAACACAGTGGAGGCTGCCCCCCAGTCTCAGTCTGCAGTCTGCCAGTCCCTTACCTGCTTGCTTTCTCACTTGCAACACCTCCAAAGGATGGCACTGCCCCCTCCTGCTGTTGGGATTCCTGCACTCCGCCCCACCGGCCTCAATGGGCACCCACTGGTACTGCCCCCATGTGTTCACTGAAGCCAGATTTCAACTGGACATCAGGAAAAACTTCCTAACTGTTAGAGCCATATGACAATGGAACCAATTCCCTAGAGAGGCAGTGGGCTCTCCGACACTGGAGGCATTCAAGAGGCAACCGGGCAGCCATCTGTTTGGAATGCTTTGATTTGTATTCCTGCATTGAGCAGGGGGTTGGACTTGATGGCCTTATAGGCCCCTTCCAACTCTACTATTCTATGATCTATGATTCACTCATGGGCCCCACCCCTGGTGCTGGGGAACCTGCTGCCCCTCCCCACATCTTTGCACGTAGGTCCTCCCGGGAAACCCTGGGGTGATCAGCATTCCTGATCATGTAAGGGGATCTCACATGCATACAGGTCTCTTTCATAGGAAGAATAAATGCATGGTTGTCAAGGGAGGAACCAGAAGATGCACTGGCCTGAAGGGAAGGGACAGCAGGTGTGATCCTGCTTACTCTTGATGTTCAATTAATGGATTCAGCGAACTGTCCTATGTCTGCTGAGGAACCCCTGCATGTCTGCTACATGCTTGCCTACCTTTTGTACAGGATTCTGGGAGCATTATGGGTTCAGCTCATGTGGGGTGCTGACCAAGCCTTTTGAGCCTTGCCATTGAGCTGCATCAGCTGTAAGCTCTAGAGCTTTGGTCTTTCCCCATTTGCAACCTGCTGCCGGGTCACTGCCTGGACTAAGGTGGGTCACAACGGCAGCACTACCACTGTACATATATATGGTTAAAAAGACAGAGAGATAGACAGAAAGAGAAATGGATCTCCAAATGCATGTTTGGTTTAAAGGCGGGTGCTGGGCTGGAAAAAGTTGAAGACTACTGCTCTAGAGTACACCCAGCACTCTTCTTCGGCTGCACGTTGCAGGAGAAGACGACTCATCATGATAGGGCTCTGTCTTTCAGGAAAGCTTGTCTACCATTAAAAGTCTGTTCAGTGAGGAACTCCTGATAAGCTTCTGACAAACCCCAGCGTTTCCTGGAATACAGTCTGAAAGCCACTGCTTTATAAAACCACATCATCCAAGCTATTCATCTGTGGTAGTCTGCACATGATATTTCCCCCACTGTCAATGTGCCATCTGCTTTAGAGGATGAGGAATGGCCCACATCAGCACTCCTTATCTCACAGCCTTTCTTTTCATTTTGTACCTTGATGTTTCTGGTCTGTCCCTGTAATTTCACACTTGCAGTCCACATCTGAGAAGAGCAGCCCAGAAATGTGCATGAGTGCATGGACACTCCTGGCTGGGCCTTGAAACTTCCAACCGTGGATCTGATGATTAGTGCCTCTGCACCCTGCTACTTAAAAAATGACCAACTGAGAAGTTCATTCATGAGTATATCTGCTTCCGCCACCACTGTTGGCAGGCTGGCTATGAGTCTATAAACCTGAGACACTCCATCCCAACATGGCCCATTTGATTTTTAAAATGGCTTCAGTTTGGTTCATTTTGCAAAGAGGCTGATTGAGACCTGATGGGAAAAGTAGCTGAAGGAGTTAAGCCACTTCAACCAAGAGGTTGTTGCCAGTCATATGCACAGGACATGCATAGCCTTTGGCAATCCGAAAATTGCGACCCCAAAAGTAATTAATTGTAAATGTTTGGCCCTCAGGAGAGGAGCCCATTGTTCAAACCTTATCAAGCTAGCTAAGAAGTGAATGCCACCACCTGTCTTCACAAAAGAAAAGCCCATTACCTTGACCATGCGACTCATAATAGATATGGAAGTAAGGAAAAACACCTGCCTGATCCAATCAATTCTGCATTCTCCGTTGAGGCTTTTCTCCAGAAAGGTATAAAAACTGGACTCCTAGAGCCATTTTCTGTTCTGGGTTCTGGTTGCCCAGTTCCACTATGAAATCACCTGTTGAATCGCTGTTCTGGGTCCTGGTCACCCGCTTCCACTCTGCTGAATATCTGAAATTGCCTGCTGAATCACTTAGCCAGCCAGAACCCAGGGGTCTGACTTTTCCCTGCTTTTTCTTCACTATCTTTGGACCCCTGCCTGCTGAAACAGAGATCCCTGCGTGCTGAAGCTGCTTCAAAAGCTCTTTTCAGGGCTCCACTACTTTTCCTGCTTTGCTCTGGACCTTTGCTAGACAAAGCAGAGATCCAGGAAGCCATTTCAGGACCCCTGCCTACTGCATCTGCTGTTTCCCAGCGTGACCCAGGAGTCTCAGTGCACTTCAGTTCTATTTCTAGATTGCCCATCAGGGCTGGGGAAGGTATATCTCGCTCTCTGTCCTGTCTTCTCGCTCCTCTGTCGTTTTCCCTACAAACTACTCCCTCTGCCTTTGACTATCTTTGACTCTGTGTGTGACTGTGTTTCAGAAGCCATATTCTGGTCCTCCCTGCCCAGCTGCGCATGACTGAGGCGTAGTCTGCAAAGTGAGCCCAGAGAGAGAGAAAAGGGCAGGCTAGAGTGCCTTCCTCATTTGTGCTGAACTCAGCGCCCCCCAATCTCCTCTTATGCCTTCCTGCTCCTTTGTGTGTGTGTGTGTGTTAATTTGGTTATGATTAGGTTTATTTAGCTAATTCCCTCATGCATATTGCAAGTGAGCCATCCCCACTGATGCTAATAGATTTGTTTTGTTGCTGAGCTATTCCCCATTGAAGTGTTAAACGTATGTATTTTGATTCCATGTGTCTATACTCAATAAATATCCCCATGTTTGAGATCTGTGTGAGTGTAAGTTACTGGGTAAATCTGCCAAGATGCATTTTTGCCAATGTCTAAACATCCTAATTCACAAGACCCTTAGAATGTGTGAATGTGAAATGCGTGTCTACAGAGGAGTCTTGCTGCCTGAAGTGAGATGAGGCATGTACTTGAGAACAAATCCACATGTGAACAGGGGAAGCAGCAGGCTTCCTCTTTCAAGCAGCAGGCTGAAGACTACATTTGAGCCACTGGTGGCTAGGGTCTCCATGTCAGTGAGGCAGTGGAATCTGCTCTGGGATTTAGGCTAAACTTTCAAGGAGCTGTCCAAGGTGTCCCACTTATATGGAGCCACAGGCCACCACTGATGTGAGTAGTTCCCTGCATGCACACGTATCCAAAAAGAATAAATTTATTTATTGCATTTATTTATTTATTTATTGCATTTATATACTGCCTCATCACCAAAGCTCTCTGGGCGGTTTACAACAATTAAAAACATTAAAAACAAGTATACAAATTTAAACCATACCAAATTAAAACCCATAAAAACTGATAGGCAAGTTAAAACACATGCTATTCAAATGCTGTTAAAAATGCCTGGGGGAAGAGGAAAGTCTTGACCTGGCACAGGAAAGATAACAGTGTTGGCGCCAGGCTCACCTCGTCAGGGAGATCATTCCATAATTTGGGGGCCACCACTGAGAAGGCCCTCTCTCTTGTTGCCAGACTCCCAGCTTCCCTCGGAGTAGGCACCCGGAGGAGGGCCTTTGATCTTGAGCGGAGTGTATGGTTGGGTTCATGTTGGGAGAGGCGTTCCAACACGTATTGTAGTCCTAAACTGTGTAAGGCTTTATAGGTTAAAAACCCCCAAAATGCCACACAAGATCAGGGAGATAATTTTTTTTTTCAAAATGGTTTTTATTGTATAAATCTGTATTGGAACTTGCCCAACGCGTTTCAGCCCAACCAGGGCTTTCATCAGGGGATGTTCGTAAATCTAAAGAAATTTCTTTGGGTAAAAACAAAGTAACTACAACTTTTCTCAAAAGCACCATAGGCTAAATAATTTTATAAAATATAAATTTTTTATTATAAAATTATTTAGCCTATGGTGCTTTTGAGAAAAGTTGAAGTTACTTTGTTTTTACACAAAGAAATTTCTTTAGATTTACAAACATCCCCTGATGAAAGCCCTGGTTGGGCTGAAACGCGTCGGGCAAGTTCCAATACAGATTTATACAATAAAAACCATTTTGAAAAAAAAAATTGTCTCCCTGATCTTGTGTGGCATTTGGGGGGTTTTTTTCCCCCCCTTTTTCTGCGAGCTTTTGAATGCCCTTCACTTTGTTTTGTCTTTTATAGGTTAAAACCAGCACCTTGAATTGGGCTCAGAAACATACAGGCGGCCATTGCAAGCGGGCCAGAATGGGTTTTATATGTTCGGACCGTCTGGTCCCTGTTACCAGTCTGGCCGCTGCATTTTGCACAAACTGCAGTTTCCGAACCATCTTCAAAGGCAGCCCCACGTAGAGCGCATTGCAGTAATCTAGCTTGGAGGTTAAAAGAGCATGGACAACTAAAGTCAGGTTATCCCTGTCCACATAGGGGTGTAGCTGGGCCACCAGTCGGAGTTGGTAGAAGGCACTCCGTGCCACCGAGGCTACCTGAGCCTCAAGTGACAGAGATGGTTCTAGGAGAACCCCCAAGCTACGAACCTGCTCCTTCAGGGGGAGTGCAACCCCATCCAGGACAGGTTGGACATCCACCATCTGGTCAGAAGAACCACCCACTAGCAGCATCTCAGTCTTGTCTGGATTGAGCCTCAGTTTATTAGCCCTCATCCAGTCCATTGTTGCAGCCACGCACCGGTTCAGCACATTGACAGCCTCACCTGAAGAGGATGAGAAGGAGAAATAGAGCTGTGTGTCATCAGCGTACTGATGGCAACGCACTCCAAAGCTCCAGATGACCGAACCCAACGGTTTCATGTAGATGTTGAACAGCATGGGGGACAGAACTGACCCCTGTAGAACCCCATACTGGAGAATCCACGGGGCTGAGCAATGCTCCCCAAGCACCACCTTCTGGAGCCGACCCACCAAGTAGGAGCAGAACCACTGCCATGCAGTCCCTCCCACTCCCAACTTAGCCAGTCGTCCCAGAAAGGATACCATGGTTGATGCTATCGAAAGCTGCTGAGAGATCAAGGAGAATCAACAGAGTCACACTCCCCCTGTCTCTCTCCCGACAAAGGTCATCATACAGGGCAGCCAAGGCTGATTCCATGCCAAAACCAGGCCTGAAACCCAACTGAAATGACACAACCTGCTGTTTTAAACATGCAGGAGTCAACAGACCTTTCCACACCTTTCATGAATGTGTTTGGGTGGGTGGAGAATCATGATTGTGCATGCTGCCCTGCCCCAGACTTCTCAATGTTCATCTAAAGGCTGCCCTGCCCCAGACTTCTCAATGTTCATCTAAAGGCAATGCACACACAATTGTACTTGAGATCATCGACCTCAGCATTTGCAGGGTTCTTGATCACACAGAGAGAGCCTCTGGCATGCAGTTGGTCCCTATGTGGAAGGGTTCTATTCAGGCCTTCAACTGAACTTGTGGAGGTCAAGACTGGGAACAATGAGCACCATCTCCCAATTCCCATTCTACATACGTTCATACAGCATGTGAAAACAGCTAAAGTTCTTCCATAACATGTGTCCAAGCACAGCAAGAAACACTGAGAACAACCGAGTGCCTCTTTAACAAGGGAACCCTACTCAGCGACTCCATCTAGGAAAGTGGAGGAGTGGGCTAGCTGTATTCCAGAATGTCCTGAGACCCCAGGAATCCTAAACAGGAGTGAGCAAGTCCCCATTCCCTCCTAAAAACGAATAAATGACCCAGCTGACTATATCTTCCGGGTGAGGGTTTGGAACTATTTATATGACCTCATTGTCGAAGTCAGTTCTCTTCCCTTACACCATGCCGGCATGGGGTGCCCGCCCATGGCATCACCAGAGTCCAAACAAAGGCCGCTGTATATTGTGAATAATAAGAATGCAAGATATGCTTACAAATAAATCATAGAATCATCATCATCAATGTTTCCTGATGTTGAGATTTCCTTGGCTGTGGTCCACCACCAGTGTTCCATGATGAGTGTCTGTGGATAACTGGTCTATGTCGACAGGAATACTGCAAACCCTTCAACAAGTCCTCTGCAAAGTGCAAAATCTGAGCTCCTAGCCGGACCTCACACCTAGTATTTGGCAACAGTTCTTGATGAAAAGAACACATATAGTGCAAGACTTCCAGAAACAGACTAATAGCTCACTTGCATATATCTTACACATAAGCAGGAATCTGCACACACACACACACACATACACAAAAGTGAGATCCCTATTCATATTAGTCTCAGGCTAATAATTGCTGTAAACCGCCCAGAGAGCTTCGGCTATGGGGCGGTATACAAGTGCATTAAATAAATAAAATAAGAAAATAAATAAGGCAGCGATTGGGAACCCTGTGGCCCTGCAGGTGTTGCTGCATTCACAGCTCCCATCATCCTTGATGCTGGCGTGGGCTGAGGTGGGCTGAAGCCCAACAGCACCTGAATGGTCACAGGTTCCCCACCCTGGATTTAAGGCAATGGGTATTCCAGATGCATTGCGTGGAATTGTTGTTGGTGCCCCTTGCTTTTCTTTAGAAACGGAGGGCGCTGCCTTATGTCTGCTCAGATCGTTTCCTCCATCTGGCCCAGTTTCCTCATCTCTCCAGGGGAATAGGCAACGTTTTTCCTATCCACTTGCTCCCTACCAGGTAATGTAGGATTGAACTTGGAACATTCTATATGCAAAACATCCACTCTACGGGAAAGGGGCATAGTTGATAGAATAGTAGAGTTGGAAGGGGCCTATAAGACCATCAGGTCCAACCCCCTGCTCAATTGAGGAATCCAAATTAAAGCATCCCCAACAGACGGCTGCCCAGCTGCCTCTTGAAGGCTTCCAGTGTTCGAGAGTCCACCACCTCCCTAAGTCATTGGTTCCATTGTCATACTGCTGTAATCATTAGGAGTTTTTCCAGATGTTCAGCTAAAATATGGCTTCCTGTAACTTGAGCCCATTATTCCATGTCCTGCATTCTGGGACAATCGAGAAGAGATCCTGGCCCTCCTCTGTGTGGCAACCTTTCAAATATTTGAAGACTGCTATCATATCTCCCCACTGTCTTCTCCATGCTAAACATGCCCAGTTCTTTCAGTCTCTCCTCATAGTCCCCTGATCATCCTTGTTGCCCTCCTCTGAACCTGTTCCAGTTTGTCTGCATCCTTCTTGAAGTGCGGAGACCAGAACTGGACGCAGTATTCAAGATGAGGCCTAACCAGTGCTGAATAGAGGGGAACTAATACTTCACACGATTTGGAAACTATACTTCTGTTAATGCAACCTAATATAGCATTTGCCTTTTTTGCAGCCACATCGCACTGTTGGTGTAGAACTTTGCACTTATCCCTGTTAAATTTCGTTCTGTATTACCATTTCTTTTCTCTGTCTTTTACTATGGATGTACCTGAAGAAAGCTTTTTTGTTACTTTTAGCATCCCTCGCTAACCTCAGCTCATTCTCAGCTTTAGCCTTCCCGCCACCATCCCTGCAATTCCGTGCTACCTGCCTGTACTCTTCCTTTGTGGCCTGGCCTTCCTTTCACTTCCTGTATGTGTCCTTTTTTGTTTTCAGGTCTGCTCTAAGCCTTTTGTGAAGCCACATTGGCTTCTTCTGCTGTCTTCCCTGTTTTTTCTTAGTTGGAATTGTTGGCAGTTGTGCTTTCAGAATTCTCTTTTTTTAAAAAATCCCACCCATCTTGGACTTCTTTTCTCATTAGGGAAACAGATGGCAATCCTGTACCCACTTACCTGGGAGTAAGTTGCATTGAACTCAATGGGGCTTACATATGAGTAGAGAATGCATAGGATTCTGCTGCCAAGCACAAGTTGATTTAAGCTTCATTTGTGAAAAGCCCTATGACGATTCAATTATATAAAACAAGGAAACAAAAATGGGAATGAGCAGGTAATATTTTCAGAGGATTTCAGAGAATTCCATGTATTTTCAAATATCTGAAGAAGTAGAAAGTAATGGAAATAACTAATGCAGGTACATTAATTTCAGTGGGTCCACTTGTAGTAGAACTTAGTTGGCTACAACCCCATGACTGCATTCTACTGTCAGGCAAAACCTTTTTTGTATCACTGTTGCTTTTGAGTTTTGATGTATTAATTATACGGTATCATGCCAATTAGAGCAATTTTGTATTGCCAATATTTTAAATTTTCTCTGGCTTTAAGTTGTTTTTACGTGTTTTGTATTTTATTTTTGTCAAGTCACTTCAAGACTTTTGTTGTAAAAAGTGACTGATAAACGAAAATAATAATAATAACTATATATTTTGGCTTTTATATGTAACATTTTTAATAGCCTCAGTCCCTGATTGCTAGCCATGTTCTCTGAATGCCATTTCTGGCTGGGGTCTAATGTTAAATTGTCCAGCACTGATCAAACTGGTTCTTTCAAAGTTGAGACTTAAGATTTGTACAATTTAACTGACCTCCTGCCCTGTACAGCTTAGATTTCATCTGCTGTCTGCTCCCTCCTTGCATAGATTGCTTTCTCATTCATTTTATCTTGCTAATTATGCTGAACTGTTTTTGCCATCATCTTCAGCTATAGAACTTGGCAGATGTGGAGGACAGATAACCACTTGGAGGTGGCAGTCTCACTGCCTGAGCTCCTTTGTTTTAATTGATGAATCAGATAAGCAGTCCCAGAAGGTGCTGGGTTTATAATAAATGGTCATTGTCTTCCTTTCTCCAAAAAATGTGTGATAGGAAGCAATCAACCACAGAAAATAGCTGCCCTTCTTTGATTTTACTGTGGGTCTGTCCACAGGAAGCATTGCACATTTGGGTCAACCAGGATAAACAGATATGCCTTCCTCTTTTGAGAAATCATCGAAGAGCAGAACCCCTCCCCAGGAAAAGAGGTTTGCGATTTTACATAATGTTGCAGCAGAAGTTGCAAGAAAGGGCTTGTTCTTATTGCCTTTTCTTTTTTTACAGAACAGGTTGTGAACTTCAGGGCTCTGACCACAGATCAGTTATGTATCATAACAGGAAAGATGAGAGCCAAGATATTTCCCAACCTTCAGAGAGAGGAGCAAGATGACAAACACCAGGGCTGCAAATATAACCGACAAAGATTATTCACAAATATTTCCTTGGGTTTCTGGTCGTTGTCAGAGTGGGGTTCATCTGCCGTGGTCTCTCAAGTGCCCCCAGCTGCAAATACATAGGCAGGCCTGGGCAGTGAAGCAAGAGGAGAGCCATCAGGAAAATGTGCAGTTTGGGAAAAGATTTCCTATCAGACACCAGCGCTCTTTATTTGCCGTCTGATCACACCTTCTAGGTTTTTTTAAAAATTTTTTTTTATAAAAGTCCACATAGTAAAACTACTCTTTGGGAGATCAAAAAACAATTAGTGCCAAAAGTAGATGTGATTTTTTAAATTAATGCGACTTGCCCCATTCACAGATAAAGCCTGTGATGGGGTGGGCCTGATGTGGACATCAAGAGGAGTATGCAGAGGAGGAGTGCTGAACTCTCCCTCTCCTTCATTTTAACTCCCTGCAATCTTTCCCCTAAACATCACGCTCCATGCACAGCCTCAAAGCCAGAAACATGGGGAGATGTCATATACCGAGTCAGATCAATGGTCCATCTACCTCAGTGATGTTTACACTGATGGGCAGAACTCTCCAGGGTTTTAGGCAGGGGACATTCCCAGCGCAGCCTGGAGATGCTGTGGATTGGACTTGGAACCTTCTGCATGCAAAGCTCTTCCACCACAGGCTCTTCCACCAAGCAACAGCCCATCCCCAAAGAGAACCAGCCTAGGCTGCAGGGAGGGAAAGGCTAGTGCACTGGGTCAGTGTGTTGCTTCTGGAATTCTGCAAATTCTCAATGAATGGTGAGTTGGTAAAGGATAGTATAGTGGTCAGCATGTTGGGCTTTAGCAGGAGAAACATGGGTTCACATCACTGATTGGCCGTGAAGGTGTCTGACTGTATGGATTCAGCTTGTAAATCATTCTGAGCTTTAACAAAAGACCTTCAGCCAACTAAAATGAAACAGTTACTTTTTATGTGAAATGCAAACAATCTTGCAAAGAAGTGTTACTGTTTAAAGTGCTAGTGTGAAATAGGAACCCCAGCAAAGAAAAGGAAAGAAAGGCCTAGGCTCTGCTTGATTATTTTCCTCATTCACTTCTTCTGTATCTATGTTAATTTGTCACTAACAATAGCAAAGCTCGGAAAGCCTCATTATCACTTCATTCACTTGCCAGAACAATGAGAGTCCATCAATGACCCTGGTGCTCCAGCAGATGACATAATAGCTCCTGCTTCTGAAGAGTCCTGGAGCTCCTCCACTTCATAACTGCTTTTCACCCAGCATATAATTCTCAAACTCACTGCCACAGTATCTCTTCCTAGCTGCAATGACTTAGGTGACTTTATGAGAGCTCTCCATTGACAGTGATTGGCTTTGGGGGCTGAATGGAACTGCCTCATCAGGAGCATACAACAAGAGGGGAGGGGGCTGTGTGATGAGCCCCACGGTTCCAACAGGGTCTGGGCTGGGGCGGCAGTATTCAACAGACAAGGAGGAGGAAGCAGAGGGGGCAAGCACAGTCTTCTCGTCCAGGATGAGAGGCGTGTGAGTTTGCTCTTTTAAAGCTCGGTGGGAAGGGTGTGGCAGGTTGTTGCGACATCTTCATTGCTGTTGCCCAGTCCGGAACTCCAGATCCTGCTCGTAGACTCTGGATTTGCAACCCCCGCCCCAGGTAACCTGAGCCTACCACTGCACCTATGTCGAGCCCTTTCGAGTGAATCTCAGCCTGTTGCTTGAAAGTAAGAGCCTGGTCATGCTGCTCTGGGACACTGAGTCTTTGGGACAGGCTGTTGCCCTGCTTGTGAGCTTCTTCAGCGTTTCTGGTTGGCCACTGCTGGCGGCAGGATACTAGACTAGGCGGAGCCTTGCTTTGGCCCAGCGGGGTTGTTCTTGAAGTCGTCTTGGCCATCCTGCATGAGCTCAGCCCAGCCCAGCCGCCTTCTCTTCTCCAGATCTTCTGAGATCCCCAGAGCGAAATAGGTCAACATCCCCAAGCTTTTGCCTTGCCACCTGTGTCTCACAAGAAACCTGCCGTCATGGATCATTTCTCAGGGTTCCAGCGACTTTATCCTTATTTCCTTTTCTTTCCATGATAGCAGTTAGGTAAAAATAACCAGAGGTGTAGTAGTCTAAGCTCTCAGGGGATCTTAGACCCAGTTCATTGGCTCCTAGGAACATCTGTGGTGGTGGTAGAAGGCAGTAAGAAGGATCTCATTCTCAACTCAGCAAAGTAAGAGGAAAGAAATGTAAAAGGAGGGGAGGGGTGTGGCATGGCATGGCGTGGCTGTGATTATCATGAAGGGACCCTGCACTTCTGAATTTGCCACTACACTACTGGAAATAACTTTGTATTTTCCCACTGAGGATGCCTTCATGTACACAGAGGAATTACACTGATCACATCTGGGCAAGGCAAACCTCTTATCTATGGTCAATGAAAGATTTGTATGTGGGAAGTTGCTTACGAACATTGGCCATGATCCAACACAATTTAAAGCACAGTTCAACCCATCAGAATCAATGTGATGATGCACTCTAAGTGCGAACTGGAATGTGAGCAGGAAGCAGAGGGGTGCAAATAAGATGTGGAACCTGGCTAAGAAACTGACAGTTCAATCTTATGCATGTCTACTTGGAAGCAAACCCCAATGAGTTTAATGGGGCTTATTGCTGCCTTCCCCAACTTGGTGTCCTTCAGACAGGGATGGAAAGATCTGTCAATTTCGTTTCTCTCAGTTTCACAACATTCAGTTTCTAATCTTAAATTCAGTTCTCCACATTTCTGCAGCAATTTGCATTTTTTTGAATAAAAAAATCCTCATGAAAATTCTCCAGCACTTTAATGCAAATTTCTCCTTATAAACACATTTCTGTAGGCAGTTTTGACTAATGTACACATATTTGCAAGCAATCTCATCATATAATTTTTTGTATGTTATTTTCACTCATATATTCAATTTTATGAATACTTTCACATACTACACATATTTTTGTAAACATTGTTTGGTTGGCGAACTATATTGCAAAATTCAAATACGTGTGAATTTTGAAGGATGGCTGTGTTTCGATTCTCATATTGTTTTGAAAATTGCAGATTTGATAGATTCAGTTTCAAATGTGAACTGAATTACAATTTTCACCCAACCCTACTTCCAGATGTTTGGGACTACCCTCCATTCAACTCCAGCTAACCCAGTGTCATGACCCAAGAGTCCAGCAGCAACCAAGACACAGAGTCCTTGCCTAAGAAGCCTGGCCAAGTTCCTGACTCTGAGCTGATGCTGGTGATCAGCGAGCCACTAGATCCAAGGCTGGCAGGCACAAGCCTCCTGGACAAGTTCCCAGAGGACCAGGACCTGTAGAGCTACAGCCAGGATCCTGATTGGCACCCTTGCTTGGGCTCAAGGAACCAGGTGCTTCCCAGCGTAACCTCACCAGTCCAAAAATGCAAGGAGTACACCAGGTGGAAGGCCAGGGAGTGCATCAGAAGAAGTGCCTGTCTGCAAGCTTGACTCTTTAAGTTTTCAAAAAGGTGATGGAGCTGTGCAGTGCTGGGCTGGAGACAGAGGCTCAAAAGACCTCAGTTCACCTTTAGCCTTTGTTGGAACAGATTGCTCACTCTGCCTTGCCCTGTGGGCTCTTCTGCAAGACCCAGAACAAGACACCAATCATGTAGTTTGGGACTGGTGGTATTGATCATCCAAAGCATCTGAAGGACACCATGTTGGGCAGTTAGTCTACTGGATTGCAACCAAAGTGATGAGCCAGGCAGCCACTGGCGCACATCTCTTCCCATCTATGAACCCAGCAGATTGCCTTCCTCCTCTGAAAAATTGGGGTCATAAGAGCCTGTTCAGATACTACTGCCCTCAACTGATAGATGTGAGCAGCATAGTGCAAGGGAACATAGAAGATCACAGCCACATCACCCATTCCACACCTCACACATCTCGAGACAACTTGCACAACCAGTTATTTTGGCAGATAACCCGACTTCAGTGACCTACTCTGCTGGCTGTCCATTGAACGCTCTATTATCATTATTATTATTATTATTAGTCACCTTAAAACACTAAAACACTCTGAAACATCATCAAAACAGACAGTAAAATGCATTAAAACAAAACATATTTAAAAACATCTTTTTAAAAAAGCTTTTAAAATATCTTAATAAGCAATTCCAACACAGATGCAGACTGGGATAAGGTCTCTACTTAAAAGGCTTATTGAAAGAGGGAGGTCTTCAGTAGGCACTGAAAAGATAACAGAGATGGTGCCTGTCTAATACTTTAGGCGAAGGAATTCCAAAGAGTAGGTGCCACTAAACAAAAGGTCTGCTTCCTATATTGTGCAGAAGGGACCTCCTGATAAGATGGTATCTGCAGGAGGCCCTCACCTCAGTGATCGACTGAGTATATAAGGGGTAAGACCTTTCAGGTGTCCTGGTCCCAAGCTATACAGGGCTTTCTACACCAAAACCAGAATCTTGAACATGGCCCGGTAGCTAATGGGCAGCCAGTGCAATTCTCTCAGCAGCAGGGTGACATGTTGGCAATACCCTGCCCCAGTGAGCAGTCTTGCCACCGCATTTTGCACCAGCTGCAGCTTCTGGACCAACCTCAGAGGCAGCCCCACATAGAGCACATTACAGTAATTCAACCTGGAGGTTACCAGTGCATGGATAACAGTGGTCAGGCTATCCCTGTCCAGAAGTGGCCTCAGCAGTCTTACAAGCCAAAGCTGGTAAAAGGCACTCCTAGCCACTGAGGTCACCTGGGCCTCTAGCGACAAAGATGGATCCAGGAGTGCGCCCAGACTACAAACCTGCTCTTTTAGAGGGAGCATGACCCCATCCAAAGCAGGCAACTGACCCATTATCCAGATTCAGGAACCACCAACCCACAGTGCCTTTGTCTTGCTAGGATTCAGACTTAGTTTATTGGCCCTCATCCAGCCCACCATCTAGTCCAGGCACTCGTCCAGGGCTTGCATGGCCTCTCCCGATTCAGATGTTACAGAGAAATAGAGCTGGGTATCATCAGCGTGCTGCTGACACTTTGCCCCAAATCTCCTGATGACCACTCCTAAGGGCTTCATATAGTTGTTAAACAGCATTGGGGATAAGATGGTACCCTGCGGCACCCCACAGCACAACTGCCAAGGGGCCAAAAGACAATCACCCAATGCTATTCTCTGAAAATGACCCTGGAGGTAGTTATCTGAACCACTGTAAAACAGTGCCTCTGATACCCATTTCACCAGAAGGATACCATGGTCAATGATATCAAAAGCCGCTTAGAGATCAAGTAAGAATAATAGGGTTGCACTCCCCCTGTCCTTCTCCCAATAAAGGTCATCTATCAGAGTGACCAAGGCTGATTCAGTCCCATAATCAGGCCTGAACCCAGGCTGGGATGGGTCAAGATAAGCTTTGCATTAATGCTAGCTTTATCTGCTTAGTCTTCCTATGACGTTCTTTCCTTGGTTAGTGCAAGGTAGAAGGAAACACAGCAAAGGCTTGGGGTTCTATTCAACTATGTCTTACTCAGAATAGACCCATTGATGTTAATAGGCATGACAGGTTTGTTAATTTCAACGGGCCCTACTCTGAGTAGGACTTCCTGTTCAGGGCCAGCTCCAGGAATGCCGGGGCCCTTGGGCATCAGCTTGCCCTGGCCCACGGCATGTGTGTGTGTGTGCACATGTGCACGCACGCGGCACCCCCCAACCCCCACCTACCTGTCTCCTGTCTGTTACCATTGCCCTTAACGAAGATGGCGGCCGCGGTTTCCCTAAGAGGATGACGCCTCTACCGCCATCTTTGTTGATGGCATGTGTATGTGTGCTATGCGTGCGCATCTCTGCCATCAACTAAGATGGCAGCAGGGGCTTCAGTGCCTTAGGGAAACCGCAGCCGCCATCTTCAGTAAGGGCAATGGTAAAAGACAGCAGACAGGTAGGTGGAGGGGTGGGGGGCATGGGGGGCCCGTGGATCGCAGAAGGGGAGCAGAGGGGCGGCTGAGGGCCCCCCTGTAGCTTCCGGGCCATTGGGCCAGTGCCCAACCTGGCCACCCTTTAGAACTGGCGTTGTTCCTGTTGAATACAACCCTTGCTTCTCTTCCATGATTCCAAATGATACCTTACAGAATAGGGGGTATAAAACATAAAGCCTAAGCACCCTACAAGACCTGTTAATCCAGGGGTTTTTAACCTGGGGGGTTGATGTATGGGCTACAGGGGGTCCGTAAACCAGGTGCAAAAGAAAAATCAATTTCCAATGCAATAAAATTAATTGCATTCAAAATATTGTGTTTATGTGCTTTTTTCCGGGGAGGAGGTCCATAGCTTTCATCAGATTCTTAAAGCGGTTCATGACCCAAAAAAGAACTGCTGATTGATTCCTGCCTTTCAATCTAATGATCCCCAAGGCAGCTTACAACACATTAAAACAATTCTGTACGAAGTCATGAGCTCCGGCCAAGAGAGGTGCTGGGGAGACACGGCCTCTGAGCCTCTACTCAGCTCTCTGATGTTCCAGCTGCCCCCAGAGTTATTCTTTTATGGGGCCTGTGGTGAGCCCAAGGAAGTACACCCTCCCCCACAAGCGTGCTCCAGGCCCTTTGAAGGTCTCTAATGTGGCTTCTTGCAACATGTCCCATGCTCAGTACTGAGCGTTGAGTCATTTTCCAAGCTAGGAACAAGATACACCTAAGCTGGCAAAGGTGCTGACTTGCCCATGGCTGGGCCCACATGCCTTGCCCTTTAGCCACCTCCCTAGGTCTTCTCAGGGTTCCATCTCGGCTGCAAGTCTGGACCCGTGAAGCAGACCACATTTCCAATGTTTTTAGGTGTTCTCATGTTTTAAATGTTATTTGCTTTAGGTTTAGTTGTCCACCGGCTTTTTTGTTGTTGTTGTTTGCCAGTCCTTTGGGAAGAAGGGCAGGATAGAAATGCAATCAATAAACAAAATGTCTAGGAAGTGGCCTTACACTGTCAGACCAATGATCCATGTAGCACAACCCTGTCTACACCAAGCTGAGCAAACCTTTTCAGACCTGAAGGCTGCTTCGTCACCTTCCAAGCCCTTTAGAGGGCCACAGGCCAGTGACGGATGCAGCCTAAAAATAGGCATGGCATGCACATCCACCAGGGATGGGAAAACAGGCAATTTGGATTTTCTCAGTTTCTAATTTTTCCAATCTTAAAGTCAGGTCTCCACATTTCTGCAGCAATCTGATTTTTTTAAAAAAAAAAAAACCCAACCTCATGAAAATTCTCCAGCGTTTTAATGCAAATTCTCCAAATATACACATTTTTGCAGGCAATTTCTCATCATATAATACATTTTTATATATTTCCCTCATATGTTACTTTTTGTGCACACTTTCCCCTAACATATGCATTTTCGTAAACATTGTTCGGTTGGTGAACTGCATTGCAAAATTCGATTAAGTGTGAGTTTTGAAGGATGGCTGTGTTTCGGTTCTCAGATTGTTTTGGAAAGTGTGACTTTGATAGGTTCGGCTTGAAATGTGAACTGAATCTAATTTCATGCCCATCCCAAAGTCCTGAAACGAAGATGGCAACCCTGTCGAGTGTTAACAATGAGCAAACCAACCAATCGAATTTCTAGCCCATTCTGCAATATTCACACACTGCACACATTGCCACCCTGGACTCCTTCTGGGAGGAAGGGCAGGATATATATTTAATAAATAAATACATAATATCACATCAACACCAGAGCACCCTAGGGATGTGCTACAATTCCACCCAATTCAGATTTGGTACTGAATTTTCCATGAATTTGTTTATTCTCTATCATTGCGGATCAGAACTTTTTGCAGCAATTTTCTCCAGCTATTTTCAGAAATTAATTTTTTAATTTAAAAAACGTTCCTCTAAAACATCAGTATTAAGAACAATAATGTTATTGATATTTCCTTTCAAAATTACTGATATTAATATCAATCTCTTTTGCAAGAGGGAAAAATGGATCAGTAAAAGCAGTGACTAGTGGACAAAGAATGAGGTGGAATTGATACCGGCCTGTTAGATCAACAGAGTGCTTTTGAACCAGCACCAGCCAATGGATCCCATCCCTAGAGCACACCCTTCACTTCTACACCAGGAAACACACATGTGCAGACAGACAGACAGACACATGCACGCCAGGAATGCACACACACACACACAGACACTATACAGATTGGCAGTGGCTCTTTAGGGTCTTTCTCAGCCCCACCTGGATATGCTGGGCTGTGGGTTGAACCTGGCACCTTTTGCATGGAAAATGTGTTCTCGACCACTGAGCTGCTGCCCTTCCCCAGTTTAGGGGACTGCACAGTACCAGGGGAGTGATCATGAATTCAGGTGGAATTGACACTTTGGGGCAAAACAGTGTGCATATATAAGCATTTGTCCTCCTTACTAAGTATTTGTCCTTCATTCCCTTAAGTTAAGCTTTTCTTTTTGTTTTCAGGTCATTTGCAAATTCTCTCTGTAGCCTCTTGCTGGGGGTTATTCAAGAGGAGAAAGCATGTCCACTATGACTTGTTTTAGAAACCATCAGCCTCCCTTGAACCGTTTTTTCATTTAACTCTGATTTTTCCCTACAAGGCGGACTTGCTAGCTCCCCAAATTTGCAAACCGACCTCTCCTCTCCCATTCTTCTAAAACCTACTGTCTGTATATTAAAATATAAGTAAAAATTTTTGTATTAGTTTTTGGCATTGGGTTTTATATTGTTTGTGTCATGATGTCTGTATATTTGCTTTAGATTGCCCTGAGCTCTTTCGGACAAATTGCAATATTTTCCAAATATTGTCTTTACATATAATATAAAAAGGTAAGCTATTATGCTGTCATGCCGCCATGATGTCATGCAGTGTGATGTCATGAGTGTGATGTCATGAGTGTGATGTGGTGGTAAACACAGCTTATCTGGGGAGCAGGCAGGTTATGCGGCGGTGGCAGGCAAGGCTGGGCATGAGAGGGTGGCAGCGGCAAGCGAAGACCAGCAAGGCCGGGCACAAGAGGCAGTGACGGTGGCAGAAGAGGTTGGGTGGGACAGGAAGGGGGAGGGCCCTGGTGACCTGCCAGGGGAGGAGGAAGAGGGAGGGCCATGGTGATCTATGGGGGGGAAGCAGGCTTAGGCGATGATAGGTGGGGTTGGAGAGCAAAGTGAGCAAGGGTGGCAGCCCCTAGTAAATAAATAAAAATAAAGTCCCACCATGGTGAGTTCCAGTAAATGGTATGAGACTAGCATCTCTGAAAGACTGCCTTCTCCCATGGGTTCCTGCCTGCTCTGCATCAGAGGCCTTGCTCTGTGCAGGGCTTTCTCTGTTGCAGCACCCAAGTTATGCAACTCCCTCCTAAGTGAAAAGGAAGGTCTTTGCCTGGCACCTAAAGATAAATAAAGAAGGTGCCAGGCGTGCCTCCCTAGGGAGAACATTCCAGAGCCAGGGGCCACCACTGAAAAGGCCTGTTCTCGTTTTGCCTCCCTCTGAGCCTCCCATGCAGGAGGAACACAAAGAAGGGCCTCAGTTGATGAGTGTAGGGTTCGGGTTGGTTCATATGGGGAGAAGTGGTCCTTGAGATCTTGAGGTCCTGAGCCACACATCAATGAATGTTTTCTGTGGAAAAGGTTTAAATTAGCACAATGGATATGTATCTCCATGTGTCCATTTAGAAATAAAAATGATCTCCATGACTGCTAAACAAATCTGGCTCAAAAAGAAAAACAATATAATAACAATATTGTTTAAAAAATAATCTTGCACAGAGATTTATAGATTCCCTCCCAGGATCCCATTATGACTGTAGTTACACAGATTAAGCTGGCAGGAACTTTATCCCTCTGTTTCAGGAGTACAGGAGTATGGTAAAAATGGAGATTGTATAGAAAACTCAGCTGCAGAGGAGTGTGGGCAATGGTCCATATCCACCTTCACTGCAAGTAATGGAAAGAAAATAGTATATGGAGGGAGGGGGAGAGAGTAGAGCAACAATGCTAAGCCTGGCAGCCAAAGGAAACACAGCAAATGAAGAAATTAAGAGCCATGCTTAAAGCCTCTGCCAGCTCAAGAGTGGCTGAGGAGCAGTTTGCTTAAGGCACTTCTACGCTGCCTTTCATGTAGGCACGGGGAAAGAATTCCTCTGATCTGCTTTTTACAGTGGACTGGCCCAATTCAACACTTTGCTCTGCATGCAAAAGATCTTAGTTCAGTCTCTGGCATCTCCTGGGAGTGCTGGGAGAAAACCCTTTCCTTTACCTCACTTGCTCTCCCTGTTGTCTCGCGAGTCCACACTGCACTCCAATAGACATCTCTAGGAACCAATCAGCATGAAAGGGGATGTTAGCTACTGAGAAGAGTCTTCTCAGTGATTGACTCATCTCCTTTCACTCTGACTGGCTCTAATCAGCACAAAAGGACAAGGACTCTTCTCAGTGGCTAACATGCTCCTCTTTCATGCTGATTGGCTCATACATAGGGACCTGGCAGCTTCCTATGTTCCCAAACTTGCTTGCTTGTTGGAACGCAAATCTCAGTCGGATTACGCATTTCTCTGGATTTTGTCCTACATTTTGAGTATGCAACAATGTGTGCTTTACAAGAAAGACACTGGTTGGAGTTGTGGACAATGGATCTCAAGTGGAGCCATTGTTTTAGAGGGATTCCATATGCTGCCACTGCTTAAACAAACAGAAATGTGCCTATTCTAAAAAGAAACCCTCATTCTTTAAATGGAAATGTCACAAATTTTAGAAAGTTTTTAAATTAGGCCAGCTTGTATGTCCACTGGCCACACCACAGGAACAGCCTCATGACAAAGAAAGGGAAAGTTGGAGAGAGAAGGAAGAGAGACAGATAGATATAATAAAGGCAAGGGGGAAATCACAGCTTTGGGGGAGAGATTTTCATCAGGAGCACAGCAGAAAAGAAAGGGTTAATCTCTTTCTCCTCATCCCCTGAGAGCCCTCTGTAGATACTATTTACATTTTAAAAAAAGAGCTTGCTAATTACATTCACGCAATCAGCATTGTGTTTAGTTCAGCCCTCAGAGATCTAGCTTTTGGGGCAGGGCTGTAGCTCAGTGGCCCACGCTTTGCATGCAGAAGGTGAGAAGTTCGATCCCAGGCACCTCCAGGTAGCAGTGAGAATGTCTCCTGCCTGAAACCCTGGAGTGCTGCTGGTAGTCAGTGTGCGCAATACTGGGCTAGATACATGAATGGTCTGATTTGGTATAAGGCAGTTGCTTGTATTCCTAACTGACAGAAATCCAAGGGAAGGCATTGAAATCAGAAGGCCTCTAGCGCACACTTACTAACGAGTGTTTAAGGAAGCATCCCTAACCCAAACCCTAAATGGTAGAACTGAGACAGGAATTGTCCCTTGTGAATAGGGATGGGCAAAGCAATTGAAATAACTGCTGCCCCCTCGAAGTCAGGCTGGCTGGCTTTCTTTCAGTTTTTTAGTATGGTAGCACTCTTGGCCAAATGACATGTGGGATTTTGAATCAAACAAATACACTATTATAAACAAGCCGTTAAATGTGAGGAATAAGTTATTATCCCTATCCTACCCACCTATCCTACCCCACTAACCCCAATGAAATCCTCCCTCATAACCCACAGCCCTTCTAACTGGATGTTCTCTTCTTGATCCCTAATCCTATCTCACTTCAGCTGTCAAACCCCAACAGCTTTTCTCTTCAAAAGCCCCCTCAGAATTCTCACTCACACACCCCTCCCACCTGTCAGTCGTACCACAATCGCACCTACTAACATTCTATTACCACTTTCTTACCTGGACACAATTTCAAAATAGTTTTAAACATATACATAATTATGATTTCATTACAGTACTCCAAAACGTCTGGAGGGCATCAGGATTGGGAAGACTGCTCTAGAATAAGCTGGCTTGACTTTTTACCCACCGCTTCAGACAATTCTATATTTAGGTTAACTAAAACAAAGTGCATTTCTATCATTAACAGGGTTGCACAAAATATTTGGTGCAGGGGTGGAACGGGAGTCAAGTCAAATGCCCGTTTGGAGCCAATCAGTATGTCACAGTGCTGACCTTAGTAACCAAGTATACATGCAAACAAATGAATGAGCCAGAGATTTCTCTGGAGGAATTACTGTGATGTGCAAATTGACTTGGGCTTGTAGCCAGTTGATGGGAATTGTGAAGTGCCTTTTCCATGCCAGCACCCTGTCTTGGAGCCGGGAGACTGTTGACTCCTCTACTGGGAGAGTTTTGGCTTCCTCTCCCAGCCAATGTTGCCGACGGCAGGGCTCCAGCAGCAGGAAGGAATTTTGCAGAAACACCAGCAGCCCCAAACAACGTGACACTGTGATTGATAGCTATCTCAGCTGCCAGAGTTGTTCTCCTCGTGCCTTTGTCATCTTTGGCTGGCATTCATCTCCATCTCATCCCTTTTGTTCCATGGTGGCCTTTGCAGATCTTAGCCTAGAAAACCCATCTAGGGTATTTGCGGTTGCACCGAACAACTCCAAATGGGCTTCAATGGAAGCCTGAAGTGGCACTTTTAACATCAACATCTCTTACTCATTTGAAATGTCTGCTTGGCTGTGGGTTGCAGTGAGGTGTCTGGTAAAGGAGGGTGCATGTCAGAGCAGCCATGAGCCTCATCGCAAAGTTTATATGTACTCTTCTTTGTGTACAGTGTAGACTGTAGATGCCACTGGATGGTCAGACTCAGGGGAACATCTTTGACGATGCTACATCACCTGAGCAACACGGAGTGAAATCCGTCTGACCATAGAGAGGGTTACATAACGTGCTGCATTGCTCCAAGTGGTTGTGCTGCCTCCAAGAGAGCTGGCATGTTCAACTTGATGGGTCACCCAGTTTGCAGCCCTCCCTGGTGGATCACTGAAGTGCAGCCTTGGACAACCTGGTGCCCTCTAGATATTTTAAGACTAATTCCCATCAGCCCCAACCAGCACAGCTATGCTAGCTGTGGATGATGGAAGTTGTAGCACTCCAAAACATCTGAAGGGTCCCATGTTGGTAAAGGCTGCTTATGTAAATCCTATGAAGAAGAAGATTTATTGGATTTCTTACTGCTCTTCACTACAAGGTCCTAGGATGGGTCACAACAATGTAAAATACAATGCTAAAATCAGTTAAAACAATTTGCAATCAGTACAATTGGATGGGTCCTAAAATATCTCTCTCTCATGATGCATTGGATGGTGCTGCTGCTATTTTGTTATCTTCCTCATTATTTATTATTGCACCATCAGCATGCAAAGTATTTTCCAGCACAGCAGCAGAAAGGACAGGTTGCAATGTAGTTTCAACTGTGTGAAGTCACAGTTGCAAGGGAGGAGGAAAAGGGGGAGAGCCACAAGGGATGGATGTGAGCAGTTGCAGTTGCATATACTTAAGGGTCACAGATGGGGGGTGAGGTCTAAGGGGTTAGCACAGCACATATGCTTCATACATGGATCCTGGAACAAAATGGCCCAGTGTACCCCCACCGCTTAACTGGAGTGCTCCTGTTCAGGGTTCCAGCCAGCTAGCCAGCCCAACCTCCTCCAGGATCCTTCAAGCTGTGAGGGGCTCAAGTCGGCCAATTCACTCCCCCCTCCTCCCTCTTTTCCTTTCACTTGCCATTTTTCTTTTGCAACTGATGCCTTTTTTGCCCAGAAGGGAATGCAGATTGAAAAAGATTCTCCACCTGACAGAGGGAGTTCTGATTCTTTGGAATGAATAAGTCAGAAGGAGTTTATGTTGTTAACCACACCACTCCCTTGTGTATTTCAGGGTGTGAAGGAAGAGAATGCCCCCACGGGCTGTAGGAAGAGCAGGCGCCCCAGGAACAGAGCTTGCCATGACTGGGACTTGCTATTCCAGTGTCCAAACCCTGTCATGTCTTTTAAGACTTTTTAATAAGCCGAGGATTTTACATTGTCTTCAGAGTAAAACTCTTGCCCTTCCCACAAGAAGGTAGAAGGAAGAGGCAGGAGTCACGTTGAACTTGAACAGATTGTGGAGTCATCAGCTTATTAAGAAGTTTAAAAGTTCATAACCGGATTGTGACCCTTGCACCACATGGAAAGGGGGGGTCAACAGAAAAGAGTCACAACCCATTTGTTTGTGTCTATATGTTGGTTGACTGGTGTTTCCTCTGTCTATTTTATTTTTAATATCTTGCAACAAAGTCCGGATTCAGGCAGACGTGATGCTGTCTGATCTCTAACCATACTTAAGAGATCAGGACTGCCCCAGGATCTCACACACTGGATCAGCTCCTTTTTTCAGAGCTAAACCTAAGTTAGGATTAAATTCCCACCAGTGTTCTGTCACCTACCATACCTAGCTCAAACCGCAGACTGAAAATCTGCTTCTAACTGCAGGTGCGAAGTGTGTCATTTGGTGCTAACTACAGATGACAAAAATGCATGGGAAGATATAACGCTAATCATGGTTGGTGATAGAACAATAGATTGGGGGGTATGCAAGCACAATGGGGGAAGGGCGCAAAAGTCTACAGGGAGTTCTAGTATGTTGACCATTGTTCAGAGACTGGAGAGCAAGAAATGTGGCATGAGATTCAAAGATAAATCATATCTGCTGTGGTAAGGGCTGGGAAAAACCACCCAACTGAGGCCGCAGTACGTGCACTGTACGTTTAAAGCAGTATCATACCACTCTAAACAGTTGTGGCTTTCCTCCAAAGAATGCTGGGAAGGATAGTTTGTGAATGGTGCTGAAAGCTCTTAGGGGGCCCTATTCCGCTCAAAAAGCTACAATTCCCAGAATGCCCAGGGAAGAGGGTTGATTGTTAAATCACTCTGAAAGCTGTAGCTCTGAGGGGAATAGGGGTCCCCTAACATCTCTCAGCACCCTTCACAAACTAACCTTCCCAACATTCTTTGGGGGGGTAGAGCCATGACTGTATTTTTTTTACAGCTCAGAGAGTGCTTCTATAACATCATGTGATTCAGACAGATCAACATTATCTCATCACCGTTTTATTTTAAAATAGGCCTAAATGGAAATGGACTGCCTTCAAGTCGATTCCGACTTATGGCGACCCTATGAACAGGGTTTTCGTGGTAAGCGGTATTCAGAGGGGGGTTCCCACTGCCTTCCTCTGAGGCTGAGAGGCAGTGACTGGCCCAAGGTCACCCAGCGAGCTTCATGGCTGTGTGGGGATTCAAACCCTGGTCTCCCTGGTCGTAGCCATGAAGCTCACTGGGTGACCTTGGGCCAGTCACTGCCTCTCAGCCTATTCATAGGGTCGCCATAAGTCGGAATCGACTTGAAGGCAGTACATTTACATTACATTGAGCAGGGGGTTGGACTTGATGGCCTTATAGGCCCCTTCCAACTCTACTATTCTATGATTCTCTGCCATTTTAATGTATGCTGTAACTTACCATGTCTTCTCCAACCATTCCTTTAGTTGAGCAGAACCATCAGCCTTCCAATATTTTGCGATGCAAATTTTTGCAGATGTTAAAAGAGTTGCAGTCACTTCTGGGGAAGCCTTGACTGTTTAAAGTGGTATGAAACTGCTTTCAATGTTTAATGCAGATGGGGCTTGATTTATGTCAATAGCATTTTAGGGGCATCTGAGAAAGAGCCATGTGATCTAAGTCTCAGAATTTTCTAGGGACTCTGGGAAACACCCCTTGGAGGCAGTGCAGCCACTACAGATGGGCAGACCAGGCTGTTTCTGGCTCACGTCACTTTTGTACAGACTCACAGTCCATTCTTTCTGTCTCATTGCCATGTTGTTCTTTGCTATTTTTTTTTTAAAAAAGCACACACAAAAATCAGTATATTTCAATATACATTTTTCCATGTGTGTTCTCTCAAAATAATACACTTTAAAAAAAACACCCTTAATTTGATACTTTTTTTTTTTTACCCAGGAACTAGGCCAGCAGGCCAGCACATTTGGAAAATGCAAAAAATGGTGGACAACTAACCTCCAGCCTAATGGAAATGCAGGCCAGGCCAATTTTGCAAAGAGTGAGTTTCACAAACACCCTTCCAGCCACTTGGAGAGGGCAGCCTTGAGCCAGCCTCGGCTGACCATTGGCTTCTTGTGAACGAAGTATGAGAGGGCTTCCTGTCTCAGTGGAACTTTGCTTGAACAACAAGATCTGCCTCAGCTCTGGTGTGCCTCTGTGTTTTCTTCTTCAGTCTTGACCAGTTGTGTGGTGGCAAATTCAGAAGTGCAGGATCCCTTCATGTTAGTCACAGCCACACTCCCTCCTCTTATTTGTGATGCTAAGTTGAGAACGAGATGCTTGCTAATCCCTTCTCCCACAGACATCTCTATGTACCAATAAGCATGAAAGGGGATAGTGCTAGCTACTGAGAACTGTCTTCTCAGTGGCTGACTCACGACATCTCCTTTCACTCTGATTGGCTCCAATCTGCAGGAAAAAACAAGAAAGCACGTTGGAAGACTCTTCTCAGTGGCTAACATGCTCGCCTTTCATGCTGATTGGCTTGTAGGATGCTAGAGACATAGGGACCCTTCTGGGACCTTGCTCTCCAAAAAGTAAAGGGTCTAAGACCACCACCCTGAGACCCCAACAAATACATCCCTAGCCTTGACTCCTAGCTTGTCCTCTAGTCCTGGAAGTTATTTGGTGTGGTCTCCTGGTTCTCAGCTACTGGCTTGCTCCAGGCTCCTGTCCACAGCTGGAACTGACAGCTGTGGACAATGGACCACCTAGACTTGAGGGAACCAGCCAGTCTGCTTATGGTTCAGGATCTACTCCATTCATGTTGAAACTGGATGGGAATGTGCCATTTTTACAGTAGCGGCCAATGGGGCAGGGCAGGAGCCCTTACCAGACCTCCTGTTGCTGGCATCACTAGGGCTCACCAGGAGGAGGGGGCAAGGTGCAAACACACCAACGGAGCCAATCCAGCACTCCTGACTTGCCCCTGCCTCACTGCCATCCCACCACCCGTTGCTGCCTTTTTACAAAACAAACGTATAATAAATAATAATAAAATTTTATTTATCCGACGCCCATCTGTCCGACCGAACGGACACTCCGGGCGACGTACAATATAAAATACAATCTCAACATATACATAATCATCATAATATTAATATCATAACGTCTCATCTAACAGACCATCCTACGCTAATACAGTATAAAATCTAGCCCCCCCCAGAGATCCCATAGGCCTGCCTGAAGAGCCAGGTCTTCAAGGCTCGGCGAAAAGTCAACAGGGAGGGGGCATGCCGAAGGTCAAAGGGAAGGGAAGTATATGCTTGAGAACAGCTGAACCCTGCCTTCCATCTTAACTCACCTCTGTTGGCTGCTCCAAGTGATTTGCCAGCATGATGGAGCATGGCAAGATGAGAAGATTAGACAGGGAGGGGCAGGCCCATTTTCGACATGGACACAAATGAATATATCACCATTTTATCAGACACAAAATCACGGCAATCTAATATTGATTTCTGCACTAAGTGAGGCAATTCATCTTTAACTGGAGCCCAACATCACTGAGCCCATGTGGTTACCATATTAAATAAATCTTGGTTGTCCCTGGGATTGAGCGCTGAGACATTTTCTGGCCATTAAACCGGGTTAGCACAGACTACTGATTACTATGGATGTTGCAATATTGGGTTTTTATATTGGGTTTTTTAATTGTTTTATGTGCGGTATTATTGTCTGTGCACTGTATTGTGAAGTGTAAAGTCATATGAAAATGCTTGAAAGAAATACAGTCAGAATTCTAAATTATCTGTTTATCCTCTTCTTTGACTCCCCTCCTTCCCATGCTCCTGCCTCAGTAATTCAGTTTATTACAAAATGAGAAAGTGAAATAGCCCGCTGGACTCTCAATAGGAAAACAGAGGGAGAGGAAGAGAGAGAGAGAGAGAGAGCATTTTGTGCAAAGAAAAAGAGGAACATCAATACTACAAGGACGTCCTGGTTACTGAAAATTGACAGAAAGGCATTCCAGTAAAGTCTCTAAGCAGCAAAGTGACTCATCTGGTCTATGGATCAGTTCTGGGTTAGATACACTCACTGGACTGCTTGTGTCCAAAGGCAGACATTTAGAAAAGGAAATGAAAAAGGCTGATTATTGAGGGCGGATGCCAATAGTTCCTTCTTTGTACTTGAATAAAAGAGGGCCACCATTTGGGCTTCTAAATTAGACCAGGGCAATGTGCGCCTTGCCTTGGCTCACTTTCTTCAATTATCCGTACTCACTTGCTGCCCAAGCTTTCTGCAATGCGTTTGAACTTGCCTTATAAGTCACTGCGGTCAGGGCTGAGAATGGCAATTTGGCTGATTTGTGTGGGAACTTAGGAAGCTGCTGTATACTGAGTCAAACCAAGGATGGGTGAAGTTTACTTTCTCTCTGTTGCTCATTTTTCCAATATTCAGTTCAGTTCTCCACATTTCCAAAACAGTTTGCAATTTAAAATAAAAAGTCCTCATGAAGATTATCAGCATTTTAGTGTGCATTTATCCTAATATACACATTTTTGCAAAGCAACATTCCCTAATATAAATCATTTTTGTGCGCTGTTTTTACTAATATATGCATTTTTATGCACACTTTCCCCTCGTATATGCATATTTGTACACATTACTTGGCTAAAGAACTGCACTGCAAAATTCAGAGAAGTGCGAATTCCAAAGGCCAGCTACATTTCAGTTTGTGTATTATTTCAGAAAGTGCAAATTAGGTAGATTTGCCTTTAAATGCAAACTGAATCAAATTTCTGTTCCATCTTTGTGCCAAACCATTGCCTCATCTAGCAGAGTATCTACTGGTCTATCCCCCAGTAGTGTCAGGCAGGGAAAGGACCTTCTTAGTCCCACTACCTGAGATTGTTTTATCCATGATTGGTTGGTCCTGTGAGTGTTGCACTCAGTGCCCTTATGGATTTTAGAGGTTAGTGGCATCAAGGCAAGATAGTTTGCCCCCTGAAATGCACAGCCAGAGATCTGAGCCCCTGCATATTCAACAGATCCTGGGGCAAAACTCTCCAAATCGAGCCTGATTGATTGATAGTCCGTACTGCTACCCCAGGTCAGGCCTGGGTTTCCTTTATCATTGATCCCTCTCAGAGCTTGGAAAAGTTACTTTTTTGGGACTTCCGGGAAGGGTGACTTCGCTTGTGCCTGCTTTTGAGACGGGCTCCCGCCTCAAAAGAAGCTTATTCAGATATAAATCAGTCAGAACATTTTTTTTTTGACTGATGAAATTTCTCCCGGGCAGGGAGAAACGTAGAGATCAACCTCAAAAGCCTGTTTTTGTTGGGAGGACTGGATTTCATTAATTTATGAGAAAAGGTCCAGCCAGCAATGCCGGACGGACTTCCGAACAAGCTCTATCTGTTTAATGCGATACGTTTATCTTTTCTTCAAAGAGAAAACAGACTAACAGGCAAGCACCCTTCTTTCTATTATTTTTTTTACTTGGTTTAAATTGTTGCAGCAAAAAGAGATTTGTCAAATGAATCAGCTTTAAAGAACTTCTGGATGAGCTATAACTCTTCTCTGTTATTCACGAAATTAACAGCTTATCTCTGTTTCTATTGCAAAAAGCTGTCCTGGAAGTGCATTCTAAAGATATAAACAGAAGAGGGATTTCTATTCCGAGGAACATTATATTGTCTGGGACTATTCTCTTTTTGGTCTATTTTATTTTGACGAATCTGCTTCTTCACGACACCACTAACTGTTTTGATGCTGGGAACTAAATTTGTTTTGTATTTTTGAACATAGAGAGATAAGGCAGGCTGCTCTGTTTATACTGTGATGTCATCAAGCCTGGAATATTAACCCAATTGTTGCTGAAATAAGAAGTGGTTCTTCTTTATTTTTGTTTTGTTTTGTTTTCGTGGTTTTAAAAATGGCAATCAAGAAAGTGGATGAGAATCTGGAAGTAATTATGTTTCAGAAAATAATGGATGAGATTGAGATAACGAAACAAACCCTGCGACAGGGCAGTAAGGAGCTGAAAATTGAACTGAGCAAAATGACGCAGGAGCTTAAAGAAATAGGGGATCCTGTGAGAGAGGAGAATGAGATCAGAGATGAGAAAAGAAAAAATAAAGGGAAGATACAAGCCCTGGAGATTGGAACAAATGTGGAATTGGAAAAAGATCTGGAGTTTATGGATATTAGAAATAAAATCTACTGTTTGGAATTTAACGTTATCTCTGAAGAAATTAATGAAGATATTAGAGATAAAGTTATCAATGGCTTGGATAATCTTCTGGACTGGAATGACGTGATGGAGCTTGATATAGAGAAAATCTATGGAATTAACTGCAGCCATGTGACAATGGAAAAACTCTCAAAAGATGAGCCAGTGCATTTTGTAAAAAAGAACACAGATATGACTTTACAACAATATTTCAGCAACTTATTCAGAATTGATGGGAAGAAAATATTTGGGATAGAGGAAACTCCCATCAGACTCTTATTATATGACTATGGTTATGACAGCAAGATTATTATGGAATACTGATAATGGAAGATTGGACACTGAAATTACTGGACTTAACAGTACTATTGAAGATGGAAGATGGAACTAATAGGGATAATGGAATAATGGCTATTGAAATTATTGGACCTAACAGATTTTGATGAGATGGATTAATCGATATGTTTATTTGGACTATGGTTATGACAATAAGATTATTATTATTATTAACGAGATGGATTAATCAACATGTTTATTTGGAGAAAAATTGATAGATATATTACTTAAAGAATTGAAACCTCTCTTTGACTTTTTGTGGAAAGAATAAAGTAATGTTTATGAGATTTGATGATTAATTAAGATAACTACTGGAGGAAAGTGATTTTATAATATAATTTAAGAGACAGGATTGTTATATATTGTAGACCTATAACTGATTTGATCTGCGACAAATGGGAAGTCAACATTTTATTTTTTTGTTTAATCATTTTTGTTTTGTTTTGTTTTTTGTCTTTGAATGTTTTATGATTTTGTTTTGTATGTTTTATGAAAATTTGAATAAAAATTATTGTAAAAAAAAAATTTTTACTTTTTTGAACTACAACTCCCATCAGCCCAATCCAGTGGCCATGCTGGCTGGGGCTGATGGGAGTTGTAGTTCAAAAATGTAACTTTTCCAAGCTCTGATCCCTCTAGTAGAGATTAGCCAAATAGAAGAGCTGTGGACATCTGAAGACTACCCAAAGCAAAAGGTGAAATTATGATCATATAAAGCTGCCTTCTACTGAGTCATTGACTCAGGAGGATTGACTCTTCTGACAAGCAGGAGCTCTGCAAGATGCCTGGCATGGAAGTTTCCCAGTTCTGCTCATCTGATACGTCGAGAACTGGACTTAGAACCATGTACATGCAATGCACGTGGCTCTACCACTGAGCGTTGCCCCCTCCCCAGGGAATGAAGGTGGCCCACGTCCAAGAGCTGGAGACTTTGGAGGCAAGGGGGCCATGCCACAAGACCCAGAGAAAGGAGGGAAATAAATGCCTCATGTCAGGTGTGTCTCTCACTGTTCATGCAGCAGATGGACCCTCCTCCTGATAGGAGACATTTAGTGAAGACAACAGCATATTGCTCAAGCCTGGGATGGGAGAGATACTGAAAGTAGGAAAAGGTCAACTGGTTTGCTAGCAAAGTCAAACTGGAAGTCTGATAAAGGAATGGAACAGCTGTGGGAAGGCCGGCCCAGGTGATGTGTTTTATGTAGGGTTACCAACCATACTCTTTTAAGAGTACATGTACTCTTTTTGAGATGGTGCAACAGCATACTCTTACTTTTCACTTATCGAAGCCAAATGTATTTTTGAAATGACAAAATGATGGTAACCCTAGCTTTATGTAATCAAAGAGAGAGAAAAACACCCAAACTTCACCAGTAATTTATCACCAGTACTTTTGTTATTTCTTGCCCAGAGCAGCCTTTGCCAGCCTGGTACTGGTGGCTATTTCAAAATTAGTACACCAGTGGATCCTAATTATTTTCCCCACAGACCATTTGAAAACTGCTGAGAGTCTTGATGAGCCACTTAATTATTTTTCCTGTCTGTTGCAGCAATTCTAATGTGCTGTACTAGATACTATATTATTTTTAATTGTATTTTTACATGCCATGGGACCACATGAATGAAGCTCATGGAACACTGGTGGTCCATGGACCACTGTTAGGGAACCCCTGCTGTTAAACAAAAATATTAACCATCAGAAGGTACTAGGGAATGTATTTTCAAGAGACCCAGGGGTAGTGAATTTGGAGTTATGTCCACGAGTTAATCCAAGCAGAAGACTGATTGTGAGTATGTTAGCAGCTGTAGTTACTTAGGAATAGTCTTCAGATGGGAAAACATTCAGGCAAAAGCAATATGTAATATAACTGACATTGGTAAACTGAAATCTGCTAAGAATGTGGGTGACCAATAAGTAGGTCTTCTAACACATTGCATGCCAAGTGGGCAAATGCTATTGGGACCAATTTATGAGACATCAAAATATCCATTTGACATTTCCCCCTATTTTTTAATTATGTATTATCCTTCTCATCATCATTTCCAATGATATGTTTTTGTAGATTTCTTTCTTTCTTTTTGTTCTGTTAAGTGGACCTTATTTCTTCAGGGCTCATACTTTAACAAAAGGAGTTTTTATGTCCCATTTCCCTGCAGCACAGATTTCATGGAGTGAAGAACTCTGAAAAGGAAGATGACTCAGATAAAACTAGCAACATAACACAGTTTTCACCCCCTGAACTTTCGGGAGCTCACATCCAACTGGAGAGAGAGATAAAATTAGGCAAGGTACAGCACATAGAGAAGAAGAAACAGGGAAGTATTCTTCCTAGAAGTGACTAAAAAATCCTGTTTCCTGTATGCCTGCCCACCGCACCCCACCCCCACTGAAATGTATCTTGAAGTAATTAGCCAAGAAGGAACTTTTTTTTTTATCAAAACAGATGTCTGCACTTTAAAAGAAGATCCCATTATTTATCTTTTCCTGTTGAAATGGTCAAAACTCAGAGCATTCTCTCTACTCCCCTCTGCCCCTCCCAGAATGCACTTTAGAAAGGTTTCACCATTTTTGAAGCAGGCAACTGGCTATTTAACTGTGGGCTGGAAAATACAGTAGGGCCCCGCTTTTCTGCGGCCCACTTTTTGGCGTTCCGCTAATACCCCGACTTTCAATTTAAGTAAGGCCCAAGTCATATGGTGCTTGTTCCGCTTTTACAGCGTTTTTTGGGTGTTGGGTGCCATTTTATTGACGGAGTTCCTCTTTTTGGCTGGTTTCGCTTTTCAGTGGGGGTCTGGAATGTAACCAGTGGGGCCCTACTTACCACACATGTAATCTTCCCTCATCTCCCACCCCGGTTAGAACAGGGTGGAGAGAGAAGTTTAATATTTTCTTCAGTTTTGTGGCATACAATGTTTGGCCATATCTTGGTACTTTTCTATTTTTAATAACAACAACTGAGACTGAAGGCAGCTGCCATCTGTGGCAATAGCATTCTGTAGTCTGAGCCAAGACTGCAGTGCACCCCAATGGTGCATACAATACTGAATTTGCATCCCAGGATCCTTTGAGCCACAGCAACCATCTTATTTATTTATTACATTTATATACCACCCCATAGCCGAAGCTCTCTGGGTGGTTTACAGCAATTAAAACAATAAAAACAAATATACAAATTTTAAAACAAAAAAATTAAAAACACAATTTAAAACAATTATTTACAATTTAAAAACACATGCTAAAATGCCTGGGAGAAGAGGAAAGTCTTGACCTGGCACCGAAAAGGTAACAGTGTTGGCACCAGGTGCACTTCATCAGGAAGATCATTCCATAATTTGGGGGCCACCACTGAGAAGGCCCTCTTCCTTGTTGCCAGACTCCCAGCTTCCCTCGGAGTAGACACCCAGATGAGGCCCTTAGATGCTGAGCGTAGTGTACGGGTGGGTTCATGTCGGGAGAGGCAGTCCATCAGGTATTGTGATCCTAAGCCGTGTAAGGCTTTATAGGTTAAAACCAGCACCTTGAATTCAGCTCGGAAACATACAGGCAGCCCATACAAGCGGGCCAGAATCGGTTTTATGTGTTCAAACCATCTGGTCCCTGTTACCAGTCTGGCCGCTGCATTTTGCACAAGCTGCAGTTTCCGAACCATCTTCAAAGGCAGCCCCACGTAGAGTGCGTTGCAGTAATCTAATTTAGAGGTTACCAGAGCGTGGACAGCTGAAGCCAGGTTATCCCTGTCCAGATGGGGATGTAGTTGGGCCACCAACCAAAGTTGGTAGAAGGCACTCCTTGCCACTGAGGCTACCTGAGCCTCAAGTGACAGAGATGATTCTAGGAGAACCCCCAAGCTACGAACCTGCTCCTTCAGGGGGAGTGCAACCCCATCCAGGACAGGTTGGACATCCACCATCCAGTCAGAAGAACCACCCACTAGCAGCATCTCAGTCTTGTCTGGATTGAGCCTCAGTTTATTAGCCCTCATCCAGTCCATTGTTGCAGCCAGGCACCGGTTCAACACATTGACAGCCTTACCTGAAGAAGATGGAAAGGAGAAATAGAGCTGCGTGTCATCAGCATACTGATGGCAACGTACTCCAAAGCTCCGGATGACTAAACCCAACCGTTTCATGTAGATGTTGAACAGCATGGGGGACAGAACTGACCCTTGCAGAACCCCATACTGGAGAATCCAGGGTGCCGACCAATGTTCCCCAAGCACCACCTTCTGGAGGCGACCTGCCAAGTAGGAGCGGAACCACCGCAATGCAATCCCTCCCACTCCCAACTCAGCCAGTCTCCCCAGAAGGATACCATGGTCGATGGTATCGAAAGCCGCTGAGAGATCAAGGAGAATCAACAGAGTCACACTCCCCCTGTCTCTCTCCCGACAAAGGTCATCATACAGGGCGACCAAGGCTGTTCCCGTGCCAAAACCAGGCCTGAAACCCGACTGAAATGGATCTTTGGAGGTCACAGGATGGATCACACACTGGGGTTGGGGGGGGAAGGGGGTTCTGCTGTCAGCATCACCACCCCCTTAGAGGTTGATGATGCAACTAAGCTAACCCTGCAAAGCCTAGCCTTGGAGATGAGAAACAGGAGTGTAGCTGTCTGGGGGTCTCAGAGAGTCTTAGACCCCTTACCTTTTTGGGAGCAGAGCCCCTATGTCTCTAGCATCCTATGAGCCAATCAGCATGAAAGGGGAGTGTGTTAGCCACCGAGAAGAGTCTTCTAATATGCCCCCTTGTCCTGTCCTGCTGATTGGAGCCAATCAGAGTGAAAGGAGGTGAGTCAGCCACTAAGAAGACTCTTAAATGAGTTCAAGCCTTCAGGGTAAGACAAAGCTCATCTAAGACTGCTGCTGTGTAATGCCAGGTCTGTAACGCAAAAAACATCTATCATCCATGATATGATTCTGGATGAGGGTGCAGACCTGGTGTGTATTACGGAAACCTGGTTGGACGAGGCCTCAGCACCCATTCTTGGGGCCATGTGTCCACCAGGTTTCCATTATGCGCAGCAACCGAGGGTCGGAAGGCGGGGAGGGGGTGTGGCAGTCATCTACCGGGAGTCTCTGGTCTTCACCAGGCCTCCGCTCCCAAGGACCAAGTTTGTTGAGTGCATGTACTGGAGGTTGGGCCCAAAGGGCAGTTTAGGGATCCTGCTTGTGTACCACCCGCCCCGCTGCACGGCAGACTCCCTGACCGAGGTGCTTGAGGTGGTCTCGGATGTACGAACGCTGTCCCCAGAATTGTTAGTATTGGGAGACTTCAACGTGCATGCCGAGACCACTCTCATTGGAACCCCTCAGGATTTCCTAGAAACCATGGCTTCTTGGGAACTGTGCCTTAGTAATACTGAGCCCACACATGTAGCCGGTCATGCTCTCGACCTTGTATTTGTCCTGGGAGTGGAGGGGAGTGGTCTGAAGTTGGGGGCTATTTCTTTGACCCCCATGTCATGGTCAGACCACTATCTGGTGAACTTTGTTCTCTCAATGCCACACACCCTCCGCAGGGGCAAAGGACCTATTAAAATGGTCCGCCCCAGGCGCCTGATGGATCCTGATGGATTCCTGACTGCCCTTGGGGAATGAGAACCTGCTGAAGGTCGCCTGGTCGAAACACTGGTGACGGAATGGAATGAGGGAATCACCAGTGCATTAGACCAGGTGGCTCCAAAACGTCCTCTCCCCCTGAATAGAACTCAGACAGCACCGTGGTACACACCCCGGTTGCGTAGTCTGAGACAGGAGGTGAGACGACTAGAACGCTGGTGGCGGAAATCCCGTTCTGAAGATGTCCGAACACAGGTTAGAGCAGCAATAGCTGCCTACCAGGTGGCAATAAAGGCAACAAAGAAGGATTTCTTTGCTGCCTCTGTTGCATCCGCAGAGTGCTGTCCCAGGAAGCTGTTCCAGGTGGTCCGAAGCCTGGTCGGTCCAGTCACTCAGGAACCCCTGGAACATTCTAAGGCTTCCTGTGACAAATTGGCAAAGCACTTTGCGGATAAAGTCGAACACCAAAAGAACTCGATTCCGTACGCCGTGGATGTGGTAGATGATCCTGAGTTGGCCAGCTGCAATCCGGTTTCATGGGATCTGTTTCGGCCTCTTCCTTCTGAGGATGTGGACAAGGTACTTTCAACTGTAAAGCCTACCACCTGTCTGACTGATCCTGGCCCATCATGGTTCCTTGTGAACTGTAAAGAAAGATTGGGCGAAGGGATTAGGGCGGTGGTAAATGCATCCTTGAAGGAGGGTGTAATGCCACCGGCCCTCAAGGAGGCAATTGTAAGACCTATCTTGAAAAAGTCCTCCTTGGATCCCCAAGTTTTGAACAACTTTCGCCCTATTTTGAATTTACCATTCTTGGGCAAGATCATTGAGCGAGTGGTGGCAAATCAGCTGTCAGCACACTTGGAGGAAACGGATTATTTGGATCCATAACAATCGGGTTTCAGGACTGGACATGGTACTGAAACAGCCTTGGTCGCTTTGGTTGATGATATGAGGAGGGCTATGGATAGGGGAGAATTCACCTTCCTTGTCCTCCTGGATCTCTCAGCGGCTTTTGATACCGTTGACCACGGTATCCTGTTAGATCGCCTGGGAGGGTTGGGAATAGGAGGCACTGTTTTACAGTGGTTCCGTTCCTTTCTCTCTGACAGGCATCAACAGGTAGCATTGGGGGATGAGATGGCCTCTCACTTGTGGAGTGCCACAGGGTTCTATTCTCTCTCCCATGCTATTTAACATCTATTTAAAACCGCTGGGTGGTATCATCAGGAGATTTGGGCTGCGGTGTCACCAATATGCTGATGACACGCAGCTCTATCTCTCGTTTAAATCTTCACCGGAGTTGGCTGTAGAGACCTTGTCCAAGTGCCTGGAATCCGTGAGTGGGTGGATGGGAAGAAACAGGCTGAAGCTCAATCCTGATAAAACCGAGGTACTGCTTGTGGGTGACAGGGGAAAGTTGGGTATTGTTGACGTGGAACTCAATGGGGTAAGATTGCCCCTGAAGGATCAGGTCCGCAGCCTCGGGGTTATTCTTGACTCCAAGCTGTCCATGGAGGCTCAGATTTTGGCAGTGAGCCAGGCAGCTTGGTATCAGTTACACCTGATACAGAGGCTGCAACCCTACCTCCCTGCTCATCAGCTCCCACTGGTAGTGCATGCACTGGTCACCTCTCGACTGGACTACTGCAATGCGCTCTACGTGGGGCTACCCTTGAAAACGACCCAGAAACTACAGCTGGTACAAAATGCGGCGGCCCGTTTACTTACAAATAGCTGCCGCCGTGATCACATTACGCCGGTGTTAGTTCATCTACACTGGCTTCCAGTTGCTTTCCGGGCCCAATTCAAGGTGTTGGTATTAACCTTTAAAGCCCTATACGGTCTTGGCCCAGTTTACCTGAAGGAGCACCTCCAGTACCACCAACTTAGCCGCCTGACTAGATCAGCCTTCTCTCAGTACCACCAACGAAAACAGCTAGGTTGGTGGGAACTAGAGAGAGGGCATTTTCAGTGGCGGCCCCCACTCTCTGGAACTCCCTCCCGTTCGATCTTCGACATGCCCCTTCCCTGGATGCATTCCGCCGAGCATTAAAAACCTGGCTCTTTGGACAGGCCTTCAGTACCTCCGGGGTGGGCTAAGCTTTTATCACTATTACTGAATGCCCGTTGTTTACATACTGTTTTATGCTGTAATTTAATCCTTTATTGTCGACTGTATTGTATTGCTATGTATTTTAAATCGTATTTTAAATTGTATTTTACTGGAATTTCATTGTGTACGTCGCCTAGAGTGGCCTTGGCCAGATAGGCGACACAAAAATTAAATTATTATTATTATTATTATTATTATTAAGGGTTCCAAAGGAACTGGCTGATATACTTGCAGACTCTCCATAGTCATAGAGAAATCTTGTGGAACAGGTGAGGTGCCACAGAACTGAAGACAGACAAAGGTACTAACCTTCAATAGTGGGGCAGGATGATCTGGGAAGCTACAGACTATCCAGTCTGACTTCAAAACCAGGACAGATACCAGAACATGATTAAAGAATTCCATTTGTAAGCATCCTGATACAATGCAGTGATTTGTATATAACAACAACAACACAATAATAATAATAATAATAATAATAATATATCCCTTTGACATGTATTTGTCAAGAATAAATCATAGGAACATAGGAAGCTGCCTTATACAGTGTCAGGGATAGGTAGGTAATAATGCATGAATATGAAATTTCATTTCATTCATTTACATGAATATAAGAATTTTATTATTTCAAACAATAAAAGCAAACTTCAAGTACTTATTCCAAAGACACTTGTATCACTAGTGGATGAGATAAATACAAAATTTAAAAAACACTCGTTTGATGTTTTGCCCAGACTATCTTCCTCAGTGGTCAAGTGCATAAAATCTATCATAAAAATACAAATAGTGTTGGATAGTGCCTCAAAAGGGAAAAAAGCTTTTCTAGCAACTATATATTATATATAATGGCACTCGCCTAGGCTTTTAAATAAAAAATCCTTTCAAACTGGAAGCAATATATATCACAGTCTAAATATGGGATGCCACAATTCCTACATAAAGTTATTTTAAAAAATTCTAAATTATACAACTGATGTAGCTGATCATATCATATAAAGGCATCCTAATATAAGGTTCTTACGCATTTACCATCCAGTCCCAATGAATAATGAATAAGTATTACAGAAGCCATGGGAAAGGGCACCTGTCCAGATCCAAAGGTTTGATGGCTAAATTTTGAATCAAAAGTTAAAACAGCTGTGTGATAAATTTGGGTGTCAGATCCTCCTCCAGCTATTGGTTATATAGGTAACAAGGACAGTGCCTTAGAAGGGGTTAAGTGTTACCTATATGACCAGGAGCTGCTGGGGTTGGGGTTGGGGTTGGGGTTGGGGTAAGCAGGTAGTGACATGAAATCTGCCCCCCAAGAGCCATGATTTACATGCTTCAGACCCAATTCCCACCCTTTGGGCAATTGATCTGGAACCCAATCACCAAATTCCCCTTGCCAAGGCTGTGCAAACCAACACCAACCCTGCAAAGTAGAAGATAGGCTGCCACCACCCCTTCACTGGTTCAACTCTGAGCTAGGGGAACTCAGAGCCCAGAAATAGGTAAACCAAGGTTCAAATAGACAAGAGCCAAACAGACACTCCTTGTCCAGAAACCTCTGGTAAGCCAAAATATACTTTTGCTTAACTCCTTGGTAGTTTGTGGTCAAATGGTCAAGGTGCTGGATTCAGAACCAACTTCCCCCTCAATGAACACACCAGGTTAATAAGAAATAGTTTTATTAAAAATATAAGTGCACATTAATATACAGCAGCAATACAATTCCTCAAAACCACACACCCAACCAGGGGTTCAGGTATAACATAAGAGAGTTCAACACACAACAGAAAATAACAAACTATCTAGCCTGTCTACTTATTTTGAGGTAGTTGGTGGTCAGTCTCATCTCTCCTCAGAGAGAATAGCATCAGGCAAGAAGCAGTGGAACCCCACATAGGTAACCACCCATCAAGATGGAATCCCAGGGGAACAAAGGCTATGGGTCTCAGACCTATACTTAAGGAAAAAGGCACCCAACGGTCCAGGATGAATTAACCAATCAGGGGCTTTCTGATGTAATCCTCTTCCCAAGCTTCTTCACTTTTTCGTGCCTTGCAGGCCCCCCTCCCATCTCTGTTCTCAACCTTCTCAGGCCTGCATGGCCTTGAGCACCAGGCTGCCAACGATTAGCAGAGATAAACAGGTGTTTCTGTTCAGGCCTCCCCAACTGCTTGCAGCTGGAAATGAAACTTAAAATTTTCCTCTCACAGAGGCCTGTCTCCTTCCAAGATGTAACTCCCATAGTTCCTTGTAACTGAGCCATGGTACAAAGAAACCGGGTTAACAAATTGGCAGAAATTTACAATTTCATGACAGGTAGCAGCGGGTTAGTGAGTGGCAGTGGGGGTTGGGAGAGCAGGCAGCAGGGACAACATAGGAGGCAGGTGAGCAGCTGAAGTGGGGTGGTAGCAGCAGTGGCAGCAGCAGGCCAGAAGCAGGCCAGAAGCCAATAAGCTGCCTAAACAAGGTGGCAGCAAGTTTCTGAAGTGCATTTTGGGAGCTGCCTGGGGGTGGGGGGCATTATAGGAATTGCTTGGGGTGGGGGGGCTGGTTTGCAAATCGCCTAGGAAATCGCCTGGGGGGTGGCATACAAAGTGCACAGGGGCAAAGCTCCTCGAGAGAGAGAGACATTAGCATGTGCAAATTGTATACAAATGGGCATCCTCTTTTTTGGCAATGCCATTTCCTCTTTCCTGACCATTCTAGCCCAGGTTTGCCTTACTAGTGGGTGTTTTCTGCTCAAAATGGAAGACTCAGCAGATCTGCACAGCCCCCAGCCTCTGCTTGCCTTTACAGAACATTGGTGTAAATCAGCTGCAACCTGACAGCGTTATGTGTGGGTTTACACCAAAGATCATGATCTGGCCTGATGCTTCGAATTCTCAAAATGGACTGTGAGTCATGTTCATACAGTTTGTTCTCCCAGGCACAGGCACACCACAATAAAAACCACAATGATAAAGAGGTTTGTTTTTTCCCTTTTTGCTCAGTGGTTGAGCTTTGTAAACACACACAGAGTTCTTGGGCTGCAATCCTAGCAGGAAGGAATCCTGTTGAAATTATCAATCTGTCTTTCTTGTTGTTGAGCCATTACAACTTAATTGCCTCAAACAACAGAAGACCAATATGACTAGATGAGATCCACCATAAAAGACAACAACCAAATAAACATGGGGTGTAACAGAGTTTAAGTGGCACCCTTTTAAGTTTCATCCATTTTAGTGGAAACGGTTAAGCTCATGTTAACTGTCTCCCATTGAAATCAATGGAGCTTTAAAAGTGCTTTCATTTTGGCCCAATCATGCTAGTGTAAAAGTTTAGTAGAATTCTTAGTAGTTTTCAGTTCTGGTTCTAGCACTGTCCATCAAGCTTTAGATCCCCAAAGGACCATCCCTCCCCAGTCATGACAGGATTATTCTCGAAGGATTATGCTTAGAACCAGTTTAAACACTTCAAATAAAATGGCTGGCCTTTTTTCCTTTGTGGGTATAATGACAAGAAGGCCCTCTCCAAGTTTGTGAGAGTCTTTTGACAAGGTTTTCTCGTTGGGTCCTAATTCTGTCTACAAGATGCTCATGACAGCAAATTCATGACAAATCTGGAGGTGTCAGCTGCCCCAAGTTCAGGAGAGATCTTCAACCCAGTTTTTCACATATTTCTCCCCATTCTGTCCTAGGTTGAAAAGGCTCTGCAAGCTCTACCAAGCTTGCTGCATCAGATGATCCAAAGTCCATCTCCTGTTCAGCAAGAAAGAAACTGAAATCTGTGTCATCTCTGAGAGGCCTGATGACCAGGGGATGGACATGGCTGGTTCTGATAGTTCAGATGGGACTTAAACTTTTGAGTAAACATCCATAGGTTCAGGTGGCTGTCCTATTAGCAGTGCTGGCTGGGAATGATGGGAGTTGTAGTTCAAAACAGTTGGAACACACCAGGTTGGGGAAGGCTAGCTTAGACCAGGGGTGGGGGACCGCCAGCCAAACTTGACCCTCCAGGCCTCCTGTTTTGGGGAAGCCACATCCACCCACCCTACACCCGATGTCATACATGACACCAAGTAAGGGACAGGTAAGAGTGAGCCTTCAAAGGAACCATTGGGATCAAGTGGGATCCTGATTGTTCCTTTGCTGAAGCAAGACACACTCCCATCAGTTGATGCGTGGTAGGGTGCACCCTGATCAAGGAGGGGGAATCAGTTTCTATTCAATGGGAACCATTTCTCCTCCCATTGCTGCTCTTTGAAGCTGCTCTGCACAGCTCCTTTCCACCTCCAACATCAAGGGAACAAAGGAGAAGCAGGAAGGATATTGTTCAGGGCTTTGCGATCCTCCCCACACTTCTCCTTTGCAGCCCCAGTATGGACGGTTGGAAGGATCCATGTGAGATGTGCTGTGCAAGCCTTCCTGTGCTCCCCCAATCAACTTCTGGCTCGCAGATCGAAAGAGGGAGTACCAAGTGGGTTTTGCAGAGGTTGAAAGGGCAGCATGGGGCAGCTTGCAAAGGGCAGGGTTGGCAGTGCCCCTCACGCTGCGGTTCCCAAGTTTGGGAAATGTGCCCTAGAAATTTTGACAGGTGGGCAGGGCAACCTTCCTGTCAATCATGTGATGTCATCGTGACACCATGTGATTGACAGTTGGGTTGCTCCACCACCAGTCAAAGTTGGCCTACAGGGTGATTCCCCCTCCCGGCTTAGACAAACCACTATTGTCTCTCTTCTGTTTGTTGGGGCCCCACTGCCAATCCCTCGATTCAAACTCCCTAGCCCTCATGCTCCTCCTCTTTGCTATGGCCACCTGTTCACCTGCTGTGGCAGGTAACAGAAAGAAGCAGAAGGACCAGCTCCTGCTGCCACATGCACACCGCACTGGGCTCCCTACGCTTCACGCCTCCCTTCTCAGTCAGCAGCGGGAAGCCATGGTGCTGGGAAGGCAGGTGAGCCACGGAGCCCCCCCCGTGCCCCCACCACCACACGCTACTACTGGAAGGAGCAGCAGTCACTAGTCCTTCTTGGGAAGCGATGCTAGAGCAGGAGAGCCCTGCAAATAATGGCCAGTTGACACAGCAAATAAGGAGTGTTTGTTTGGTGATCTAATCTGGTTCCAAATTCCCCTTTCCCAGCCCGGTGCCTTCCAGATGTTTTGGACTCTCCCATCAGCTCACATGGCCATGGTGGCTGGGGCTGATGGGAGTTGTAGTCCAAAGCAGACGGAAGGCACCTGGTTGGGGAAGGTTGCAGCATAGCATAACCAGTGACCAAGGCCACAGACTCAACATTGTAACTGAAATAAATCAACCTGTTTATTGATACACAATGCTTCCATTTGAAAACAACATTTGCTTCATATAGAAATTCGAGTCAGTTCACTTTTAAAGCTGGCTATATCAAATTTGCGCTTTCTGAAACAATCTGAGAACCGAAACACAGCCGTCCTTCACAATTTGCACTTAGATGAATTTTGCAATGCAGTTCACCAACCAAGCAATGTTTACAAAAATGCATATATTAGGGGGAAATGTGCAAAAATATTTACTATATTAGTTAAAATAACATACAAAAATGCATTATGATTAGTTGCTTACAAAAGTGTGTACATTAGACAAAATTGCATACAAAAATGTGTTTATTGGGAGAAATTTGCATTAAAATGCTAAAGAATTTTCATGAGGATTTTTTTTTAAAAAAAAGCAAATTGTTGCAAAAATGTGGAGAATTTAGCTGAAGACTGGAACAAAGAACTGGAGAGAACTGAAATGGACAGATCTTTCCCTAAAAGTAATATGACAGACTATAAAGAAAGTTATAGCAGTGTGGAGGAAATTGCAATGCAGCAGAGCTTGGAAGATTACTTTTAAAAAGTAATAAATTACAGTTACAATTACTTGGCCCAAAAAAGTAGTAATTACCGTTACAATTACAATTGCTCTGAAAGTAACTGATAACTTTTTCTCAGAATTAATCACTACAATTACATTTCAGTTACTTTTTTTAAAAAACTCCTACAAGGTGCTGGCCTTGGCTGCTGCACATCTAAGAAGCCTAAAACAATATTAAAAATAAACACACACACACAGGGGGTAGTAGAATAAAAAAAATTATCCATAAGATTAACATAATGGCATAACAGAATCTCACATCCCCCCAAGCAATGAAGATACCCCAACTCTTGAAATCAAATTTTACACTTGAAATGCTTTTATAATATGTTTCTGTTATGTCTCAAAAGCACAAGATGCTCAAACAGCATGTCAGACAAGGAATGTCTTTTTACAGTCATTACGTTGCCACCAGTACTGAACAGGCGTTCTACTGCGGCGCTTGAAGGCATGCCTGTGTTGTGCTGCAAAAAACACCGCAGCACACGTGGAAAGCCATGGAGTGATGACACTTCCCTGCTGGGAGACCTCAGGTACCTCACCAGTTCCTCCTCAGCAGTGTCCACTGCTGACTTCTTGCCCTGGGGCAGAAAGTTAAAGAAGTCATCTTCTAAGTCATCTCCTTCCTGGTCTTTATCTGAAGACTGATCACTGTCCTCATTAAGTACACCCATCTTTATTTCAGCTTTCAACAAGGCTTCCATTGTGTATCTAAGAAAGAGAGAGGATATGTTAACACATATATGTTAGGAAACCATCATCTGCTCTTCATTTCCTGATGCTTGTCATGTCCCCTGGTTCAGGGTCCAGCCTGAGCCTGTGGATGATGACATGGAAGGTAGGAAGGTGACCAAGTCACCACACTCATGGGGCAGCACAGCAGACCCTTAAGGATTACCTGCAGCAACCCAAGGTTGTGATGAGGAGCCCCAGGAAGAAAAGGCCCAGCCCCTGCCTACCACCCTAAGCCCTCTGATGCCTCCCTTGAGACAACATTTCCCTTGGAGTAATCCACCCAAAGGGCTTCCCTAATGTTCTTACTTGTTGGTATGGGTGGTGGCCTGACACGATTCCAGCCAATCTAGTTTGAAGCGAGGGTGTAGGCAGGCTGCCAGAAGAAGCCTCTTGTCCTCCCAGATAGCTGCAAACCGCTTTCTTAGGGCTTCGCACACACCTCTCAGCAGCTGAAAACAGTATGTGTACCTCTCAGGTTTGTTTTCCAGTCCTTCTAACTTGCGGTCCAGATTGCAGAGCGTTGGTAGCAAATACCCCATGAACATGCCGTTCTCCCGTTGCAGGATATCTAGGGACTGGGCTAGTGGCTCCACAATCTCTGTGTATTCCTGTACCACTTCAATCTCAGCAGCTGTGATCCTGGACAAGGAGCAGCGGTCCATTATGGCATGCATTTTTAGTGGCACAGTTGACAGGAGCTCATGTAGTTGCTTCAACACATCAAAGGTGGAATTCTACCTGGTCTTATTCGGTACCTTCAGATACACACCACATTGCGCATGGATATACTCAGCAATCTGTGCTGACTGGTTCTGCTTGGACCACAACTTGCTGCACTTTCCCATCAAGGAACGAAACTGTTTCTTGAAAGGACCAAGAAGACTACTATTGGAGGAGTCAGAAAGCATGGCCTCTATGTCTTGTGTTGCCACAAGGTTGAGGGTGTGGCTAGCACATCTCTGGTGTGGTGGTAAAACAAAATCCTCTCCTGAGTCTGCAGCTTCTTCCTCTGCCTCAGGTCCTGTGTCCAGGATCTCACAGATAGGCACAAACTCCACCTCCGCCTCCTCCTCCTCCTGGTTATCACCATCATCGTCACTGGTGCCTGCAGCTTCCACTGGTTCTTTGGCCATGAAAACTCTGAATGCTTTCACAAAGTTGGAGCCATTGTCTGTAGTAGTGCACATAACTTTGTTGTGGATCCTGTACTGCACATGTACATCATGCAGTGCTTTTGAAAGGACATCGTATGTATGGCGCCCCTTCAGATGCTTACAAGCCAAGGCCCCAACCTCACGTTTCAGAGTAGTTGGGTTGATCCAGTGGGCTGTTACCCCAAAGTAACTCTTCTTGCCATTGGTCCAACAATCTGCAGTGGTTGCTATATATGCCACAGCACCCATTCGGTTTGCAAGAGTTTCTCTCATGTGGCATGCTCTCTTCTCAATTCTGTCTCTCAGAGTCTTGGCACATATGATGGTGAGATCTTTGGGGAGTCCAATGCGAACCAGATTAATGAATGATGGTTTGTCCACAGTCTGAAGTGGTAAGGTCTCCTCTACAATGAAATCAATGATTCTCCTGTCAAGATTGCTCTGGGTGACAGGCTTCCTGCCAGATCCCCACCTCTCAAGGGTTGTCTGCTGTTGCTTCAGCATTTTGGGAGGAGGGGTGTCATGCATTGGTTCAGGAAGGCCACGTCTCCTTGCCTTTATTGCTTCTTCAATTGCTCTCAGCTTCTCAGGGTGTGCCCTCTGAGGAAGAAGAACAAAGCATGAATCCAAGAAAAAATGGAAGAGGAACTTCACAATTTAAACATAAATAGACAATGGACACTCTTTGAGGACCAGCATGACAAAGGGTTACCTCAAAATGTTTCTTCACATTGGATGAGGAGGAAACAGCTGATCTCAGATTTTTGATCCTTGGAAGGCAGTAATTGCATCGTACAACAACATTTTTCCCACTCTGGCTCACAAATGTACAAGCTTTCTCAAAGCCAAACCATGGTACTTGCTGTTCTGCAGATGTGGCTGTGGGCAACTGGCACTGCTTCATGCCCTCCTCCTCCTCATGCACAGGGCCTCCTTTCTGAACCTCACTTTCTAGTTTTGCCTCCTCAGGATCAACAAGCTGTGACTCAAGTGGCCGCACTAACTGACTGCTGCTCTCAGCAGCAAAACCTGCAACAGGCGTCTCTGTAATAAACAAGAGATAATGCTCCTATATGGGTGAACTTCAGCTGTGATGTGCCCCCATCTCTTCCCCATGCTGCAAGATCCCCCAGTCAGAGTGGAAGTAAGCAGGTCGATAGCACAATTAAAAGAGATCCTATTTGCATCATTTTTGCTCACTGAATAACCCTGCCTGGGCCAGTCTAACCTACTATCTCACAGGGTTGTTGTGAGAACAAAATGAGACTAGGGTTCAAATCCCCACATAGCCATGAAGCTCACTGGGTGACCTTGGGCCAGTCACTGCCTCTCAGCCTCATGAAAACCCTATTCATAGGGTCACCATAAGTTGGAATCAACTTGAAGGCGGTACATATATTTTTTATTTTGAATATGATGATTATGATAATAAATATGCAGCATTTCAAATTAATTCTGTATGAGAAGCATTCCATGCCAAGCTTGGAAAACCAAGGATGAGGTATAAAATGTAGACAAAAATACTTTTGACAAAATGCTGTTTATCTTTTATATCTATATCTATAATTAGCAATACAGCTGAATGATGTATGTAAAGTATTTTTTCTTTCCCTTTTCTTTTTTATTAATATTTTAGTACTACTGCTAAAGTTCTGATGAAAGAATAAAGCATTCATTAGCCAAATTCAAATGATTAGAACACATCACATAAATTCCACTGAAGTTGGAGTTTTTGCCATAGAAAATGAAAAAAACATATAACCTATGATAGCCCAATAGACAATCAGAACTAATATAAAACCCTATTGCTTCTCATTTGCAAATCTTGCAAGATCTAAGGTAACTCTAGATCATGTGAGTTCAGGTGATGCATGTTATGTACATATGTATAGATATTAGCAGAGATTGTCAACAGTCTATCTCTCTCTGGGACTGGGAATCTCTCTCTTTCTCACAGAACATGAGTTTGAGAGCTGGGGGACTGAGAGGAGGAGCTGCAAGGACCCTACTTCTCACCTCATCTCTGCCAAGAACAAAAAAATCAGCCTTAAGCCATTTATTATACGCCTAATGATTTTTTATTTTTATTATTATTATTATTATTACTGAGACAGTTTTTGTCCCACATACAATTCAGTCTTGTGATTAAACAGGACAAAAATACAAATAAAAAGAAAGATGGAGTTCAAATAAATATACAATAAAAAGCTAGCCGGCATTTTAAAAGGCAGGAGTGCTCTGTCTGGATAAATACAGCACACAGGTAGGCATGGGAACAAGGGGGAGTGTTCAAAAAGGGGGGGAAGGAAGAGAAGTAAGCCAGAGCTTGGAAAAGTTACTTTTTTGAACTACAGCTCCCATCAGCCTAATCCAGTGGCCATGTTGCCTAGGGCTGATGGGAGTTGTAGTTCCAAAAAGTAACTTTTCCAAGCTCTGGCCTACTTCTCTTCCTTCCCCCCCTTTTTGAACTCTCCCCCTTGTTCCCATGCATACCTAGGCAAGGAGAGGCAGGGCGGCAGAACGGGCCATGGGGGGCGGGGGGGCAAAAATGCCACGGGGGGCGGAAGGGGCCGCGGGGGGGCACACACACACACACACACAGAAATCATTGTCACTCACCTCCACAGCTCTTCGCCATTCTGTTGCTGCCTTCTCCTCCGTTGTCCTTGCCCTGGCTTTTTCCTCTGGCGTCCATTTTTTCCTCTCAGACGCTAGCAGGCCCTGCCTATTCACCTCTTCCCTCATGCCTCCTAACACAGATCACGAGCGAAGAGACAGTCTGCGCAGAGGTCCAATCAGTGTGAGGCATATGTCTTGTGTTAACCAATCACAGCCAGGAGCTGACTTCCCCTTGTTCCCGCCCCCAAGTAACATCCAACCTAACTTGGAAACGTTAAAGTTGCAGCTGAAAAGTAGGGAAATTACTAGTCGTTCCGTTACTTGCCAAATGTAATGGAATTACCCACTCGTTATTTAAAATTGTAACTAATTACAAGTAACTCGTTAAAAATAACGAGTTACTTCCAAGCTCTGCAATGCAGCCATATAATAAATAATGTGGGCCAAGAAAGGCATAAGTATGGCATTATAATTTCATTGACAAAACAGAGTAATTTGAGTAAGAATCTGAGGCTTGCTATTTCTTATCCAATTTGAAGATCTGGCCTCTTTCTAACTTCCACCAAGCTCACCTAGTTTTCAATAAAAGCATTTCTAGCACATTAGAATAAAGTTTATGATGACACATCCCCTGCAGTGGGCCAAATGATCCTGTTGTCCCCTTTGTGTATGTGTTTGAGAGAGAAAAACCCTGGACACCTTCTTTTATTGATCAGAATTGGATCCAGCCAGAGAGTTGGATTCAAAAGCGGACAGCCTCCTGCGGGCCACTTTGATAGGTGGGCAGGGCCGACCACTTGTCAATCTCCTGATATCATATGATCAGTTGGTGTCAGGTGATTGAAAGTTCAGGCCAATGCCACAAAGATTCAGAAGCTCACTTTGAGTGTGCTTCCGATACTTTCTCTATAACCATGGCTTGAATTCTGTGTGTTTTGAATTTGACAACTTTTTCGGTTGCCAGACATAACGGGGGGGGGAGCTGAATTCAAAAAGTGCCAAATTTTGTCAGCAAAGAAATTAGGAATGTCCTCTGAGTGCTCTCCTGATTCCTCCTCTGCAGCCACAGCTTGAACTTTCCCACGCCTGACAGTGATGTCAACTAACTGAAATGATCTCTATCACCTTACCCCTACTTACATTTGCCCCTCACCTGAGCACCAGCTAGCCATTTTATTTCCATCAGCCCCCAATATCAGAGGGGTGGGGAAACGCATTTCCGGTTATTCCTGCATGCCAAAGGCACAGCTGGATCAGGGGAAATCTCTATGAGATCTCCATGTACATGGGGGTGTTACCTGGGAGATTGCAATCACAGGTATAATTAGGGCTGCCGAGACTGATCCTGTATCTTTAGGAGAAGAGAAAGTCAGCACTTGGCTGATTTTCTCTTCTCCTAAAGATACAGGATCAGTCTCAGGCCCTGAACCTGGCAACCCTGGGTATAATATAGCAAGCTTTTTTAAAGAATATGGAAGGCTTAAGCATGATCTTTTTTTAACTCTTGCATGAGACCTCAGTATTTAAAAACCCCTGTTTTATACACTGTGCAACCTAACTGACTGGACAGGGCTGGACAAGCACTCCTCTTGTGAACTTCCTGGCTTATTGTTTTTGAAAGTGGGCATGGATATTTATTTATTTATTTATTTATTTATTTATTTATTTATATCTTGCCCTTTCTCCCAGTAGGAGCCCAGGGCACACAGATAGAGAAATACCTGCAGACATGCCCAGATTGGGAAAAGATAGCAGAGGCTGGGGGAGGAGTGACTGAGGCAAGAGACAGAAAAACACCGCCCAGGTACATTCGGTCCCTTTCCACCCACTGGTGTGGATGACAAGCAAAATAACAGCAATGAATGCCCATGACTGAAACAAAGGGAATATGTGGAAGCTGATGTGCTAAACTGAATATTAATTTTATTTATTATTACATTTATATCCCACTGTTCCTGCAAGGAGCTCAAGGTGGAGTACCTGGTTCTCCTCCCTCTCCATTTTATCCTCACAATAACCCTGTGAGGTAGGTTAGGCTGAGGGATTGTGACTGGCCCAAAGTCACCCAGTGAGCTTCATGGTTGAGTGGGGATTTGAACTCTGGTCTCCCAGATCCTAGTCCAACACTCTAACCACTATACCACACTCGCTGTCAATATGAGAGCTGAAACTCAGAAAAGTTAGATCCATATGACACCTTTATGATGTTAGGTCCGTTTTCAACCTAGCTACCTCAGCAAGTGTGCCGCTCTTGCTGGAAAAGTGGGATACAAATGTCATAAATGAATAGAATAGAATAATTAAAAACATTAATGAAAAGTCATGTTTATAGTACAGACATTGAACTGCCTTGATATATATGCCCTGGAAAATGTAGTTTTGTTAGGGCAGTTGCAATCTCTAACAGAAGATTCTCTCTTTCTGCACTTCTTTCATATTATGGTTTATAAGCTTCTTCTAAGTTATTATCATTTCTAGAGTAGGAAGACTAGACCCATAGAATTGTTAAAATTATTTTCTCCCTAACACAAAAAGATTAAGAAGAAATTAAAAATTCAGCCCCTTCCAGCATTTTCACTCCTGCTTCCGCCAGCAGAGTCAGTTGAGAGCTACAGCATCTCAGTTTTTCCAGTGGCATCTATCTAAGGTGTGGCAAATGTCTTGTACTTTTCCCAGCCTGGGGCATGCATGCTGCAGTTGTAAATATTGTTCATGAGAAGAGATGAATCCTTGAGAAACATGGAATTCCACTCCTCAACTGAAAAGGTGTATCCAATGTGAGGAGCCCTGAGTTTTCCAAAGAGAAAATCCTGACCGCAAAATGACAACATTCTTCTCGCTGGTGTCTTTCAACACATTCTAATATCTTCTCTCCAGTTCTGTGGGTCTATTCTTCTTACTATGGAAACGTTAACAAGTTTTGAGGTTCTTCTCCTGAGAAATCAGCCATTTGTCTGAGAAAAGAAAGAACGGCAATGTACTGAAAGGCATACTTTTAAATTAAGAAATGCAGGCTGTAGCTCAAGTACAGCATTGCTTTGCTTGTAGAAGGTCCCAGGTGCAGTCCTGGCATTTCTACATATGTCTTCTTCTTTTTACATTTATATTCTGAAAGAATCATGGAGCCCAAGGCAGTAGGGATTGGGGAGGATTTTGATTCAGTTCGCATTTCATGCCAAATCTACCAAATCCACACTTTCCAAAACAACGTGAGAACTGTGGATAGCTAAAGGGCAAAAGAAGTATGGCACATTCACAACAACATGGAGGTCCTTTATTGATTTTGTTAAAGAGGAAGGAAATAATCATTGCCCCGCAAATGCTTATATGCACTTGTGGTTTTCCTGAAGCCAGGCCCGCTTTACTGTCTCCATATTGATATGGATTAGAGGTCCAGAAAAGAAAAAAGGAGGGTCAGTTGATGGGGGGAAGTTACTTATTAATAAGGTCTATTTACTTCAAAGGGTATGAATTTATTGACTATCATAGAATCATAGAACAGTGGAGTTGGAAAGGATCTATAATCCTGCAATCCCTGCAGAAGGGTGGTGTCTTCAAGCCTGCTGTGTGAACTTGGGAAAAAAAAATTTTTTTTACAATAATTTTTATTCAAATTTTCATAAAACATACAAAACAAAATCATAAAACATTCAAAGACAAAAAACAAAACAAAACAAAAATGATTAAACAAAAAAATAAAATATTGACTTCCCATTTGTCACAGATCAAATCAGTTATAGGTCTATAACAATCCTGTCTCTTAAATTATATTATAAAATCACTTTCCTCCAGTAGTTATCTTAATTAATCATCAAATCTCATAAACATTACTTTATTCTTTCCACAAAAAGTCAAAGAGAGGTTTCAATTCTTTAAGAAATATATCTATCAATTTTTCTCCAAATAAACATTTCGATTAATCCATCTCATCAAAATCTGTTAGGTCCAATAATTTCAATAGCCATTATTCCATTATCCCTATTAATTTCATCTTCCATCTTCAATAGTCCTGTTAAGTCCAGTAATTTCAGTGTCCAATCTTCCATTATCAGTATTCCATAATAATCTTGCTGTCATAGCCATAGTCATATAAGAGTCTGATGGGAATTTCCTCTACCCCAAATATTTTCTTGCCATCCATTCTGAGTAAGTTGCTGAAGTACTGTTGTAAAGTCATATCTGTGTTCTTCTTTTTTACAAAATGCACTGGCTCATCTCTTGAGAGTTTTTCCATTGTCACATGGCTGCAGTTAATTCCATAGATTTTCACTATATCAAACTCCATCACGTCATTCCAGTCCACAAGATTATCCAAGCCATTGATAACTTTATCTCTAATATCTTCATTAATTTCTTCAGAGATAACGTTAAATTCCAAACAGTAGATTTTATTTCTAATATCCATAAACTCCAGATCTTTTTCCAATTCCACATTTGTTCCAATCTCCAGGGCTTGTATCTTCCCTTAATTTTTTCTTTTCTCATCTCTGATCTCATTCTCCTCTCTCACAGGATCCCCTATTTCTTTAAGCTCCTGCGTCATTTTGCTCAGTTCAATTTTCAGCTCCTTACTGCCCTGTCGCAGGGTTTGTTTCGTTATCTCAATCTCATCCATTATTTTCTGAAACATAATTACTTCCAGATTCTCAGCCACTTTCTTGATTGCCATTTTTAAAACCACGAAAACAAAACAAAACAAAAATAAAGAAGAACCACTTCTTATTTCAGCAACAATTGGGTTAATATTCCAGGCTTGATGACATCACAGTATAAACAGAGCAGCCTGCCTTATCTCTCTATGTTCAAGAATACAAAACAAATTTGGTTCCCAGCATCAAAACAGTTAGTGGCGTCGTGAAGAAGCAGATTCGTCGAAATAAAATAGACCAAAAAGAGAATAGTCCCAGACAATATAACATTCCTCGGAATAGAAATCCCTCTTCTGTTTATATCTTTAGAATGCACTTCCAGGACAGCTTTTTGCAACAGAAACAGAGATAAGCTGTTAATTTCGTGAATAACAGAGAAGAGTTATAGCTCACCCAGAAGTACTTCAAAGCCGATCAATCTGACAAATCTCCTTTTGCTGCAACAATTTAAACCAAGTAAGAAAAATAATAGAAAGAAGGGTGCTTGCCTGTTAGTCCGTTTTCTCTTTGAAGAAAAGATAAACGTATCGCATTAAACAGATAGAGCAAAAGTTTGGAAGTCCATCCGGCATTGTTGGCTGGACCTTTTCTCATAAATTAATGAAATCCAGTCCTCCCAACAAAAACAGGCTTTTGAGGTTGATCTCTACGTTTCTCCCTGCCCGGGAGAAATTTCATCAGTCAAAAAAAAAATGTTCTGACTGATTTATATCTGAATAAGCTTCTTTTGAGGCGGGAGCCCGTCTCAAAAGCAGGCACAAGCGAAGTCACCCTTCCCGGAAGTCCGTGAACTTGGGAAAATTGATCACATAGCCAATCCCTGCAGAAACCAGGCTTGGTCATTGCCTGATAGCTGACAGCTGGTGAGCTCAAGTCTGCTGGTTAGCAGCACTTCCAATCACTGTGCAGAGCTCTTTCATAGAATCACAGAACCATAGAGTTGGAAGGGGCCTATAAGGCCATCGAGTCCAACCCCTGCTCAATGCAGGAATCCAGATTGAAGCATCCCTGACAGGTGCCTGTCCAGCTGCCTCTTGAAGGCCTCTAGTGTTGGAGAGCCCACCGCCTCCCTAAGGCATTGGTTCCACTGTCGTACCACTCAAACAGTTGGAAAGTTTTCCCTGATGTTCAGCTGAAATCTGGCTTCCTCTCACTTCAGCCCATTATTCCATGCCCTGCACTCTGGGATGATCGATGTCACAATACTTACCCAAAGAGAATGATGCTGAACAGTAGAAGTAAACACGTAATGGTGCAATTATGTTATTTTTATTTACCTAAGGAAAATTATGAAAGGCAATTGAAGTTAATATATAAAATGAATGGAATGAAATGTGATGTCATGTAATATTATGTTGGAGATTGTACCATATTTTTTATCAGTCAGTCCTATATTTATTTATTATATTTATATCCCACCTTTCCTCCAAGGAGCTCAAGGTGGCTCACATGTTTCTCCTCCCTCTGTTTTGTCCTCACAACAAACCTGTGAGGCAGGTTACGCTGAGAGATAGTGACTGGCCCAAGGTCACCCTGTGAGCTTCATGGCTGAGTGGGGATTTGAACTCTGGTCTCCCAGGTTGCTAGTCCAACCACTACACCGCAATGGCTCACTTCTGTGGCAGTGGAACAGAAACAGATAGGCTTGACAATCTCCCAGACTCTGTAGTATTCATAGGTAACAGAGCTACTTCCAACCAACTGCATTTCAAATAGTGATCACCGCTCAGAGTGAAGCATGAGAAACACGAGGGAGGAGAAAGGTAAAGGCTAAATGAGGGTTAGAGGCTGAATGGGAAATGTTATTGACATGCCTTGTTTTGTTTTCGATGCTCAATAAAGATACAATTTTTTTAAAAAAAGAACTGAAACTCAGCCACCCTTCAAAATTCAACACTTAGCTGAATTTTGCAATGTAGTTCTCCAACCAACCAGTGTTTACAAAAATGCATATATTGAGGAAAATTGCTTGCAAAAATGTGTACTTGAGTCAAAACTGCCTACAAAAATGTGTTTATTGGGAGAAATTCGCACTAAAATACTGACAAATTTTCATGAGGGTTTAATTTTTTAAAAAACCTACAAATCGCTGCAGAAACGTGAAGAACCGAATATAAAATTGGAAAAATTAGAGACTGAGAGGAGCGAAAACTGACAGATTCTTCCATCGCTACCCAGCAGTCGCCCATCCAGGCACTGACCAGGCCCAGAGCTGTTTAGCTTCAGCAACATAGTGACTTCATGCGCCTTCCAGCCAGACCCCCAGAAAGATTCCTTAGAGAGCTGTTTCCATTCAGTAGACAATTCTGAGTGAGGGCAACCGATGGTCTGATTCGGTATAAGGGCCCTATGCTCCTGAAAGTGTTTGTGTATGATTTGGGAAATATGATCGGATTTTTTGTTTTTTGTTTAGGAGTGTTGAATACAGTTTTATAACGTACTTTATTGTATTACAATTTGCATTCCATAGAACTTAGATTGCAATACAGTAAAATGCAATATAAGAAATGAAAGAAGCAATAAAATACAATTAAAAATCAATATATATATTTAATGCAGACATGCTGCGGACCACCTGAATGGAGCTCAAGGTCATAGTTTCGGAACCCCTAACCTAGCTCATTATTGACTAGCAGCAGCTCTCTGGGGTTCAGTGGGGGGCCTTTCCCAGCCCCACCGGAAGATGCCAGACACTGGACCTCGGACCTTTTGCAATGCCAAGCAGGTGCTCTACCCACCCCTCTGAAAACCTTTCTCTAAACCATGCACATGCGTCACCCTGAGTGATGGTCACTATTTGAAATGCAATTAGTTGGGATTGGTTCTGTTTCCTATGAACAGTACAGAGGCTGGGAGATGGTCACGCCTGGCAGTCTGACACCCTGCCAGGCCTGCAGGCATCTGGACGACATTCTCAATTTCACATCAGCTTTTGTGTTCCAAGAAAAAGAGAACTAATGCTGGGATGACAAGCTGTTGCAATAATATCTGCTGTCGGGAAGGGGATTATTTTTACCTAAATCTCTCTAATTGTGCTTAAGTGACACAGATTAGATATTGTTCCCACCTCCCAGGCCCCCTCCTTTCCTCTGTCTGGCCAAGGCTGTGATATATTTAGATGCATCAGAGACACTTCACATTAAACCTCAAGCAGAGACTCATTTCGGAAACCAAGAGCACCCTTGCTGGCCTGCAAGTTGTGGCTTCCGTCCCCAGCCCTTCTTCCTCACCCCTTGGGGTCTAGAGCAGAAGTGGCTAATCCCCAGCCTGGAGGCCTGTTGCAATCCCCCAAGCCGTTTTTCCTGTCCAAGACCCCAGTGATCTTTGCAGCAAGAACAAGTTGGGTGGGAGAAGCAGACCACATTAAGTGGGTAGAGAAGAGGTTTAAACTTCTCTGCTCAGTCCAGCACCCTGTTGGGGGTGCCAAACTGCCCTGTCCCCAATCATTAGATCAATCATTTGATGAATGAGAATATAGATAATCTAGTGGCAAAGCAGCACTTATATAATCATCTGATGAAATATGCCGCACAATTATGGAAGGACTTGAGGCAAGCCTGTTTTCAGAAGAACGAAAACAGATTATGGGATCTAGTAGCAAAGGTTATAGAGAAGTATGAATGACAGCAGAATCGCAAATTGTGCCCTACATGTGGGTCAGGCTTCTCCAGTCCATTTTTGAAACTACTGAAGAGTGTATAGACTTAGAAATAGGCATTAAGCATTTGCTGCAAGATCTGCCTGAGTGGCCTCCTGTGGTGGCAAAAGAAGTTAAAGATCTGATAAGTTAGTTAGTGGTAATCCAGCCTGGAGGTTACCAGTGCATGGACAACAGTGGTCAGGCTATCACAGTCCAGAAACGACCGCAGATGTCTTATCAGCCGAAGCTGGTAAAAGGCACTCCTAGCCACTGAGGTCACCTGGGCCTCTAGCAACAAATCCAGGAGCACTCCCAGACTACAGACCTGCTGTTTCAGAGGGAGTATGACCCCATCAAAAGTAGGCAACTGACCAATTATCTGAAGATGGTAACCACCAACCCACAGCACCTCCGTCTTGCTAGGATTCAGACTCAGTTTATTGGCCCTCATCCAGCCCACCACTGAGTCCAGGCAGTGGTCCAGGGCTTGCACGGCCTCTCCCGATTCAGATGGTACACAGAAATAGAGCTGGGTATCATCAGCATGCTGCTGACACTTTGCCCCAAATCTCCTGATGACCACCTCCAAGGGCTTCATATAGATGTTAAACAGCATAGGGGATAAGATGGTACCCTGCGGCACCCCATAGCACAACTGCCAGGGGGCTGAAAGACAATCACCCAATGCTATTCTCTGAAAATGATCCTCGAGATAGTGAACTGAACCACTGTAAAACAGTGCCTCCAATACCCATCTCACCAGAAGGATACCATGGTCAATGGTATCAAAAGCTGTTCAGAGATCAAGTAAGAGTAACAGAGTTGTACTCCCCCTGTCCTTCTCCCAATAAAGGTCATCTATCAGGGCAACCAAGGCCATTTCAATCCCATAACCAGGCCTGAACACAGACTGGGATGGGTCAAGATAATCTGTTTCATCCAAGAGTACTTGCAATTGCTGCACCACAACCTTTTCAATCACCTTCCCTAAGAAGGGGGTATTTGCAACTTTTCGGTAATTGTTGCAGACCAATGGGTCTAGGGTGGGCTTCTTCAGGAGCGGTCAGGTCACAGCCTCTTTCAGGGTGGCTGGAACCACTCCCTCCTGCAATGATGTGTTGACCACACCCTGGATCCACTCGGTCAACCCCCCTCGGCAAGCTTTAATAGCCAAAAAAGGAGAGGGTCGAGAGGACATGTTGCTGTCCACATCATCGCAAGCACCTTGTCTACGTCATCAGGCCGCATCAACTGAAACCAATCCCAAGAAGTTGCAGCAGATGTTGCACAGGACACCTCACTGAGGACTACAGGAGATGTAGATGGGGCATCAAGACTGCTACGGAGGCAAGCAACTTTATCCTCAAAGTGCCTTGCAAAGAATTCACAGTGGGCCTCCGAAGGGTCTAAAACTCCATTGCCTGGAGTTGATGTCAACAGACCCCTGACAATATGGAAAAGCTCCACTGGATGGCTACTTGAGGATGTGATGGAGGCAGAGAAGTGAGCCTTCTTCACCACCCTCACCGCCACACAGTAGGCACGGTTATGATGTTTTACTCATGCCCAATCAGCCTCAGAGCACATCTTTCACCACTTGTGCTCTAGCCATTGTCCAGCTAGTCTCATTACCATTAGTTCACTGGTGTACCAAGTTGCAAACCAGGCTCCACAATGCCGGAGAGGGAGCTTGGGGGCAACCATGTCAAGAGCCAGATGCGCCTTGCTGTTCCACAGAGTGACAAGGACTTCAACAGAGTCACCTGCTCTATCTACTGGGAACTCCCCTGGGACATTCAGGAATCCAGTGGATTCCATTAGTCTCCGAGGGGTGGACCACCTTAATCTGTCCACCACCCCTGCAGGGGCGGATTGGAGCCATAAGTCTAAACTTCACCCGGAAGTGGTCTGACCATGACAATGGGGTGACATCCACCCCCCCACATCTCCAGACCACCCCTTCTTCCATATGGAGCAAAAACCAAGTCAAAGATGTGCCCTGCCCTTTGCTTTGGGCCGGTGACAACTTAAGACAACCCCATGGTCGTCATGGAGGCCATGAAGTCCAAAGATGAAACACTAGAGGCAGCCTCAGCATGGACATAGAAATCACCCAGGACTGTCTTTCTGGGCTCCTCCAATACCACAGCTGAGATGGTCTCTGCCAGCTCAGTCAGAGAACCTGTCAGGCAGCAGGGTGGATGGTACACCAGCAGCAACCATAGTTTCCTGTCTCCTTGGCCCAACACCAGGTGCAGGCCCTCACAGCCAGCTCCATAGAATCATAGAACAGTAGAGTTGGAAGGGGCCTATAAGGCCATCAAGTCCAACCCCCTGTGCGGAGACCAGAACTGGATGCAGTACTCAAGATGAGGCCTAACCAGTGCTGAATAGAGGGGAACTAATACTTCATGCAATTTGGAAACTATACTTCTGTTAATGCAGCCTAATATAGCATTTGCTGTTTTTGCAGTCACATCACGCTGTTGGCTCAGCTTGTGATCAACAACAATACCAAGATCATTCTCACATGTCATATTGCTGAGCCAAGTATCCCCCATCTTATAACTGTGCATTTGATTTCTTTTTCCTAAGTGTAGAACTTTCATTTATCCCTGTTGAATTTCATTCTGTTGTTTTCAGCCCAATGCTCCAGCCTATCAAGGTCACTTTGAATTTTGTTTCTGTCTTCCACGGTATTAGCTATGCCCCCCAATTTTGTATCATCTGCAATTTTGATAAGCATGCTCTGTACCTCCTCATCTAAGTCATTAATAAAAATGTTGACGAGCATTGGTCCGAGGACCGATCCCTGTGGTATCCCACTCATTACTTCCACCCAGTTTGAGAAGGAACCATTGATAAGCACTCTTTGAGTACAATTCTGGAGCAAACTGTGCATCCACAGGATAGTTGTTCCATCCAGCCCACATTTAGCTAGCTTGCTGAACAGAATATCATGAGGCACTTTGTCAAAAGCTTTGCTGAAGTCAAGATATATTATGTCCACAGCATTCCCACAGTCTACAAGGGAGGTTACCTGATCAAAAAATTAGATAAGATTAGTTTGGCCGGATTTGTTCTTCATAAATCCAGGTTGGCTCCTAGTAAGCACTGCATTGCTTTCAAGGTGCTTACAGATTGACTGTTTTATAATCTGCTCCAGAGTTTTTCCGGGGATTGATGTTAGGCTGACTGGTCTGTAGTTCCCCGGTTCCTCCTTCTTGCCCTTTTTGAAGATAGGGACAACATTAGCTCTCCTCCAGTCATCCAGCACTTCACCGGTCCTCCATGATTTCGCAAAAATAATAGACAGCAGTTCTGAGAGTTCTTCAGCCGGTTCCTTCAATACTCTAGGATGCAGTTTATCGGGCCCTGGAGATTTGAACTCGTTCAAATTGATTAGGTATTCCTTGACCATTTGCCTGTCAATCTCAAGCTCCAATCCTATCCCTTCTGTTTCATGTTTCCCAGGAGGGCCACAGACCCTTTTTTGGGAGAAGACTGAGCCAAAGTAGGAATTGAGGACTTCTGCCTTTTCTTTGTCATCTGTTATCATTTTGCCATCCTCACTGAGTAGCTGTGCCACCATTTTTTTTCTCTGTCTTTTACTATGGACATACCTGAAGAAAGTTTTTTTGTTGCTTTTAGCATCCCTCAGAAACAGAGTGGTTTCCTGGTGACAGAGATGGAAGTTCTGTAGACCATAGCAACTCCTTCCCCCATCCCTGCAGCTTGTGCTGGTGTTGCATCGAGTATCCAGGTGGGCAAAGCTGGGTCAGATCAACTCCTCCCAGCTCACCCACCCAGGTCTTGGTAATGCACACCAAATCAGCACCTTCATCCACAAGCCAATCATTGATGAGTGTGGTCTTGCGTACCAATCTGGCATTAAACAACAGCACACACAGGCCAGTGGGCACAGCAGATGAGCAATGAGGAACCCATCCATGAGAGGACCCCGGCGGTGGCAGACCCGCTGCCCAAGGATCTTTTTACACTTTGAACTCTCTATTCTCTCTGACTGTTCTGTGTATCACCATGAAAATTTAGAGGGTTGTAAAGCAAGTGTTTCTGAGTTCAGGACTATAAGATTTGTAAGGTTTTGTTTTGAAATGAGCTTATGAGAAGCATCAGAATGGCATGGGGGTATTTTCAGTTTAATTTTGAGGAATGCAAAAATTCCATGCTGGCTCTCGTGGCTGCATAATTTTTCAAACACTTTTTTTTAATTCTCCCAGGCTTTCGCTCAGCAATAGAACATCTGCTTGGCATGCAGAAGATCCCAGGTGTGATCCCTGGCATCTCCAGGTAGGGCTGGGAATGCCCCCTGCCTAAACCATGGAGAACCGCTGCCTGCCAGTGTTGACAATACCAAGCTAGACAGACTAAAGGTCTGCCTTGGTATAAAGTAACTCCTTATGATTAAATGATTTTTTACATTAAAATGAATTATTTTATTTATTTTGTTTGACAAGATTTATATATGCACACAAAAAACCCTCTAAGCAGTTTACATAAAATAGTATAAAATATTCATAAGAAATTAATAAAATTATCAAAATATAAATAAAATCAAAAAATTTAAAAACAGATATACATGCTTAATATGACATGTCTAGGTAGGCTTGTCTAAATAATTTTTTTTTTAGCTGGTATTAAAAACAGTACAACGAAGGCACCTGCCTTGCCATCATCATCATCATCACCATCATCATCACCATCATCATGGCTTTATTAAACACTGTCAGTGAACACAGCCATCCTTCAAAATTCACACCATGTTTGTGATACAGTTCTACAACCAAGCAACGTTTACAAAAATGCATATATTTGGGGAAAGGGTGCATAAAAATGAATATATTAGTGAAAACAAAATCCGAAAATGAATTATATTAGTAGAAATCACTTGCAAAAAATGTGTGCATAGTCAAAACTGCATACAAACATGTGCTGTTCAGTACTAAAATGCTGAAGAATTTTCATGAGGATTTTTTTTTAAATCACAAAAATTCACAGAAATGTGGAGAACTGATTTTAAAATTGGAAAAATGAGGAATGGTGAGAACGGAAATTAACAGATCTTTCATCCCCAGCAACTCGCCATTGTGGCTGTGTGCCTGTGACTGCCTGGTGTTGCTGGAGACCACAAGTGGGCAGAGTGCAGCTGGGTTCATGTCCTGCTTGCGGACTTTCCATGGAGGCTCTGGTTGGAACAGGATTGCTGGACTTAGATGGGCCTTTCATCTGATCTAGCAGGACTTTTCTTAGGTACTTAAAATTCATAAGAGCCCTTTGTTTTTTTAATCTCTGTTGTCCTGTGCTTTATAGTATAACTGTTTTTTTAATTATTCTGACTGCATTTATTACTGTAATTGGTTTTTTCCTGTTCTTTTTGTATTTAAACAATGTTTATGTATGCCACTCAGAGAATGGGATGGTACAGAAATCCCGTTAATAAAATAAAGTTTACACACACACACGTTTCATTTTCTTGCAGGTCTGGAATAGGAGTTGGTGCCTTTGGAATGCAAGGTAGGAACTCCACTGCAGAGCTAAGACCCCTCCTGAGGCCTGTTTTAGTTCAACTCTCCCATTAAAAAAAGAAACAAGGCTATGGATTGCAACATCACAGAACACACTGGCCTCCGTCGGTTGTACAGAAATACGTCGATAGTCTACTATAGCAGTTAGTGTGTCAGACTGGGCCCTGGGAGACCAGGGTTCCATTCCTCGCTTGGCCATGAAGCTCACTGGGTGACCTTGGGCCAGTCACTGTCTCTCAGCCTAACCCACCTCACAGGGTTGTTGTGAGGATAAAATCAGGAGAGGGGGAACCATATCTGTATGCCATCTTGAGCTCCTTGGAGTAAAGGTGAGATACAAATGTAATCATAAAATAATACTAAATAAATAATAGACTTTGAAGTAGGGAAGGAAAATCTGTCAATTTTGGTTCTCCCGGTTTCTCACTTTTCTAATGTTAAATTCAGTCCTCTACATTTCTGCAGCAATCTGTGATTTTTTTTAAAAAACATCCTCATGAAAATTCTCCACCATTTTAGTGTGAATTTCTCCAAATAAACACATTTTTGTAGGCAGTTTTGAGAAAGGTGCACATTTTTGCAAGCCATTTTTCATCACATCATGCCTTTTTGCATGTTATTTTCACTCATATTTTCAGTTTTATGCACACTTTCCCCTAATATATGCATTTTTGTAAATGTTGTTTAGTTAGCAAACTGCATTGGAAAATTTGAATAAATGCGAATTTCAAAGGACGGCTGGGTTTCAGTTCTCATACTCTTTCGGAAAGTGAAAATCTGATAAATTCTGCTTGAAATGTGAACTGAACTGAAATTCTCACCCATCCCTACTTTGAAGTGGCATCGATTGTTGGTGGGGCAGGGCAAGATTTTTCAGGTTTTTATATCTCTTTCGGAAGGGCCAGAGCTCAGTGACACAGCACCCGCTTCACATGCAGGTCTCAGGCTCCATCCTTGGCATCACCAGGCAGGGATTGGGAAAGACTCCCTGTCTGAAACCCCAGAGAGCCACTGCCAGTCAGTGTCAACAGTACTGAGCTGGATGGACCAATTATCTGACCCAGGACAAGGAAGCTTCATATGTCCCTACAGCCTTCCTATGTCAGTTAAGACCCCCCCACAAAAAACATAGGAAAGAGAGCTGTGAGAAAGCAGCCAGATTTGCTTGTCTGAAATCATCTCTCAAGGGGCGAACATCTTGTCAAGCTGCCACTTCATAGGTCATTATTATGCCCAGGACTCCTCAATGAGTTCAGTGCTCATGGAAGCACCTTGTCCCTCTTGATCTGGGCTCAGAAGGCACTTGCTGAGATTATGTCAGTGTTTAACCACCCAACCAGTTCAGGGGAGCTTTTGGAAGAAAAACAATCATTCACCACAACAACTTACCGCTTGCATTAAGAGAATTACAATCTACTTGAAACTATTTATCAGAATGTCCTGACAGCCTTAATGACTGGGAGTTTCAAACCTGGCTGAGCTTGTAAACATGTAGGAGGGAAAGGTTTCAGCAATCCTGAGATAAAGAAGAGAATTCTGCATTCCCCACCACCACCAATACTGGAATTGTATTGACTCACTGAAAAAGGGTGTTGCTGAAAATCATCAAGGCTGTAATAACAAAGACAAATAAATACATTGTTCACCCTTTCAAATTACAAAGAGAAAGAATACAAAGAGAAAGAAAGAGGTTTAGCTTTGATATTCAGAAGAATGTCCTAAATCTAAGAGAAGTTCCCTGAAGAGCTGGATCAAGGCCATCTTGGGCCCCTCTCTAGTGGTCTGTAGTGCCCCCCCAACTCTGAACTCACACCTGTGCAATTTGAATGTGCACCTGAGGGACAGAGGGCACATTCATTTAGTTTGCATTTTTTAGAAAAACACAGATGCAGAAAAGGAGCAAACTGAAGATGGGAAAATTGAGGAGAGAAACCCAAACCGACAGATTTGTCCATCCCTAAGACACACACTATGTTTTGTACAACAAATTCTTGTACAAGTATTTTAGGGAGCTCTCCAGCTTGTACTTGTGTCAGTCTGGGGGGAGTTGGATGTGACGGACCCCTGGCTAAGTCAGCAGGCTCCCAGCGCTGCTAGGCTCTGCCAGCAGAGCCCCTCATCCTGGCTGAGCCATGGTGCTGCCTGGACCCTACTGGCTTAGCTGGGAGTCTGCAGGGAAAGCCCATTGGAAGCTGGTGGAAGCCCCAAAAATGGGGCATTCTGGGGGCATGGCAGAGGTGGAGCCAAGGGGAGAGGACTTCCACCATATACAACTCCCCTTCGGAGCGCTCCAGCATCTCCTGCCCAACATTTCTGCTGGCAAAAAGGCCAGCATAGGTAAATAACTACAATGGCAGTCAATGGAGAGTACTTACTCTCCAGCAGGAGTATTCATCAGAGCCGGTTTTTACCTCCTGATCCCCATGCACAGCTCCTCACTGAGCCAGCGTTCAGCCAGCCTGGCGGCTCCCGAAAAACAAATGGATGCCGCGGAGCTCCCCACCAAACTCCTCCTCCACTGGCCCTCCATCCCGCTAGCTTCCCATGACTTGGATTACTTTGCCCATGGAATAGCATCCTTGCTTTCGTGGAAGAAAAAGACTCGATTCCATGATCAAATGTTACATTCTTTATCAAGTCACCATCAACAGGCATTCACACTAAAGCAACTTCTTTAAAGATGATTTGTTTTGTTTTAATGTATTTTAAAGTCTGTTTTTATGATGTTTTAAAGTGTTTTTAGTGCTTTTGTTTGCTGCCCTGGGCTCCTGCTGGGAGGAAGGGTGGGATATAAATCATATAATAAATAAATATAATAAAAATAAAAAGTGACCGCGTCTCCAGTTGTGTTGATCAGAATTGCCTTTTTTATTACCAGTTATTTGGAAAAGAGGGTCGTATTCAACTAAGTCCTACGCAGGGTAGACCCCAGTGAAACTAATGAACCAAAATTAGTAATGTCCATAAGCTTCAGTGGGCCTGCTCTGAGTAGGACTAGTGCTGAATATTGAAATCTGAAAAGTCAGGTATAACCTATTAGGAAATTCATCATTCAAATCATTCTCCGATACGTACCTGGCAATGTTGCTGTAGGTCTTTGCTATTTCCATCTCTTTGATAAAGCAGTAAAACTGGGAGACTGACTTTTCAGCTTCATTCTGTCCCTATACTCCATGTTCCAGTGATGCATTCATGTGAAAAGACCCTACACATATACATACATGTATAGCTATACAGAGCTACTCCACTTGAGAAATATCCTGAATTTGCCCAGAATCTTGGGGAGGAGCTCTGTGCACCTATATCAGTATGTGTGCATGGGCCCACCACACAGCAGGTGATGGGTCGGTGGCATGAGCAGCACATGCATCAGTGGCAGGGCACAACTGTGCCCCCCTCATGCATTTTTTCAAAGCATGAACTCCCAGTGACAGCACCCATCTCTTTCCAACCATTAATATCCCCAGGCAGAGGACGTTGTTCCATTACAGCAAATGGGGGCACTGCCCCACCAACCTCAGCCTGCCCTCAGCTAACCCCACCTGTCTGCCTTCTTATTTACAACCAGTCCAGGGGGTGGCACTGCCTGTCAGATGGGGATGGGTGAATCTATCACTGCCCATTTCTGTCAGCTTCGCATTTTTCCACTCTTAAGTTCAGTTCTCCGCATTGCCATGTTTTGTTTAAAAAAGTATTCATGAAAATTCATCAACACCATAGTGCGAATTTCACCTAGTATACACATTTTTGAATGTACTTTTACCTAATATACACTTTTGCAAAGCAATTTTGCCTAAATTATTCTTCTATGTAATTTTCACTAATATATGCCTTTTTTGCATGCTCTACCCTAGTTATATGCATTTCCGTACGCATTACTTAGCTGGACAACTGTACTGCCGAATTTGGAGAAGTGCTAATTTTGAAGGATGGCTGTGTCTCAGTGTACCTATTATTCTGGAAAGGGTGAACTGGGTAGATTCACCATCCCCACTGCCAGCTTCCTCCTCCTCCTCCTTGTAGAACTGAGCAGGGAGGAGAAGGATGGGCAGGGGACAAAACCGGAATCGGTTGGCTCTGCCTCTCATTGGCTCTGGCACCCCCACTGTTGGCCTCCCTGCTTTCCATGCTACCAGTCTGAATAGGAACCAGCCACTGCTGACGCTGGGAATGACAGTGCACCATATTGTAGTATCGTTCGCATCAAGCCATGCTGTTGACAATGAGGTTTGCCGTGAACCTGCTTGTTTGCTGTGGCAAAGCATTTCCCCTTTTTTTTTTTTTAGTAAAAAGAAAAATTGTGAAACCCTCTACCACTTTGTTAAGCCAGTGCCCTGAAAAATATTGGAATTTCTCCCAACTCTTTGAGTTAGCAAAAATCTGGGGGAGCCGTTTTCCACCCTCCTGCTGCTCCTGGAAAGTAATGGAAATTGCTGGGACAAAATACTTTGGTCCAGCACTAGTTTTAAGGGACCTCATCCAGAAGAATGGGCGACCTGAAGAGGATCTGGGCTATCTTGCATATGGCAAATTGTAAGCATCTAGTAAGATTAGTGAGATTTCATGAAGATAGAGAGGAACTACACTGAGAACTGGAATCTCTAGAGTCTAGTGGAACAGACAGTTTTATGAAAGTGTTCCACTAGCAGTTTTGTAATTTTGATATACTGTAAGTGCAATTTAACTGATGCTTCTTTCTCTCATTCTGTTCTTTGAATTAGCAAGAAGGAATAATAAATAATCCAGCCAGTCACATGGTGTGCGCAATAGCAAGCTAAAATGATTCCAGCATCCCTGCTGTGGGATGGCATAAAAGCCAGGAACTTGGCTCCCCCTTCTGGGCAGAGAAATGAACTTGGGATTTGTTCAGCAATATATATTTGGCAATCTGTATTCCCCCCCATATAAGATCACATATGGGGGGGATATATATCAGCTGGAATCAATAATTGCATGGGGTAAAAAAAAGTTGACTCTTCCATGCACTCTGAATCAATAGACTGAATTGTATGTGACTGGGGGAAGATTTCTCATTCCAAACTAGTGAAATAAGAGTAAAAAGGATCTATAAGGTTTTAGCCCAGGTTCATGACATCAACCCCAACCCCATGGAAAGGAGACAAATCTGGGTATATTAATACGTGAAGGGAGGAGTCAAATGGCACCCCCTGGTCCCACCCATCTACTCCCTGGCCTCCACACTTGGATCCAAACTTGTGCACAGAGCCCCAATGCAGCAGGATGAAATGGTTGAGTACTGGCATGGTGGAGTAGACTGTACCATTTCAAAATGCAGGTACTTGACCATGTTTTTTTTTAAAAAAACAATCCCTCCTCCCCGTAATCTCCTTGCTGTGCAAGATGTCTTCTTTGCAAGGAGTTTTTTTTAGAAAGGGGTCACTTTATAGAAGAAAAGCAACCCAAAAAGCTGATTACACAACTACAGTCTGAACTGGTTCAGTCCATTCTACTATCTCAGGACTCTTACAGTCTCATTCTGCTGCATCTGTAAACCAGGCCTTAAGTGTGATTTGCTCTATGAAAACCTTTCCCCAAGGCAGAAATCTGGCATTTGCGTGGTCTTGATGCAAGGGTGATCTGAGCAGCATTTTTGGGGGGGGGAGGGACTGTGTCTTGGGGATCTGTGTCTCAGTGTTCCTGCCACATCAAATACACTTTTGAAAGCTTGATCATTGCTCCACAAACACATGTCTCACATGCTCAGTCCCTGACCATCATGTCGAGTGAGGAAGGACTGGGGGGGGGGCTGTTAATGGTGTTCACTTGAGCCCTCCATGTGGTTGGGGACCCTGATCAAGCAAACAAAGTAGAAACCTCCTGCAGACCTTCTCTGCTCAGCACAGGGAAGAAGCAGACTGCAGAGGAGATTCAATGCACACAGGCACATTGGGGCAGGACTTGCATGAGCACCCCTGATCCCAACCACACTTTGAGCATTCCTGTATTCAGGAAAAAAGAAGAAAATATTTCTGCCAAGCAAGCTGAAGGTGAACCTATCACCAAGTAGATACCTGCTGTTGTGGTGTTCAAGAAATTAGTGAATGGAATGAAAGAGCCTGCCCTACCTGAGAAATTAGTACTTGCCATCTAACAGGTTGCCGGTGCAAATATTTTGCCTTCTATTAAAGTTCTGGAACAGGGTTGCTGAACCTGTAGCCCTCCAAATGTTCCTAGACTCCAACTCCCAGCAGCCTCCAATGGTCAGGGATAATTAGAGTTGTAGTTTGCAACGTCTGGAGAGCCACAGGTTCCCCACCCCTGTTCTAGAGCATTTTTACATGTGGGCCTGTGAATGCATACGGTTGGAAAACATTAGAATGTGCTATACAATATGCTATACAACAATGGAAAATAGCTTTAAAATCTATATAGAAGGTTTCTCTAGATTTGAAATTGAGACTGATCCAGCAAGAATTTTAGATATATTTGATTCCACAACATTTGTATAGGAAGGCACTGTCCAATATAAATATATGTTGGAGGTATAATGCTGAAAATGCCTCATTGAGCCATACGATACAGGCTTGTCCAGTGAAATATTATGTTTGGTCTGACGTTACTGTCCATATCAATTTTGAATTGGCAAAATCCTTGATATTTGCAGATGTTCATGTACTACAGGAATTATATTTCTGTAGCATGGGGATTAACGGCAGAATAACAAAAGTGGATTTTGTGAGCCCTTATGGTTGTCGGGAGATTTACACTTCAAGCCTGGAACGATAAACACCCACTGTCTGTTACACAATAGTCTGAGGTCCTCATCTTCCTTGCTACATTTGAACATATTTTCTATAAACGCCAATCTTGTGTGGGTACCTATTTGGCCACTTGGAGGGCTTATATTGACTTTTGGAAGTGCTGATAGTTAGTGTATCCTTAACGTGAGCTGTGAGTTTTGTAATGTGAGGTTTTTGTCAATGTGATTCTTTTCTTTCCTCTTTTAGTATATAATATCTTTATTAGGTTTTCAAAAATACATACAATTAACCAAAACAATTATTTATAGTCATCTACCTTTTTTTAAAAAAATATTTCTTCTTTGTTAAATTTGATATTTTAAAAATTAATTAAAATGCCAACACTTGGAAACAACAGTTACAGGGCCACTGATGATCATTTGCTTCTCTTTGGATACAAAAAGATACTGGGCGAATCCCAGCCCTTTGCTCAATTTTACTGCTACTCCTCCAGAATTCATCTCTGTCCATGCACTCTGGACCCATTAGGGAGACGTCACTTTAACAGCAGAAATCACGAAATACTGAGCACATCTCCTGTCCCTGGACTCTTGTTAATGATGTGATTTTTGTATCAGAGCTAACAGTCCAGAGGCCAGACCTTTAGTTCATCTATTTGGCTCTCTCAACTCCTACTAAACTTTTATAGCATCAATATTCCCAGATCACACTGTTAAAACTGTGCATTGAACTCAGTTAGACCCCGAGATTATATAATGTGACCGTCTGTCATTTCTTACAGTTACTGTAATAACAAGAAAACAAGGAATGGAGGAAGCCGCCTTATACCAAGTTGGCCCATTGGTCCATCGAGCTCAGCACTGTCTACACTGACTGGCAGCAGCTCTCTGAGGTTCCAGGCAGGAGTCTCTTCCAGTCCTGCTGGGCGATTGAAACTGGGAACACAGGAAGCTGCGTTGCAGTGAGTCAGACCATTAGACCGCCTACCTCGGTACTGCCTACACTGACTGGCAGGGACTCCCCTGGATTTCAGGCAGGGGACACGCCCAGCCCTACCTGGAGATGCTGCTGGGGATTAAACTGGGGGACTTGCGTGTACAAAACGGATATTGTAGCCACTGAGCAACAGTCCTTGTGGTATCTTTTTTTCCCCAGGGTTTGCAGCTGGGTAGCCCTTTAGATTCATACTTCCTTCTAGGGGTTGCAATAGACTGCAATCTATCCACGGTTGTAACTAGATGTAAGTCAGGATCTCAGCAAGAGACAGAGAGAGAGAGAGAGAGAGAGAGAGAGACAGAGAGAGAAGCAGCCAGGGAAGTGCCCAGATCAGATCAGAATTGTGATGCTCAGAATGAAATGGAAATGGACTGCCTTCAAGTCGATCCTGACTTATGGGGACCCTATGAAAAGGGTTTTCATGGTAAGCGGTATTCAGAGGGGGTTTACCATTGCCTTCCTCTGAGGCTATGAGGCAGTGACTAGCCCAAGGTCACCCAGTGAGCTTCATGGCTGTGTGGGGATTCGAACCCTGGTCTCCCAGGTCAGAGTCCAACACCTTAACCACTACACCACACTGGCTCAGAAAGGGTGGCTTAGCCCCAGCCACACCATTCCTCCTATTTCCTCCCAGAGTTGCTCTTTGCCCTATAGGAGAAAACATTGTTATCTATATTTTTCCCCATGTGGCAAATAGCAATTTTGGGGGAAGGGACTTTTAATAGAGAAAAATGATGTGGGGGGGAAGATTATGGCTCCTCCTCCCAACACCACAATCTCACCCTGATTTGGGCTCTCCTGAAGCTGCCATGTTTCTTTTAAAAGATAACAACAGTGCAGCAGATTTAATTATTATCATGAATGATCCATGCCACATCTAGTTTGGCTCTAACTGTGGACCAGGCATGCTCAGGGATTCTTCAGGCCCAGAGAGAACAGGAATGTGCATCATTGGCACCTGGCATTGGTAGGAAGGGTAGCCATATATCCTATTTTGTAGAGGAGAGTCCTCTATTTGAAGGGCTGCTCAGCCAAAGTGGTTTAAAGATCAAGAGCCCTAAGAAGGGAGAGCATCAGGAGCCTTGAAATTGCCCGTCAACAGCATCTGGACAGCAGATTGAGCGGGCACACAGGTCACCTGACCAAAGTCTTCCCCACTGTGCAGTGATGTATTGTGTTTCTATTTAAATTATAGTAATTATTTCTAAATGTACATCTCTCCATATAGATTAACATATGCAAATTTTATGCAAACCAGTGTTCTCCTTTGTCCTCTTTTTTCATAATGGGCAAGTGCCCACCCCTGGTACAGGAGATATTTGTGATCGCCTACCATCTAGGACAGATACATCTACTATCTAGGATAGATACATCAGCTTTTTTTGGTGATGTGTAAGTGACCATCCAATTGGCAGGAAATAGGGAGCCTCTGGCTTGGCTAAAATAAAATAAAATAAAGTCCAGCTGGCCTTCTCTCTTTGCCTGTTCAACAGGGCAGTGCCGCCTTCATTCCAGAACAGACACTCCAGTTTGGATAGGGCCACCGACCAGCAACAGCCATGGCCTAGCCCTGACAGAAAATCTTAGTGGAAAAAACCATGAACTACCAAGCTGGGTCAGGTCAAATGTCCATCTACGCCAACATTCTGGCCAGCCAGATGCTGTGGGGCAGTTTGGATCAGAGCTCTGGATCAGTAAGGCAGACGGCCTCAGGGAGTGGCTCATACATTGGGGGCAGGAAGGCACAGGAAAGGAGCCAAGTAGTCCAAGGAAAAATGTGGTGGTATGACAGCCCCAAATCAGTCCCTTAGTCATCCTGAGTTGTAGAAATGTCTATAGAAGGCAGCATTAAAACTGCTTATCTATGTTGGTTTCACTGGAGCATGTCTTAAAATATGTCATCTTTTAGCAAAGAAAGAATCAAGGCATCACACTAAGCACTTTCTTAAATTCCCTTGATTGTCAATATTTTTGTTGCTAATCCCCATGGGAACATACACAATGCATGTGGTGTTGTTTTTAAAATGAGTTGCATCTACAGGATTGTTTCACAGCCTCAGGGGGAATCGAGTTAATAGCCTGATATACATTCACATTTTGTAGCTGTCCAGTTTTTGATTCAAGGCAGTGGGCATAGCTCCTTCCCGTAATGAGGCATTAACCACTCTCTGGACCCATCCACTCAAATCCCCCCCTATTAGATTTTATCAGCCACAATTTGTACCTCTAATATAATGCATTTTATGTTATTTTCAGTAGCCTATTCATTTTTATGCACAATTTCTCCTAATGTATGCATTTTTTGTATACACTTCTGGTTTGAGAAGTGCGTCACAGAATTCGGAGAAGGAATTTCAAAGGATAGCTGTGCTATGGTTGCTATATTGTTTCAAGAAGTGCAAAATGGATGGGCTCATATTAAAATGAAGGAAACTGAATTTCTCCTCTATCCCTGCTTTGACGGACCTCAGGGTTTGCAGAAGCACACAAAACCATTAAGGGGAAAATTGCAAGGAGGGCACCCCTACAACAACCCACTGGGGACTGAGTTCACTCAGTGGGCATGGAATGCTGATTGACTATTGAGGGGAAATCTCCTGCCCATTCCCCCACTGAAATTAGGATTGAAAGAAGTGTTTTATTGTAGCTCATTGTCATTTGGAGTGTGTGTTTGTTACAGGATGTGTGGTGTCCACCAGGGCTGGCACCAGGCATGCTGGGACCCTTGGGCACCAGCCTGCCCCAGGCCCCGGCACATGCACGCATGTACGCCCCACCTACCTACCTTGCCTTGAACTCCCCTTCCACGATCCGTGGCAGGATTGCTGCCGTGGATTGCTGGGAGGGAGCTTCTGAGCTGTGCGCCCATTCCCTCGCTCTACTTACTTCTCTCGCCTGTGTTTTGTGGCTGCACACGCTGTGTGGGCAGGGCTGCCATTAACCAAGATGGCAGCCAAGGTTTCCCTAAGGGGCTGAAGCTTCTGCAGCCATTTCGGTTGATGGCATGCTTGCATGCTCCCTCCCTGCAATCTGTGGCAGTGATTCTGCCACAGATCACGGAAGGAGAATGCTGCTCTCCTACCCTATTGAGGGGCCCCTGTGGCCCCAGGGGCCCTTGGCCAGGGCCCAACCTGGCCACCCTTTGGCACCAGCCCTGGTGCCCACAACAATTTCTCTAGTTTGCAAATGTGTGCATGGGCCCAAAATGCAGGCCCTTGCTATCCATGCTTGGATTCTGAACTAGTTTGTTTTTGTTTCCCACTATTGAAGATGGGGGACAAATTTGATTCAGTTCGAATTTAAAGGTGGGTCTGCCTAATTCACACTTTCTGAAACAATACACCAACCAAAACACAGCCATCGTTTGAAATTCTCACTTCTCTGAATTTTTCAGTGCAGTTCCCTGGCCAAGTAATGTGTAAAGAGATGTGTATACTAGGGTAAAGTTTGCATAGAAATGTATACAAACATGCATTATATTAGGGAAAATTGATTTGCAAAAATGTGTATATTAGGTGAAATTGCGTATAAAGACGTGTGTATTAGGAGAAATTAGTGCTAAAATAGTGGTGAATTTTCATGAGGACTTTTTAAGAAAAGAATGCAAACCAATGGGAACATGGAGAATTAAGACTGGAAAAATGAGAGAGAAACTAAAATTGGCAGATTCACCCATTCCTACACACTATCAACTCAAATGTGTTGCAATGGAGCTACAGGACCATCTACTTGTTTTACAGTTCTAGGTTCATGGAATAAGTCTTTTTAAAACATTCTCTTCTTAGCAGGAGGGAGCAGCAGCAGAAACCGTGTGACCCTTATTATCCTTGTCAAGAAGGACAGAAAATCTAGGTGGGTTTCACAGGTGGCACTTATTTGTCCAGGTACTCAACCATGTAAAGATACGGGGTTGATAAACCACTTCTCTTTAAAACTATTAAAATTAGACAAATGTGCTTGCTACTAAAACCACAGTGAGCTGGCACCAGTCCATCATGGGCATAGTGTCCACAAGAAGTGATTATTGTTGTTGTTGTTGTTATGTGCATTTGTTAATCACTTTATACAAAAAAGCTGCAGAGCAGTTTACAAAATAAAATCCATTAAAACCCTAAAACTAAAAAAAGTAGAGTACAAAACTCTCAAAATGCTCATCCAACAACTTATAGAACAGTAGAGTTGGAAGGGGCCTATCAGGCCATTGAGTCCAACCCCCTGTTCAATGCAGCAATCCAAGAAGGACAAGCCTTACCCCCCCCACACACACACACACACTAAAAGATGAGCACCACAATAGAAGCTAGTTTAACTTCCAAAGGCTTGGGTAAATACAAATGTCTTAGCCTGGTACCTAAAGCTGACAATGGGGATAGCATTCCACGGAGGGGAAGCTGCCACTGAAAATGCTAGTTCTCATGTGGTCACTATCCACACCTTCCTCAGATGAGGCACATGGAGAAGGGCCTCTGATGAAGACCGCAGGGTCCAGGCTGGTTCATATGGAGAGAGGCAGTCCTCGAGATGTTGAGGACATAAGGGAGCAGAAAGCTCTAGCACAACTTAGGAGTCAACTTGCAAGGAGATTTTATGGCTGCCAGCATTTATCCACTGTTTTACTGTGGAGTTTCAAAGCGCTTCAGCTGGGCAGCAGGATTGTGCCTTGTGTTTTGGGTTTAGCATGCAAGATGTTGCACATCAGCCTTCCCCAGTCTGGTGCCCTCCAGGTGTCTTGGACTACAACTCCCATCAGCCAGAGTCAGCATGAGCTTGGAAAAGCATGAATAAATCTGGGCCAAATGGCAAACCTGTGCATTGCCACCCTGGGCACCTTTGGGAGGAAGGGTGGGATATAAATCCAATAATAATAATAATAATAATAATAATAATAATAATTCACATCCACTCAATAATGTGCACCTATGTTGCTTTCCTGCCTGATTTATGCAGGTTAATATATGAAGAGGCTCTTCCAATAATACTGGAAGAACACTGATGAGAATCAAAATTGCTAAAAACTTGGAAAACATAAGATTCTTGACCTTTTGTGATTAGGGAAGGTTTTCTTTCTCTTTTTATCTGAACAAATTGAATCAGCACAAATTGATTGTCACAAATGAGAAGTGGTTTAAAGCTTCCCCTTTCATGTCTTGTCACTTTTAGAAACTTTGTCTTGTGACTTCTTTTTGGATAAACAGACCCAAGCCACTCTCTGAATATGCCTGAGGAAGATCCTGGGAGTGTTGGTTGTGGAAGTCAAATGTTGACATCAAAATCTAAAATACAAATGTGGAAAATTTGGCAAATTTCAAAATATTGGGAAATTCCGTTACAACTATTTAGTATTTTTCTAAGGAAATGAACAAGTGAATAATGCTATAAGACCACAGGAGTTCTATGACGGATATCTGTGTGTTTTTAACAGCATGGAAAAGACCTTTAGCTGATTACAAACATGGTCAAACAGTTGTTTAGTTTTCTGTTCTCTCCTTTCCTTTGTGAAAGATTCTTGACATGAAACTCTGCGATCTGGCAGCCTGCCAACTCGGTAATAGCATTCTGCAGATTACCAGGGAAATGTTTGTTTACAACACTGAAGACATTTCAAGGGGGCCTCTTGGCTTTGCAGATGCTGATTGCCGTGTACATCGCATTTACAAAACCCATTGAAGGAGGCAAGCGAGCAACCCTCTCTCTGCTAATCACTCAGGCCCGAATTTGTGACACATAAGAAAGGGAAAACAGCCTGCCTAAAGAGCCATTTGCTTTCTGTGAACACACTCACGTTGCACATTTCACTTTCCTTTTGACTGAATTTCTTAAGTAGGGTGCCTGATTTATGGGCAGAGTACCTCAAAAACATCAGGAGGTCCAAATCAATTTGCCAGGACACAGCCACTGCCAAAGTCTGGTTTTCATCTACCATTATACTTATTTTATGTGTCAAAATGTTGGCTTTTGTGCTTTGGCTTCCTTGAAGCACTAATTTTATTACATAATCCATCCAACGGAGAGTAAGGTTGTTTACCCAATAAAGATGGTTATGGACAAAACATTGGTAATGAGACTGCCAAGGGGGGATGGACATTTCCACTGGACAAACTCTCTCTGTTCTGAATGTTCTGCTGTGTTTTTAAAAGTAATTTAACATTACTTAACAGAGATAGACATTTCTTTTTTAAAAAAATATGTTTTTTATTTGAAATATATAAAGAAAGATTGAATATTAAATATTCACATAATACAGAAACCATATACGCAAAGAAAAGTACATGACATATAAAAGTACTACTCAGTCTATCACTATCCACATACAATACAAATTACTTAACATTGGTTATTAGGCAGTTTTAGATAATAATTAATTAACAAGAGGACAGATCCCAGATCTCCAGAGAAACTATTATAGCCATAAGCTATTAAAGGCAATTGGAACCTGTATTGGTGCTGATATTTTGTTTGCATGTGTAATAAAACACGACCATTCTGTAGCAAAACTATCTTTTTTCTTTTGTCCTCTTGCTACTCTCAAACGTTGAGTAAGTTTCTCTGAGAGTGCTATTTCCCATACTATGCTATACCACTTCCCAATGTTTAATCCTTTTGCCTCTTTCCAGCATTTAGCTATCAACATGAGTGCTGCTATTAAGAGATACTCAATTTGCTTTTTATGTGATATGGTTTGGTTTTGGCCATCAAATTTATTAAGTAATGCCAATTCCGGTGTTTTTATTACTTTCATTCCCATTATAATGGATATTTCTTCAAAAACCTCCATCCAGAATCTTTGAATACGTTCACAGTCCCACCACATGTGAACATAGGATCCGCGGACCCCACATCCTCTCCAGCACAATGGTGAGTAGGACTTGTCTATCCTTGCTATTCTGGATGGCGTTAGGTACCATTTTTGTAAGATTTTGAGTGATATTTCTGTGTATTTAGCTATGGCTTTAAAAGGAAATTTCCCCCACATTTTTGTCCAGTATTCTTCATCAATTTTGATAGCCCAGTCAGATTCCCAGCAAGTTCGTAGCCCTTGTCGTGATCCTAAATCCTGTTCAAGTAGCAATCTATATAGGGTAGTTATTTGCCCTTTATCTTTCTCTGGTATGTTAACTACCATTCTTTCAAAATCTGTCAAGTTTCTGGTGCTTTGCCGTATGACGTATTGCATTCTAATAAATGTAGATAGTTGATACCACGCTAACCATGTAATATTTGAATTCTTCTATGATGAGAGATGGACATTCCTGTTAGTTTCAGTTTATTAAATTAACCATCCATACATTCCTTCCATATGTAGTTCCTTTGGATCCTCACCTTGAATTCATGTTAGAATGCAAAGCAAAAATCTTTAAGCTTGCATAGGAAAAACTGGGAGCACTCTTTGAGTATCACCAGATCTTTAGTACTAAAAAAATTGAATTGATGCATGCAATATTGTGTGCTGTGATTGGTAGGAAATAAGAAGCCTCTGGATTTACCAGCCCTGGTATAAATCCTGCCTTTACCCAGTCAACATGGCACAGTTTTCTGTCTACTGCACTTGAAGCAATGGCCTCAAGTCTCCTTATTCAAGCAAGACCCTTCAGGTCTAGATTGGGCAAAAGGAAGCCTGTTGGCATTGCAACACAGAAGAGGGTGACTTCTTCCATTTATGGTGGAAATGGTGTAAAGTGAAGAAGTAATGGCAAATGTACTGTACTCACTGAAATCTTCAAATATGAAGTTCCATTAGATCCCCTTTTGTACTTATTGAATTGTGTAAAAACCTATATAAGACCAGAACATTAAAATCAAGCACTATATATCATTACAATGGTTAGGATTCTGTGTGCAAAGTTATGAAAAAGTAACTGGAAACCTAATAAATAGATCTTATAAGAAAAATATAGGAACACTTAAATATTATTAAACTCAGAGTTTTGTTAAAAGGAAAAAATGTTAGAGAACTATTGGTAACTTAATATATAAAGAGAGAACTAAGAATCTCAGGGCAAGGTGTAGATTTTATGTATTTATAGATTGACTGTGTTTATAAATTGAATGTTAAGGTAATCACTTGTCATGAAAGGTTTAAATGTAAAATGATGGTCAACAATTTTATCCACTTCATTATATGTTTATAAAATCTACTTAAAGTTTTTGGTACACCATATATATTATTTTCATATATATTAAATCTAATATTTAAATGTTAAATGTATTGAAATTTATTATAATATACATATGAAATAAAGTTTCAATAATTTAAAAAGGAAGCCTGTGTGGGTGGGTGGGTGGGTGCATGTGTATGTGTGTGTGCGTGTTGCAAGGATGTTTGGGGATTTTATTCAGTTCACATTTTTAAGCAAACCAACCTGGTTTTTACTTCCCCACTAATATACAGCTCAGAATGCTTTCAGATAACCTTCGAATTTGCCCATCCCTGAATTTTGCAGTACAGTTGATATTTAAAAACAAAAACAAAACAAAAAAACCACCAAAAATGTATCTTGGTTGAAACGCAGACAAAAATGGATACTTTAGGATAAAATGCAAAGTTTGTGAAAACCTGTTCAAAAATGAAGATTTTCATGAGTGTGTTTTTCCCCTCTAAATTGCAGAACAATGCAGAAACAAGAATGGACTTATGAATGTACACCCGTGAAACAGACATGGAAATAGACAGATCTGTCCATCCCTCCATAGGACAGCTTTCCGTGAACATTCACACCTTTTCACATGGCTCTTTCAAAGTTTAGATTTCTGATGCTATTGGGAATGGCTTTGAAGGCAGAACTGTCAGGCCCCCTTCCTGCATTAGACTCTGATCATGCTTGACTTTCCATTCTCCCAAACAACCTGCGTTTCGACCCATAGTAACCTCAGAGCAGAATAACCCAAGGGAAACAATATTCAGCATGTCTAGTGAGTGGTCAGGACTGTGGGCTGATTTTGTTAAGGTTATTTTTAGTCTCACCCCATTTTTGTTGGCTGTAGCATTATAAGATAGCGGAGTGCACAGTCAGACCATTGTGACCTTGGCTAACACCAGGGTTGTCATATCTGCACAGAAAAGAAGGCGTTGAGAATTTCTCAGCCTCAGCTAACCACTTCCTCTGCTTTCATTGATATTGCTGTAATGTTGCCCACAGGAGGGCAGGACAGGGCATGTGAAGTGTGCTTCAGAAATGGAACACAATTTTCCAAAAAACAAAGAGAGGAAAATTCACGATGAATGTTGAAATTTCTAAATCTGGATTTTCTTGTCAAAACATGGCCTCAAAATTAAACATCTGAATGTTGAGCTTCTGTCCTGCCTTTGAAGATATATGGCCATCTATGTGCATGGTGCTTTCCAAAGAACAGATATGAGAGGTCCCTGCCCCAAGGGGCTTACAATTGAAATAGTCACAGGGAAACAGCAAGAGAATGGGGGAAATGGAGGTAGGAGGAAGAATACGTGATTATTTCAAATTCACGTACTTTAGCTTACTTAAAATATGGTACAGGGCAGGGGTCCCCAAACTTTCACCCCCTGCAGACCACTTGAAAATTGCTGAGGGTCTTGGAGGAGAGCTTCGTCATTTTTCTGACAATTGCTCCAATTGTAATACGCTGAGCTAGACACTGTATGGCTTTTGATTGTATTTTATTGCTTCTTTTATTCCTTATATTGTATTTCATTGTATTCCATGGAATTCAAATTGTAATACAACATAAGAAATAAAAGAAGCAGTTAAATACAATGAAAAACCAATATAAATATTTCATGTCCCCTCATCAACCACAAATCCACAATCATGCTACAGACCACCTGAATGAAACTCATGGGCCACTAGTGATCTGCGGACCACAGTTTCCGAACCCCTGGCATAGAGCATGAGTAGCCAACATGGAGCCCTTCAGGTGTTGTTGGACTACAACTTCCACCAGCATCCCTGACCACTGGCCACACAGGCTGAGGCTGATGGGAATTGAAGTCCAACATTAGGGATGGGCAAGAAATTTGATTCAGTTCACATTTCAAGTCGTATCTATCAAATTCGCACTTTCTGAAACAATATGGGAACCGAAATACAGCCATCTGAAATTTGCACTTACTTGAATTTTGCAATGCAGCTCACCAACAAACTGATGTTTGCAAAAATGCGTATTTTGGGGGAAATGTGCATAAAAATGAATATATGAGTGAAAATAGCAGACAAAAATGCATTACATTAGGAGAAATTGCTTGCAAAAAGGTGTACATTAGCCAAAACCGCCTACAAAAATGGCTTTATTAGGAGAAATTCACACCAAAATGCTGAAGAATTGTCATGAGGATTTAAAAAAAAAACCTTGAGCAGAACCTGGGAGTGGACTGAAAGCCAGTGAGAGGAGTTTAGGAAGGGAGTCACATGGTTAGGGTGATGACAGAGATGAATTATTTTGGTAACAAAATACTAGATGGATGCAAGAGGACAAAGATGAGTCAATGGAAGGTAGAGAGAAGAAGTCCGTAGCTGTCAAGGCAAGAGGTTACTAGGATGTGGATGAGAGTTTTTGCTGAAAGGGCAGAGGAAAGCAGCCATAATTTTGCAAGGTGGTAAAGGGAGACTCAACATGACTTGGCAATGGATTGCATTTGGGGAACAAAGGAATGAAGAGTCCATGCCTGCTTCCTGCCTGATCAGTAGGGAATAGACTGTCTCGATTGACTGAATGGAAACAATGAAAATGTGCTAAACTCTTTCAAGTCATCTTTCAGATACTATCAAATATTGACCACATTTGCATGCCAGCAGTCATCTACTAACCCATACCAACTCTTCTTGCAAAAGCTACAGAAGTTAAATATTCACCGTATAATCTCACATCCAGAAGATATTCAAAGGATATATTCTCCATCAAAATGTGCAGAAAATAATTCTGAGGAGAACTGGGGGCTGGAAAGTTCCCTAATTCTTCAGCCCTTTCCCCTTGCTCCTTCTTACAAGCTCAAGCACAGGATGGCGGGTGCCAGCAACAGAAGTGAGGCTCTTCTAGTTACCTGGCAGCTGCCATATTCCACCTCCTCCCAAATGCCCCTGGAATGATAGCATTGGAACAGGAATGTGGGGGGCACCCAGAAGATCTCCCCTTCCATTTCTTCTGCCACTGCTACAACCCATGTTCATTTATTTATTAAATTTCTATTCTTCCCTTTCTCCCAGAAGGAGCCCAAGGTGGCAAGCAAGAGACAAAACACCAAAAGCATCTTAAAACATCCCAAAAACAAACCAACTTCAAAACACGTTTAAAATAAAAAGTCTTTAAAAGTCTTTAAATCGTGTGCCTTGCAAAGAGGATTATGAATTGCAAATTGGGGGGGGGGGATTTGGGTTCAGCCCAGAAGACTTTTTCTCCCATTTCTACTGCCACAGCAGCCAGAAGTGGCAGTAAAAGTACATCCCCCACTTAAAGACAGAAAGAAGGGAGGTGTCATTACTCTATCCCAGAGTGCAGAGCCAGGGGAGACGAGCTGGCTGAATCCAGAGCAGATAGACCATTAGCTGAGGAACTAGGATGGCTTCCTGACATTTACTGAGGTTAGTGGTCAGCATCCTGATTTTAGCGTTCAGTGATACATCTTTGCATTTGAGAACCTTTTCTAGTTCTCTCATAGATGCCCTCCCCAGTCCTAGCCTTCTTCTGATTTCTTGACTATTGTCTCCCTTTTGGTTAATGACTGTGCTGAGGTATTGAAAATCCTTGACAAGTTCAATGTCCTCATTGTCAATTTTAAAGTTACATAAATCTTCTGTTGTCATTACTTTAGTTTTTGCACATTCAGCTGTAATCCTGCTTTTGTGCTTTCCTCTTTAACTTTAATCAGCATTCATTTTAAATCATTACTGGTTTCTGCTAAGAGTATGGTATCATTTGCATATCTTAAATTATTGATATTTCTCCCTCCAATTTTCACACCTCCTTCATCTTGGTCCAATCCCGCTTTCCATATGATATGTTCTTCATATAGATTAAACATATAGGGTGATAAAATGCATCCCTGTCTCACACCCTTTCCGATAGGGAACCAATCGGTTTCTCCATATTCTGTCCTTACAGTAGGCTCTTGTGCAGAGTATAGGTTGTGCATCAGGACAATCAGATCCTGTGGCACCCCCATTTCTTTTAAAACATTCCATAGTTTTTCATGATCTACACAGTCAAAGGCTTTGCTGTAATCTATAAAGCACAGGGTGATTTTCTTCAGAAATTCCTTGCTCCGTTCCATTATCCAACGTATGTTTGCAATATGATCTCTGGTGCCTCTTCCCTTTCTAAATCCAGCTTGGACGTCTGGCATTTCTTGCTCCATATATGGTAAGAGCCTTTGTGGCACCTTTAAGGTTAACCAATTTAGACTGCAATCCTGTACATACTTATCAAGAAGCAATTCCCATGGAACCCAGTGGGGCTTATCCTAAGAAATTATGCCATGAACCCACATTAAAAATTGTGACAGCAGTGACCTCCTCTGAGCCAAGGTGCTAAGTATTGACACAACTGAAATGTTTATGAGTCCACTGTTTCATTGCAAAGAACCAGAGCAGGTGGAGGCCACAAAATGTTTCTCCAAGCAGAGAAGCAATTCTGACAGCAGTGGCCCCTTCTGAACTAAAGTAAGACACATAAGAACATAAGAACATAAGACTTCCGGGAAGGGTGACTTAGCCTGTGCCTGCTTTTGAGACGGGCTCCTGCCTCAAAAGAAGCTTATTCAGATATATCAGTCAGATTTTTTTTTTTTTGACTGATTAAACTTCTCCCGGGTAGGGAGAAACGAAGAGATTAACCTCAAAGCCTATTTTTGTTGGGACGACCAGATCTCATTAATTTATGGGACGAGGTCCAGCCGACGAAGGTGGGACGGATTTTCAACAACAAGCTCTATCTGATAAAGCGAACGTTCATCTTATCTTCTAAGAGAGAACGCACTAACAGGCAAGCACCCTTCTTTCTATATTTTTCTTTTACTTGACTTAAATTGTTGCTGTTTAAAAGAGATTTGCCAGATTGATCGGTTTTTGACATCTCACTGGGGAGCCATAACTTCTCTCTGCTACTCACTAATTAATAGCTTATCTCTGTTTTTGTTGCAAAAAGCTGTCCTGGATTTGCATTCTAAAGATATACACAGAAGAGGGATTTCTATTCCAGATTTTTATTTTGAAGAATATTATATTGTCTGAGACTACTCTCTTTTTGGTCTATTTTATTTTGACGAATCTGTTTCCTGACGACCGCCATTAATTGTTTCGATCCTGGGAACTGCATTTTGTTTACTTAAGCATGGAGAGATAAGGCTGTCTGCTCTGTTTATACTGTGATGTCACCAAGTTTGGAGTATTAACCCAATTGTTGCTGAAATAAGAAGTGGTTTTCCTATATTTTTCTTTTAAAATGGCAATTAAGAAAGTGGCTGAGAATCTGGAAATAACTATGTTTCAGAAAATAATGGATGAGATTGAGATAACGAAACAAAACCTGCGACAGGGCTGTAAGGAGCTGAAAATTGAATTGAGTAAAATGAAGCAGGAGATTAAAGATATAGGGGTCCCTGTGAGAGAGGTGACCCTGGAAGGGGTCCCTGTGAGAGAGGAGACCCCGGAGATTGGAACAAACGTGGAACAGGAAAAAGATTTGGAGTCTATGGACTTTAGAAATAAAATCTATTGTTTGGAGACACAGGAGATTAAAGACATAGGGGTCCTTGTGAGAGAGGAGACCCTGGAGACTGGAACAGGGGTCCCTGTGAGAGAGGAGACCCTGGAGACTGGAACAGGGGTCCCTGTGAGAGAGGAGATCCCGGAGATTGGAACAAACGTGGAACAGGAACAAGATTTGGAGTCTATGGACTTTAGAAATAAAATCTATTGTTTGGAACTCAATGTTATCTCTGAAGAAATTAATGAAGATTCTAGAGATAAAGTTATCAATGGCATGGATAATCTTCTGGACTGGAATGATGTGATGGAGCCCAATATAGAGAAAATCTATGGAATTAACTGCAGCCATGTGACAATGGAAAAACTTTCAAGAGATGACCCAGTGTATTTTGAAAAAAAGAACAGAGATATGATTTTACAGCAGTATTTCAGCAACCTATTCAGAATGGATGGCAAGAAAATATTTGGGATAGAGGTAATTCCCATCAGACTCTTACTATATGACTATGGCTTTGACAGCAAGATTATTATGGAATACTGATAATGGAAGATTGGATACTGAAATTACTGGACTTAACAAGACTACTGAAGATGGAAGATGGAAAATGGAACTAATAGGGATAATAGAACAATGGCTACTGAAATTACTGAACCTAACAGATTCTGATGTGATGGATTAATTGAAATGTTTATTTTGACTATGGTTATGACAATAAGATTATCATAATTAGTAATGAGATGGATTAATCGATATGCTTATCTGGAAAAAAAAATTGATAGATATATTTCTTAAAGAATTGAAACCTCTCTTTGACTTTTTGTGGAAAGAATAAAGTAATGTTTATGAGATTTGATGATTAAGTAAGATAACTACTGGAGGAAAGTGATTTTATAATATGACTTAAGAGACAGGATTGTTATATATTATAGACTTATAACTGATTTGATCTTTGACAAATGGGAAGTCAATATTTTACTCTTTATTTTTTATTTTTGTTTTTGTTTTTTTCTTTTTTTCTTTTTGTTTAACTATTTTTGATTTTGTTTTTTGTCTTTGAATGTTTTATGATTTCGTCTTGTATGTTTTATGAAAATCTGAATAAAAATTATTGAAAGAAAAAAAAAAAAAGAACATAAGAACATAAGAAGAGCCTGCTGGATCAGGCCAGTGGCCCATCTAGTCCAGCATCCTGTTCTCACAGTGGCCAACCAGGTGCCTGGGGGAAGCCCGCAAGCAGGACCCGAGTGCAAGAACACTCTCCCCTCCTGAGGCTTCCGGCAACTGGTTTTCAGAAGCATGCTGCCTCTGACTAGGGTGGCAGAGCACAGCCATCATGGCTAGTAGCCATTGATAGCCCTGTCCTCCATGAATTTGTCTAATCTTCTTTTAAAGCCATCCAAGCTGGTGGCCATTACTGCATCTTGTGGGAGCAAATTCCATAGTTTAACTATGCGCTGAGTAAAGAAGTACTTCCTTTTGTCTGTCCTGAATCTTCCAACATTCAGCTTCTTTGAATGTCCACGAGTTCTAGTATTATGAGAGAGGGAGAAGAACTTTTCTCTATCCACACCTTTCAGTTTAGTTAGGTACTAACTGTTTATAAAACTTCAGTGCTTAAAAGCCCACAGTATCTTTTCAAGGGAAGAGAAGGGGAAGAAAAACAGAGCAACTTGGCCAAACCCATGACCTCTTAGCAGCCCTACCAGGACCAGTGAGCGCTAGGTACCACTGATATTGGGCCAAACCATTGAGCCATGGTTGACAATGAATGGCAGTGATTCTCCAGAGCTTCCAACAAGAGTTTTCCCTAGCTCTGCCTGGAAATGCTGAGGACTGGACCTGAGGCCTTTTGCATGCAAAGCAGGTGTTCTGCTACTGCGCTATGATGCAGTCCTCCTTGAAACTGAAAACCCAAGGTACAAGCTCTGCTTGACATTATAAGACTAGTGTGGAGATAGAGGAGCATACAGATTGGCCCTGGGTCCAGTATCCAGGTGGAGACCAGACTGCAAGAGGCTTCCAGATACTTGCCTGAGGATTCATCAGTGGAGGATGGCGTCACCATCATAAAGGCTATATGACTAGGCTGATGGTCACTTGAAACCATTCTATGATAATTCCAAGGCTTGGTCTGATAGAAAGTGTGGGGTGGAATAAATGGAAGAACATACAATTTGGGCCCTGCTCCAGAAAGAATCATGGGGTCTGTGTTGTCTTCTTAAGCACAGATCACAAATGAACCCCAATTTAGCAAAATATCAAACCTTTCGCTGGTTGTTGGATAAAAACATTTTCCCTAATTGAGCCAGAAGCTCTGTGAGCAAGGAAGGAAGCTTCTGCATCTGTAGCCCAAGCACAATGGGGGACTGTGTGGGTTAGAGACCAAAGCTGGTAGTGCAATCCCCCAGACAATCCAACCAACTAGGGTTGCCAGGCTCAGGGCCTGAGAGAAGAGAAAGTCAGTCAAGTGCAGGTGTTCTTGCAACCCTGTAATGGGAAAAACCACAAGGTGGGATTTTCCCTTCCCTCTGTACGACTTTTAAACACACAGAATGCCTCCAGAGGCTGGGCCTGGCAACCAGGAGGTCTGCTGTACCTTTAAAAGTTGTGCAGGGGGGAGGGAGAATTCCACCTTGTGTTTTTTCCCATTACAGTGTTGCAAGAACACCTGCACTTGGCTGACTTTCTCTTCTCCTAAAGATACAGGATCAGTCTCAGGCCCTGAGCCTGGCAAGCCTATTTATTTATTATTTATTTATTTGTTTCATTTATAAACCGCCCATAGCGAATGGCTCTCTGGGCAGTGTACAAAAGGTTAAAATACAAAATCACAATAAAATCAGCCTACAAACAATGAACACAAACAGGAACAAAAGAAAAGGAAAAAAAAATTTTTTTAAATTATAACATAAACGCTTAAAATGCCTGGGAGCATAGCCAGGTCTTAACCTGGCACCGGAAAGATAGGACTGTAGGCGCCAGGCTTACTTCTTCGGGGAGGCTATTCCACAGTTCGGGGGCCACTACAGAAAAGGCCCTAGATCGAGTAACTGTCCTCCGGGCTTCTCGATGAGTTGGTACCCAGAGGAGGGCCTTAGATGCTGAGCGAAGTGACGGGGTAGGTTCATAGCGGGAGAGGCATTCCACAAGATATTGCAGTCCCATGCCGTGTAAGGCTTTATAGGTCAAAACCAGCACCTTGAATCTGGCTCGGAAACAAATAGGTAGCCAGTGCAAACGGGCCAGAACAGGTGTTATATGCGCTGACCGGCTGGTCCTCGTCAGCAGTCTGGCTGCTGCGTTTTGCACTAGCTGAAGCTTCCGAACTGTCTTCAAGGGCAGCCCTACATAGAGCGCATTACAGTAATCCAGCCTAGAAGTTACCAGCGCATGAACAACTGAGGCGAGGTCATCCCTGTCCAGATAGGGGCGTAGCTGGGCTACCAACCGAAGGTGGTAGAACGCATTCCTTGCCACCGAGGCCACTTGCGCCTCAAGAGACAAGGAAGGATCGAAAAGAACCCCCAGACTACAAACCTGTTCCTTCAAGGGGAGTGTAACCCCATCTAGAACAGGGTAAACATCCACCATCTGAGCAGGGAAGGCACTCACCAACAGTGTCTCGGTCTTGTCTGGATTGAGTCTCAGTTTATTAGCTCTCATCCAGTCCATTATCGCGGTCAGGCAATGATTCAGCACATCCACAGACTCACCTGCAGAAGATGAAAAGGAGAAATAGAGCTGCATGTCATCAGCGTACTGGTGGCAACGCACTCCAAAACTCCTGATGGCGGCACCCAGAGGCTGCATGTAGATGTTAAAAAGCATGGGGGACAAAACCGACCCTTGAGGGACTCCACAATGGAGAGTCCAAGGTGTCGAGCAATGTTCCCCAAGTACTACCTTCTGGCGACGATCCGCCAAGTAGGAGCGGAACCACTGCCAAGCAGTGCCTCCAACTCCCAACTCCGTGAGTCTCCCCAGAAGGATACCATGGTCGATGGTATCAAACGCCGCTGAGAGATCAAGGAGAATCAACAGAGTCACACTCCCTCTGTCCCTCTCCCGACAGAGGTCATCGTACAGGGCGACCAAGGCTGTTTCAGTGCCAAAACCTGGCCTAAAACCGGATTGAAACGGATCTAGATAATCGGTCTCATCCAAAAGCACCTGGAGCTGACCGGCAACCACCCGCTCCAGAACCTTGCCCAAAAAGGGGACATTCGCCACCGGTCTATAATTGTTCAAGTTATCTGGGTCCAAGGAAGGTTTCTTCAAAAGAGGTCTCACTACTGCCTCCTTGAGGCTGCTAGGGACTACTCCCTCACTCAAGGAGGCATTTATCACTTCCTTGGCCCAGCCGGTGGTACCAGTCCTGCTAGCCTTGACCAGCCAAGATGGACAAGGATCTAGAGCAGACGTGGTCACCCGCACCATTCCAAGCACCTTGTCCACTTCCTCAAGCTGCACCAACTGAAACTCATCCAATAACGAAAGACAAGACCATGTTCTGGACACTTCAATGGATTCATCTGTCATAATATCAGAGTCTAGGTCCCTACGGATGCATGCGATTTTATTTTGGAAGTGCCCTGCAATGTCGTTACAGCGAGCTTCGGATGTTTCAATGGTATCTTGAGGACCAGAATGTAAGAGTCCTCATACAACCCTACAGCTAACTGAGGATGTTGGTGCACAGTGCTTCAATCAAAGCGGAAATCCCACTGCTTGGCTAGCAAAAAGTTAACTGGCAGGTTTTTAGCTTTTTAAAAAGGCACACAGAGTTCCAGTCTACATTTAGGGCAGCCTTCCCCAACTTGGCACCTCCCCAGGTGTTTTGGACTGGAATGCCCATCAGCCCCAGCCAGCATGGCTGATGTGGGCTGCAGCTCAAATCATCCGAGTGCACCAGTTGGGAGAAGGCTGCTTTAGGGGCTTTTACCCCTTGCAACCGATGGGGAGAGATCATAGCTCCGGAGAAGAGTTAGTACGCACTTTGCATGCACAAGGGTCTAGGACCAATCTCCAGCTGAAAGGACTTCAAGTAGCTGAAACGCTGGGGCCCTGGAGAGCCACCAGAGTAGACAGCACCGGACTAAATTAATGAATGGTCTGCTTCAGTAGGAAGTGGGGGGGGAACCTGATCTGGCTGGAGAAGAAAGGACCAAGGGGAGATCTGATAACTCTCTTCAAGTCCTTGAAAGGTTGTTACACAGAGGAGGGCCAGAATCTCTTCCGTGCAGGACACAAAATAATGGGCTCAAGTTGCAGGAAGCCAGATTTCAACTGAACATCAGGAAAGACTTCCTAACTGGTAGAGCAGTACGGCAATGGAACCAATGACCTAGGGAGGTGGTGGGCTCTCCAACACTGAAGGCATTCAAGAGGCAGCTGGACAGCCACCTGTTGGGTATTCTTTAAGTTGGATTCCTGCACAGAGCAGAGGGTTGGTCTCGATGGCCTTATAGGCCCCTTCCAACTCTATGGTTCTATGATTCTATGAAAGAGCTTTGCACAGTGATCTGAAGTGCTGCCACCTAGCAGGCTTGAGCTCACCCCCTGTCAGCTAACAGGCAGTGACCAAGCCTAGTCTCTGCAGAGATTGGCTATGGGATCAATTTCCACAAGAGGAATGTGGTCACACACCACATTCTGACACCATCTTTCTGCAAGGATTGCACACCTGGAACAGCCACATCTCTACCTACCCCACACCTGATGTCACATATGGCATCATATGGATGTTGGTTGGGGAAAAGAGCCTCACAGGCCCACGCAGGACCCATTCCAGGCCCGATCTGCTGCCCAGGCCCAGGGTTCCCCATCCTTTGGATCAGGCAAGCTGATCTACAGATGCACTTTTTATGTTAAGTGTGTGAGAGAAGCTCATCATAAAACATTGTCATTTATTTGTAAGATCCTTTTATTACACAGGATGACTTGTAATCAAACAAAACAATGATAAATTAGTCACATTAAAACCTACTTTAAAAAGTTTGCGAAAGGAGCGTTGTTTTCCCCCCAAAGCATTTTCCTAATTAGCCTGGAGCCCCTACAATACTGACTTCCTCCTACACCAGCCTTCCCCAAGCTATGTTTTGGACAACAACTCCCATCAGCCCCAGCCAGTCCAGCTTGAGGGCACTACCTTGGGGAAGGCTGCCCTATACATTTGTCTGTACTGCTTGCTGAGTTGGAAGGGCCTTGTGTCCTTGAACGTGCTGGACTTGAACTATTCATTCACAGACGGAAATGTCAAAGCCACCAGCTTTTAGAGTCTGCCCTTTGGCTCAGGGCGTACAGCTTTGTCACCATTGGTATACAAAGAGCCTACCTGAGATTAGCAACATTGACGTGTTCAAAAGATAAAGCTGTCCAAGAACTTCCCAACTCTGGAGGTTTTGTGGGTGCCTATATGTGCTTTTCAATAAATAAATTCTGAGAATCAAAGATGTAATCAGCTGCATCAGCTACACCAAAATACTGATGAGATCTTAATCTGTGTCAGTATATTATTATACTGGAGCTTTCAAATGCAGGTACACATAAAAAACAATGAAGAGACAGAGAGATTACAGGGTGTGGGAGAGATTTTATCCACATGGGTTTGGGACGGACACGTTTTCTCATGAATAGCAAAGCCAGAAGGCATAATGTAAGCCAGGCTGTTGAAACATTGGAAATTGCATTATTCCATGCAATGCATGTGCTTAACATATGCCCCGTCCAGAGAAAGTTAGTTGCAGTTAAATTGAAATGAAATCAATACAAGAAGCCAGAACCAAATGAGACTTGTGCTTAATACGGGGCAGGCAGCTACACATCTTGTTTTTCCTTAAGTCATCACAGGCACAAGAGAGCCCGATTCTCACCTCAATCGGAATGGAGATTGGATACACACTTGCCTAGGAGCCTTAGGAAAAGACGTCATTTCTAAGGGTCATAGTCAACTAAGTACTCCTTAGAGTAGACCTATTAAAATGAATTCCTAAGTTAGCCGTGTCTATTAACTTTAATAGGTCTACTCTGAGCAGAACTAGCATTAAATACCACCCTAAGACTCCTAGCCATGCAGCAGAGGCAGGGCCCGGGGGCTGACCCCCACGGGTACCACAAGTCACAAACCTGTATTGCTGAGCTCCATTGCCATCACCAATCATATAATAGTATAATCAAGAGGAACAGCACTCCAAACATGATTAAAACAAACAAATAATATAAAACAATGCAACATCCACCATCTCAACAAAGAACTTCTACCACACTCGCTTTAAAAAAAAAGGATCATGTTCATTGGCAATTTAACCATCAAGTCTGTGATTTGACAGCCCCTCACTCTGCCATCCTTCATCCACTTTCGTTATTCTGACTCACAGGTGGGGAACTTAAATTATGCTGGCAATCAGTCATTTGGGATTCGGCCCATCTCTTGTTAACAAACAATTCTCACCATGGGGAGGGAGTGAAGAAATAAGCCTCTCCTGTTCACGTACTGCCTGTGAAGTACATGAGTGCCAACCCCTTATTAGGCACACATTAGTCTGGCCCTTAATTAAATCCCATTGCTTTCAGTGGTGCAAGCTTCCTTCTTCTGGCACTGAATATTCACCCATGAACATATTTGGTGTAAAAAGTATACATGGGGTGGGACGATGCTCCCCCAAACCTTGTCTACATTATCCAAATACTTATCTTTTTGCAGTCAGATTGGTCACTGCTTCAGTGCCAGTTTTCTTCCTTGATTATGGCTTCTTTCTCATTCACTATGTCAGTGACAGGGAACCTTTGGACCTCCAGATGTTGCTGAACTACAACTCCCATCATCCCTGGTCATTGCCCATGCTTGCTAGGGCTGATGGGAGTTGTAGTTCAGCAACATCTGAAGGGCTAATGGTTCCCCACACCCGTACTATGTGATCCCAAACAATCAGGAACCACATAGTGAAGAGAATAATGTTCTGCTGCTACACAGTCAATTTAATTTAGCAACAGGATTATTTCAGTGAGGGCAAATGAAAAGTACTGGAAGTGATGGCAATGCTTCTTGGATTGTCATAAGTGATTTCAGCCAGTTTGATGATGGCAATCCTACCAGCCATGCTTTATTTCATTCACACACAAATTTACACATTTGAACACATAGAGAAAGCATGTCTTCCCAGAGCTGAGAAGGGGGCCTGGATGAAGAAATTAAATTCAGGACCAAATTAAATGAGCCTGCTTAAGATGCCCACCTTTATATTTTGAAAGGAAAGCAGGTGTGCAGGACCCTGATCCAGATTGTGCTTCTTATCTGAATCTAGGGCCTACAATAGTTTCCCACCAAAACCCCTCCTGGTTGCTATTTGCTCCCAGAGGTACTGCTTACTGCTAATAGGACCTTCGGGTGCGCAGATAACATCCAGAAGATTCTTGTTGAGAATAGGGTTGCTAGGGATGATTTTCCTATGAGAATAGGGTTGCTAGGTCAGAAGCATCCCAAACCCTGAAATTTCAGAGGAGAACCCTAGCGATGTCACGGGGGCAGGCCCTAGTGATGTCATTAAGCATGATACATTAAGCATCAACCAAAGTTGCTTGGAGCATACCACTCAAACAAAAGAAATTTCTCTGATTGGAAATTAAGATAGAAATCTTAGCTAAATGAGGGTGTTCCCAGGTCCAGCTGAAGTGACAGGATCATTTCTTCTCACCTGCTTATGGAGCCTGGGTAGGGAACATTTAATCTAGCCTACTTACTTCTGGCAAGAAGGGTTTACGTGCCCTCAGGCCAGGCCAGTCACCAGAAGGCCATTGTAGGAAGAAATTATTTACACAACCTATAAAGATATTTATATCCTATGCATGTTTACTCTGAAGCAAGTCTGAACATATTCAGTGGGGCTTCCTCAAATAGGGAAAAGTGCACAGGATTGCAACCTCAAATGATAAGGAACTTCACTCACCCAACCCAAAATTCAGCTGTTTTGCAAGTGTTTTATACTTGTTTTATTGTTATTGGATTTTAAATTGATTTATTTCTTGTTGTGAGCTGCGTTGGTTTCCAGCCCTACCTCACAGGGTTGTTGGAAAGGTTCCATATATACACACACTGGAGATATAAAAATGCATACACCCATATATAGTCAAAACCAGTTAGCCATTACAAAAGTTTTTTTTTTAAAAAAATCAGTATTATTTTCCTACCAAATAAAAGCAGTGACACCTAAGTAAGCTCTGCCAAACTGCTTAAAAAAGAAGGGTTGAAGGGGGAGAGAAAGATTTACAACACAGTCTTTTGCTATGTTCACTCAAAAGTCCCACTGAGTTACAGCACAATCCTAACCATGTCTGCTCAAAAGTAAATCCTACTGAATTCAATGAGGTTTACTCCCAGGAATGTGGGATTAGCATTGTATCTTTACTCCCAGAAAACTGAGTATAGAATTAAAGCTTCGTATTGGGAAGTTTTTCAAAACAGGCTGTGAATAAGGCAAATAAACTGCCCTCTTCAACAGCCCAGGAAAATTTAAACTTGTTTGACTCCTTATAATTAGAAAAAATATAACACATTGCAGTGGCTTCGTAAGCTGTAGCATGTACACTTTTTAAAATTTCTGTTCAAAAATTATTTGAAAGATAATATGCTCTTTTTGCAATAATTAAAAAAAACCCTGCAAGACAAGGTCAACAAATCCCTTGTCAATCACAACCCTGACTCCACTTATTGGCTAAAAACCTGAAACGGCAGGGATTAGAGCAACCAGTACTGAACACACACAAATCAATGTCAGTCTTTGCACAAGTAGAGACTGCAGGTTTCCCCAGGGGCTTTCAATCTTCCCAAAGATAGAGCATGGAAGTGGTGTAAGGTGCACTTGCCTCACTGACTATCACAGAGTAAGTTTCCATAACCTGTCAAGGCTGGAATGAAACCTCACAATCATCTTACCTTTGCGCTCATCGTTACCTATGGCACATATACTTTGTAAACATACTCTTATATACTTAATGTTTTGTATATTAAAGCTAAGAGTCTGGAAATTGGGGTGACTCACCCAGAGACGTCTCCAGGAAAAAACTGGAGACCTGATAACTTTAGTTAAGAAAATGGCACAGGCCCCAGCTCTGGAATGGGTCGATCTGGATCAAGGTCCTTCACATCTGTTTTTCCCTTGATAAATAAAAATGGCCAGTTTCAGCATGTTTTAATCAAGTGTGCACAACAAAATGTGCAGTCTTTCCCTCTGTGTGTCCAATACTTGCAAGCCACACAGGGCTGAATCTCAGGATGGGGGAGAAATTAGTTCAGTTTGCATTTATTTATTTATTTTATTTTATTTTATTTATTGTATTTATATACCGCCCCATAGCCGAAGCTCTCTGGGCAGTTTACAGTACCTATAAACACTAAAAACATATACACAAATTTAAAACACATCTTTTAAAAACGATTTAAAACACAATTTAAACATTTAAAACAAGTTAAAAACACATGCTAAAATGCCTGGGAGAAAAGGAAAGTCTTGACCTGGCACTGAAAAGATAACAGTGATGGCGCCAGGCACACCTCGTCAGGAAAATTTAAATGTGAACCGTCTGAATTCACACTTCCCAATCCAATACACAAACTAAAGCACAGGCTATCATTCAAAATCTACTTGTCTCCAAATTGTGTACTGCAGTTCTGCAAAATGCATATGAATTTTCATGCAGCCTTTAAAAAAAGCAAACTGGTAAAATTGGGGGTGGCTGGGAGCTATTTCCTTGGTCCAACAACTCCAGACTTGAAAAGTATGTTTAAGGAAGGGATTAATCATGTTTTTCTGGATCAACCCAGGTTTTGCCATAAAGATAAATAAGCATAGTTTGCTGGTTGCACAGAGAAAGGTTTGCAGTTTATGGGGAATCTGTACGATCAGGGTAGACCTATTCATGACAACAGATGGGAGACTCCAGAGCAGGACATATCCTGGTTCAAGAAGCTGGAGATGACCTCCTTTACTCGCTCAATGTTCCATGCAGAGGGGGGCTCTTGCTCACTAACCCTTCTCAAAGGTCTGTGTGATGGTGATGTTAATAGTGTAAAGGGTCTTGTTTCTACCATATACAAAATGTTGCTAGACTATAATTACCCTGAAGAAAGGTGAGCTGAAATCTTCTAGGGAACCAGACTTGGATGCCCAGTTTACAGAGGCAGAATGGACAGGTATGTGGTCTGGAGCTCACTTATCCACTTCCACAAAAATGTATAAGTGGCAGTGAGCCTCTGTCAGGATAAGCTACATCAGCAGAAATATGTCACTGCTCTATTGCAGAGGGGACACAGAGAGGGAGACATTCTATCACTTTTGATAGTCTTGCATGCAAGACTTTTGGAGGAAAATCTTTACTCAGATCAGTCAAATTGTGCAACAGACAGCGGTGCTGAATTCAGATTTAGTGCTTCATTCCATCTTCCGAGCTGGAAGTAATTACAGGCTGACATGAAAGGATCTTATACTCAAATTATTGGTTGCAGCATGCAGGGAAATAGCACTGAATTTGAAGGATCTGAGCTCTCTCTCTGCCCGCAGGTGGTACTTCCAAGTCTGGCAACTAGCGCTTGATGAAAAACTGACTGAACAATGTAAGAAGGGTGAAATCCAAAGAGATATATTTCAAGACGCTTGGTTTCAGTTTATTATCTATGTCAACATTAGTGATAATTCAGTGCATTCTCATCCCTCTCAATTTTCATTTTGGCATGATACCCTTGTTTAGTCTAATCTCTCCAACTGCTTATTATTGTCTTTCTGTGCTTCAAAATGATTGTTATGTTCATTTCTTTGTTTCAGGGGGGGGAGCAAACTGATGCAGAAATGGGCTGAGCTGAAGATTAGAATAATGAGAAACCAAAACTGAAAGTACCATTCATCCCTTGTTACAACTGAACAGACAGACAATCATCTTTCATGTCTCAGCCCAACAGATGGATATAAGTGAGGCCAAGAATATGTAAGTGAATATATGAGAATATATAAGTGAGGCCAATGTGTGGACAACTAGGGGAAGGGGGAGAGAAAGTAGATTCCGTTCATATTTAAGGGGGGATCTACCTAATTCGCACTTTCCAAAACAGTACGTTAACTGAGACACAGCCATCTTTCAAATTTTGCACTTCTCAAATTTTGCAGTGCAGGTCTCCAGCCAAGAAATGCAGACAAAAATACTTATACTAGGGTAACATGTATATAAAAAATGCATATATTAGTGAAAATAACATACAAAAATGCATTGTATTAGGGAAAATATAAACATTAGGGGAAAGATGCTTTGCAAAAATGTGTACATTAGACAAAATTGTATACACTAAATTTGTACCAAAACACTCATGAATTTTCCTTAGGACTCTATTTTAAAAGTCACAAGCTGATCTGAAAATGTGAAGAACTGAAGTTAAGAATGGAATAATGTGAAAATGAGAGATTTGCCAACAATTGAAGCCAGACATGGGTAGAGAATTCTGCCATAACACACCATGCCTTCTTCTTTTCTTTTCTTTTCTTTCTTTTTTTTTAGGGGATGTGGCAAAGGTAAGCGGTATACTGTGTGTATATTCATTTTGGCATTCCTTGGCATTGAACTGTTGTTGTTATGTGCCTTCAAGTCGATCACGACTTATGGCGACCCTATGAATCAGTGACCTCCAACAGCATCTGTCATAAACCGTCTTGTTCACATCTTGGAAGTTCAGGTCTGTGACTTCCTGTATGGAATCCATCCATCTCGTTTGGCCTTCCTCTTTTTCTACTCCCTTCTGTTTTCTCAGCATTATTGTCTTTTCTAGTGAATCATGTCTTCTCATGGTGTCCAAAGTATGATAACCTCCGTTTCATCATTTCAGCTTCTAGTGATAGTTCTGATTTAATTTGTTCTAACACCCAATTATTTGCCTTTTTTGCAGTCCAACACCACAGTTCAAATGAGTTGATTTTTCTCTTATCCACTTTCTTCACTGTCCAACTTTCACATCCATACAGAGATCAGGAATACCATGGTCTGAATGATCCTGACTTTAGTGTTCAGTGATACATCTTTGCATTTGAGGACCTTTTCTAGTTCTCTCACAGCTGCCCTCCCCAGTCCTAGCCTTCTTCTGATTTCTTGACTATTGTCTCCATGTTGGTTAAGGACTGTGCTGAGGTATTGATAATCCTTGACAAGTTCAATGTCCTCATTTGTCAACTTTAAGGTTACATAAATAAGAACATAAGAAGAGCCTGCTGGATCAGGCCAGTGGCCCATCTAGTCTAGCATCCTGTTCTCACAGTGGCCAACCAGGTGCCTGGGGGAAGCCCGCAAGCAGGACCCGAGTGCAAGAACACTCTCCCCTCCTGAGGCTTCTGGCAACTGGTTTTCAGAAGCATGCTGCCTCTGACTAGGGTGTCATTACTTTAGTCTTCTTGACGTTCAGCTGTAGTCCTGCTTTTGTGCTTTCCTCTTTAACTTTCATTAGCATTTGTTTTGGATCATTACTGGTTTCTGCTGGTAATATGATATCATTTGCATATGATATCTTAAATTATTGATATTTCTCCCTCCAATTTTCACACCTCCTTCATCTTGATCCAATTCTGCTTTCCGTATGATATAGACTAAACAAATAGGGTGATAAAATACACCCCTGTCTCACACCCTTTTCGATGCAGAACCAAACAGTTTCTCCATATTCTGTCCTTACAGTAGCCTCTTGTGCAGAGTATAGCTTGTGCATCAGGACAATCAGATCCTGTGGCACCCCCATTTCTTTTAATGCATTCCATAGTCTTTCATGATCTACACAGTCAAAGGCTTTGCTGTAATCTATAAATCACAGGGTAATTTTCTTCAGAAATTCCTTGCTCCGTTCCATTATCCAATGTATGTTTGCAATATGATCTCTGGTGCCTCTTCCCTTTTTGAATCCAGCTTGGACATCTGGCATTTCTTGCTCCATATATGGTAAGAGCCTTTGTTGTAGAATCTTGAGCATTACATTACTTGCATGCGATATTAAGGCAATAGTTCGATAATTACTGCATTCCCTGGGATCCCTTTTCTTTGGAATTGGGATATATATTGAACACTTCCTGTCTGTGGGCCATTGTTTTCTTTTCTGTATTTGTTGACAAATTTTTGTCAAAATTTGGACAAATTCAGTCTCAGTAGCTTGTAGCAACTCTATTGGTATGTCATCTGTTCCTGGTGATTTGTTTCTTCCAAGTATTTTAAGAGCAGCTTTTACCTCACATTCTAAAATTTCTGGTTCTTCATTATATGGTTCCGCCATGAATGAATCTGTCATCCTTGCATCTCATTTGTATCATTCTTCAGTGTATTGCTTCCATCTTCCTTTTATTTTATCTGTCAGTCAGTGTGCTCCCCTGTTGATTATTCAACATCCCTACTCTTGGTTTAAATTTTCCCTTAATTTCTCTAATGTTTTGGAACAGGGCTCTTGTTCTACCCTTTTTGTTGTCCTCTTCTATTTCTATACAATAATTACCGTAATAGTTTTCTTTGTCCTTATGTATTATGTATTATTTGTCCTTATGTATTAGTCGCTGTATAGTTGCATTTAGGGTTCGAACCGTATTTCTATCTTCTTTTGTTTTTCTTTCCTTCTCTCTTTAACTATTTTAAGAGTTTCTTCAGTCATCCATTGAGGTCTTTCTTTTTAACTAGAGGTATTTTTTTTGCATTCTTCCCTGATAACGTCTCTGACTTCACTCCATAGTTCTTCTGGTTCTCTGTCAACTAAATTTAAAGCCTCAAATCAGTTCATTATTTGGACTTTATATTCTTCTGGGATGTTATTTAAATTGTATTTTGGCGTTATGATTGCTTTGTTGTTCTTCTTTAGCTTTACTCTGATTTTCGATACAACCAGTTCATAGTCTGCTCCTGGTCTTGTTTTCACAGAAAGTATGGAACTTCTCCGTCTTCTACTACCAATTATATAATCAATTTGATTCCTGTATTGACCATTTGGTGATGTCCACATGTACAGTCGTCTTTTTGGTTGCTCAAAAGTTTGTTTGCAAGAAACAGATTATTGACTTCACAGAATTCAATAAGGCTTTCTCCTGCTTCATTTCTATCTCCCAAGCTCCATTTCCCCACAATTCTTAGTTCTTCTCTGTCCCCTACTTTTGCATTCCAGTCCCCCATGATTATCAGCACATCTTGTTTTGGTGTGTGATCAGTTTCTTCCTGTACTTCTGTGTAAAATCTTTCCAATTCCTCTTCTTCTGCGTTTGCTGTTGGAGCATAGACTTGGATGATGGTTATGTTAATTGGTTTCGCGTTTAATCTCATTGATATCACTTACTCAGACCTTGCGTTGTAGCTCCTAATTGCTTTTGCTACATCACTTCTCACTATTAAAGCAGCCCCTTTTCTTCCTAATTCCTCATTTCCTGCATAAAATATTTTGTAGTTGCCTGATTGAAAATGTCCCATTCCCATCCATTTTAATTCACTCACTTAATGTTGATGCATTCCATTTCTTGCTTGACAATTTCTAACTTCCCCTGGTTCATGCTTCTCACATTCCATGTTCCTATTGTGTGCGTCGTACAACTCCAGACTCTCCTTTCGCATCTGTGCACATCAGCCTCTGGGCTTCCTTTGGGCTTTGACCCACCTGCATCATTAGTCACAGCGCTACTCGTACTTGTCCTTTGTTCTTCCCCAGTAGCTCGGTGAGTGCCTTCTGACCTGGAGGTCTCATCTTCCAGCACTATCTTGTGTTGCATTTTGGATTCTCTGTTCATAGGGTTTTCGTGGTAAGAGGTATTCAGGAGTGGTTTACCCTTGCCTTCCTCTGAGTTTGGATGCATCTTAGTCTGGTGTCTCAGCTTTGACCATTCCACCTTGGGTACCCCTGCTAGGAGTCTAGCCTCTTGGTCTAGACTCCTGATGGCATTGCTCTCAGCTTCTTCAACACTCTCAAAGCCCCTCATCATGCTAAGGTGTGCATCCTAGAGGGGGTTGCATTGAACTATAACCAGTTTAATATTTTGCCTTCTAGAGCCATAGACTAAGCCAACATGCTGCCTGTGGGTGCCACCAGTCTCTCCTATGAAGACATTTGGAATTTTGAGAAATTCCTCAGATGATAGCCAAAGAATTGCTGCTATGGGGCTGTGGCATAACACCCAAAGGCAGCTGTGGGGATGTGGCATAATGACTGCCACATCTAAAAGAGCAGAAAATGACACAGAACTTCAAAAGCGCAGGAATGCCCACTGCCCATCAGCCCTCCATCAGTGGGTAAAAGGCACCTACATCAGCTGCCACTGCGCTTGCTCACAGACAGAAGCTCTTTCCACCTCTCCTCGGTTCAGAATGGTGAGGGCCCAGTTGCTGGCATCCGATGAAATATAGACACATTTAAGGTGGCATGTTCAGTGTAGGAGGAGTCAAGGCAGTGAAACAGGAATGAAGCAGGAAGAGCAAACAGTCTCTTCTGCACTGTGAATTTTTGAGGGGATATTTACCAAGACCATTTGTGGGCACCTTAGGAGGTACAGGGGGCACAGCAGCATCCATGGGTGGTGCATTTGCAGTCCCTGGACTAGTGCAACATGAGTATTTGCAGGTATGAAATGTCTGGTGTGAGGACGGGTTCCTCCTTTGCCTGACCCGGTTCCTCTGCACGCTCCTTGGTCAGCTTCTTCCCCATGCAACCCAGAGAGGGGATAGTTGCAGATTAAAGGGGGAAAGGTTAAACATACTAGGGATGAACAAATCAGATCTGGATTCTCTCCATTTTTTATGTTTCCAATTTTAAGTTCAGTTTGCCCCATTTCCATATTCGTTTGTGAACTTTCATTTTTTAAAAGTCTGCATGAACATTTGCATGCATTTCTGTCTGCATTTAAAATACAATGCATTTTGCACATTATTTTCAATAACATACATGTTTTTATAAACACTTTTCTCTAATACATGCTTTTTGATACACTTTTTTTAGAGGCGAACTGAACTGTAAAATTCAGAGAAGCAGGAATTTTGAAGAATACCTGTGTTTCAGTTCACATATTGGGCCAGGAAGTGCAAATCAGATAAGGCCATATTAAAATGCAAACTGAATGATTTTCTCCTCCATCCCGAAAGCAGGCAGATACTTATTATACAGATAGATAGATAGATAGATAGATAGATAGATAGATAGATAGATAGATAGATAGATAGATAGATAGATAGATAGATAGATAGATAGATAGATAGATAGATAGATAGATAGATAGATAGATAGATAGATAGATAGATAGATAGATAGATAGATAGATAGATAGATAGATAGATAGATAGATAGATAGATAGATAGATAGATAGATAGATAGATAGATAGATAGATAGATAATACAGTTTTGAAAGCAACAAACAGAACTTTACTCAAACTTGCTCTGGATCCCTATAAGGATTCCATTAATCACCTAATATATATATATGAACGTAATTGTGATTAACCAAACAGAGGTTTTTATTATATTAACAAAATGTTTCAGCTTCCACCTTCATCAGCTCCCAACATACAAATGCTGTTACTAAGGTGGCAGTTATAGAGCTTTGAGGATAGAATGCTCAGAGGGGCTGCATTAGCAGAAGCTAAGTGATGCTGGTACTGTCCTCCAGGTTCAGGCCATGTGGTGTCAATGTGTCCAGAGAGTAAATCCAAAAGTTCTCCCTTTTGGTCAATGCTGCTGGATCTGCTGGCATCTCTATCGCTGTGATGGAAAAGTCCAACAGGCTGTGACCCTCAATGTTAAAATGCTTTGCAACTGGTTGCTCCACTTTTTTTGTCAAAATTGCCAACTTGTGGTTCCTGAAGCGCGTGTGTAGGTCAGTTGTGGTCTTTCCTGCGTATTGGATATGACATCCTGGTCTTTTGCTCTCGATGATGTAAACTATATTGCAGAACCTGCAGGTGATGTTCTGTTTGATGTAATATGTCCTGCCTGTCCTAGCGCTTGTAAAAGTGGCTGTCTCCCTGAGGTACACACAGGTGATACAGCGTTTGGAGTGACAAGGATGAGACCCTAGATTGGTGATAGGTGGCTTAAGCACAGCTCTCACCAACAGTCTGCGCAAATTAGGAGGTTGGCGAAATGCTATAACAGGAGGCCTGCTGATGGCTCTAGTAAGATGTTCAGAGTTTGCCAGCAATGGGTAGCTCTCCTTGATTGCTCGGTGATAGTTAGGAGATGCTGGATGGAAATCTACCACAAATGGAATCCGTTGCTTTCTGCTCTTTGACACCTCATTATGATGGAGGAGGTTTTCTCTGGACAGAATGGAGGCTCGGTGGATGTTGCAATTCATAACATGTGGAGAATATCCTCTTCAAAGAAGGTGCTCTTTAAGTTCACTGATCCTTCTCTGGTATTTATCGTTAGTGTTGCAAATAAGTTTGATTCTCAGAGCTAAGCTATACACAATGTTCTTTTTTATATGCCTAGGATGACAGGATTTCCAATTTAAATAGGTGTGGGCATCAGTGGGTTTGCTGTAGAGATCAGTGGCTATTTTGTTGTTTTCAGTGGTAAGAAGGACATCCAGAAAAGGGATGTGCAGATTGTCATTTGTACTATTAAATGTAAACTTAATAGAGGGATGGATAGAGTTGATGTAATTTTTAAATTGTTCCAAACTCTCTTTACTATTCGTCCAGACCATAAAGATGTCATCAATGTATCGCCACTGTGATACTAAATGCTGGTACAATGTGATATTAAAGGTTGATACCTCCAGTGTGCGCTCAGTATCTTTCCGACCATCCAGGAACAAACCACTTACCCCCTCGAACAAGGGAAACTGATTTTTTATTGTCAAAAGCTGTGGCCTTCCCTGGATGTGGGATGGCCCCCTCAGGGAACGTTTGAATTAGCCAGAATTGAGACAGTACTTAGAGTATTGCGGGATCAACACCAATGGGACTGTATCCAATATGCCCTGATGTGGAGGGAGTTGGACAAGAACCCCCCAGAATGTGCGCTTGCCATGGCCTTGTCACAATGCGGAACAACCCCCCAGAAACAAAAAACGCCGGTCCTGCAGAGTGAGGACGAATCCGATTGTCCCCCGCCTTATAGGGGAAGGGCAGAAAGAGAAAAGGAAATGTCTCCCCCCTCCCCATCTAGACCAGACCCGACCACACCGTACTACCCCCCTCTAGGGGCATGTCGATCCCTGATCGAAGATGAGCCGATAGACCCCCCGAACAAGCCCAAGCAAAACAACATAGGCTCAAAATGTCACAGGAAATCAAGGATTCCTGGGCAGCAGAGAAGCAGGGCGAGGGGATGACATTAAGAGAAAGAAGGCCTCAAAAGACCCCGGAATCCCAGTTCCAGGCCCCCATGAGGGAGGTGCCAGGACCCATGGACCAAGGTCCCTCCTATGTATATGTGCCATTCACCACGTCCGATCTCTTTAATTGGTGCAATCAGATGCCCACCCTAAGAGAGGACCCAGAAAAAATGGTTAATCTGTGGCAGACAATATCCGCGAGCCACAATCCCACCTGGGGAGATATTCAGACCCTGATGAATATCCTCCTAAGCACGGAGGAACAGACACTGGTCCTATCCCAGGCACGGAAACAGGCAGCCCAGGAATTTGCGTATGCAGGGACAAGGGGAATTCTGGTAGACGAGGCCCTCCCGACAGAGGAACCAAAGTGGGATGCAAGGGGAGGGGCGCCACACTCCTTACGGGATTACAGGAGGCTCATTCTCCATGGCCTCCGAACGGCCATCCCCAAACCAATAAACCTTGCCAGACTTCCAGTGAGACAGGGAAAACAGGAAGACCCGGCCACGTTCCTAAACCACCTCCAAGACACAATGTGAGGAAGATTCAGTGAACCTACTAAATTACCTGGCAGAAAAGGGGTACCGGGTCACAAGGGAAAAGGTCCAGTGGTGCCAGCCCCAAGTGACATATCTTGGATACCTAGTGTCCCAAGAGGGAAGGGTTTTGTCGACAGAGAGGAAGGAGGCCATCTGCGGGTTGCCCGCCCCTCATAACATAAGGACTCTGAGACAATTTTTAGGTTTAGTTGGCTTCTGCTGGGCTTGGATCCCCGGCTATGCAGAAGTCGCAAGACCCCTGCACCAGATGTTAGAGAAGGCCCAAATGGAGGAGGGGTGGAAATGGACGAGAGAATGTCAGGGCACCTTCTCCCAATTAAAGGCATCGCTACAACAAGCCCCCGCATTGGCCCTCCCGGATCCTAAGAAACCGTACCGCTTATATGTGTCGGAAAACAGAGGGATGGCAGCGGGAGTGTTGACCCAGAAATTTGGCCTCAAACAAGTCCCAATAGGCTACTACTCCACAAAATTAGATCCAGTGGCACAAGGTTGGCCGGCCTGCTTGAAGACGGTGGCGGCAGCGTCAGTGTTGCTCAAAAAGGCTGACAAAATCATGATGGGGGGGGACATGGAGATAACAGGACCACACGACCTAGTAAAAATACTGGGGTCAGAAGCATCCAAAATCCTTAACCCAAGTAGACTCACCCAATACGAGCAGCAGCTCCTGGGAAGGCAGGGAGTGAAATTAAGGACTTGTAACACCCTGAATCCCGCCACCCTGTTACCAGAACCAGGGAACCTCGTGCATGATTGCGAAGCTGCCCTACAGATACAAACTAAACCCAGATTAGATTTAACGGATAATCCCCTTCCCCAAGCCAGGGAAATATACATAGATGGTAGCAGCAGAGTAGTGAATGGAAAAAGATGTACAGGATACGCGATAGTGGAAGATGGCCAGTGCGTGAGAAAGGGCCGGCTCCCGGACCATTATTCAGCACAACAAGCGGAAATAACCGCCCTCATAATAACCCTGAAAATGACAAAGGGAGAACGGGTGAATATCTATACCGATTCCCGATATGCATTTAATGCGGTGCGTGCTTTCGCCACCATATGGAAGGAAAGGGGATACACGGGAAGCAGCGGGAAGCCAATAGAGAATTTAGACTTGATCAAAGAATTACTGCAAGCGGTGGGGCTCCCCGCGGAGGTATCTATTATGCATATATTAGCCCATGGAAGGGAAAGATCTCCTGAACATAGAAAGGGAAATACGGCAGCAGACTCATGTGCCAAAGAAGCAGCCATAGGGAACGAAAGAGAAGAGCCCCCGCTCCAAGCGATTGTGACCATGCCCTTAACAGCGTATGAGCCTCAGTATTCGCCCGCCGAAATAAATCAGCTCCTAGGACAAAGGGGAGTTTTGCTGGCATCAGGTTGGTTCCAGCTGCCTACGGGGCAGATCGCAGTTCCCCGGCCCCTCTTGCGGCATATCGTAATGAAGGCACACACGCAGACGCACATGGGAGGAAGGGCGCTAGGGGACCTCCTCATCAGACAGGTGATTGCACCCGGACTCTATGTCGAAACCCAATGAGCAGCATTTCAATGCCCAACCTGGATAACTCCACCTCCCTTAAATGGCGGCGGGAAGATGGGAGTAGCTGGTATGCCAAAGAATCATGGGTCCTCCAAAACAGTTGGTATAACCGAAGTGACGGATGTCTAAACAAAACATCTAACTCCTCCTTTATCCAATGCAGCTATAACACTACCGATTCAAAATTCTTTAGTGCCCCCTTCCTTGGTGGGTGGTACCACATCCAAACAGGAGCCCGATCAGAACCCAACAGCTCCAAACCCACAGAGGGACAAAATGGAAAAACCCTCCCATGGAGAGGTAAGAGAGCCCTCCAGCACCATTATTTCATATGCGGCAGTCAGGCGTATACCGCACTACCCCCAGGATGGGTAGGCAGCTGTTACTTGGGATACATAATACCGGCCTTTCAGAAATTTGACACAGGGGCCCCAATACTCACCCCCCAGGACCGGAAATCCCGCAGCGCCCTACACGCCGGGAACCAAAAATGGGGGCAAAAATACTGGACCCCTCAGGATTTAATTGACTATTATGAGCCCCTCACCTGGAGTGCTATAGGAATTAGAGGCGCACGCTCCATGACCAATAGCATAATTCGCCTACAGGCAGTAGTGGAAATAGCTACAAATGCCACTGGCCAGGCGATCCTAGCCCTTTCTAAGGAAGTCCAACAGTTGAGGAGGGAGAAGATGAATAACAGAAGGGGGTTGGATATCGTCTTCCTACATATAGGGGGGCTCTGCGCGGCCCTAAATGCGACCTCCGGGACTTGCTGTATGCAGATAGATGATAGCAGTAATGTCATTCATCAATTAGCGGAAGAGGCAGAGAAGGTAGCACATGTACAGGTACAGGAATGGAAAGGTTTGAACTGGGATTGGCTCACTGATCGGCTACCCAATTGGGCATGGTTGAGACACTTATTTATCATAGGATGCATCTTTTTGCTTATTCTAATTACCATGCCATGCATTATCTCGTGTGTAATGAAGATATTCTCCCGAATACTGATAAAACAACAAATCAGGTATGAAAGGATCCTGTACCAACGTATTATACAAAATGCCGAACCATATGAAAGAGTGTAGAAGACCTCAAAAAGGACCAAAGGTCTTTTTGAGGCTTCTGAGAGGGGATTGTGATACTAAATGCTGGTACAATGTGATATTAAAGGTTGATACAATCTGATATTAAAGGTTGATACAATCTGATATTAAAGGTTGATACGATCAGAGATGGTGATACAATCATAGGTGCTGATACAATCATAAGTGTTGCAACAAGGACACAGCCCTTGAATAAATATGCAGTGTTAGTTACTTACCTTAGGCAATCTCCATGCCCGAAATGGAACAGATAAGCCCTCGCCTGGAAGAAAAACAAATGAACATGTATCATGCAACGAACCTTTAAAAACGTAACATGTAAAGAGGAACGTTAGAGTTAGCCCATGCTTGCTGCTCTCCGTTTGCAAACGTGCAATAAACCTGCTGGCATATTTTCTATCCTCGTCTCGTCTCCAAGTTAATTGACTCGAACTTGGGGAGCACGAACCTAGCCCCTAGTTGGGCGTAACACCACCATATAATGGTTTGTTGATGGCCATTTTGAGGATCTCCTGTTCAAGTTTACCCATAAAGAGATTTACATATGATGGAGCCGTGCGAGTCCCCATAGCTGTGCCTTGTAATTGCAGGTAGTGTTCTCCATTGAATGTAAAGTTGTTACAAGTCAGGACTAGCGTAGCTAATGTTGTGAGAACCTCTGTTGGAGAATTGTTCATATCTCTGGTGTTAAGGAACTCATTTAAAGCCTGAATCCCATCACGGCCTTACACGGCATGGGACTGCAATATCTTGTGGAACGCCTCTCCCGCTATGAACCTACCCGGTCACTTCGCTCAGCATCTAAGGCCCTCCTCCGGGTACCAACCCATCAAGAAGTCCGGAGGACAGTTACTCGATCTAGGGCCTTTTCTGTAGTGGCCCCCGAACTGTGGAACAGCCTCCCCGAAGAAGTACGCCTGGCGCCTACGCTTCTATCTTTTCTGCACCAGGTTAAGACCTGGCTATGCTCCCAGGCATTTTAAGCGTTTATGTTATAATTTAAATTTTTTATTTTTTATTTTTTTCTTTAGTTGCTGCTTGTGTTTATTGTTTGTTGTCTGATTTTATTGTTGATATTTTGTATTTTAACTTTTTTGTACACCGCCCAGAGAGCCACTCGCTATGGGCAGTCTATAAATGAAACAAATAAATAAATAAATAAATTATGTGGTATATTGGTGTAAAGAGATGTGACATCTAAAGTAGCTAGTATAGTATTGTTGTGGAATTGATACTCCCATCGTATATCAAAGACACCAAGGACTTCTTGCTTAAAATTGAGTCTTTAAACAAGAATGGAGGGGTGTGTGTCCCAGAATGACAAAAGAAAAATGTAGGTAGGAAAATACCAAAAGTTTAATGAGGAGCGTGTATTTTTAAAAAGATCTTGTAAAAAGCCCAACGCGTTTTGGCTAACAATATACAGCCTTCATCAGGGGCTAGAAGAAACAAATATAGAATAAAATAATTGTACAATTTGTTTTAGGTCTTTACATACAGTTTCTAATATAGAACATGGTGGGAATATAAAAAACAGACTTCTCTACTCACATACCAATTACTGAATGTCTGGATACATATGGTGGTTTTAGAGAAAAATGCTTTTAGGAGGGTGTTGGTGATCAATACCATGATCATCGGAACAATGATCTGCTGGAAATCATCCGGTTAGTTATAGTCAGTCCTGAATAGTCACAGCTGGAGTGCTAATTAGGCCATTCGCTGCAGTCTTTCTTAAGGGATCATATCTAAAGTACATACCATTACAGAAGGGGAAGAAAGTCCATATCTTCATTTAACCCATATGGAGAAAGAGTGTTTAATTTCAGGATCCATGCTATTTCTTTCTTTAAAAGTACACTTGGATTATGTCCATGTGTGTTTTCCAAAGCCCAGAATTCAAAATCCGTAAAGGTATGTCTGCAATCTACAAAATAATCTACTAAAGGTGTGCCTCTCCTTTTACATCTGATGTTGCTCAAGTGTTCTCCAATTCGTACTTTCAAGGATCTGCTAGTTTGGCCGATGTATAACTTGGGACAGCTGCATTGTATAATATAAACAACATTGGATGTATTGCACGTGGAAAAATGTGCTAAGGAATCAGAGCTTGGAAAAGTTACTTTTTTGAACTACTCCTCCCATCAGCCCCAGCCAGCATGGCCACTGGATTGGCCTGATGGGAGTTGTAGTTCAAAAAAGTAACTTTTCCAAGCTCTGGGAATACTGCTGCTGATCGTGGGGGTTGGTGAAATGTACCCTTTTGGAGGTGTGTTTACAATAGACACAATGGCCACATGGATGATGTCCAGTGGGTGCAGGTAAGCTCATACATAACCTAGGTTGGTGAGTGTTGTCTCTAAAAGTACTTCTGATTAGTACATCTTGGCTGTTTTTAGTTCTCTTAAAGGAGACCATGGGTTTTCCAAAGCAGCCAGGAATATGTTGTACCAAATACCAATATTTCTGAATACTATTCTGTAGCTTGTTGGTGATGTTATTAAATGTCAAGTTACAGTGCAAAAGTCCTGAAATTGATCGCTGTTTAGGGTGTAGAAGATCCGGAGGTCTTTGACGTAAAGCTTTCCTATAGCTGTCCTCTACAATGTATTGTGGATAACCTCTCTCTATTAACTGGTGTTTAAGGGACCGAGAATGATATACAAAGTCTTCACGTGAACTGCAATTTTGTTTGACTTGAAGAAATTGACTGTAGGGAAGATTTTGTCTAATTATTCTGGGGTGTGAGCTATCATATCTCAAATACGTATTCCTGTCTGTAGGTTTGTTGTAAAGTGATGTGTGCAGCTGGTTTCCACGCTTAATAATTTGGAGATCCAGAAAATTGATATTGTTCTCGCTATAGTGTGCATCAAATTGTATATAACCACTCCTGTTGTTGACCCATGCAAAAAAAGCCTGAAGACAGTCTACTTCACCCCTCCAAATTAGAAAGACATCGTCTATGTATCGGAACCAACATTTTAAATGAGCCGTAAAGGGGCTATATGGGGAAGTGACCTCCTGCTCAAAATTTCCCATATATAAATTGGCTACCTCTGGGGCCATAGGGCATCCCAGAGCCACACCTTTGACTTGCCAATAGAAACAATTACCAAACTTAAAATAGTTCTTTCCCATTGCTAATTCTGCCAAGGAGCAGAGAAAGTGGGTGGGGGGATGTTTTAAAGTCCTTTTCTCCACTGTATCTTGGATAATGTTGTGACGTCCTTCCCCAGCACCACCTGTGAAGCTCTCACTTGTGGCTACCAGCAGACAGGAACATCAGGTTTTCTTCTTACCCTTTACAGCTCTAGCACAGATTTCAACAGATCCCCCTGCTAGGCCTTACTACCCCACACTCTGTATCTCTTATAACCTTTAGACTGTGCCTAGTCTCTGCCTGGCTATCTTGATACCTTGTGTCTATGGGTATAGGTAATTTCCAAACCCCCCTGCAGCCTCTTGCACTGAAGCATACAGCCCTGGGTTTCTCTGTGGGACTGGATACACTTTCCTCCAATCCGCCGCTGCCACCATTCGATACAAACTGTTCAGCCTTGGTTACTTTGCTATTCCCCCTGGTTTGTGTTTCCCAGCTGAAGGAATCAGGCTTATGTTTAACCAAGAAATATATTTATTAAGAATTAGAAATAACAAGATTACTTAAGGAATGTTTCACAAACGTATGGTTCATCTATATTCTGTTATGTACTTGACTTCTTACTAATTGCCTCAGAACTCCGACTCACTCTCAACAACACCAAACACCATCCACCTCCTCAATTCACCGCCCCACAATTCACCCCCAAGATTCAACTGTCATTCTTCCATTTATACTCCCAGCCATTCAAACGCTCAGCCAATCATTCAGCATTCAGCTCATGTACTCCCCCTCCTCTTTCACTCCACTTACCATATGTCTTCTATATAACCAGCACTTACCATATTTACAATATAAGCAGGAACATCACACATGTCAACGGCTTGTTCTTGGGGAATGCTTGTATAAAGGGAACACACATCCATTGTGGCCAAGATGTCTTGGGGTTCTACATGAATATGTTGTATTTTGTTGATGAAGTCCGTGGAGTCCCGTACAAATGAAGGGATGGTGGGTATAAATGGGTATAAATGGCTTCAAAAAATGGTCCACAAACTGTGACAAGGGTTCCAGAAGGGAATTACAGCCTGGTCTCCCCGGAGGAGGTAGAATCCCTTTGTGGATCTTAGGTAGAGTGTAGAAGACTGGAGTCCTGGGTGTAGGATTGCATAAAAATCTTTCTTCTTTCCTACCTACGTTTTTCTTTTGTCATTCTGGGGCACCCCCCCTCCTCCATTCTGTCTTATTGAATGACACCCACTCCTTTGTTGCTGCTACAGCAAGGTGACCAAGTGTCCTGCTTTGCAGAGGAGTGTCCTCTCTCTGATGGGGTATCAAAGGACAGCTTTGTATGTGTCCTCTAGTTGAAGGACTATCTGGTCCAAGTCTGGTTTAATGCTAAAAAAAACCCTAAGGAGGGAGAGCAGGAAGCCTTGAAGATGCCCTCAGCATTTAACACCTGGACAGCTGGCTGAGCAGGCACACAGATCACCTACTCACCACCTTCACCATTATGGGGAGATGTATTGTATCTCTATTTAAATTGCCCTAATTATCCCTAAATTTGCAGCTGTACTTATCAATTAACATGTACAGATTTTATGCAAATCAGTGTACTCTTTTGTACTTTTTTTTTTTTTGCAATGCATAAATGCACCCCCCACAAGTGCTGCAGATGAGGGGTAACTTTAGTACCAGGCCACAGAAAACGCCATTCTTCTATGTGTCTACATAGAAGCCCAAGCTCCTCTTGATACTTTGGGATAAGGCCAAAATGAAACAGACAGAGAAGCTCTTGCAAGATGCATCTGGGAAGTCAAAGTTGTTACTTGTGTAGGGTGCCAAAGCACAGCACTGGAAAAGTGAGATAAGCATCGAGAAGCGACTAAATATATGGGAATGAGTCCAAATCATTGTGCAATGGATGAATGTTGGCCAAATCCGGCAGCCCTTCCCTGAGCAAAATCCATGGTTTTTCAGAAGGATTTTGCTCCTGTCAAAAGTGGGCACTCAACTGACAAAGAGGGCTGGGCTTCTGCAGCTTCTGAAATGAAATGCACTGCATCCAGCGAGGGGGGTTGCTGGTAGAACTGGCAGACAAAGGCATAAAGGGATTCGCGTGTTTAAGTAACAGAAGAAGAGGAGGAGACCGATCAAAGCCAAACCATCCTCCATCAATCTCCTACAGAGGAACACTTTCAACTTCCTGGTGTTAAAAATTGCTGGACCAAAGCTGCCAGATAGCACAGATCTGAGTCAGCCAGTCCTTAGCTGCACTGAGAAATAAATTAATTACAAAAAGGTAAGTCTCCCACCCACAAAGAGGCTGTCCACTGCGTCGGTGCATGATGTACTGCCTTGGCCCTGCTCGTTTTTATTTATTTATTTAATTTGTATCCCGCCCTTCCTCCCAGCAGGAGCCCATTTTGATGTAAATCAGCGTCCTCTTGTGTGTGTTGTTTCTGGCAATACATAAATGCACCCCCACCCCATGCTGCAGCCGAGGCTAACCTGAGTCCAAGGCCCTGGAAATAGAAATGCCCTTTCCAATCACTTCCACTGGCCTGCCATGCATCTGGGGCAAGCATGACGGGACCCTCAACCACTCTCGATGCAGAAACACAGAGATGTGACTTCTTTTCAGGGCAGGTGATTCTGACTTTCACACCCATGAATGCAAGAGGTCTACAAGTGAAATGGATCTCCCATTTTTTTCAACAGCCACTGCCATCGCCACCAACCGCCTTATTTTATTTATTTGTTTATTTATTAAACTTGTATACCGCCCCATAGCCGAAGCTCTCTGGGCGGTTGACAGTAACTAAAAACATATACAATTTAAAAATACATCTTTTAAAAAACAATTTAAAACACAATTTAAAAATTTAAAACAATATAAAACAAATCTGTGCTTTAGGCCATTTCCTTATCAACAGTTTTAGCTCCAGATCCTTAGTCTGCTGCTTAAAACTTGGGACAGTTTGAGCAACAAAATCACTGCATGGAGCAACTCATGCTTAAAAAAACCAAAACAATTTTGCCTCCTCAACTTTACAACTGATACTCCAGTCACACTGCCTTCTTTTTAGCGATAAAGAGAACAAGTGGATCTTTTTAGAGATGGCTGGGATGGTCAGTTTTAGTTGTTAGTTCATTGTAAACTCCTCTACCATCATAAATGTGCTCCTTTTATCTTTTACCATCTTCTAAAAAATTTATCTTGCTAATACTAGACACACGTGTGTATTATAGATAAAAGGTAAATCCAGCATGCGTTCTAGTCACAGGTACATTCCTGGCTTCCTAGGAATCCCCACTTCCCTAATGCGAGGTCATTAGGGTTCATGAAGGTCGTTAAAGCTGATGCAGTGAGGACTCCTCCCCATTCTGCCACATGCATGGCTTGTCCTGTTTTTATAAGTGTATTCTTGGTTGCCATTTACACACATATGTTAGTCCATGCAGACACACAGACACAGACAGACACCTTGACTGTCCGTTCATCTGATGATTCCTATGCCAATTGTCACTGCCTTGTCACTATCATCGCCCTTGCCCGGCTTCTCTGGGTGACACAGAAACACAGGAAGGTGCCTGGTACCAGGACAGATGCATTGCTCAGTACTAGTATCTACACTGACTGACAGTGACTCGTCAGGGTTTCAGGCAGGGGACATCCTCAACACTGCCTGGATGACCGAACTGGGGGCCTCCTGCGTGCAAAGCAGGTGCTCTGCCACTGAGCTACAGCCCTTTCCCTAAAAATAAAGTATGATTCCAGTCCTCATGGTTCTGAATAAAGGGCTTATTGAAAAAGAACATAGGAAGTTACCAGACCGGGTTAGGTGCATTGGTCTATGTAGCTCAGTATTGTCCACACTGACTGGCAATGGCTCTCCAGGGCTTCAGGCAGGGGACATCCTCAGCCCTATCTGGAGATGCTGGGGACCGAATCTGAGACCTTCTGCATGGAAAGCAGATTGTTCTCAAAGAAACAGCACACATCGCCAAAAAAGACGAGGGGGTGAGTGGTGGCACTGTTGAGAGAGTTCAAAGGTGCCTGTAACTGCTGTCAGAGCTGAAAGCTGCTGCAGGCACCAAAAGGCTTCTGAAGAAGAGGAGGGTGCTTCACAAGCTTCTAACCCACAGAATGTATTTCCACTAATTAATGGCAAACAGAGTTACAGGGACTTACTAAGATGAATATATTTTTTAGGGAAAACATTATTTTGCAAAAAATATTGTCCATATGCAGAGCTTTATCAAGGTCAAGGATATTAAATGTGACAAGAAGCATACTTATTTTAATTCAATGGCCAAGCTAACTTGACATAGTAATCTAGCACCAGGTGGAAAGTAGCCCAGTTTTGCTCTTAAGCCTGGCCTGGCCGTAGCAGCCCTACAGATATTTTTTTTCTCAGTCTTAATAATTCAGTGATACCTCTGCCCTTGAATTACCAGGTGTGGAAAAAAGCTGTATGGGGACTCCCATAAAACAGATTTTCCATTTCTCATTTCTAGAAGAGAAATCAAACATTTATGGGAAAGCAGGAGCTGCAGAATATTATCAACCACTATGCTTCACAATTAAAACATAGTTCTGTGGCTGTAGCACAGCTGTCTCCAAGCTGGTGCCCTCCCAGTGTTCTGGACTCTCAACAGGCCCAGCTAGCATGGCTGTATGACAATCCAGATTTGAATTGTCAATGGCATGTCAAGAGTCCAAAAATAGCGGTCCAAAACACTGTTCAGTTTTTAACAAAATTTCTTCTTGTCATACAGAAATTGTTGTGTGTTTCGTTCTCACAAAAACAAAGATAACTAATAGCGCTATTGTTGGTTTTAAAAAGTGAGGTGCCAGTATTCACCTCTTGATAAAAGTATGGTGGGTGCCAGCCCAAAATGGCTGGCATGGACAGCAAAGAAAGGAGAGGTGCCGGGACTCTGTACTGGTCAGTACTGTCACAAAAACAGAACTGCTAATAACATATTATGGGACAAATTCAGAAGTGCAGGGTCCCTTCATGTTAGTCACAGCCACACACCCTTTTTTTTTGCTGCAGGGTTGAGAATGTAAAAAGGTAAAGGTGTCCCTGCACTTGTAGTGCGAGTCGTTTCCGACTCTTAGGGTGACGTCTTGCGACGTTTACAAGGCAGACCGTATATATGGGGTGGGATTGCCAGTTCCGTCCCCGGCCTTTCTTTACCCCCCAGCGTATGCCGGGTACTCATTTTACCGACCATGGATGGATGGAAGGCTGAGTGGATCTCGACCCCTTTTACCAGAGCTTCGACTTCCTCCTTCTGTTGGAATTGAACTCCGGCCATGAGCAGAGCTTCGGCTGCGTTAATGCCTTTTTTCATAACAACAGATGTCCCCAGGAGCTAATAAGCATGAAAGAGGAGAGTGCTGGCTACTGAGAAGAGTCTTACAGTGGTTGACTCACCTCCTTTCATTCTGATTGGCTCCAATCAGCAGCAAAAAATAAGCATGTTAGAAGACTCTTCTCAGCGGCTAACACACTCCTCTTTCATGCTGATTGGCTCATAGGATGCTGTAGACATAGGGACCTGGCCTGCTCCCAGAAAAGTAAAGGGTCTAAGACCCCTGAGACCCCAGACAGCTACACCTCTGAAATTACTTGACTAGTTTGGGGATTGGCAGTGTGTTGGTTGCTTGTGCAGAAGGGAAAAAAAGCTTAGAATAAACCCTGCATTATCTGACAGATGTTAATTGCCATCTAGTGGCACCAAAAGGCAAGGTCTTCCTTAAGACTGTGAAGACAGACAATACATATTATATAGCTTGGGGAGTCCCCTAGAAACCTAATGGGGAAGCAAGATCTGTTGGATGCTGAGAGCCCCTCCATCAGGCATGTGTGTAAATAAGCCATATATCATAAAAACACCACAGCCTCTGCTGACCTTCATTCCAAGGAAACCAAACCCCTGGAAGCCTCTCTCCACTCAGAGATTGGGGTGCATGCAACAATATATATATATATATATTAATTATACACACACACACCAAGGATGGACAGATCAGCTGATTTCACGTGCACTCAGTCATAGGTGGGCCTATGGCACCCTTTGACAATTTTTTAAAAATGCATTAAGACCTAAAAGCCAGTACGAATTAAAAACTGCAGAAATAAAATAGGCTGCGTTGGGAAGGCTTGGGAGAAAAGTTTTCAATGAACATCAGAAACGTAACAATGTTGAGGCTTGTGTCACTTCCAGTGTGTCCTTTCATACCACTGTTGCCTTGGCTCAAACAGGTACTCAAGGTTTTTGTAATATTTCAAAACCTGCAATTCCAATTTGATAGGAGACAATGATGGGGCAATTAAAAAAATCTATGGCTGGAAACAAATCATGGTTGTAAGAAGAGGGCAGCAAGTGAAAGCATGTTTTCCTCCCTCACCATCCACTGTATGTGCCATGACATGAATTATTGCAGGTTTTCACATGCAAATGTGTGTAAGTGAACATGAGATCATGTAGAAGTGGTTTGTAAATATGGGGTGAGTTGTAAGCTCGGAGGGCAAGCGTGGGGAGCCTCTGGCCCACTGGCCTAATTAGGCCCCCCCAGTCCTCCCCATTTGGCCCATGATGCCATTATGGTCAAGCCCCAGCCACCTGCCTTACACCTGCCATTGTATATGACATCAGGTATGGAGCAGGTAAAGATGCAACTGAGCCAAAAGTGGTTTGTTGGGGCTCGCCTGGCTCCATGTGCAAAGCGCCTGGCAATCAGCTAATTAGCCAGATCCAGTCTCCCACCTTTGTAGTAGGATTTGCCAACTGATCATTCCCTGACCTGCTCCTGTGTCTTTTCCATTGGGGTTTTCGCATTTTTAAAATGTCATAATTTGGCTGGGACACACACACACCCCTGCAGTTCCTCCTCTTTCCTCTCTTTTCCTGCTGTCTTTTTGCTGCTGTCAGCCAGTCCCTTGCACCTTTGTGTGCTGGTTCAATATGCACTAAGAATTAGGGTGAGCATTAGCTTGATCCGCAGAAAGCAACAGGTAAAGCGTCCCATGGCATGAACATGGCATTATTACCTGGCAATACCAGCATACCAAACTGCTGTTAAAGGGCCAGTAAACACACAGGTAACTCTAGCATGTAGTGAAAGTCATGTGTCCAAGATCCACTTCCAGGTTTTCCCAGGACTATTGGCACCCTGTTTGGGAATTCAGTTTTTCCCAGGGTGCTCCATTGCAATCTTCTTTTCAGGCAAGTTTCATCCATTTCAGGCAAGTCATCATAATGAGAGGGGACTGGCAGGTTTTGCCTCTGATTAAAAAAAAACTCTCTGTATTTTCCAGATGAAAAGACAGCACTGTTAGTAGGCATTGTCTCCCTCATCCTAAAAGTAAATCAGCATGAAAGGGGAATGTGTTAGCCACTAAGAAGAGTTTTCTAACATGCTTCCTTATCCTTTCCTTGCTGATTGGAACCAATCAGAGTGACTAGAGGTGAGTCAGCCACTGAGAAGATGCTTTTCAGTAGCTAACACTCTCCTCTTTCACACTTATTGGCTCCTAGGTGTGTCTGTTGTTGTCAGAAAAGGCATTGATCAGGGCCGGCACCAGCTTGTCCTGGGCCCCGGCTCGCATGCATACAGATGCACACACACACGTGCCTACCTGTCTCTCACAGGGAGGGAGCTTCTTCCGCCTGCCCATTCACTGGCAGTTCACTGACTCCATCTCTCCTGTCTTTTGCAGCTGCGCGGGCTGCTATGCATGCTCATTGCTGCCATCAACCAAGATGGCACTGGAGGTTTCAGCCCCTTAGGGAAACCTCGACCACCATCTTGGTTAATGGCAGTCCTGTGCACACAGCCGGCACAGCCGCAAAAGACAGGAGAGACAGGTAGGTGGAGCCAGCAAACGCGCAGGTGGAAAAAGCTCCCTCCCTGCGATCCGCAGCAGCTACTCTGCCACGGAGGGTGGAAAAGGAGCGTTACTCCATGGCTCCAGGGGCCCTTGACCAGGGCCCGACCTGTCTGCCCTTTGGGACCAGCCCTGGCATTAATAAGGATCTCAATCTCAACCCTGCAGCATACAAGGGGTGAGAGGAGAAGTGGCTGTGACTAACACGAAGGGACCCTGCACTTCTGAATTTGCCACTGTGCTACTGGTAGTAAGCAGTGGAGACTGGTAGCTCCGATGTCAGCAGGGCAGTGAAACCACTCCGGGTTTTAGTCTGAACATTCAAGGAGCTGTCCACTGCCCCACTGACATCGGAGCCACCAGCCTGCACTGGTAGTAAGTAGCACGACCCTCAATTCCTGCCACCCTGGGCTCTTTTGGGAGGAAGGGAGGGATTATGATGATGATGATGATGATGATACAGTAATAGGAAACATACAGGGTGGTCTTTTCTTCTAACATTCATTGCTGGTAGGTCTTTTTTTTACCAAACTAAATTGAAAATCAGCCTTCCTTAGCCTGGTGCCCTCCAGATATTTTGGGCTACAACCCTCATCAGCCACAGCCAGCCCAGCCCTACAGTGCCGGGGCTGATGGGAGTTGCAGGCCGAAATATCTGGAGGGCACCTTGCACTTCATTCTGTATCTCAAAAATGTACCTCTGTTGAGATTTTGGTGATATGCACATTTATTGCTATTTTATTGGTTGATTAGTAGACATCTGTTAAACAGCAGTTGGTTTTAGAAAATAATTCTTTAACCACCTGGCATCCCTAACAGTTATATAATAGTTGCCCCATAACCTAGGTACACTAAGCAAGCCCAGAGAGAGATTAAATTAACCACTGCTGTTAAAAAGAATACAAGAGTAAAACATTACTATATAACATTTTGCTCCGTGCCAGTCAGATTATTGCAGTGTTACTCTCTGATCCCCAAATAAATGCACTGTCAATTATTTATAATGATGTCTGTGAACAAATTTGAAAGATAATACCTTTCACTCCTATGAGCCTTCCACCCTGCTCCCTGCTTAGCTAGTGAAATAATGTGACTGACATGCAGGATTATTAGACACAGGTTCCTAGTAAGGCTTGAAAGCTCCTGGTTGTAAGTTTTAAGACAACCGTAGGTGCTTCCAGATTGTTGCTATTTTCAGCATATTTAAAGCATATTGCACACACACACACACACACAAAGAACCCTAGGAACTTTAGTTTGTTATTGGTGCTGGGAATTGTAGGTCTGTGAGGCGCAGACTACAGTTTCCAGAATTCTGGGGGTGGGGGAGTGCTTTGAAAGTATGGACTGTACACAGCCACAGTTCAATCATATACTGGTAAATTCGGGATGCACAATTATAGTTGATTGAGAGCTCTTGGGTAACAAGCCTACTTCCCAAAAAGATCACACTTTTGGCAAAAAGAAATGTGATGGGGAAATCACTAGACAGTGTGGGATAGCACTTGCTTTGACCATAAGAAAATAAGACTGGCCAATGGCCCATCTAATCCAGCATCCTTTTCTCACAGCAGCTACCCATATGCCCCAATGGGAAGACCGCAAGCAGGACCTGAGCACAAGGGCACTCTCCCCTCCTGCGGTTTCCAGCAACTGGTATTTGGAAGCATATTGTCTCCAACTGTGCAGGCAAAGCATAGCCATTGTGGCTAGTAGCCATTGGTAGCTCTATCCTCCATTAATTGTCTAATCCTCTTGTAAAGCCATCCAAGTTGGTGGCCATCGCTGCCTCTTACATGAGTGAATTCTGTAGTTTAACTTTGATGCCACTTCATCTAGCTTTCCCACAAACAAATCAGAATAAATGCTCAATAAACAGGTCATGTGGAACTGCCCTTCGAGTACACACAGATTAGGGGTAGACAAATGTGTCGATTCTGCTTTCTGGAAAATATTTTCAAACAGTCGGCAAAATTTATCTGAGATGGTCAACATTCACATTTGGATGTCAACATTCATCAAATGTTGTTCCTATAACATTTTCCTTATTTCATCTGTTCCAGAGCACATTCCTGGCACTAAAAATGCCCCTAAAGCCATTCTTGGGATAAAAATTAGACGTGACCACACATGCACATGACAGGGAGAGAGAGACCTCTTTCATTCAGTAAATGAATGTGTGTTTTTAGGACTATTTTTGTGGGGACGGGGGTACATTCAGCAGAGTAAAAAATGACTCCTTTCAGCAATTTTCTGATAATACTTGCAAAAATGTTCCCCATATTATTTGACATTGCTCTCTTTTAATTTCTTTCTCTCATTTAGATTCATTTGCCCTCAGAAAGCGGTATCATCCTCTTTACTGTGTGCTCCTTGATACGCTGCGATTTCCGATATGATGCAGCCAGAAAGGAGAAAAAGGTGCCAACCAGAGGAAAAATTGGTGGTGGTACCACTGTTGAAACAAATCAGAAAGATAATGGCCCTGTAGAAATTGGGGGGAAATGTGAACATTCTGACTATCATAATATTTCTCAGAGATATATATTCCTATCTTGCTACCTCCTCCTACTACTAAAAAATGGCTATTTTCAGCTCAGAAACTGAAATGGGGAAAGGGACATAGCTCAGTGGTAGAGCATCTGCCTAGCATGCAGAAGGCCCCAGGTTCAATCCCCGGCATCTCCAGGTAAGATGGGGAAAGTCTCCTTATCTGAAACTCTGGAGAGCCCCTGCCAGTCAGTGTAGGCAACAATGAAATAATTATTTATTTATTTATTATTACATTTATACCCCATCTTTCTTTTCATGATAGAGACCCAAGGCGGCTTACATATGGTTCCCAGGTGGTCTCCCATCCAGGCACTGACCAGACCTGACCCTGCTTAGCTTCAATAGGGAGCTGGCCTGATGTGCCTTCAGACCACAGCCTGGGACCTAGATGGACCTAAACTAGATGGACCAAGGGACGGACTTAGTATAAGGCGGTTTCCTATGTTCTTTTGTTCCTAAATGGGATAATATTTAGCACAGCTCTGTGACTTTTAGTTGCCCCGAACTGAGCATACAGTGATGCAATTGCACCTGACATCACCTCCATACTGGGTCACCAAGAAAGACATTTCTGCCCTGCAGCAATCTTCATCTGAGATGTGCAGAAGCAGAATAGCGTGACTAGGTCCTATTATTGCTGGGAGCCTTCATGGAATGGGTGGTTATTCAGGATTCTTTTGTGTTTGTGACATATGGGAAGGCTTTCTGCCAAAGGCAGATGTTAATCTTCAGCATCTGGGGGTGGCATGAAGGAAAGCAGGAACCTGGGAGTGGATGGAAGAGACAAAGGGTGCAGTCAAGGCAAGGGATGAGCCTGGGCGGAGGACAAGAGTGTAGGAGGATGTTGGGACAAGATACAAGCAAAAGCATACAGGCACATGGCAGCTTGGCATGCAAAGAGATCATCATGATCACTCAGACCTCCTGGATCAAAGCAATATCACTAGTGCACTGCCTTCAAGTCGATTCCAACTTATGGCAACCCTATGAATAAGGTTTTCAGGAGGCTGAGAGGCAGTGACTGGCCCAAGGTCACCCAGTGAGTTTCATGGCTGTGTGGGGATTCGAACCCTGGTCTCCTGGGTCGTACTCCAACACCTTAACCACTACACCACACTGGCTCACAAATAAATAGAACCAAAAATCAATTGGACACCGTCCACCATAAGCATCTCCTGCTCAAGCAAGCTGCACTGAAAGGAAAGACAGAACACCCATGTGCAATCCATGAAGAACCGCTGTTCATTGATTTGGGGTTTGCTGTGGAGGCATTCTGATTAAAGAGTGTCTGTTTTCCAAAGCTCAGCATTATCTGTAATTTTAAAGGACTTAAAGCCAATGTTGCAAGTTAATTGCAGAAGAGTAACAGCATGCTCCAATCATTTACTGTCATATATCATTTAGTGTGTTCACAAGAATGCCCTGAAGACTCCATTCATTTTGCTGACAATGCAGCTAAATGCACAATATGGCCCTCTTGGGTGAATGGATTGCCATTCTGGCTCTCTCTGTTCTTGTAACTCCAACTCCTTTCCTGCTATCAGCGAAGGAGTGAAAGCACATTTCACAAAACACATGTCAACCTGAATGTCATAATTTCAAACACACTTGCCTGAGTATTTAGAGATGGAGGCTCTTTGGAGTACGGAGACAGCCCTGGTGCCTTTAGGTTCAGCCTCTTTGACTATTTCGGCAAGTGGTGCTAAAGGTGCCTTTTGACCTCCCTTGCAGCCTTCACTGTAATGTGGCTGATCATGCAACAGAGGCTCATTTGCAAATTGGTGGGCAGCCCAGTATGAAAGTGGGTTTACAGCCGTCAAAACTGCTGGGCACAAGGGTTTGCTCACCTGTGCGATGCAGTCTTACCCCCAGCCACCTTAACTGTGGAACAGCATCGGTTACTGTATACCCTTTTGCAATCAAGAGTTGTTAGGAAGTTGTTTTTCCTTTCCCTCATTCAATATTTGGATCTAAAGATCTTTTAATCTATCAAAAAGATATATGAATAAGAGAGAATATAAAAATGAAGGCTGGTGGAGAGAGGAGGTGAGCATAAAAACATTATAGTAATGATTTACACACGGACAGGGTACTATGGACTAGCATCCGACACAGCAGGCAGATCAGTCCTATATGATGAGACATAGGGGAACTACTGAGGCTGAAATAAACCAGCAGTGACATCTGATCAAGCCTAATACGTGTCAGTTATGGTGCATCAGTAAATGGGATCCTGTATCACATAGAAACATTGGAGAAGCAAGCCAACAACTAGCACTTCCGGGAAGGGTGACTTAGCCTGTGCCTGCTTTTGAGACGGGCTCCTGCCTCAAAAGAAGCTTATTCAGATATATCAGTCAGATTTTTTTTTTTTTTTGACTGATTAAACTTCTCCCGGGTAGGGAGAAACGAAGAGATTAACCTCAAAGCCTATTTTTGTTGGGACGACCAGATCTCATTAATTTATGGGACGAGGTCCAGCCGACGAAGGTGGGACGGATTTTCAACAACAAGCTCTATCTGATAAAGCGAACGTTCATCTTTTCTTCAAAGAGAGAACGCACTAACAGGCAAGCACCCTTCTTTCTATATTTTTCTTTTACTTGACTTAAATTGTTGCTGTTTAAAAGAGATTTGCCAGATTGATCAGTTTTTGACATCTCACCGGGGAGCCATAACTTCTCTCTGCTATTCACTAATTAATAGCTTATCTCTGTTTTTGTTGCAAAAAGCTGTCCTGGATTTGCACCCTAAAGATATACACGGAAGAGGGATTTCTATTCCTGATTTTTATTCTGAAGAATATTATATTGTCTGAGATTACTTTTTTCCTAGTTCATTTTATTTTGACGAATCTGTTTTCTCACGACGCCATTAATTGTTTCGATCCTGGGAACTGCATTTTGTTTACTTAAGCATGGAGAGATAAGGCTGTCTGTTCTGTTTACGCTGTGATGTCACCAAGTTTGGAGTATTAACCCAATTGTTGCTGAAATAAGAAGTGGTTCTTTTATATTTTTCTTTTAAAATGGCAATTAAGAAAGTGGCTGAGAACCTGGAAGTATCTATGTTTCAGAAAATAATGGATGAAATTGAGATAACGAAACGAACCCTGCGACAGGGTTGTAAGGAGCTGAAAATTGAAATGAGCAAAATGATAGGGGTCCCTGTGAGAGAGGAGACTCTGGAGACTGGAACAAACGTGGAACAGGAAAAAGACCTGCGACAGGGTTGTAAGGAGCCGAAAATTGAATTGAGTAAAATGACACAGGAGCTTAAAGAAATAGGGGTCCCTGTGAGAGAGGAGACCCTGGAGACTGGAATAATTGAATTGAGCAAAATGTCACAGGAGCTTAAAGAAATAGGGGTCCCTGTGAGAGAGGAGACCCTGGAGACTGGAATAATTGAATTGAGCAAAATGTCACAGGAGCTTAAAGAAATAGGGGTCCCTGTGAGAGAGGAGACCCTGGAGACTGGAACAAACGTGGAACAGGAAAAAGATTTGAAGCTTATGGATTTTAGAAATAAAATCTATTGTTTGGAATTTAATGTTATCTCTGAAGAAACTAAGGAAGATTCTAGAGAGAAAGTTATCAATGGCATGGATAATCTTCTGGACTGGAATGATGTGATGGATGGAATTAACTGCAGCCATGTGACAATGGAAAAACTTTCAAGAGATGAGCCAGTGCATTTTGAAAAAAAGAACAGAGATATGATCTTACAGCAGTATTTCAGCAACCTATTCAGAATGGTTGGCAAGATAATATCTGGGATAGAGGTAATTCCCATCAGACTCTTATTGTATGACTATGGTTATGACAGCAAGATTATTATGGAATACTGATAATGGAAGATTGGACACTGAAATTACTGGATTTAACAGGACTATCGGAAGATTGGACACTGAAATTACTGGATTTAACAGGACTATCGAAGATGGAAGATGGAAGATGGAACTAATAGGGATAATAGAATAATGGCTATTGAAATTATTGAACCTAACAGATTCTGATGAGACGGATTGTTTGAAATGTTTATTTTGACTATGGTTATGACAATAAGATTATTATAATTAGTAATGAGATGGATTAATTGATATGCTTATTTGGAAAAAAATTGATAGATATATTTCTTAAAGAACTGAAACCTCTCTTTGACTTTTTGTGGAAAGAACAAAGTAATGTTTATGAGATCTGATGATTAAGTAAGATAACTATTGGAGGAAAGTGATTTTATAATATGATTTAAGAGACAGGATTGTTATATATTATAGACTTATAACTGATTTGATATGTGACAAATGGGAAGTCAATATTTTATTCTTTATTTTTTTTTCTTTTTGTTCAATTATTTTTGATTTTGTTTTTTGTCTTTGAATGTTTAGTTTTGTATGTTGTATGAAAATTTGAATAAAAATTATTAAAAAAAAAAAAAAAAAAAAAAGAGAAGCAAGCCAACAACTCACTTAAGTTTTATTCGTCTGAGCTCCTTAGAAGAAAATGTTCAAGTTGCAGGGAAATGATAACCTTCTTAATTGACAGCGGGTTGCATCTAGACTTAACCTATATCAGCCTGCCCATGTATTAAATTCTGCAGGAGAGGCCTTTCTCATAGTTCCCCCAGACTTCCGGTGATGGCCGACAGCGAGGAAACAGGTCGTCTCTATCCTACTCCCTTCTTTTGCAATTTAATCTGACCTTCAATGCTATAAGACCTTGCTGTCACATAGCTATATGGTATAAGACTCTCCTTTTGCAATAGAATATCCTAACTCTAATGAGTTAGCTATCCTTTCTACTCCTCCACTCCACTCCGTCACTTGTGCTTCGGCCTTCACGCCCCATTCCTGGGAAAGCTGAAAAAGCTGTAGATCAAAGGAGTCGACAATACTTGTTTCCAGCTATTGACCTCGAGCCCTTTTTGAGTTTTGACTGTGTTTTATGTAAACTTATCCTTAAGAGCAAATATAACATCTTGCTACGACCTATAAAAAGGGGGGGGATTTTTTCCCCCGAGTCATACACTGCACAGACAAATTTTATGGATAAAACTAACTGAAGGCAGTGTAAGATGGTACTTACTAGGAAGATGCATAAAGACCTTGAAATTCCCTTAACCGAGAAGAAAACAACACCATCTCCTAAGGCAATGCAGATGAAAATAACACACTTTTTTCAGTCTAATTTAAAGGAGAAAGAACATGGTTTTGACCCTTTAACTAATTCGAGCCCGACCCCAAATGAGGATTCTTGTACAGCTGGCTTGCCCTATAAAACCACTGTTGAGAATCCAAGGGTGGAGATACTGGACTGGTCGCTTGATTGGAAAAGCTCTCTTCCATCGGAGCAACAACTTTTCTCAGCAAGAAATCTTGCGTCTGAGCTACAGCAGGCGGAAATCCTGGCCAGATGTTCATCCCAATTGCCAGAGAAATTTCTACCTTTGGGAAATTACCCTAAGGAACTGAATTCAACAGGGTTCCTAAAACCAGACTCATCTCCTAGATTTTCAATCCACTCTAATTGTACCTTTAACCAATCTGAGGACCATAACTCTGTGGAGTCGAGGCTGTCTGTAATATCGAGGGAAATCCTCTGTATCAAACAATATATCACTGAGACTAACAATCTTCTTACAACCTTGGTAAAAGATTGTAAAAAACTGATTACTCAGCTCAAGCCTGATAACCCGGCCCTCAACGCCATAGGGGCAGTGACTCAAAGTCCAAATCGAAATCGAAATCGAAGATCTGCCAATCTTAAGAGGCTACGCTCTGCTAAGCCCCGACACAAAAAGACCATAAATGCAAAAAAATCTAAAAATATCAAGAATTTCAAGGCCCCTCGGAATAAAAAGATGAACTTTTCCAAATTATTTAAAATATTGGAAGCTTCAGTCAAATCCAGGACTCCACAAGGGAATCTTTCCCAGGCTCAGAAAAATCATTTGCCCCAATCTATCTCCATTGTGGAGACAGGATGTTTATTGACCGCCCATTCTACCCTTTCGCCTATTAGTGCGCCTGGTCCTCAATCGTCACAGTCACATACACATACGTTCTATCCAAGTTCACAAGCTTTACTTACTGATTCTACAGCAAAAAAGGACATGCTTTGGAACCTAGTTTTGATTCCTCACAAAATTGTTTTAATAAATTGTCCTTCGTTTGAGCTTCGTCCTTCGCAATTTCATCGGAAAGCTCATATTGTCAGATTTCTCCAGTCGATTCTACCGGAACAGATAAAAGAGGCGGACATTTCTACAGTTCAATATTTATGTAGTAACCCTCCAAACACAAAGACACTGTTGTCACTCAGGTTGTCTGACAAAGTAAAATTCCTTCTGGCATGTAAACAGATGTTATATGCCCATGGAATAATCGCTCAAAGATACTTCCAGAACTTAGTTGACCCTTATCCGCTTTTTACTCGGGCGACTCAGTCTCACAGAGTTAAACCGCCCACTTTGAGCATGGGAAAGATAAATACCCCCATAAAGCCTCAATAAGGAACATATCAAATAAAACAGTGGAGTCATCTATCATCGAAAAGTCTAACCTGCCGATGCAGCCTATTACAAACCCCCAGCCACCGTATGACTCTCAACTCTGTACAGCTCCAAAGACCTATGGTCTAAATCAGACTTCGGAGCCACTTGATATACACAAAAAAGAACTGCACAGTTTTTCTATTGAAGAAGAAGAGAACCTTCTAGAAGCTTTTACTGACCTACCAATGATTGCTCAGTTGGACATACTATCCAGACTTCAAAGACTGCATAACCACCTGCAGGACAGAATGGCTCAAACTGCAGCGGTAGCAAATCCAACTAGACTTACACAACCTGCCCCTTATTTACTGAAAGTAGTTCCATCTATGGAGAGTAATACCGTTCCTCAAGACTCCCCAGCCGATCCTGATTGTTGCATTGGTCCAAACGTACTTGACTCTCATCAGAGGGTGTACCTTAACACTCATTCGGTTTCTTCTTGGACGGATATGAGATATCTGGAAAAAGAAGAACAGGGCTCTCCATCGAAATATCAGCCAAATACACATTTAAACCCCAGGGTGCGGACTACATCAAATGTTAGTAGGCCGTCGCATACCTGCGAAGTAATAGTACACCACGAAGAGACTTACACACCATTACCATCGAAGGAGGAGCTAACCATTACCCCAGATCCATGACCTTCGCAGGTTGAGTGATCAACGGCCTCTTCAACCCTCAAAATTTTGTTCTGGAACATAGCTGGCTGGACGGCCAAAATTATTGACGACTCCTTCCAAGAATTTTGTACGCAATTTCAAATACTTTTTATACAAGAGACATGGTTACCTAGCCCAGCTGTCCTGTCTCTTCCTGGTTATGTAGCCCTCTCGATCCCGGCAAGAAAATCTGTAACAGGTGGAAGGTCGAGAGGTGGTCTTGCGACATTAATCTCGGTAGATTTTAACCCTACAGTTACCCAACTAGAAGTGGGTAACTCTAGTAATATTTTGACCACTCTAATTACCTGGCCAACTGGGATAAAAATTTTTATGATTAATGCTTATTGTCCCCCCTCGAACTCTATATATCTGGATACCACTTTTTGGGACGATTTAGACCAGATTCTCGCTATTCTCTATCAATCTACTCCAGATCCACTAATTCTAATGGCTGGCGATTTGAATGCAAGAGTAGGGCCAAATAATCTTAAAATTAGACGAAAATTTGCCCTGGACCCCGAGGAATTATCTTCTCTACCTACAAGATCTTCAAGGGACCCAGTTATTAACTCAGCAGGGCTCTCTTTATTTGCTCTGATTTATAAGTTTCAGCTATTTATCTGTAATGGGGTATTTACGGGATTGACATCTGATCTATATACATACATCGGACCCAAGGGCAAGAGTGTCATTGATTTTATGATTCTCTCTAAACCGCTTGTCCCTTACCTTGTTTCTTTTGAGGTTAGGGCTGTTGATGGTTGGCGGTTCTTGCGTGAAACAACACGTTACATTGGATGTAAGATAGTAAAGAAGCATCACAGAGGCTTGAGAAAGTTTTAAGAGTCTTTACTAAGACATTACGGCCAAAGGCATAAGAGAATAGATACAAGTAGAATTCTTCCCCCCCTTCAAGATAGAACTAGGTAGAACTGCTTGCTTCAAAGACACACACAGAAGAAGGAAGAACTAACAGCATGCTGTCACCACTTTCCCAGCTGTTATCTCCCGTTACCATGACAACCTGTCTGGCCTTGAATGTCTGCTCTCTCAGGCCAGGCATAGCTGATAACACAGAACCATTCCCATACATCTTGAAACATTTCAGACTTGATGAAAAAACACATTGGTAGTACGGCCTAGTAAGCCAACATTTCCCCCTTTCATCATGTCTGTAAATCCATGTAATACATTTCTACAATACAAAGGTAATACATTTCATCATACAGATTCAGTTTACATTTCAGTACAGCTCAGAACATCTCTGTACATTTAGCTAGGACTTTATTCAATCAAACTTTGGCTGAACACAAGTCAGATACAATGTCTCAGGATCTATTTCAACCTCCTTATGCATTCCAGGACTGGTTATTAATCCCACCGTAAATCTTTCTGGCGGTTTGCCAATGTTTGATCTCTCAGAACATCTCAAAGGCACTAGAGCTTCTGCTCTCTCAGCCCCCCCATTTGAGCTGGTGCTTGGTACAGCCTGCGTAGGATATTCCATTTCCTCAGCCTTGCGTTTCTTTGATCTTCGTTTCCCACAAATGAGTTCATTTAATGGATCCCTAAGTGGAATTTGTGTGCCTTCCACTTTTATGTCAAGGTTTGGTTTAAATGTTTGTGCTTGTGTTTGTGCTTGTGTGTCAGCTGACCCTGTAAGAATGACTGTTTGCCTTTGATCCCAAGGCTTTTCTGCAACTTTAATGCTTCTGCTCAGAATTAATTGCTGTGTTTCTGGAATCCAAACTGTGAAATATGCATTCTGAAATCCCAGAACAAATCCCTGTTGGGCTCTGGGTGCAAGTTTGCCCCTTCTTTTTCCCTGTGGAATGTGGACCCAGCATCTAGCTCCAAATTTCTGGATGTGTTGCACTTTTGGCTTTCTCCCAGTGAGCTTCTCATAAGGTGACATTCCAAGTGCACTGTGTAACACCTTGTTGTGATTGTAATTCGCATACATAATTGCCTCTCCCCAGAAAGAATTCCCTAAACTGGAATCCGTTAACATGGCTCTCATTGCTTCCTGAAGCACCCTGTTTTTTCTCTCAGCAGTTCCGTTGGAAGGTTTAAGTGCTATTTTCTTACTTGCCAGCACTTCATGCAATGCTTTACTCATGAATTCCTCCCCCTGGTCTGAGCATATAGCCCCCACTGTGGTGCCATGTTGAGTTTCGATTCTCTTAATGAACAGTTTCAGCTTCTGCTCAGCTTCACTTTTATGCTTGAGCAAATAAAGATGAGTGTATCTCGAAAAATCATCTATTATGACCAAAAAGAATTTAGCACCTCCTTGTGAAGTGTTTATTGGCCCTGATAAATCAACATGAATGAGTTCATAGGGAGCTGATGTGGTCCTTTCAGCCTCCCGGTTTATGGGTGCAATTGTCATTTTCGCTTTATGGCACGCATCACAATCCATCATTAACTGTCCACAGTCTTTCAAATGCATGTTTTCACTATGCATCGGGGTTTTCTTTATTGTGTCAAAGTTTGCATGCCCCAGCCTCTGATGCCATTCATGGACGCAGCCTTGATGTGTCTGTGCCTCAACGTTTAACACAGCACACCCTGCTTGACTGCTCTTTATTACAAACTGGGAATCATTCAGGCTTCCCTGCAAGCACACTTGATCACCCCTCATTACATAACATTTGTCTCTGTCAAACAACACTGAAAACCCACAACTGGTCAGTTTTCTCACAGACAACATGTTATGAGACAGTTCTGGTACAAACAAACAATCTGACAGTATTCCAAGCTTATCAAATCTCACCAGTCCTCGAGCCTCCACATTTTTCCGCGATCCATCCGCTAGTTGAACAAAGTCCTGCTCATCTGCAGACGAATAAAACAAACTCCTGTCTGTAATTAATATATGGCTCGCACCGCTGTCAAGAATCCAGTCAACAGGTCCTAAATCTTGAGACTTCTGTTTACAAACAAAGTTCACACTGCCGCTATGCGTCTTCCAGCCTCCATCCCTGGAGTTTCGCTTGACTGCACAGTCTTTCTGGAGATGCCCATGAGCTCCGCAAATATAACAAGCCTTTAGCCGCTGCTGCTCCTGCTTGTAATCCTGCTTGCTTCCGACAGCCTCCTTCGGCACGGCACTATTCTTCTCCTCTTGTCTCCGCTGCCATTCCTGGCTCAGCTTTTCCTCAATAAATGCAACATTGAGCCCCCCATCGGGCATGGCTTCAATTCCCATAACAAAATTATTCCAACTCCCATCGAGTGAAGCCAGGATCAAATAGGTCTTCTGAAGTTCACTGTGTTCGACCCCTCGGTCCGTCAGCTCTGCAAACAGAATTCCGTGAGATGCTCACTCATTTCGCACTCACCCGTGAAGCGCATCTGATACAGCTTCCATGCCAAACACAATCTAGATCCCGCGGTCTGTTGCACATGAAGGGCCTCCGACACGTCCCACATCTGTTTGGCATTTGTAACATCTCTCATGTGTAGCAGTTGAGAGTCTGATAGAGCCAGAGTAATAAAAGCCTGCACCCTCTCATCATTCCGTGTCCAGGCCGCTGTAAGGGGTGCAGGGGGTGTACCTTCAATAGCTTCCCATAAATCCTCTTTTATTAGAAAAGCACGCATCCTTGGCTTCCAACTGCCATAATTCTTTTCCGTAAGTCGTTCCATCGGCAAGCCTCCAGACAAGTTTACAGCCATCTCTGCTCACCTCTGTCTGGCACAATCAATCACGCTGCCCTCTGGATTTCCGTCTGCCGTTCAGACCAGCCACTTATTCCTGTGTAACGCGCTGTGGATCTGGGCCCATAACCCTGTTAATGGTTGGCAGTTCTTGCGTGAAACAACACATTACGTTGGATTTAAGATAGTAAAGAAGCATCACAGAGGCTTGAGAAAGTTTTAAGAGTCTTTACTAAGACATTACGGCCAAAGGCATAAGAGAATAGATACAAGTAGAATTCTCCCCCCCCTTCAAGATAGAACTAGGTAGAACTGCTTGCTTCAAAGACACACACAGAAGAAGGAAGAACTAACAGCATGCTGTCACCACTTTCCCAGCTGTTATCTCCCGTTACCATGACAACCTGTCTGGCCTTGAATGTCTGCTCTCTCAGGCCAGGCATAGCTGATAACACAGAACCATTCCCATACATCTTGAAACATTTCAGACTTGATGAAAAAACACATTGGTAGTACGGCCTAGTAAGCCAACAAGGGCAAGAGCGGAGAGTGATCACATGCCCCTCCAAGCTTATTTCACTATCCCAGCGATCTCTATATCTATTCCACCTACTTACCATGAGAGGTTACGTGCTCAGTGTGATAGGAGAGTCCGCTGGAACAGCCACCTGCAAGAAAACATAAACTTACAGTTAAATTCCCCGAGTCTATTATCCCTCAGAGATCAATTATTGTCATCGTCAGATCCACTGGAATCTTATGATACAATAATAATGACAATTAGGCCCTTACTCTGATCCTCCTGCCCATCCACCCAGAGAAAACATGGATGGTTTGATAATCAATGTGCTATCTATAAACGCTCTCTTGCAAGAGCTATAAGTAACTTAAGGCAGGCTGACTCCCTAGAAAATGTTAAAACTTACATTTTCCTACGTAGGGGATATAAAAACCTACTGCGCCAAAAAAAAGGAAATTATATTCGACATCAGTGGAGGGAACTTGGGCTCGCCTCCCTGGAAAAGAATTCGGCAAGGTTCTGGGAGTTGATCGCAAATGGGTTTAAGGTGGGTTATACCCCTCTGGATAATCAAATAACCTCGGAACAATGGTCCTCGTACTTTGCCGATCTTTTCTCACTGACCAATTCCTCACCTTCAATAGATATTCCTCCGCTTTTAAAATTGACCCCGCTCCAGGGTTGTCCGATCTGGGACCCAGTTACCTCTAGTGAGATAGCAATTTTGATTAAGTCTCTTCCAATAAACAAGGCTCCAGGCGAAGATATGTTACCGGCAGAACTATTTAAATCCAACCCAGATTGGTGGTCACCAATCCTAGCTAAAATCTTTACATTTATTAATCAGCGTGGAGAAACCCCACTGGGTTGGGATGTAAGTATAGTTGTACCCATCCACAAAAAGGGTTCTAAAGCAAACCCAAAAAACTTTAGACCAATTAGTCTCTTAGATGTGGCTGCCAAACTGTATGCTAAATACCTATTGGACAAACTGGAAAAATGGGCCGGGGAAAACTCTGTCCTCGCTGAAGAACAAGCAGGATTTTGCAAAGGAAAATCCACGATAGATCAATGCTTCACCCTCCTGCATTTAGTACAGAAATGTGCCTTCACTGGCAGGAAAGAACTATTTGCCACTTTTGTTGATTTCTCCTCTGCTTTTGACCTTATAGATCATGAGAGATTGTGGCAAAAGCTCTTAAATACCAATATTGACAGGAGATTACTTTATTTAATTCACTTGCTATATTCTAATACCTCGCTTAGGGTGAGATTGGGAGCGAATGGTCAGTTATCCGAATCCATCCCTTTTTCTAGAGGGGTTCGTCAGGGCTGTCTTTTAGCCCCCTTTCTTTTTAATATTTATATTAACAATATTGTTCAACACCTGCGTGGCCCTGACTACTTCCCTCCCACAATTTTAGACACCAAACTTTCAGTCCTGTTATATGCAGACAATCTAGTTTTAATTTCAACTACACAAATTGGGATGAGAAGGCTACTTAGAAGTTTAGGCAACTTCTGTGCTAAGGAACACCTAGTGATTAATTATGATAAAACGAAGGTGGTAGTTTTTGGCAGGAAGAGGAAAACTCACATTTGGAATTTAAATGCCAAAAAGATAGAACAACAGTATAGTATCAGATACTTGGGTTTGAGATTTTCTGCTAATCTCATTTGGAAACCCCATTTCTCAGCAGTTAAATTGAAGGCCTCCCTTTCCACTCATTCGCTCCTTCGCTTTTATAACATCAAAGGTGGGGGCCTGTTTGCTCCGGTTTTAGAAGTCTACAAGAAAAAAATAGTGCCCCAGCTCCTGTATGGAGCAGAGATTTGGGGGTATGTAAATCCTTCTTCCTTGGAGTTCATTCAGAATTCCTTTCTAAGATCCATCTTGGCTGTACCCCAAGGCACTCCAATAGCACTAATGAGGACCGAAACCGGACTTTACTCGCTACAATCAATGGCACATTCTGCCCTTGCCCTGTACTGGCTCAAGCTGGCTTGCATGAGCGAATCACGCCTGCCCAAGAAATGCTTACTTGAGCAAATACAAAATCCATCTCCGCTCTCATGGTTCAAAAGGACCAAGATAATACTTGCGATGTATGGGATAAGCATAGACATCCTACCTACCATTCCATCGCAGTGAGCGAAGTCCCTTCTTAGGGAAAGAATATACCTTTACTCTAAAAGATGGGACCTGCACACTGTTACTCATTCGGCCTTCTCCCTATGGTATCCTCTGTTCAAAACAGGTTTTGGGATGGAACATTATTTTGTTTTTTTAACTACTAGATCTTTAAGAAAATCGTTCACAGCTCTTCGCTTCCAGACAATGCCTTCGGCCTTTCTGGAAGAAAGATACACAAATACTCCAATGCATCAAAGACTATGTCCATGCAAGTCAGGGGAAGTTGAGGACATTGGCCATTATTTATTAACCTGCTTGCTGTATGACACCCCAAGGCTTAAATTTCTCCAGCCTATTCTTTTAACCCTCTCAGACAGATCTCTTATGGAGCAAATCTGCATACTCCTAGCTGGCTTGGATCCGTATATAACTACACAAGTAGCCAAATTCGCCTTAGCAGCGGCTAAAATTAGAGCGAGATCCCAAAACCAGTCACCTTAACTTGCTTATATCAAATCTGTAAATGGTCCTAGAATGAACGTTTAAATTATTCAATCTTAATTATTATCATTTGTTTTTTTAATTCTTCAAATGCATTTTAGATATTTATATCATACCCTTTGTTGATGTATGTTTTATCTTTTTGTCAAGTGTAATTATTTTATATGTATTGTGGCGGCCAATGGCTATGAACAATAAACCTTACTTACTTACTTACATAGTTCCCCCATAGGCAAGGCTCATGGTGCAGTGTCCTGGGATAGGGCCTTTTCCATGGTGGCACCTCAGTTGTGCATTGCTCAGGGGGTTGGACTTGATGGACTTATAGACCCCTTCCAACTATACTATTCTATGATTCTATATGGAATTCTCACCCCCCCTGATATACTATTGTGTCATCATTGGCCAGCTTTGAATTCCAATTAAATAATTTCTATTCTCCCAGGTTTTTAGGGGGCATTGACCTGATGCTGATGGACCTGGTTATCCACTGCAATTCCTGCTGGGGCTGAATTAATGTCAAATTGTAGATTGCTTGCTGTCGGTTGTTATTTTGTTACATTTTAACCATTCTGATAATATGTTTATGTATTTTACTCTGTTTATAAGACATTTCATGTTCATGCAATTGATAAAAGGTGGGATATGTGCCATATATAAATAAATAAAGATGCACAATTTAGGTTCTGTTGACATCAGTGTGAAAAAGTAAGTCATCATGACTTAAATCAAGTCCCACTGATTTCAGTGGAACTTTGTGCAACTAACTTAGTCTAGATCCATCCCGATATTTTTAAAGACAGAAAGCAAATGAAAATGAGCAGGTATTGAAAAGTAGCGGTAGTCTACTTGTTTAAAACATCTTTATGCACATTCCAAGCTGGAAAAGCAGCCCGTTTGTGTTAACTTGGAGAGAGAAAATCTGTGCAAACTAAGACTAGAACTTGGTATGGCTGATTATGTGGGTCTGCCACTGAAAAATCCAGCTGTGCATCCTCCTCATGTTCTCTCCTTTATAACACAAACTAACACAAATGTGTGATGTTACAACAGCAAGGTGAGAGGCCTCTCCCCTCCCCAGATCCATTTCCTTAGCTGATGCTTGCAGGGGACAGGATCCTCCCCGCCCCCTGCATGCAATCACATCTTGTATTTTGTTTTCCCAGATGTTCACACGGGGAACCAGCAGAGTGAAGCTATCTCTGGCAGCAGCCATGCACATCCCCTTGTCTGCCTTCGGACTCAGACAGGTACCCACTTAGACCACTTTGTTCTGCAGAACCAGCAGGGCCACATACTGTTTGTTCTGCACTTGCAACATATCAATCTTTTAGTGTGGCAGCACTTATTCTCTAGAACTCCCTGCCTACTGATAATGGGCAGGAGCTTCCGTTTTATTGTTTGCGAGACCTGCTAGAATTTTTTTTGTTTAGGCAAGCCTACATTGCCTACATTAGGCAAGCCTATATTGTATTATGTAGATTTATTTTTTTTAAAACCGATGATTTTATTTCTATTTTGATCATTTTATTATGTCTACTATTTTAATAACTGTTGTTATTGCTTTTGTAAAAGAATATTTTATGCCATTTTATGTAAATTACTTAGAAAAATATTTTGATTAAGTGGTACATAAATCTAAATACATAGCTCTCCCAAGATCCATGTAGGGGCATGTCATCATTCTTTAAAGTGCGGAAGCAGCACAGAACTGTGCTTCCTGAAAATCTGAGCTTTCCTTTTCCTTTTCTTTCCTTTTTAATACTGTTTCTAACCCTCATGGTTGCAAGTATGTGGGCATCTGGTGCTAAAATCCTAGCCAGAGAGGTGGATGAAATAGATTCCCAATGGTTTCCAGCAGCACTTGGCTGGCTCCGATACCTTCTACCTCCCCAGAATTAACAAAACCATAATAAATTATGCAAAGAAGTAAAAAATGGCAGGACACATAAAATAAGCTATGCAGATTTGTTCAATTTGCATAATATAGCTTGCAGAATCCAGCCTTCTCAGTGCTGAATTTGGATTGTCTAGGAACAAACTAAACAATGACTCACAGACTGGAAGTGTTCAATATATATCCCAATTCCAAAGAAAGGAGATCCCAGAGAATGCAGTAATTATCGAACTATTGCCTTAATATCGCATGCAAGTAAAGTAATGCTCAAGATTCTACAACAAAGGCTCCTACCATATATGAAGCGAGAAATGCCAGATGTCCAAGCTGGATTCAAAAAGGGAAGAGGCACCAGAGATCATATCGCAAACATACACTGGATAATGGAATGGAGCAAGGAATTTCAGAAGAAAATCACCCTGTGCTTTATAGATTACAGCAAAGATCATGAAAAACTATGGAATGCTTTAAAAGAAATGGGGTTGCCACAGCATCTGATTGTCCTGATGCACAACCTATACTCTGGACAAGAGCCTACGGTAAGGACAGAATATGGAGAAACCAATTGGTTCCCTATTGGAAAGGGTGTGAGACAGGGGTGTATTTTATCACCCTATTTGTTTAATCTATACACAGAGCACATCATACGGAAAGCAGGATTGGATCAAGATGAAGGAGGTGTGAAAATTGGAGGGAGAAATATCCATAATTTAAGATATGCAAATGATACCATACTACTAGCAGAAACCAATAATGATTTGAAACAAATGCTGATGAAAGTTAAAGAGGAAAGCACAAAAGCAGGACTACAGCTGAACATCAAAAAGACTAAAGTAATGACAACAGAAGATTTATGTAACTTTAAAGTTGACAATGAGGACATTGAACTTGTCGAGGATTATCAATACCTCGGCACAGTCCTTAACCAAAATGGAGGCAAATCAGAAGAAGGCTACGACTGGGGAGGGCAGCTATGAGAGAACTAGAAAAGGTCCTCAAATGCAAAAATGTATCACTCAACACCAAAGTCAGGATCATTGAGACCATGGTATTCCTGACCTCTATGTATGGATGTGAAAGTTGGACAGTGAAAAAAGTTGATAAGAGAAAAATCAAGTCATTTGAAATGTGGTGTTGGAGGAGAGCTTTGTGGATACCGTGGACTGCGAAAAAGACAAATAATTGGGTGTTAGAACAAATTAAACCAGAACTGTCACTAGGAGCTAAAATGATGAAACTGAGGTTATCATACTTTGGACACATAATGAGAAGACATGATTCATTAAGAAAGATAATAATGCTGAGAAAAACAGAAGGAAGTAGAAAAAGAGGAAGGCCAAACAAGAGATGGATTGGCTCTATAAAGGAAGCCACAGACCTGAACTTACAAGATCTGAGCAGGGTGGTTCATGACAGATGCTCTTGGAGGTCACTGATTCATAGGGTCGCCATAAGTCGTAATCAAACTGAAGGCACATAACAACAACAACAGGAACAATGTTTTGATTTTGATTTTTTTAGCACATTGTGAACACAGCTACTGCTTCTGGTATGGGAAAAACCTTTAAAAATGATCATCCAGTAGGCCATCCTTTGGCCCTGCCCAAGTCTAACTTTTCAAAATGTCCTTTTGAGAGCTTAGGTTAATGGGAAAGTGCCTGGTACGCTTATTAAATATGAAAATGATTTGTGCACCTAAATAAGGGGGCCTCAGTGAGAGCCTAGTAATTCACTCTCAAGTTATGATGTGGTCAAGTTCACTCCAATATGCCTCCCTCATCTCTTCTCATTTTTGTGGGGTGAAAATGCCTTCTTGATGCTTTCCTATTTGGTGAGCTCCCATGTTTGACACAACATGAAGAATTTTACTTTCCAGGAGGTGACGTAAGGAGAACGGCATATAATTAGAGAGTCATGATGACCAAGCAGGGAAGTCGCACAGTGGCTGGTGGTAGGAGCACAGCACCCTACACCGTGGTAGCCACTCAACATCAGGAGCCTCCTTTGCTACTAGGAATGGGGGAGAATTTCAATTCAGTTTGTATTTAAAGCTGACTATATCAAATTTGCACTTTCCGAAACAATACAAGACCCAAAACAGAGCCATCCTTCAGAATTCACACTTACCCAGATTTAGCAATACAGTTCTACAACCAACCCATGTTTACAAAAATGTATATATTAGGGGGGAAATTGCATAAAAATAAAAATATTAGTGAAAACAACAAACAAAAATGATGACAAAGGAGAAATTGCTTGCAAAAATGTGTACATTAGTCAAAACTGCATTAAAAATGTGTCTTGTAGGAGAAATTTGCACTAAAATCCAGAAGAATTTTCCTGAGGATTTTTTTAAAAAATGCAAATTGCTGCAGAACTGAATTTCAGACTGGAAAAATGAGAGACTAAGAGAACCAAAATGGGCAGATCTTTCCATCCCTGCCTGCTCCCCTCCCCTCCATCTCACCTATTGCCACCAAACCACACGCATATCCACCCAACAGACTTTAATTACCGTTATTTTGCCCCAGAGAACTTTGGGAACTGTAGTTTTGTGGGGGAAGGACTGGGGTAGTGCTCTCCAGATGTTGCCTGACTACAACTCCTATAGTTGACCCAAACATTGACTTTGCTGAGGGGGGGGCTGATGGGAGCTGGAGTTCTCAATATATGTCACAAGCCCTGTAGAGAACTCTTGCTGTACTCATTATAATAACTGCAGAATAAACAAACTCTTACATCTTACTGTCGGCCAACAAGCATGCTTCTTGATTGCTGGCTTGGTAGACGGCACAACTGAAAATGAAAATGAAAAGCAGGGCAAAGGAAAGGCCAAAGGGTGGAGTCTAACTCTAGTCCATAATACAAAGTTCTAATATTTAACTCTTGATATTCCAGGATCACTTTAGTAATTATAGGGTTATTGTGATCCTGAAAATTTCATCCGCAGTCAGGGAAAGTCTTGTGGGAGCAGACTTTTGGGGGCTCTTCTAGATGAGGCTTTTGTTGTGAATTTTTCAGAGGGTCCTGTTCTTAAATTGTTCCTGTTCTTAAAACAAGGTATCATTCTTTAAATGGAGATTGTCGTAGTCTGTCATGTCACAAATTAGAAAGAAGACAATTTCTCCCAAAAATCTGCAGGGGGACAAGGCACAGTTCTGTGGAAGCCGGCATCCACATTTGCCCTCCTTGGCTACAGACCTGCCCTGCATCCAAATATCCAAAAATATTCAACCGCACCCACCCACCGACCCACCCAACCCCACCTTCTCCCAGGAAGATGCAGCCAGCCTGGTAGATCCCTTCTCCTCTCCTCAGCCTTTTTGCCATTTCTGCTTCTTTCCCCCCCTCTCCTCAATGCCTGCATCTCCGTCCTGTCTGAAACTCCTCTTCCCCCGCTGAAAGCCCCAGATGCTGGGCAGGGCCAGCACCAGGCACGACTGGGCCCTTGGGCACCAGCCTGTCCCAGACCCGTGTCACCATAACCCAAACCCCCTCCATAGAGGCAGTATGGGGCTAATAAGCACTCCTATGCATCCCACCTACCTCTGCACACACATGCCTGCCATCAAGATGGTGATGGGAGCTTCAGCCCCTTATGGAAGCGTGCGTGCAGGCTTATTGAAGCCCTCACGGGCTGTATGGGGATTGTGCCTAGGAGCTCCCTCTTTGCAATCTGCACCAGGGTCAGGAGCCGACACTGCTGCAGATGCAGAATGGGAGTGCTACCCTCCCATCCTAAGGAGGGGCCCTCAACCAGGGGCCAACCTGGCCACCCTCTGGTGCCTGCCCTGTTGCTGGGTGACCCAAACTGACCTGTAGCAATTTGGGGCTCTCTCCACCTAACTGGGGCAAAGCCCAGATCCCCCTGAATGTTCCCCTTTGGGTTTGGGCTTAGGCCAAATCTGGTGCACATCCCTACTGTTCCTCTCTACTAGATGACGAAGATTTGCACACCGCAGCCTGTCCTTGGCCTGCTACACTAGCCTGTGGCCTCAAGTGCAGCAGATGGTGTGATCCCATCACCAGATTTCTGTATGTGGAATGGGGGGGCACCATCTTGTCCTTCACCTCAGGCTGTTCTGCCCAGGGCATTCTGCTTTCCTTTGGGTAAACAAAACACATTTCTCCTCTTTTTCCTTCTCTGGGCAGGAGAAGGTTGTGTCCACATTCCTCCCTGATTCATGTAACATTTTGACTTCTGCCTAATGACTCCTTGGAGGAGTTTGCAAGAAGTAAAAAGGGGGGAGGGGCAATCTTTTACAGCACAACATTTATTGTCTGGCGCAGACAGTCTTAAAATCTGAAAAGCCAACAAAAGAGGGTGTGTGAGGTGTATACAATTTTGTCATCGTAATTGCCACGTTTAAAATTATTGAATAATTACTGCACAGCCTTGCTGCCACATAGCACACACCTCCTCACATGCCAAAACCAGAGATTTCGGCTCAGAGCACTGATCCTGTCAGTTCCCAGGACTAAACAATGAACTGGTTCTGTTCCAGGGTGATACTTGCACAGTCTACATAATCGTAGATTTTCAATACACTTCAGCCATTTCATTTGAGATGTTACTTCAGAGCTGGGGGGGGGGTTCTACCACATTCCCATGAGAGCTGTCACATAGAGGAGGGTACAGATTTGTTCTCTGCTGCCCCAGAGGGTAGGACTAGGTCTAATGGTTTTAAGTTGCAGGAGCGTAGATTCAGATTGGACATTAGAAGGAACTTCTTGACAGTAAGGGCAGTCCGGCAATGGAACCGACTGCCTAGGGAGGTGGTGGGATCCCCTTCGCTGGATGTCTTCAAGCAGAGGCTGGACAGCTATCTGCAGGAGATGCTCTAGCTGTGGATTTCCTGCTGTGAGCAGGGGGTTGGACTCGATGGCCTACAAGCCCCCTTCCAACTCTATGATTCTATGATTCTATTCTATGATTCTATTCTATGATTCTATCGGGGGCCACATACTGAAGATGGTGAGCAAGGCTAGAACCAAAAATGGGCAGGGAACCCCCTTGTCTCTCTCGTTCTCATTTCATTCTGCCATCTCCTCTCTCTCTCTCTGCAATAGATTGTCCAAAACAACTCAAGGATCATCATAAACTGTGATGCCACATATAGTGTACTACAATAGGGATATTCAAATAAACCCACTCAGGCATCCAATGAAGGCACAAGGGGATTGTTGGGGTTTGTGGAATAAAACAATTGTGTGGTTCTATCCCTACCAGGGTAAAATGACAAAAACGGAATGCTCAATAAACAGTCCTACTCTCCACATTTTGTCCTGATTCACACAGTCTAGCAGAATAAAACAATCACGCTTTCTCCAGTAAAGTATATAAAAATAGTTTACTCATGAACACTTCATGTATACAGTGATACAGACACAGCTTAGGAAATCAGAAAGAAAATATGGAGGTTACTTTTAGTCCATAGTTTTCAGCTTCTGGCAAACATCCCCATGCCTGCTTGCTCCACCTGGTAATGGAGAATTCAGAAAGGCAGCACAGCAAGAAGGAAGAGGAAGGGGAGGGGGAAAACAACAATCAAGCAGGAAACTACACCAGTTGCAATGCGCTGTCCAAGGTGCAGTACTTGAATTCCACAGAATTCAAACTGTACTGTAATCAAACACAAGAAATAACAGAAGCAATAAAAATACAATTAAAATTCAATATGAGTATTTAATGTGATGGATGTGCCGTCTCCCATCATCAGCCACAAATACACAGACATGCCACAGACCACCTGAATGAAGCTCACAGACCACTGGTGGCTTGCAGACTACCGTTTGAAAACCCCTGATCAGTGGGGTACTCCAGGGTCTCAGGGGGTCTTAGGCCCCTTACTTTTTTGGGAGCAGGGTCCCAGCCAGGTCCCTGTGTCCTTCCTTGTCCTTTCCTGCTGATTCCTGCCTTTCCCCTCCCACCTCCCCCTCTCTCCTCTCCTTCCCCTCTCCTCTCCCTTCCTCCTCCCTTCTTTCTCCCGTCCCCTCTTCCTTCTTCCTCTTCCCTTGCCCACTTCATCCCTCCCTCTGTCCCTCTTCTCCTTCTCCCCCATGGTCAGTTTCACCTATCCTAAGCATGATTGCATAGGAGCAAATCCCATTGAACTCAATAAGTATGCAAATGATCAATCCATTCTCAGCAAACTTGTACAGGATCCCATTATGTTTCTTATGTTTTTATGCTGTTTATCATTACACATGTAAAACAAATGCTCACACAATGAACTTCACTATGTCCACAGTCGGGTAACACATGATTTTATGCTGGATTTCCCCCCCCCTTACCACACTATTCGTGGATCAGGAAAATCCAAATTAAGGGGGGAGCTGTGGGCTGCCACTTGGATAAGGACAATGTTGTATGGATAACTCAAAAAACATGGGACACACTGAATCCACTTCAAACTGTCGTGTGTACACAGTCATAAATATTTATTATTTATTAATTATTAATAAAATTTATATACCGCCCCATAGCCGAAGCTCTCTGGGAGGTTTACAACAGACAAGACATCTGACATACAATTAAAACCGCATGTATCAAGCAGTTTAAAATAAATTAATTATATCAAAAATTAAAAACATAATAAAATACATACTATAATACATATTAAATACTAAAATACTAAAATGCCTGGGAGAAGAGGAAGGTTTTTTACCTGGCGCCAAACGGTGCAGAGAGATGCCAGTTTTTGACTGCAGTGTTGAGGCAAACTGCACACAGTCCAATTCTCAATTTAACTTTAGAAATTTTCCCAATTAAACCAGAATTCAGAACACAGGGTAGAGGGAAGACCTCATGGAATAGTGAAAGGAATGGAATGTGGAGGCTGGAGTGGGGAACAGCTTGTCACTACACATTTTTCATTTTTATTTTTGCAACTTCTGATGCTATGGAGCCAATAAAACATTGCCACACTAGCTTGGATTTATATGTGACACAACACTGCAGATGCACATGGCTCTTATTTGGAGGGAGGGAGGAGGACCAGATACAAGTTTGGATCTGTAACACTTTGGTAGCCACTCTGGTAGCCGCATGATTCAAGACCTATACAGCATCCAGACTTCTTCCAGTGTATTTCTTTCTTAATTCTTTTCTTTTTCTCCACAGCACCTTTCATCACATGAGATTTCAGGTCACTTTACAAAGATGTATAATTAAAACCATAGAAAAACAGCTGATCAAAAGTTACAGTCGATGTTGTGAAGGACGCTGTGGGTGCCCTGCCATGAGAGGAAAGGAAGGGCTGTGCAGGCCCACTAGCAAAGGTGCTGGATTGGGTCCTCTGCTGCACTCACATAATCCCAGCCATGCCACCAGCCTGCCCACCCCTTCACCATCACAATTCATGGCAGTGACTCAGCCGTCAGGAGGATGGCGGCATGTTACCACCCACTGTGCTGGCCACTTTTGCAAATGGGAAGAGGGCCTTCTCAGCCACTGCAGTGCCATTTAAGAAATCCTCTCTCCAGGGAGTCTTGCCCAGTCGTCCATAAACTTTGTTATGCTTTCAGCACCCAGTAGAGGCATTTTTATCCCCCCAGGCTTTTAACCGCTATCCATATAATGATTTTACTGCTGCCAGTTCTACCTGACATTTTAACTTTTTTTTATGATTCATCTAAGGTTATGCTTAGTTTTTATTGTATTTTCTTATAGGTGTGACTGAGCTGCCCTGAGGATAGGTATACTGAAGGGTGATACACATTAGGAATGGGCAAGAATTTCACTGGAATCTCACTTGGTGCTGGACTTCCAGATAGTTCACACATTTGCTCTCTTTGTGGACTGATCCTGAATGCTGTGAACATCTGTGGCTTTTCCCAACACCTGATTATTTTTCTTAAACAACAGCATAGAACATAATTATTTTGTTATCGTATTTCCTTTAACTTCAGTCAGTGAGGTGTTCATGGATGCCATGGACCCCAAGGAGAATCTCTAGCAAAGTTGGGAGGATGAAGAAGGGGCTACTGACATTGAGGAGCACATTGCCAGCACTGATGAAGGCAATGAGGGGGTTACAGAGGATGTGTCTAGAAGCGTCGAAGCTGGCTGCTGATGACTGTCTGCCAGCACCAAGGCCAAGCATAATGGCAGAGGAGATAAGTGCTAACAAAAACACTGAAACTTCTCAGGCAGGGGGAAATGAAATCAACCCAGCAGAGTCAGAAACTGGCATGTCTCCAACATTGCAGAGGTTAGAGAAGAGATGGTTACAAGTAGCCCAATTTTGTCCATTCCCCTGATGTAGCCCCCACCTTGCACCTTGTGCTGAAAGAACACAAATTCAGAGTGTTAAGTGCCTTCCCTTTTTCTGTATAAATAGAAGTAGCATTGCTTGCATTTGCTGTTGCAACAACTCATATACTGTTACTTCCAATATCTAGTAATGCCTGTTCCTGTTTGAATCCTGGTTTAGGCCTAGCATGAGATGCTAGATCCCAGTTCTGATTTCTGGAATAAAGCTTCATGCAGAAAAACCCAGTATTTGAGTCCTGAGTCTGCTTCTCTGGTTGGGAGTCAGGGCAATGGGAGGCATTAACATCCATTGTTTCCTTGCATAGTTTCTTTAGCAACCTGGAAAGAAGATGGTGGGACTGTTGTGCAAAGCCCTGCAAAAGCTGGCGAGAGAGAGTGGCTTGCCCATCCAATTCTCCACATCAGCTCCTTTCTACCGACAGTCTTGAAGGCGGGACAGAAGGGAAGGAGAGTTGCAAAATCAGGGAAGCAAAGGGAGGGGAAATCAGCTTCTCTCCCTCCAGCCAGATCCATGTGTGTGGTGGCGGTGGTGGTCTGTGTCTGTGTTCTTTTGCTACTCCTGAAACTGATCAGCCTGCACCTTCACTTTGCTAACATGAAACTGATCCAGCCTACTCTTTGCTTTGCTAACATGAAACTAACTAGGTGATCTTTCCTTGGAAGAGGATTTGGAAGGAGAAGGAGGCAAAGGGGGATTGGGAAGGTGAGCACTGGGCAGAGGGAAAGCTCCTTTCTTTTACAAAAGGAAAACGTTGTTATAGAAATAACTATAACAATATTGTTATTTTGGGGAGGAAAAAAATCAAAATGGTAAAAGCAGAAGATAGTGAAAAGCAAACAAACATGGAATGGAACCGCATGCCACATTGAGGAAATGCAATTGGACCTGCACCAACAAGCAAATCCCATTCCTAGTACAGATTGACCAAAGGAATACATTAACCCCATTTCCCAGAATGCCTCCAGGACGGCCTTTACAGCTCTAAAAGTTTGTTTATTCCACTTGTGCATCATCTTTCCTCTGATGAGCTCATTTTGGTGTAAGGAAGGGGAAGAAATTCCATCTTTAAAAATTCTATTTTTTGTAAACCACTTAGATGTTTTATTTACAATTAAGTGGCATACAAATTCTAAGGCAAAAAAGTCATTTAATTTGCATTGAAGCAAACCTACCTAATTTGCACTCTCTGAAACAATACACAAATGAAAACACAGCCATCCTCCAAAGGAAGCACTTCAGCAGTGCAGTTTTCTAATCAACTAACGTAAACAAAAATGCACATACTAGGGTGAAATGCTGATAAAAAGGTGTGTATTAGTGAAAATAACATACAAAACTGCATTATTTTAAGGGGAATTCTTTTGCAAAAATATGTATAGGGCAAAATCACACACAAATGTGTATATTATGAGAATTTCGCATTGAAATGCTGGTGGATTTTCATGAGGACTTTCTAAGAAAAAAAATCACAAACTGATGTGGATGTGTGGAGAAATGAACTTAAATGTAGAAAAATGAGAAAGTAAAAGAAACTTGAAATTGACAAATTCATCCATTTCTAAGTTGGTGTAACTTTATTATCTTGGGGACTCCGCATGTTAGGTGAGGAAGGGAGGAGAAATTGACCATCCCAAGCAGGAGTGTAGTCATCCAGGGGCTTGGTGGGTGGTGGCTCAGTCCCTTTGCTTTTTTAGGAGCAGGGTCCCAGCAGGGTCCCTATATCTTCAACATGCTATGAGCCAATCAGCATGAGTGTGTTAGCCTTTGAGAAGCATCTTCTAACATTCCTTGTCCTTCCCTGTTGATTGGAACCTATCAGAGTAAGTCAGCCACTGACAAGGTTCTTCTCAGTAGCTAACACTCTCCTCTTTCATGCTTATTCGCTCCTAGGTGTGTCTGTTGCTGTTGGAAAAGGCATTAATAAGGACCTCAATCTCAATCCCACAGCAAAAAGGGGGAGAGGGGGTGTGACTGTGACTAACATGAAGGGATCCTGCACTTCTGAATTTGTCACTATGTTACTGGTCCCAAGTGAGTTTCAGGGCTGAATGAGCATTTGAATTCATGTCCTCTGTGTCCGTTAATCCATATTTGCTCTCATGGTGCCCACTCTCCACTCAACTTTATAAAAATCCTAATACAATATTCTGACACATTTCTAGTGGTTAAAAATGAACCATAAAACCATACTGGAAAGGTAATCTCCAATAAAAAAATGTTTAGGGGTATGGATTCTATTATGTCCCACAGCTTTTATTTGAAAACATGACTCTGGGTGGCAATTCATGAATCATTATCATGAAAGTCATGAATCACCTGGTTAACAAGGCCAAAAAACAAACACCCAGCTTTGAGAACTTAGAAAATCCTCTGAGGCCTTTTCTGCAGGCTTCAGATAAATATCAGCAGCACTGGTGAAAATGAGTGTGTTTGCTCATGTTATTCAGCTCACGCCGAGAGGATTGGGCAGGCTATATCATAAACAGCGTCCATAGGTGGTTTTCCAAAGGTATAGCTTCCAAAGTTGGGTGAAAACATTTTGGCACCTGTGCTCCTTTGTGATATGACAGATGAAGCTATTATGCTGAGTCACAACCATTGGTCCATTAAGCCAAGTATTGTGTTCTCTGATTTTGGTGGCAGCAGCAAAAAGATAAAAAATTAAAAGCAGACACAGCCCTGAGGTGGGCAGATCCCAGGTCCCTAATGGAGATAAATGGTCTCCTCTTTGGTCATCAGACTGATCATTTCGAAAGAGGCAATAATCCCTCCCAACTGATCTGCATGGATCAGCTGACAAAGGGAAGTTGTACATCTGTGTGTGCATGTGTGGTGTGTGTCTGTCTGCCTGCCTGTGCATGTCCTTTGTGTGTCTGTGCATGCAAGTGTGTGCATGAGAGACTCGGGACTGAACACACCCACTGCTGTTTGTTTTTTTTAATTACATTTATATCCTGCCCTTCCCCCAAAAGGAGTCCAGGGCAACAAACAAAATAAAATAAAAACACAATTAAAACATTTATGCGTATACCCAGAGTCTTGGCCAAAGGCGAACATGGTCCTTAAGTCTAAATAGGTGAGCCATCTATGCTGCAGGTGTATTTTGTGATTCAACAAACAAAAATAATCATTTTTTTCCTCTCTCTCTCTCAATACTAAAAATATTATTTTCCAATGAGCAACTAGGTTATCAGGATCAAAGTTTGGGGTAATTAGTTTGAGAGAGAGAGAGGAATTCAGTAAAAAACGCCACCTTAGACAGCGAGGGTTTGGCATTCCCCCAACCAAGCATAAACCACATTTGTTTACAGCATAGATATACCATTGGGTTACATGAGGGGTGGTGAACCTCAGGCCCAGGGGCCAAATGGAGCCCTCCAAGCCTCTCTATCAGGCCCTCGGCACTTTCTCCACCCCACATCCCCTCCCTCAGGCACACACCCTCTGGCCTTGCTTTGCTGCAGAAAAGTCTCCTTGAACTCTGACGACGCCTCTTGCTTGCCTAGATGGAGGACAGAGCGGCGTGTGAGAGAGTGTGGATGGATGGAGGAGGCATGTGACAGTGTAGAAACTAAGCTACTGTACAAAGGTAAAAAGTATATTTATTGATCTAACTTTTGCCTCTCACTGCTCCCATCATTGGCATGTGGCCCTCAGAAGAATGCCAAGAAGAGGAATGTGCCCCTTGCCCTGAAAAAGGTTTCCCACTCCTAGGTAGGGATGGGCAAAAGTTTTGATTCAGTTTGCATTTCAAGCTGCATCTTACCAAATTTGCACTTTCCGAAGCAGAACAAGAGCCAAAACACAGTCATCCTTTGAAACTGACACAGTTCGCCAACCAAACAATGTTTACAAAAATGCATATATTATGAGAAAGTGTGCATAAAATGTTTAACTAATAACATAAAAAATGCATTCTATGACAATAAATTGATTGCAGAAATGTGTACATTAGTGAAATGTGTTTATTAGGAGAAATTTGCACTAAAATGCTGGAGAATTTTCATGAGGATTTTTTTAAAAAATGCAAATTGCTGCAGAAATGTGGAGATCTGAAATGGAGAGAACCAAAACTGGCAGGCCTTTCTATCCCTCCTCCTGGGATGCAGCCCAGCCTCATGTTAAGTGGCGCGCCCAACCCCTCTGGAAACTCTTTCATAGCACCAGAGTTTGTTCCTTCCGGATTGTTCCCTCTGGATCGTTCCTGGCTTTTGAAGATGTTTCCCTCTCTGTCTATGTAGCTTCAGAACAACTGGCAGGGGGGAGCACTATTTTATCAGATAAAAACAAATTTGTTTGTTTGCTTACTTTTTTTCTTGGAGAAAATAAGATTCCCTCCCTGCAACTGTCTGAGAACAAATTGATAGGCTTCTGCCATTGGCGGGGGGGGGGGGCATGCATAGCACACTGAAGTCAGAAATGAATTACTTTTCTTCCTTTACAAAACACTAGCTGGTCTGCTGTACTACAAACAATACTCTGTATGCTTATGCGAGAACAACCCCATCAAACCCTGCAGAGCTTATTTCTGAGCAGGCCTGTTTATATTTGGATATTCTAATTTGAGGTAGCCATGATGTGAATTAGAGGAGGGTAGTCTTTAATCCAAATTAGTTAATCCAAAACAACTATTGTCTCTGGCTCTGCCCATCATCAACTGTGGGCCGCCCACTGCCAGCACGCAGCCCCTGAAGGAATGGTGCCCTCAGTCTGGCAAGGCTCTGCTACATACACTAGCGTTCTGCAAACTTAGGTCCCCAGATGTTGGCGGATTACAACTCCCATCAACCTCAGCCAGCCTAGCCAATGGCCAAGGATCATGGGAGTTGTAGTCCAACAACATCCGAGGACCCAAGGTCCGAACATATAAAACCGATTCTGGCCCGCTTGTACTGGCTGCCTTTATGTTTCCGAGCTCGATTCAAGGTGCTGGTTTTGACCTATAAAGCCTTACACGGCTTGGGACCACAATACCTGATGGAACGCCTCTCCCGATACTAACCCACCCGTACACGACGTTCAAGATCAGAGGCCCTCCTCCGGGTGCCTACTCCAAGGGAAGCTGGGAGTCTGGCAACAAGGGAGAGGGCCTTCTCAGTGGTGGCCCCCAAATTATGGAATGATCTCCCTGACGAGGTGCACCTGGCACCAACACTGTTATCTTTTCGGTGCCAGGTCAAGACTTTCCTCTTCTCCCAGGCATTTTAGCATGTGTTTTATATTGTTTTAAATTGTGTTTTAAATTGTTTTTTAAAAGATGTATTTTAAATTGTATTTGTTTTTAGTTACTGTAAACCACCCAGAGAGCTTCAGCTATGGGGTGGTATACAATAAAATAAATAAATAAATAAATAAATAAATACATATATCTCTTTGTTGGCTTCTAGGTCAGGGAACATTCCATGGAGATCACAGATGTCCCCAACAGATGATAGGCTTGCTTGCACAGAACAACTTGCTGGGTGTACCAGATCCCCACACTGGCGCACTAGAGCCACCAGTCCTCGGGACATGTTCCTAGCTCTTTCGCAATGCCTGTCTACCCCAGGGCCATTGTGGTCCAGTAGGGTCCCATATGAGAAGAGCTATTGCAAGAGGAAAGCTTGCAACATTTGATCTCTGTGTACCAGAGCACATTTCTAAGAATTTAGATTGGCATGCTGCTGCAACAAGAAAGGAGTGGCAGCTGAGTTCTACTTCAGAGGCTATGTTCTCGAACTGTGTTTCATAAAAGCACAAGACATTCTACGTAATCAATAGATTATATTAATCTCAGGCAAGGCAAAGCCGGGTTTTTAACTGCTTAGCCTAGGGTGGAGAAAGCAGATTAGTGTTCTTCGAACCTGGAATCAACTCTGACAAAATGGCTCACAAAATTGCCTAAATATCGGCTGTGTCCTGTGATGTGCTGATGAAAACCAGCCCTTGCTAGAGCACAGGAGTGGGTCCTCAGCTTACAAGCTCAGTTTGAAATCATTTGAAATCAGAAAATGAACAGAAAGCCAGATCTGGCTTCACATTTAATTTATTCAAGAAGACATTAGGAGGGGAACCTTTTATCCCCTGATGAGCGCCTTTTCTCTGATGGGGGCTTCGTGCCAAGGATGTGTGAGGCCAGAGGCAAAAGTGGCGCCTTTTCTGTCACTCTTTCTGTCACACACACACACACCACTTTGGCCACCCCCTTCTTGCCCCCATCACTTTCTAAGGACCTCTAACTCAGTAGTGGAGTACATGCTTTGCGTGCAAAAGGTCTCAGGCTAAATTCCCAGCACATATCCATGTAGGGCTGGGAACGCCCCCTGCCTGAACCCCTGGAGAGATGCTGCCAGTCAGTGTAGCCAATACTGAGCTTGACGGACCAAAGGTCTGACTCGCTATAAGGCAGCTTGGCATGTTCTCTCTTGCTCTTTCCTCTCATGTCCATTTCTCTCTCTCTCTTTTTCTCTCCAGCCCCATCCTTTCCTGCTCCTTGCCCCCTGCAAGAAACTAGGCTGAGGGCTTGGGCCACAGGTTTTCCCTCCCTCGTCTTAGCCCTTCTGCCTTGCACTTCAAGCTTGCATCAGTTTTATGCTTCTTTAATGGTCACGACTTCGGGCTTATCCACATAGGAGCATTTCTTCATAGCGAATACACTGCTTTTACCATCGTAATAGATTTGCAAGGTCCACACTTCATGCTCAAATGTAGCTTCAAATCCATTGTTTTCCATTCACACAAGTAGGTGTTCCTCTGAGAAGGATTAGTGTCACTGTTTCCTTGTGGCCCCACCTGCTAATTTTACATTTTTACTCCCGTTGGTTGCTCAGTTACTGGGCATGTGCAGATATTTTTGACCTGAGCAGTATTTCCACTCCCTCCTGCCCCCCCACTTCCTGAAATTTGGCAGTTGAAAAGAAGTGGGGTCATCTGCCCCCCTTTCTCCACTGCCCCTTGCTTTTCTGAGTTAATTTTTCCCCACTGGAAAAACAAATGAACATAATATCGATATTTTTTTAAAAATATATTAGTATCAATATCAATATTTTCTGAAAATATCAATACCAATATTGATATTTTCTCAAACTATCAATATTGATATCGATATTTTTGAGGTGACTTTTAAAAAAAAAACCACATAATTTTTTTGGGAAACAAAAGAAGTGAAGGAAGTTTGCTCAGGGAGAAAGGGAGGAAAGAAGGGAGAGCTGCGGCAAACGGTGAAGGGGGGAGGACAGAGCAGTCAGAAGTTGCTAGATAAACCATTGGAAGCAAAACGGAATTCATGGAAGAGTTAGTGGGCAGAGAAAGGGGAACAGCTGAAAAGGATGATTCACCTGCCCACTAAAAATGATCAAAGCAAACCATTTTCAACGACATGTGGAGCAGAGTGGAACCGTATCATTCTAAACTTTTCGTATTATCAGCGGATTGGGTTAGTACAGATTTACAGGGGGAACACTGCATGATAGCTTCTGTTTGCCAGTAATGTCACGTGAACCATGTGAATTAAAAGGAGATGTGAGTAGCGCACACACTAAACTGCTGTGTAGATGAACCCTCTCTTCTAAAAAATCCTGGTAGTTGTAGCTTTCTGCACAGAGGGAACTGGAGAGGGTAGGGGTAGGAAGAGCATTCCACCATCTCAAGCGCCCACCACTGGCACCGGGTATTAAAACAGTGTTAAACGCCATGTTTTGTTTCCAGTATGAAATAAATTGAGCATATGCTCAGGTTGGTAGATGGCAGGCTAGATATTTTTACGTTGCTCCGAGGCAGAGCTTGGAAAAGTTACTTTTTTGAACTACAACTCCCATCAGCCCAATCCAGTGGCCATGCTGGCTGGGGGCTGGCTGATGGGAGTTGTAGATTAAAAAAGTAACTTTTCCAAGCTCTTCTCCAAGGTTATGCAAGGGCAAGAAGCACAGTGGCTCAATTCCAGCTTCTGGTTTGCCTTGGGCCTGCAGCCTAACAAAGTAAAGCACATTCAGACACTGAACACCTCCAGTGCTAATGAAGGAGGAGGAAATAAGAGAGATGTGATACTGAACAGCAGCCTCTAGCAGGGTTTCTTGGGGGGGAGGGGGTTCTGCTCTTGCTGTTGTTTGTGTCACACAAGGGCTACATATCTGAACAGTGAGAACTTTGCACATCAGTCATTCTCAATGTGCCTTTAGCTACACATCACAAAAAGAGAGGAAAGGTGTCACCAAAAGAGAAGACAAGAGAGGACACTAGTTTGCATAACATTTACATGTGCTAATGTATATGTATGGATGCCAACTTAGAAATAATTACTATACTGTTAAAAGAAATAAAATACATCTTCCCATAATGGGGAAGACTCTGACCAGGGGAATTATGTGTAGTGGTGCAGCTTGGGTCTACAGTTACCCAGCAGCCCCTCTCTCTTCATGCTGTCCAGGTGGTCTGATGGGCAGCGCCATCGTCCCTACAAGCCTCCCCTTTTATGGCTCTTTATCTTTAAAGTGAGCCTTGGAGCACCTTGCAGCCCTTCAATTAGAAGATGCCTTCAAATAGAGGACTGTTCTCTCACAGTCTTTTGAATAGAGGACTGTCCTTTGTAAAGTAGGTCACATGGCCACCCTCCTTGCCTCAGTGCCAGTCTCTCCCATATAGTGGTGTTAAATATAGCAGTGGCTGTGCTCCTATCTTGGGAATCGTCTCCAGAAGTTGGTGCTTGGGGAGCATTACTCGAATCCCTGGATACTCCAATATGGGGTCCCACAGGGTTCAGTTCTGTCCCCCATGCTCTTTAATATCTATATGAAGCCGCTGGGCGAGGTCATTAGGAGATTTGGAGTGCGTTTCCAGCAATATGCTGATGATACGCAGCTCTACTTCTCCTTTTCATCTTCTTCAGGTGAGGCTGTTAATGTACTAAACCGCTGCCTGGCTGCGATAATGGACTGGATGAGAGCTAATAAACTGAGACTCAATCCTGACAAGACTGAGATGCTGTTGGTGGGGGGGGCTCTCTGCCCAGATGGTTGATGTCCGACCTGCCCTAGATGGGGTTACACTCCCCCTAAAGGAGCAGGTCCGTAGTTTGGGGGTCTTATTAGATCCGCTCCTGTCACTGGAGGCTCAAGTAGCCTCGGTGGCACGGAATGCATTCTACCAGCTTCGGCTGGTAGCCCAACTACGACCCTATCTGGATAGGGAGAACCTCGCCACAGTTATCCATGCTCTGGTAACCTCTAGATTGGACTACTGTAATGCACTCTACGTAGGGTTACCTATGAAGACGGTTCGGAAACTTCAGCTGGTGCAGAATGCTGCGGCCAGAGTTCTTACTGGGACTAAAAAAATTGATCATATAACACCTGTCCTGGCCCAGCTGCACTGGCTACCAATGTGTTTCCGGGCCAGATTCAAAGTGTTGGTTCTTACCTATAAAGCCCTTAACGGCATCGGACCGCAATACCTGGCAGAACGCCTCTCCCGCTATGTACCTGCCCGGTCGCTGCGCTCGACGTCGAAGGCCCTTCTCCGTGTCCCAACACATAGGGAGGCACGGAGAACGATAACTAGAGCTAGGGCCTTCTCAGTGGTGGCCCCCGAACTATGGAACGCCCTTTCTCACGAGATACGCCTGGCGCCTTCTCTGCTATCTTTTCGGCGCCAGGTAAAGACCTACCTCTTTGCCCAGGCATTTTAAAAATTTTAAAATTTGTATTTAAATTTGGAAATTTTAATTATGTTTCATTGTGTATTGTATTTACATCCACCTGTATTTTAACCTGTTTTATTATGCTGTACACCGCCCTGGGAGCTTATTGCTATAGGGCGGTCTAAAAATGTAATAAAATAAATAAATAAATAAATAATAAATAAATGGGAGCCTGTTCTGGACATAAATATGGCTTAGGGTTGCCAGGTCAGAAGCATCCCAAAACCTGAGATTTTAGGGGCGGGCCCAAGTGATGTCATGGGGCAGGCCCGAGTGATGTCATGGAGTGGGCCCGAGTGATGTCATGGGGCAGGCCTGAGTGATGTCACAGGGCGGGCCCAAGTGATGTCATTAAGCATGATACATTAAGCATCAATCACAGTTGCTTGGAGCATACAATTAAAAAAGAAATCTGACTGAAAATTAAGCTAGACATCTTAGCTAAAAGATGGAGCCTGGGTAGGGAACATTTAATCTAGCCTACTTGCTTTCGGCAAGAAGGGTTTAAGTGCCTTCAGGCCAGGCCAGTCACCAGAAGGCCACTGTAGGAAGAAAGGAGCCTAGTGTTGTGGAGATGTTAGATGGGAGCATTCAGAAGTAAAGATGGATGCCCCTGAAGGATGCAATTCTAAACACACGTACTAAGGGACTAAGTCCCATAGAACTCAACAGGACTTACTTCTGAGTAGATATAGTTTGGATTGTGCTGTTGGTAAAGCTTGACTAGGGATCCTCTGCAAAGACATCCATATCCAAGCAAGGTTGGCAACCCCCTGCCTGGAATACCCTGCCCTGATCTTTTAATGTGGCTGCTCCAAACTTCTTTACAGATTTGACCCTTCACTTCAGAAAGAGGTCTGAGAAATGAGTAAGAGTAAGAAGATTCTCTACCCTTTCTGTCTGCATAGATGCCCTCATCCTTCCCCTGTGCCCAGCAGAAGCTCTGGACCAGGCGGGATGCAATGGCATCTCATAGAGGACATCCTTCCCTTTCATGGGGTGTATTATTTGTCCTGGCCCAGAGCAGATTTTGGGGTGGGCACCCCCAGGTACTTATTTTTTATGATTTTATGACATCATTATGTATTTATGATAATATCAGAAGCCTGATGACTTTGATTGCATAAATGTACTGTTATTCTTGACGGGGAGAGTCCCCCGATCACAGTGATATATCATACAGGGTACCCCAACATATATTTTGGGGTTCAGAGACATGTTAAGTTTGGTTTGAAGTTGCTGTAGTTGTCAACTCTTCTTTTTTAGTGTTTTGAACTTTCAAGCAAATAAGGAACTGGGAACTAGGAACCAACTTCAGCGTCGTATCAGTTAAATAGATTAAACAGTTGTGGGGGCGGCTGACGCTTTGGTGTATATCTCGGGAACCAGACCACCTAGAAACTTAATTTTTTTTTAATTGAAGCTGAGAGTCTGGAGATTAAGGGGTGCTAGCTGGAGAGCTGGAGCCCCCCCCCCAAAAAAAACCAGAGACCTGGTAGCTCTAATATGGCTGGTTAAAATATTAAACTGCATCCTTCTGGCAAAGATCGGGATTTTGGTACCTTGCACAGTAGGCAGAAGGAAGGAGGAGGCTTGCTCTGCGTGCTGGAACTTGTCATTCCAACTTTTGCTGTGTCCTTCTGGCTCTTGCTTTGGGGGGAAGCCAAACCCTGCAGCCTGTGTTAGAATGCCCTCTTTTGAGCTTTTTATTTTAAGATTTTTCAAATGTGCAAATCACATGCAAATACAAACAGTTATAATAATTTATGTCATAAATATCTTTAACCCTTATGCAGATTGGCTGAAATGTGGGGACATTATATGGGTTACAGTTTGTGACAATGTCCTAGAAGGACATCCCTGTAGGCCTACTTAGGTGTAGATTATACAATGAAAAGTACAGTTGTGGTTGAAAAGTACCCCACAAGTCTGCACTAAATAGGAGACCTGCATTTTTTTTAAATGAGGAAATCAAAGCAGCCTTCACTATCATGGCACCTTCCAGTTGTTTGGGCTACAATTCCCATCAGTCCCAGCTGGCATGGCCATGATTCCATCAACCCCAGCATCATACAACAGTGGTGGCTGAGGCTGATAGGAGTTGTAGTCCAAAACAACTGAAGGACCCCAGCTTGGGGAAAGGCTGGACTGAAGAAGCTAACGAAAGGGAGGGGGGAAGAATCCTAACAAGAGTATCCTAATTCTTTTCCAGCCAGTTTCCATTCCAGCCAACTAGTGAGGCTGCCCGACCAATTAAAAATGTGACTAGGAAGCTGAAGTGGCAAGGATGAAGTATAGTGAAATATAGTGCCTGGGCTCTGGACTCTGCATTCTGAGCTCCTCCCAGTTAAAGGACCATGACTCAGTGGTAGAGTATCTGCTTGGCATGCAAAGGGACCCGGGTTCAACCTCCGACATCTCCAGATAGGACTGGGAAAGAACCCTGGTCTAAAACTCTAAAGAGCCGCTGCCAGTCAGTGTAGGCAACGCCAAGCAGCTTCTTATGTTCATAGTTCTCACTGATGTGATCAATCGATGGCAGGCATGTGCGCAGATGCATCTTGGTTGGTGGCAGCGACCTGAGTGCCCAGCACGCAGGTCATTCGCAGAAAGAGAGAAGAAGTAGGTGGAGTGGTCCCGCACTGTTCGGGGGGTGGGTGGAGCAAGGAGCCTGGGACAGGCTGGCACCCAAGGGCCCAGTCACACCTGGAGCCGGCCCTGACTGGAACCTCAGTGCATTAGCTCAAAAAGTGCACATAAGTTATGACTTTGCTCTCCTGAGATCTTTAACAGCGCCAGTCCCAGCTGTAAAGGAACCTTTATGGGAAATTCTCATTCTGTTAATGCTAATAATATTGATTGTTAGCTCTGCCATGTTTCCATTTGTGGTTTAGCGGCTTACACTGTAATATGTAATTAAGCTGATATAATCTGTGCTCGCTGCTCAGTGTTATTAAGGCTGGGCATTCACAGCAATGAACTGGCAGAGTTCCACCAGGTTGTTCTTCCATAGATAATTATTTGGCTCTCACTCAAGAGGGTTTCATTTGAGCAATCGGTTGCATAAGTTATGCTATCAGTCCAGCAAAGACCCCAGCCCATAATCTTCAAAGATGTGGAGCTGGCCTAGATGTTACATTCATCAGTGGGGATTGACAGCAAATTACACAACCCTCCAGGTGTACAGGGTTAGTTGTCCACCAGTTGTTGGAGTCATCATGCAATAGTTTCCCACAGGAAAACCATCACAAACATGGTGTGGCCATCTGTGGTTTGTTAGAACAACCAACACAGTGAGTTCTAACAACATGGATGAGCACAGCCTGTGTTCTTTGGGGGCAGCTGTCCTTCAGACAGAAGGTCCAGGGGGCTTCACAACACAATCAAACAGCAACTGCTTGCATTGCTTGCTCACAAGATGAGCGTTTGATGCCTAGTCAGTGTGGACTTTGTTTGAGGCAGCACTTCCCTTGCCAGGCAACTGCATTGTCGCAGCACTCAGGCTGCAACATTTTGTGCTTTGAGAACACAGGTGACCCCACAGCAGAAGCAACCCAAGAGGCTTCTAGTGGCACTGCATGTGATGTCAGAGACATATACCAAGAGCCTTGCAATGTCATGGGGAATGATACTGTGTAAGTCAGCCTTCCCCAACCTGGTGCCCTCAAGATGATTTGAAGTCCAACTCCCATCAGCCCCTGCTAGCGCAGTCATACCAGATGGAGCTGATAGAAGTTGCAGGACAAAACATCTGGAGAGTGCCAGTTGCGGGAGACTGGTGTAGGCTCTTGCCCTGTACAGCAGGGCGGTGCACCAGATTCAGCCAAGGCCAGAGCCAAATCGGGCCTATCTGGATCTTTTGGGGCCTCAGCTGAGCCCGGTTCTGACAGCCACAGATCGCTACAGGTCGGATTCAATGAGCCAGAGCAACCAGGGGCTGTCAGGGGGCAGGGCATCAGGCAGCAAGAAGAAGCAGCGATCCTCCAGGAATGTGGGTGCTGCTTGTAAGGGGCTTTCCTCCATCGTGCAGGATCCCTCCCTCTCTTCCCCCACTCAATGCTGGGAATCCCCCAGCATTGCACAGGATAGCACCCTCTGCTCAAGGTCCAGGGAACGATCCTGACAGATGTTGTTTTGCTAAGGGCTTTCATTCCCCAGGACTGTTCCCTCCTGAGTGATGCCTCTATGCAGCAACCATCATCGCAAAGGATAAATTGACCACATTTTCCTCCCCCCTCCCCTTTCCCTTCATATGTTTAATTAGGGAGTTTTTTACCCTATTTGAACATGAGCCCCAACCCCAAACTTATTCAGGAGTGGCTCCGAGCCAGAGTGGGTGGGTGGATGAGTAGACTCAGAGCAGGTCAGCCTGCTCCCCCCCGGATTGGAGCCATGAGGCTGACAGGGATATGTATGGCGCTGCCTCTACGGGTCATCACTAGTGTTGGGTCAACTCCCCCTATCCCAGATTGACAGCATAGTAACGGACCTTCAGACTGCCATTCAAAGTTATTTGCATCAATCCATCAAGAACCATAATTCCCAAACTCTTTGTCATGAGAGTATGGAACGTGTGTTGTAGAGAATTAATTAAATATTGAAGGCTTCTATAAGCCCAGAGACAGGGCCAATGCCAGGAATGACTGGGCCCTTGGGCACCAGCCTGGCCCATGCCCGTGCTCCTGTAGCCCAACACCCCTCTGATACAGGCAACGTGGGGCTAATAAGCTCACCCACGTGCCCCACCTACCTTTCATGCCATGTGAATTACATGTATGTATAGCGCGCATGCCTGCCATCAATTAAGATGGCAATGGGGATGTCAGGCCCTTAGGGAAGCCCTGGGCACCATCCTGGGTGATGGCAAGGATGCACGCACAGTGTACACTGCATTTACACTGATCGGAGAAGTAGGTGCAGCAGGTGGATGTAGTGTGAAGTCCGCACTGTCTCTATTGCGAGGGATGCTAGGAGCTCCCTCTCTGTGTTTCCACCCTAAGGAGGGGCCCTTCAGGGGCCCCTCTGGGCCAAAGAGACCCCTGGTGAGGGCCCAACCTGGCCACCCTCTGGCACCAGCCCTGCCCAGAGAGGAGAAGGCTGCCTATAATGTCTCTGCATGATTACCTGCTCCTTTCAATCAGCCTCAGGGGAGGGGAAGTCATTCTCCTGTATCTTTGCATCAGGTATGATTATTTTTTCAGATATTCTCAGAGTAAAGATACACCAGAATCACCTGCACGCAGGAGGAGCTGCCTGTTGCATCTCTGCTCTGGGCTAGCCTCCAAGACAGAAAAAGTGAATCAGATACCAGTGAATTAGATAATTCACTAATATCTAACATGCAAATCAAACTAACATGCAAATCAAACCTGGCATTCTCTGCCCCTCCCCCTCCTTCCTGTTCCCCTCCCCCTCCTCCCTTCCTCCCCTCCCCATCCCCTGTGGTCAGTTTCACCTATCCTAAGCATGAGTGCAGGGGAGTAAACCCCACTGAACTCAATAAGCATGCAAATGATCAATCCATTCTCAGCAACCTTGCACAGGATCCCATTTCTTACCCCCCGGATTAAAAAGCAGAGAAATTCACTAATAGGCAAAAAAAAATTGTGGTTTAAGAAATACCTATAGCCCGCAGATATTTCTATCAAACTTTTAAAAGCAGGGAAATTGGGCAGTGAATGCACCAGGGGAGCAGGAGACCTCTCCTCCTCTCTGAGATACTGGACTGCCCTACAAATTGGTCAAAATGCAAACACCATTTTGGTTGGTCTTTCACAGTCCAATTCACTTCCTGTGTAACTTGGAAGAATTTGGTAACATGTGCCTCTGAGCAGATGGGGAGTGGTGGCAACACCTGCCATCTCCAAAGATGGAGAATTATATTTTTGTATGTTTGTTGCCCCCCTTTACGATGCACACCTTAACATGGTGAGGGGGCTTGAGAGTGTTGAAGAAGCTGAGGGCAATGCCATCAGGAGTCTAGACCAAGATGCTTGACTCCTAGCAGGGGCACCCAAGGTGGAATGGTCAAAGCTGAAACACCAGACTAGGATGCATCCAAACTCAGAGGAAGGCAAGGGTAAACCACTCCTGAATACCTCTTACCATGAAAACCCTATGAACAGAGAATCCAAAATGCAACACAAGATAGTGCTGGAAGATGAGACCTCCAGGTCAGAAGGTACTCACCGAGCTACTGGGGAAGAACAAAGGACAAGTACGAGTAGCGCTGTGACTAATGACGCAGCTGGGTCAAAGCCAAAAGGAAGCCCAGAGGCTGATGCGCACAGATGCGAAAGGAGAGTCTGGAGTTGTATGACGCACACAATAGGAACACAGAATGTGAGAAGCATGAACCAGGGAAAGTTAGAAATTGTCAAGCAAGAAATGGAACATATCAACATTACAATACTTGGCATGAGTGAAATAAAATGGATGGGAATGGGACATTTTCAATCAGACAACTACAAAATATTTTATGCAGGAAATGAGAAATTAAGAAAAGGGGTTGCTTTAATAGTGAGAAGTGATGTAGCAGAAGCAATTAGGAGCTACAACGCACGGTCTGAGTGAGTGATATCAATGAGATTAAATGGGAAACCAATTAACATAACCATCATCCAAGTCTATGCTCCAACAGCAAACGCAGAAGAAGAATTGGAGAGATTTTACACAGAAGTACAGGAAGAAACTGATCACACATCAAAACAAGATGTGCTGAAAATCATGGGGGACTGGAATGCAAAAGTAGGGAACAGAGAAGAACTAGGAATTGTGGGGAAATGGGGCTTAGGAGATAGAAATGAAGCAGGAGAAAGACACTGAATTCTGTGAAGCCAATAATCTGTTTCTTGCAAACAATTTTTTTGAGCAACCGAAAAGATGACTGTACATGTGGACATCACCAAATGGTCAATACAGGAATCAAATTGATTATATAATTGGTAGGAGAAGATGGAGAAGTTCCATACTTTCTGCGAAAACAAGACCAGGAGCAGACTATGAACTGGTTGTATCGAAAATTAGAGTAAAGCTAAAGAAGAAGAATAAAGCAATCATAATGCCAAAATACAATTTAAATAACATCCCAGAAGAATATAAGGATCAAACAAGGAACAGATTTGAGGCTTTAAACTTAGTTGACAGAGAAGAACTATGGACTGAAGTCAGAGACATTATTAGGGAAGAATGCAAAAAGACCATTCCTCTAGTTAAAAAGAGAGAAAGACCTCAATGGATGACTGAAGAAACTCTTAAAGAGAGAAGGAAAGCAAAAACAAAAGAAGATAGAAATACCGTTAGAACTCTAAATGCAACAATACAGCGACTAGTACGTAGGGACAAAGAGAACTATTACAATAGTTACTGTATAGAAATAGAAGAGGACAACAAAAAGGGTAGAACAAGAGCCCTATTCCAAAACATTACAGAAATGAAAGGGAAATTTAAACCAAGAGTGGGGATGTTGAATAATCAACAGGGAAACACACTGACTGACCGAGATGAAATAAAAGGAAGATGGAAGCAATACACTGAAGAACTCTATAAAAGAGATGACAGGATGACAGATTCATTCACGGAGGAACCATATAATGAAGAACCAGAAATTTTAGAATGTGAGGTGGAAGCTGCTCTTAAAATACTTGGAAAAAACAAATCACCAGGAACAGATGGCATACCAATAGAGTTGCTACAAGCTACTGAGACTGAATCTGTCCAAATTTTGACAAAAATCTGTCAAGAAATATGGGAAACTAAACAATGGCCCACAGACTGGAAGTGTTCAATATAAGTCCCAATTCCAAAGAAAGGGGATCCCAGAGAATGCAGTAATTATCGAACTATTGCCTTAATATCCCACGCAAGTAAAGTAATGCTCAAGATTCTACAACAAAGGCTCTTGCCATATATGGAGCGAGAAATGCCAGACGTCCAAGCTGGATTTAGAAAGGGAAGAGGCACCAGAGATCATATCGCAAACATACGTTGGATAATGGAATGGAGCAAAGAATTTCAGAAGAAAATCAGATTACAGCAAAGCCTTTGACTGTGTAGATCATGAAAAACTATGGAATGCTTTAAAAGAAATGGGGGTGCCATAGCATCTGATTGTCCTGATGCACAACCTATACTCTGGACAAGAGGCTACAGTAAGGACAGAATATGGAGAAACTGATTGGTTCCCAATCGGAAAGAGTGTAAGACAGAGATGCATTTTATCACCCTATTTGTTTACTCTATACGCAGAACATACCATACGGAAAGTGGGATTGGACCAAGATGAAGGAGGCATGAAAATTGGAGGGAGAAATATCCATAATTTAAGATATGCAGATACCATACTACTAACAGAAACCAGTAATGATTTGAAACGAATGCTGATGAAAGTTAGAGGAAAGCGGAAAAGCAGGACTACAGCTAACATCAAGAAGACTAATGTAATGACAACAGAAGACTTATGTAACTTTAAAGTTGACAATGAGGACATTGAACTTGTCAAGGATTATCAATACCTTGGCACAGTCCTTAACCAAAATGGAGACAATAGTCAAGAAATCAGAAGAAGGCTACGACTGGGGAGGGCAGCTATGAGAGAACTAGAAAAGGTCCTCAGATGCAAAGATGTATCACTCAACACCAAAGTCAGGATCATTGAGACCATGGTATTTCTGATCTCTATGTATGGCTGTGAAAGTTGGACAGTGAAAAAAGCAGATAAGAGAAAAATCAAGTCATTTGAAATGTGGTGTTGGAAGAGGGCTTTGCGCATACCATGGACTGCGAAAAAGACAAATAATTGGGTGTTAGAACAAATTAAACCAGAACTGTCACTAGAAGCTAAAATGATGAAACTGAGGTTATCATACTTTGAACACATAATGAGAAGACATGATTCATTAGGAAAGATAATAATGCTGGGAAAAACAAAAGGGAGTAGAAAAAGAGGAAGGCCAAAGAAGAGATGGATTGATTCCATAAAGGAAGTCACAGACCTGAACTTACAAGATCTGAACAGGGTGGTTCATGACAGATGCTCTTGGAGGTCGCTGATTCATAGGGTCGCCATAAGTCGTAATCGACCTGAAGGCACATAACAAAAACAACAATGCTTGTTGTTGCTCTTACTTTGCTTCTTTCCTGTTTTACTCATGTTTCTACAGAGATCTAATCTAGAAAATTTTATTTCCCTCATTATTTATCTTAGAAATCTGTGTCAAATTTATTATTATTAATTTCAAAGCCTTTTTATTGGTCAGTGTCATATGATGATGAAGACAGCTTTTTGTGTTTCAAATTGAAGGTTATGTTCTATTTGTATTTTGGGTGCATTAACAGTTGAATCTGAAACTGCAGTTTGATGTAAAATCAGACTGATTACAATATGTTGCTATTTAAGCAATGACTCTAGCTGTTGGAAAAAACAAACTTGTCCTGCCCAAGATGCATGTTTTCAGCCTGCTATGGTTAAAATGCTCCACTTAAGGAAAGGTGGGCATGGCCAATTAAAAACATAGAGCACACCTAGAATTTTGCTAGAATATATTTCACTTCCCACTGTTGTATCTAGTCTGCTAGAGACTATTTTGCAGAATGGTCAGTGCCATTATTCCACAAATATGTTTGAGGTTTTTTTAGTGTAAATTTTGCAAAGTGTTGCTGTACTTCACATATTCAGAGAAATAAAAGCAAAAGAAAATGATTTCCTATAGGAAACTTCACTAAAATTGCAAAGTAAATCAGATATATTTAAAGTGACCCTCTGAACTATATCAACTGTCTTAATAATGTTGCTTCTTCCCTGCTAAAATAAGGTCAGCACAGCACGTCTTCTTTCTATCATATGGGCTGATTGCAGGTGTTGCCACCACTCACCATATGCTCAGAGGCACATGTTACCAAATTCTTCTAAGCTATACAGGAAGTGGATTGGACTGTAAAAGACCAACCCAAATTGTGTTTGCATTTTGACAAATTTGTAGGGCGGTACAATATCTCAGAGAGGAGGTCAGGTCTCCTGCTCCCCTGGTGCATTCACTATAGCTGCCCAATTTTCCTGCTTTTAATAGTTTGATAGAAATATCTGTGGGCTATAGGTACGTTCTTAAACCGCAAGGTTTTTTGCCTATTAGTGAATTTCTCTGCTTTTTAATCCGGGAGGTAAGAAATGGGATCCTGTGCAGGCTTGCTGAAAATGGATTGATCATTTGCATGCTTATTGAGTTCAGTGGGGTTTACTCCCCTGCACTCATGCTTAGGATAGGTGAAACTGACCACAAGGGATGGGGAGGGGAGGAAGGGGGGAGGGGAGCAGGAAAGAGGGGGAGGGGCAGAGAAAGACAGGTTTGATTTGCATGTTTATTGAGTTCAGTAGGATTTACTCCTGTGTAATCATGCTTAGCATAGGTAAAACTGACCATGGAGGAGGAAGGGATGGCTGGAGTGGGTAGGGGAGGAGGAAGAAGGAAGAGGGGAGGGGAGGAGGAAGGGAGAGGAGAGGAGGAGGAGAAAGGCAGGTCTGCTCATTTGCATGCTTATTGAGTTCAATGGGATTTACTCCTATGCAATCATGGTTAGGATAGGTAAAACTGACCATGGAGGAGGAGGGGGGGAGGAGGGGGAAGGAGCAGATTGGAGGGGGGCAAAGGAAGGGGGAGGGCAGGTTTGATCATTTGCATGCTTATAGAGTTTAATGGTATTTATTCCCGTGCAATCATGCTTAAGATAGGTAAAACTGACCATGGGGATGAGTAAGGGGAGGAGGAGGAGGGGGAAGGGGAAGGGGAAGGGGAAGGAGGGGATTGGAAGGGAATGGATATGGGGAGGGAGGGGCAAAGGAAGGGTGAGGGAAGGGGCAAGAGGGAGGAGGAGGGAGGTGGGTTTAATCATTTGTATACTTTTTGAGTTCAGTGGGATTTCTTTCTGTGCAATCATGTTTGAAAATGGAAATCGACTGCCTTCAAGTCGATTCTGACTTATGGTGACCCTATGAATAGGGTTTTCATGGTAAGCGGTGTTCAGAGGGGGTTTACCATTGCCTTCCTCTGAGGCTGAGAGGCAGTGACTGGCTCAAGGTCACCCAGTGAGCTTCATGGCTATGTGGGGATTTGAACCCTGGTCTCCCAGGTCGTAGTCAAACACTGACGTGGGGGAGGGGCAGGGAGAATAGGAGGAGGCAAAGGGTAGGAGATTGGGTGGGTGAGCACTGGGCAGAGGGGAAGCCCCTTTCCTTTCCAAAAAGAAAACATTGTGAACAGTATCATTGCTTTTCAGGGTTTTCCCCACCATTTTATTCTACAGCAGACACATGTAGCCTCCCACCTAAATTTAAACCAAAGCTGTCCCTGGCCACAACCGCACCAGGCCTTTATTTCACTTTGGACAGTCGTGGCTTCTCTGAAAGGATCCTGGGAAGTGTAGTTAATGAACGGTGTTGACAGTTGCTAGGAGATGCCCTGTTCCCCTCACAGAGCTTCAATCAGAGTGGCTGACTGTTAAACCACTCTGGCCACTGAAGCTCTGTCAGGGGAAAGGGAGTCTCCTCTCAGCACTAGGGTTGCCAGGTTCCTGGCCTGAGACTGATCCTGTATCTTTAGGAGAAGAGAAAGTCAGCCAAGTGCAGGTGTTCTTGCAACACTATAATGAGAAAAACCACAAGGTAGAATTCTCCCTTCCCCCTGTACAAATTTTAAAGATACAGAAGACCTCTTGGTTGCCAGGCCCAGCCTCCAAGAGGTCTTCTGTATCTTTAAAAGTTGTGCAGAGGGAAGGGAGAATTCCACCTTCTGGTTTTTCCCATTACAACTGCACTTGGCTGACTTTCTCTTCTCCTAAAGATACAGGATCAGTCTCAGGCCAGGAACCTGGCAACCCTACTCAGCACCCTTCACAAAGTACACTTCCCAGGATTCTCTGGGGGAAGCCATGACTGTCTCACATGTAATCAAAGTCTGGTGCAGGTGTGGCCCCCTGATTAGGCAAGCCCAGCAGCTGTGAGTCTGGCTTTTAGAACACTGACAGTTGGTTCTTGCTGAGCATGCCCGACATTATCATTGAGTTCAAGCCATAATTTCTTAAATTAATTAAAAATCAGCCAGGCATTTTTTAAAACTTTTAAACTGCAGAAGATGAAGGTCAGAGTATGGGGCAAGTAATAGGATAACAGGTACTCTGTGATGAATTTCAACAGATTATGAGAACTCTGACAGGAAAAAGTCCAAAAGGGCTCTGGGTTTTTTCCCTCTCTTTTTAGACTTTGAACTCTCTATTCTCTCTGACTGCTTTGTGTATTGCCATGAAAATTTAGAGGGTTGTTAAGCCAGCGTTTCTGAGCTCAGGACTATGTGTTTTGCAAGGTTTTGTTTTGAAATGAGCTTATGGGAAGCCTCAGAATGGCATGGGGGTATTTTCCATTTAACATTGCGAAATGTGAAAAATCCACTCTCGTGGCCGTATAATACAGATATGCAGCAGGGAGGGCTTCTTCTGGGGAAGTTATGTCTTTTTTAATTGAGATCGGATGGATCGAAATCTGCACAAAAATCTGTATATAAACACATATCTTGGAACATATTTCATAACAGAATATGCATTTATAAGCATATTTGATCTAAGTGTATGTATTTTATCCTAAAACATAATAGTTTGAATCAAAACACGCAAAGGTCATATTTCACTCCTCCACCTATTGAACCCATACCATAATTCAAAAATGAACTTGAAAGGAACAATGAGTGTGCAATATCCCCACGCAGACCACAGGATTCGCTACAAAGTGTATTCATGATAAAGAGAACTTTCAGTCCAAACCCAGTTCTCAGGCCATAAAACCATACTTGCAGGCGTAAATCCTCAAGAAGCCATTTTTGAAAATCTCCATCTAGTTAAGAATGTTTATTTTTCTTTTCCGTTAGGCTAACCAATGAGGTTACGCTCTCCATGGCTGCTTCCATACGAATCTCAAATTGCCATCACTTGTTCACTCACTTTTTAGAGAGACTCCAGGCAATATTATTGGCAGCCTGTTGCATTCCAGTGTTTTCAGTGTCATTCTCATACGTGTGTGTTTTTCCCAGACCTAATCTGTGGTGTTTTCTGACATTTAAAAGATAATTGTCATGCCAGTCAAAGTGTTCACAAAATGCACTATTGAGGCTCTTCAGAGCTCTTGTGCCTTTATAATTGAAAGCTTACTCCTTGCCAATTCTGCCCCTTTCATTGCTTCTGGCAAGATGGGGCAGTGAAATTACTGATAAATAGCTTGTTAATTGCCCCTTTATTTTGGTTCCAGGGCCAAGCTGGATTGTGTTACTTATTTCCTTTCACTAGGTGGTATTCCATGCTAGTCCTACTCCCAACTTCTTGAAAGATTCCGGAAAATTCTGCAAATTACTTGGGAAGACAGACAGACTAATGTTAGTGTTTTGGAAGAAGCAAAGACCACCAGTGTTGAAACAATGATCCTTCAACATCAACTTCGCTGGACCAGCCATGTTGTTCGAATGCCTGATCACTGTCTTCCAAAGCAGCTACTTTACTCCCAACTTAAGGATGGAAAACGGAACATCGGTGGACAGCAAAAGAGGTTTAAAGATGTTCTTAAAGCGAATCTAAAAAAATGTAACATGAACGTCGACAACTGGGAAGTCTTGGCCCATGAACGTCCCAAATGGAGGTTGGCTATTATCAAAGGTGCTAAGGACTTTGAAGAAGCACGAATACAAGGCGAATGGGACAAACGAGCTAAGCGGAAGGCACATCAAGCAAATCCTCATCGTGACCATCTTCCATCTGGAAACTTATGTCCTCACTGCGGTAGGCTGTGTGGATCCAGAATTGGCCTCCACAGTCACTTACAGACACAATGTGAAAGACCTTCTCTTGGAATACCATCTTACTCGGCCACGAGTGATAGCCAATGAATGAAATGACTCAGAGTAGACCTATTGAAGCTTATGGACACATGACTAACTTAGCAACAATTTTAGTGGGTCTACTCTCAGTAGGACTTCATGGAATAAAACCCATTGGATCTTTTATAGCAAAGTTGAAATGTTTCTTTACAAAAAAATGAAAAGAAAAAAATAATGAGTAAAAATCAGCAATTAAAGACTTCCCACTACATGGGAAGAGGAACTGACAATAAGGAGGTGAGTCGTAATTTCCAATGCTTTCATGCTCAACAGGAAGCAGTAAAAGGGCAGGACTAATTAAGGGGAAGCATTTGATTAATGTTGGCAGGGACCTTATATTCAGTGTCTTACACTCCTGCCCACATTGCTGTAGGTCTTTAAACATTTTACATCTCTCTTCACTCTTATTTTTTCTGTACAAAGCAGTACAGACAGAATGCACATTAGCTGACCACAGTTCTTCTAGCATTCCAAATATATTCTGGACCACACACCCCTCTCTACCCGATTTTCTTGAAAATATAATGGCACCTCTTTGAGACATTTTGTAACAGTAAAGTGTTTTAAATGCTGGGATGTTTGTTATAGCTTAATCTCTGAAAGCAGTATCAAAGCTTTAGCAAAGTCTTAAGATATCCCTGGGACTTATTTCTGCTTTTGTTATTGCTTGTAACCATTCTGGGGTCATAAAGAGCACATTTACATAGAGCAGCACTTATGAGGGACATCCACAAAATTGCTGACTGAGAAACTGTCAAACATCTGTTCAACTTAAATGAACTTCTTCCTATTTCAAACATTTTAGACAAAGGAGTGAACTGAGCTCTATTTCCTGCTGTTTAATACACAACTGCACTGAAATCTCCTCTTAAATTGAATTCCCTTTCCATAAAGTCTACCATATGGCGTGTGATCATAGACATTTGATCCTTCACTGTCCCTGTTGTTGCAGAGAGAACTTCAGCTATTAATAAAAATGGGCTTCCAGGTTGGAGGTCACTCGCTAGATCCACCTTCCCCAACTTGGTATTCTCCATGTTTTGGAATTTGACTTACATCACCCCCCAAGCAGCACAACCACCTTGGTGAAAGCAGACTTATGGTATTGCCCTTCAAGAGTCTTGGGTGGATGTCTCTCACGTCTCGGTGAAGTATTGGTTCCCCTCTATTCAGCACTGGGCATGTTGAGCCTTGAGAAGAGAAGACTGAGGGGAGAAATGATAGCACTCTTCAAGTACTTGAAAGGTTGCCACACAGAGGACAGCCAGGATCTCTTCTCTGTCATCCCAAAGTGCAGGACACAGAAAGTTGCAGGAAGCCAGATTTCAACTGAACATCAGGAAAAACTTCCTAACTGTTAGAGCAGTGTGACAATGGAAGCAACTACCTATGGAGGTGGTGGGCTCTCCAACACTGGAGGCATTCAAGAGGAAGTTGAGCAGCCATCTATCAGACATTCTTTAAGTTGGATTCCTGCATTGAGCAGGGGGTTGGACTCAATGGCCTTATAGGCCCCTTCCAACTCTACAGTTCTATGATTCTATAATTTAAACAGTTTTCATGACATTACCTAGAACCCCCTTTTACATTTTACAGCATGTGTGGTGTGTGTGTGTGTGTGTGTGTGTGTGTTGTTTCTTCAAAAGTGGAGATCTTGGATGGTCCTGACTTTCAGGCCACTAGAACCTGAATAAGCTTCTGAAACAACGCTTGCAAGTTAAAGTGCCAGGGAGCCACCAAATGACAGAGTCACAGTGCCATCTGCTGGACTACATTGGATTCCAGCATTAGGCAGCCCCTGGGCATAACATTACCAGGATGCTCTTTTGATCAAAATCCATTAAGATGAAAGATGTGGCCAAGCTCATTTTTCCGGGCACAGAAGTCTGAGTTTCAGGGAGCTTGTAATATTTTCTCAAACTTTTCACCAGACCCCACCTACCCCCAAAAAATCCTCTTCCCTGTTCCTTAATACCACCAGTTAACTGACTGACAGTTAGGGATGGAAAGATCTGTCAGTTTTGTTTATCATTTTTTCCAGTCTTAAATTCAGTTCTCCACAACTCTGCAGCAATCTCATGAAAATTCTCCAGCATTTTAGTGCTAATTTCTCCTAATAAACACATTTTTGTAGCAGTTTTGACTAATGTACACATTTTTGCAAGCTGTTTCTTATCCTATAATGCATTTTTGTATGTTATTTTCACTCATATATTCATTTATATGCACTCTTTCCCCTAACATAAGAATCGTTTGGTTGGCGAACTGCTTTGCAAAATTCTAATAAGTGCAAATTCTGAAGAATGGCTTAACAGATTCAGCTTGAAATGCAGACTGAACCAAGTTTCTTCCCCATCTCTACTGACAGTGCTCTGGTGACCGGAAGTAGTCATGGGGAGACTCTGGCAGGAGACCATGAAGTCCTAGTAGCCTTGGAAAATGAAGTTTTCCTGCCCTTCCTACAACTCACCCCCACTCCACCCCTGCATTTTCCTAATAGTGAAACAGTTTTTATCTGACAAGAGACAATATTATGGGCACTTTAAGGAGTGTTTTCCCACACACACACCTGAGTCACAGAGCTCCACAAGGCATTCTGTGCGGTGGCTGCTGCACCTCGTGAGAGCTCCATTTTGCTCTGTTGATGCACAGATTATCCACAGATAAGCCTCATGGCTTGGATTTCCTGTGGAGCCACTATACATGCCTACTTCAAAGAGGTGTGCAAGACGGTTTCCTCTGTAGCTTCTATTCTTTTCAGTAGAACTTGCGCAGGAGAATTTCATGCTGAATTGAGCCCATTGTTTGGGGGCGGGAAGGGGTAATCGGGTTATTATCAGCTGCACTGGCCACGCAGATAGAAGAGATGCTGCATCATACCCATCTGTAGTGCCTGTTGACTGTAGCATCAAGGGACAGCTAGGTGTCAAGGTTCAGTCCTGCCCAGACCTCAAACCTAAGGTCCCCTCAGGAGGAGGAGCAGGAGCCCCCCCAGAAGAAAATCTCCAAACTGTCAGTGACCTTGGAAGAGTCATTTGCTCTAGACCTCCCTGCTCCACAGGATAGAACGTTGCTGGAGCATGTCAGTGGCTGGCAACCGCAGGAGGGGCGAGTGCTGCTGTGCACGGGTCCAGCTTCTGTGCTTCTCATAATGAGCATCTGCTTGGCCACTGTGAGAACAGGATGCTGGACTAGGGGGCCACTGGCCTGGCCCAGCTGCAGGGCTCTTCTTATGACATTCCCACAGCAGCTATCTGGGTTCCTGGATGGCTCTCCGCCACCTCCCAGCTCCCTCTGGCTCATAGAATGGCGGGCCAGGTAGAAGCTTCAGGATCATCACCAAAGCACCCACTTGGCTGCATGTAAGGCTGTTCAGGATGAATTATGGGGAGGCACATGGAATGAAGTACTTGCATGAGTGCCAGGAAGGGCCAGACCCTCCAGCTGAGGTGGCTGCAGCTATTGGGAGTTGTAGTCCAAATCCCCTATGGGTTGAACTTGATTGACACTAAGTGTGTCACTCTTCTAACAGGCCCTGTTTAACCCACCCACCATTGTCACTCAACCTCATTTTAGCCAATGATCAGACATTCCTTTATCACAGCTCCCCTCCCCCTTCCCTTCTTGATGAGTGACATGCTCTGTGAATACCCCCTAACTAAGTATGGACAGATACCTATTTCTGGCTGTGTCAGTTTTGCAGGTCATAAGCCCATTCTGTACTGTTTCAGCATTAAGGTGATAATTTTGTTTTTAAAAATTCTGGACAAAAATCCAGATTTAAATATCTATTTCCTCTCAATATACATATTCCTAATGTATTTATTCCTTAAAACATTTTTAAATGCATAGGGGGGAAGGGTTTGAGACAACATCTGCATCGCAAAATTCAGAGAATGCAGAGAAGTGTGAAATACTAAGGATAGTTACCTTCCAATTGGCACATTAATCCAGAGATATGTTATTGGGTCTGTTCACAGAGACAGGCTTCCTCAAACATTCCTACTCCTAACTCATTCTTAAGAAAACCAAGCATTCTACCAAAGAAAAAAATAGTCCTCATTAGAACTATGTCTTCCCCATGCTGCCTAATACATACACAATATAGGGAATTCATTACTGCATGGAGGTAGTGGTAGCTGGAAGCTTTAAAAATGAGTTAGATAAATGTGTAGTCTATCATGGTCTTAATTTTAGAATTTGACCTTACCATAAATGCAACTTTTATCGTATGCTTGTATAAGTATTGCGAATGCATTTTTTGGCACTATAGTATTTGGCTAATTTTATTAAAAGGTGAAAAACGCAGTATATTCTTTCTTCATGGCTGTTTATTTTTCCCTTGACTTGTGCGGTTGGTTTGTCTGTCGGTGGTTGCCATGACAACTAAATGAACCCTCCTTGTTCAGAGGCAACCTACCTCCGACCCTAGGGGCTTTCTCTCTCTTCCTTTGCATTTGGGACATCTGCTGGAAACAGTATTATTCATATTGCTTTATTTCTATTTCTATACTGCTTTACATTAAAAAAAGGAGAGAACACTAAGCGGTTTACAAGCCATGTGAACATGGCTAATCCCCAGGCAACCATTTATCACAAAGCAAACATCTGGTCTACAAAAAGCAAACCAAACAAAACTGGCCAAGTGTATAGTCGTCCAAGGCCTCAGGGGGCCTTACATTTTTGGGAGCCATGTCCCAGCAGGACCCCTATGTCTCCAGCATCCTGCGAGCCAATCAGCATTAACTTTCTTCCTTGTTGGTTCGTGATGATTGGAGCCAGTCAGAGTGAAAGGAGTTCCTATTAGTTCCTACTTTAAAAAGCCAAGCCATGGATAGTGGGAATTCTGTAATTGCAGAAGAGACAGTGAATCCTGATGACAGCATACTATATACATCATCAGGTAGTTTGACAGCAGCTGGAGATATGCATGTAAACACCAAATTCAGTAATTCAAACAATATCTCGGACAGCGAGGAAGGACAGTCAGATGGTGATAGTGACAGAGAAGCAGAAAGCAGCATTCAAGCCTGGCCAGATTATTCTATATGATATCTTAGAACAGGGCGTGTCTGTGACTACTGTGAAGGGACCCTCCACTTCTGGATTTGCCACTGCCCTACCACTCCTGGCAGCATGAAGCACAATTTACAACCAGCTCATCCATTCACCCCATCTAGGGTGATATAATATCATACAATCAGCAACGCAACCACTCCTCTATACCAGTTCAGTCTCTCACACTGAGTGGCATTAAAAAACTTTACAACCCCCGAAAACACAACTACTCAGAAAAATACTCATTTTTTTAAAATGATAAAAACAGACTTTTAAAGAGCAAATTCCACTTTCAAGGAATTAGGGGCTGTGGTGTTTCATGATTTTGTCTGGTGAAGGGCTAAAGCTCAGTGGTACTGCACATGCCAGGTTCAATCCCTGGCCTCTCCAGATTTGGCTGGGGAAGACTCCTGCCTGCAGTCCTGGAGAGCAGCTGCCCGTCACTGCTGACAATACGAAGCTAAAGAGAGCCCTGGTCTGAACTGACTTGCTACAAGGCAGCTTCCCACGTTCCTAGCAGTAGACTGGTGAGTGGCCTGGCCTTACCCTGGAGAGGAGGCGCAGACTAAAATCTCTCTCCTCTCATGGTCCCAAGGTCAGATGCGCTTCCCGCAGCCCACCTTACTGGAGGGCCCACACCAGCTGCAAGAGGAAGAACCCCACCCAACCTGTTGCCGCAAGGCTGGCACTTTCCACCGCAGCAAAGGGATCCTTCCTTGACGCTACCGACCACACAAGCTACATCTGTCTATCTCCTGTTTGGGTCTTGCAGAGGAGCTCATCGGGCCCGGTGGCACCACAGAGTGAGCAGCCGGCCCTGACAGAGGCTAGAGGTGAAGCCAGGGCCTTTGCGCCTCTGCCTGCCTCCAGTCGATCTCTCTGAGGCGCCACCTGCTTTTTGAGAACTACAGTCCGTAAAGGGCCAGCCCTCTGATCTTGCAGGCAGGCACTTCTTCTGCGATCCCTGCACCAGTAGACTGGTGAGGTCAGCTGAGAGGCACTCGGTTCTTGGGCCCAGGAGAAGGTGTCCACTAGGGTCCCAGCTCTGGCTCTATAGCCCATGGTGCTGAGGGATCTGGCTCACCAGCATCAGGGTCAGGAATTATGTCTGGCTCCTGAACTGGTGCTGTCATGACTCTCCGTCGTCAACTGAGAACCACCAAGGTTCAGACTTCATGACACTGGCTTTATGACACTGGCCTATGTTATCAGCAACAGCTGAAGGTTTGTGAACAGGCACTGTGAATAACATAATCATCACAATCTTTATCTGCATTCCATTTCTCTCGTACCTCACTGTTTGGAATTGTCATAGGATTAGGGCTTGGACAGGCAAGAGTTAATAGATCCAGGAGTACAGCTGGATGCTTCCTTTATAGTCCTGAAGAAATTGCTTTGTTAGGCAAACACAGGCAATATGTTGCCATAGGAACTGCTTCAGGATCATTTTCTGGAATATTTCAGATTTTAAAACCATCGGAGTTTTGAGATAAATTGAGAAAGATGCTGAGCTGAGCTTTGGACTCTGTAAGCTGGTTGAATTCGGAGCTGCTGGCTGTCTCCCTAGAAATCTGATGGGGGAGCAGTGGACTCTGCCTATCTCTTGGTGTTGAGGGTTTCCCTCCCAACCCTGCTCAACCTGCATATTTGCAAATTCAAGCAAATGTTTTAAAGGCCAATAAGCCACCAGTGACCTCCTGGAAATTCTTACCCTTTGGAGAAATGTGGTGCATGTAACAAGATGATTTATCAGTTGCCCTAGGAGTGAAAACAAGGAAGGATGGGAAATAAAATTACAGAATCAAATAAATAAATAAATAAATGACACAGTAAGTAAATGGCTCTCAGTACCATCCCAGTCTATGACATTTAAGGTACTTTGTCTTTTTCCTTTTTGTTTTGAATCCTTGTTGCCCAACAACAGGCATGTTGCGAGGGTAATAGGGAGCAGGAGAGAGCTATGTATACCACCTTGAGCTTCTGTATGGAAAGGGGGGGATATAAAGGCCACAATAAATGCAACAGCTTCACGCCTCCATCTCTGGACTATCTAGGTGTAGTGGTCACAGGTCGCTTTGACCAAGCAGTGGGCTGCCCCGTAATCATAGCTCCACCTCATTGCACCCCAACTTGCCTGCATGAAGTTAACTTGGTGAGCAGGCGGAGGGTTCCTGCCCATGTGTGCCATTGAGGAGGCCGCCAGCTGCTCGCTCCTGGGCCAGGAAAGCAAGGTGCTCCCTCCAGGGGACCGCAAGTTAGAAGGGCTGGAAAACAAACCTGAGAGGTACACATATTGTTTTCGGCTGCTGAGAGGTGTGCACGAAGTGCTACAAAAGCGGTTTGCAGCTATTTGGGAGGACAAGAGGCTTCTTCTGGCAGCCAGCCTACACCCTTGCTTCAAACGAGAGTGGCTGGGATCATGCCAGGCAACCACTCATACCAACAAGTAAGAACATTAGGGAAGCCCTTTGGGTGGAAATGTTGTCTCAAGGGAGGCATCAGAGGGCTTAAGGTGGTAGGCAGGGGCTGGGCCTTTTCTTCCTGGGGCTCCTCATCACAACCTTGGGTGCTGCAGGTAATCCTTAAGGGCCTGCTGTGCTGCCCCATGAGTGTGGTGACTTGGTCACCTTCCTACCTTCCATGTCATCACCCACAGGCTCAGGCTGGACCCTGAACCAGGGGACATGACAAGCATCAGGAAATGAAGAGCAGATGGTGGTTTCCTAACATATATGTGTTAACATATCCTCTCTCTTTCTTAGATACACAATGGAAGCCTTGTTGAAAGCTGAAATAAAGATGGGTGTACTTAATGAGGACAGTGATCAGTCTTCAGACAAAGACCGGAAAGGAGATGACTCAGAAGATGACTTCTTTGCCCCAGGGCAAGAAGTCAGCAGTGGACACTGCTGATGAGGAACTGTTGAGGAACCTGAGGTCTCCCAGCAGGGAAGTGTCATCACTCCATGGCTTTCCACGTGTGCTGCAGTGTTTTTTGCAGCACAACACAGACATGCCTTCAAGCGCCGCAGTAGAACGCCTGTTCAGTACTGGTGGCAACTGTAAAAAGACATTCCTTGTCTGACGTGCACTTTGAGCCTCTTACTCTTTTGAGACATAACAGAAATGTATTATAAAAGCAGCATTTCAAGTGTAAAATGTTATTTCAAGTGAATTTTATGTGTGTTGAGGTATCATCATTGCTGGGGGTGAGTGGGGGATGTGAGGTTTTGTTATGCCATTCTGTTAATCTTACAGATAAAAAAATTATTCTACTACCCTCTGTCTGTGTGTGTTTATTTTTAATTTTGTTTTAGGCTACTTAGATGTGCAGCAGCCAAGGGCAGCACCTTGTAGGCAATTTTTTTTTAAAAAAAGTAACTGACATGTAATTGTAGTGATTACTTTTGAGACAAAATAATCAGTTACTTCCAGAGCAATTGTGATTGTAACAGTAATTACTACTTTTTAGGCCATGTAATTGTAACTGTAATTTATTATTTTTAAAAGTAATCTTCCAAGCTCTGAGCTATAGGCAAAGTCAAGCTCATTTTGTTTTACATCTTTTGGTATACCCTTGTTCACTGTATCCTTAACATCCTTTTTTCTTAAGAAGCAAAAAATATGCCAGTAATTTAATTCCTGGTGTTCATACTAAATGTTCTGTTAACTTGACCTTTACATAGCCCATTATGTAAGGTGAGACACTCTCTGCATGGAGGAGGAGGGGAAGGTCACTGCCTTTTCCTTTCCCTTCTCCTGGCCTGGCCCTCACATCATCTCCACCAGTGGAGGGGGGGGTCTGGATTAGCTGGTATTATGCACCTCCCCCCCCAAAAAAAAATCATAGAAGAGTTGGAAGGGACCTATAAGACCATCGAGTCAAACCCCCTGCTCAATGCAGGAATCCAACTTAATGCCCCACCTAGAAATGTGGCTGCCCCACCTAACAAGGAAGGTTGGCTTCAGGGCTGTTTCCAGGAAGCTTATAGGACATTGCATGAAGGAAATGTTATCCCATATTTTTCTGTGCATTTTTCCATTACTTTCCTTCTCCCAATAAGTCCTTTTTTTTTTTGAGGATGTGGGTTTGTTACACGAGAGTTCCATATCAACTTTAATTGTGCATGCTAGTCACTATTTCCCCGTCCAACTTACCTCACAGGGTTGTTGTAACAACAAAAGGTGGAGAAGAACCAGATGTGCCTGAGCTCCTTGTAGTAAGGATAGGATATAAATGTAGTAAATACATGTAAAGAGCATAGAGAGTTAGCCACACTAGCATCCCTATAACATCAATGGTTCTTAACTTGATGACACAAACATTTTCCCATAGTTCAAGGCTTTTGAACCTTGATATAGTAGGGATCCAGGTCACCTCCAGATGACCTGTTCAGCGAGCGTTCATGCTGATATTTTTGAACAAAATTTGTAGGGAGGTTTGCAGGGAGGTTGTTTATTTATTTATTTATTTATTTATTTCCATTTCTATACCGCCCCTAGCCTATGGCTCTCTGGGTGGTTCACAGCAAGGAATAAAATACAATACAGTAAAAAAGAATCAGATAAAATCCCTAAAACAGACAGCTTAAGCATTTAACAACTTGATATAAAATTAACTTAACATTAAGCAATTAAAATGCCTGGGAGAATAAAAAGGTTTTAACCTGGCGCCGAAAAGATAGAAGAGTAGGCACCAGGCGCACCTCATTGGGGAGACTGTTCTTTGTTGAGCATTTGTTCTGATTTGTTTGTGGGGAGGTTAGACAATGTTGTGTTGAGCAATCATTATCCCACACTTTCTGGAGAATTTCCCCATCAGTTTCCTTACAAAAAAAGTCTAATTGCTTTTGGAAGTGGTTTTGCACAATCTGAATTTCCCTGGTATGCAACTGAATCTCACTTATAAATTACTGAGTCTGGATGCGGCCCCAGTTTTAATGCACCCCAACTATCACTGTCCTAAATCTCTCCCTTTCCTTGGACAAACCCTACAGCAGTGGCTTTTTCACAGAAACAATATTTACACATGCCAAGAAGCTGAATGTGAGAGCTGTGAAAAGGACATTGGATGCCTGTTAACAAACACTGGCCTTCCTGTATTACAGGCTCCCTGCAAAATGTGTATTTATAGCATTTTTTCCCCCAGCTGCTGAAAATGAGTGTGTGGTGTATGTCCCGGGGTCTTGAAACCAGAATTTGGGTCATGCTAGCATTGGAGCACGTGGAGCTTTGCTTTTACATAACTCTGCTGGAGGCTGAAAGGCTGGAAACAAATACGGGATGAAGAGAAATACTGCATTCTTAATCGTGGTCATGGAAAGTTCTTCACCTTCAGCATGAACCTGGCTTCCCAAATTGCCTTACACATGTACAGTACAGGCAGCAAACTGAATGCTGGGTCGTCCATAAGGATTGCCCTTCTCCTAACCCTTCAGGCTGCCTGCCTGATCTGTAATGTTTTTCTGCAGGATATATAAATATGTCCACCACTCACTTCCCCCCCCCCCCAATTTACACACATTTTTTAAACTGTTGCAAAACTTCTCTGGGGATAGTAAGGGAGGGTATATGTTGGTGATGATGTCACAGGCACTATTCAACAAGATGCTCACCATACGGCTGGTTTTGCCCCAATATTCTGGAATCTTGCAGGGTCAGGTTTTTTTTTTTTTTTAAGGCTTTGTTTGTTCTTTCAGAGCTTCCTCCAGAAAATTAACATTGACATATATGTGTTTTCAGAACAGGGAAAGTGTTTTCAGCCTGATTCCTCCACACCGACATCTCTTCCTCCACAGCCTTCTGCAGTTTTTCTGCTTTGCTTATACAAAGTGAAAATGCAATGGATGCTCTTTCTGCAGAAGGTGAGATTTTTCTTGTTAGGCCACGAGGTGGAATGCTGAGACAGCAGGGATCCTTTCTGAACCAAAGTAAGACACTTCTCTGTTTCATTAGGTGCTGTTTGTAAGACTGTAATGCTTAAGAGAGAAAAGTGGGGATGTGAAACTTTGTTTGCCACACCCTATGACCTCCTAGCAGCTCCACCAGGTCCAATGGGAACCAGCCGCTATTGTTAGGAGCCCAGTTTCTCAAACTGCATTGCAGACATGTGCCCTGTGCTGGGTAACTGGCCAAAGTATGTAGAAATTGTTGCAGGTGCAGAGTCAGGATGACACCAGCTGGATCTCACCTCCATGTGTTCAAAGCCATGTTTTATAAAATTATGCATGATGCAGAAAAGGTTTTTTCCCTCTCATAATTCTGGAACTGGATTTCGAGCCAGTGTGGTGTCATGGTTAGGCTATCAGGCAAGGACTGTGGGGACTCAAGCTTAAATCTTTCCTCGGCCAGGAAGCACACCAGCTGACCTTGGTCCTGCCGCTATCTCTCAACCTAACCTACCACACAGGGTTCTTGTGAGGATAAGTGGGGAGAATCATGTATAATACTTTTGAGTTCCTTGGAGAAAAATGGAAATGGAAATGGACTGCCTTCACATCGATCCTGACTTACGGTGACCCTATGAATAGGGTTTTCATGGTAAGCAGTATTCAGAGGGGGTTTACCATTGCCTTCCTCTGAGGCTGAGAGGCAGTGACTGGCCCAAGGTCACCCAGTGAGCTTCATGGCTGTGTGGAGATTTGAACCCTGGTCTCCCAGGTCATAGTCCAACACTCTAACCGCTACACCACACTGGCTCTCATCCTTGGAGAAAAAGCAGGAGATAAAGAGCAATGAATTAATTAACACAGGACAGACAAAAGAAAGAGGCATTTTACGTTGTCATTTTTTCCAGGTTGAAAAGGCATATTCCAGGTGTAGAGGAAGCTTAATCAATGTATTCTCTATTCCACCGCCCCCAATACAGTCTCATTTCCAGGGCTGCTTGTCCCCTGCACCCTCGCTGCAGATGGTTTCCTTGGTGCTGCTGGCCTCCAGCACCAGCTGCAGACCTCCTCATCACCATTCCTGATTAGAATCCACACTTCAGCCAGAACCGCACTTTACAGTTGTTAAGTATGCAACCGTTTGGCAGCTATAACCATTGGGATGCCCCACAAAATCTATGTTAGTTCACACCGAGTAGCTTTCATGCCTGTGGTCAATAGTTATGGACATCCTGCACCCCCACTCGTGTGTTTCCCCCCCCCCAGGCCTGCTAGCCTCCTGCACCTTCACTCTGAGTAGCCGCTTCTTTTCTTCCAGACTCGCAGGCTCCTGCATTCCCACTCCAGATGGTCTCTTTTCCCAGTGGCTGACGGCCCTTGTCCACATGCCTAGGGCAGTGGTGTTTCTCATAAAAAGATCACACAAGTCTACATTCATTCATATTCAGTAGCCCTCATTCCCAGTTATTGACACCTGGTGACAATATAAGCTTCCCTAATCGTTGAAAGGATGAAAATGAATCCTATTGCTACTTGGCAACAATTCTGACTGCAAGCAGGAGATAACATTTACTTTATGTGACCTTGTGTCCTGGTGATGATGAGAAACTGTAGAGTTGTTCAGGGCCAAAGTCAGACAGTAATAGGGTGGTCCTGTGTCCTACTTTACAGAGGACAGTCCTCTGTTTGCACAAATCTTCTATAAAGGTTAAGAACTATTAAGGGAGTAAGAGCTGGGGCCCTGATATTGCTTCATCCACAGTTAAAGTTTGGGTAGCCGACTGAGCAGGCACAATTCCCCATTACAGAGAGATGCATTTAAATTAAAATAATAGTAATTATTTCTAAATTTGAATAGATATATTTGGGTTAACACATTTTTATGCAAATCTGTGACCTCTCATCCTCTTTTTTTTAGTCGTGTATTTCATCTTTGAAAATGCATAGATGACCACCTCAAAACAGTGACCCTTAGTCTAAGAATTGGAATCTTACAAACATGTCCCTGTGAGATTCTTTAGAGAGCCAGAAAAATACAGAAAAGTCTTTGAGGCGGATCAGTCTTTACAGAGGCTATTTATGCATTGCCAGAACAGGGTCCTGGACTTTCCTTATGCTCTTATGTGTATGGTTGTATTTAAACAACTTTAATACCGCAATGAGAGCTGCAGTGGAAAAAGAGACATACTCTGCCTTATTCCTGCCTGCCACCAACAAGATTTAGCTGAGCGGAAGGTGTTCCAGGCTAAAACAGCACACCTAGCATGCCTTGCAGAGCCTCTATTCTCATGTCAATTGAATTTGAAAGCACATTTTTTTAAAAAATGGGCCTGCTCAAACTTCACCATCTCTTTTCCTGGACTGCTGTTTTTTTCAAACAAGCTTCTCAAAAGTTATTCTTTTCCTAGACATGGGCCTTTTCAGGCAAACCTCCCAAATGTTCTCCTGCTCTCTGGACTCTTCAGAGGAACTTCCATAAAGGGTGTTTTACTTTCCTGCCAGCCTCTTTGGGAAAACCTCCAAAAGAGCTCACTCTCCTAGCCCGCTGGCTTCTTTTGACAAGCTTCTCAAATATTATCATCTGTATTTACACCCCGCCCTTTTTCCAAACTGGAACTCAAGGCGGCTTCCAGATAAAAATAAGTAGATATCATTAAGAACCTATAAAAATATAAAACATATAAACATATAAAATCAGCATTAAAACTATTAAGATGTTAAAACCAATTACTCTTAAAATACGGCAACCCAGTTTAGGAGCATACAGGCAAAACAATAACATACAGCATCCTCTCTCTTCCTGCCCACTGGCCTCTTCAGGCAAACCGCTTCAAGGATTTCCTATCCCACCAGTGTTCTCGGACAAACATCTCACAAGACTCTCTTTTTGTGGTCCACATGGGCTTCATCCTCCTGAAGCTTAAAGACAATTGTGGATAATTTTTTTTAAAAAAAATAAAGAACCTGAGGGTCTACCCAGTTTGCTTCTGGGTTGGCATTTGTACTCCTCCAGGATAGTTTTGTTTTGCTATCTAAAAAGCAATTAACAATGCTTTTTTGAAAAGAAGAAACAATCTGTTTTCCAGGCACACTGGACTCTTCAGACCTATCAAAATGGTCTCGTTTCCTGGCCCACTGAGCTGCTCAATCCTCTCAGAGGGTCTCTTTTCATCGCCCGCTGGCTTCTTTGTATAAATCTTGAAAAAGTACCTCTATTCTTCATCCTCTGACCTCCTTAAACATCTGCAAATGGGACTTTTCCCCCTGAAGGATTTATCTCTTCAGACCTACCTTTCAAGTAGGTTGCCAGGTTTCCATTTTTTGCCTGGAGACTCCAAATTTTTAGGGTCCTCTCCAGGTCTCTGGGTGAGTCATCCAAATGTCCAGACTCTCAGCTTCCATTTAAAAAAAAGGTTTCTAGGTGGTCTGGTTCAAGACATATACACCCAAACGTCAGCCACCTCCTCCCCCACGCAACTTCTGTTAAATGAGCTCATTCATGTCTGGCTGCTCTAACATCACTCTTTCATGTTTTTAGCCAATAAGTAAAGTCACAGTTGTGATTGACAAGGGATTTGTTGATCCCCAGGCAATAGGGCCCACTGCAAGGCCAGAAAGCAGTTATCTTTTCCTGCTTGTCTGAAAATCTATAAATTGTGTGGAGGTCAGCAGATGTAAAACAAAATGTTACAGCAGGATCTTGTTAGGCAATTGTTTAGTGTAAATAATTTCATTTATGTTCATAATAAAAGTGTACATGCAGGGTTTTTTTAATTACTTGCATATTATACATTTTATCTTTCAAATAATTTTTGAACAGAAATTTAAAAGAAGTGTACATGCAACTTTATGATACTTTTCTAATTATGAGGAGTCAAACAAGTTTAATTTTTTCTGGGCTGTTGAAGAGGGCAGTTTATCTGTCTAATCCATAGCCTGTTTTGAAAACCTTCCCAATATGAAGCTTTAATTCTGTACTTGCTTTTCTGGGAGTAAAACTGCAATGCTAATCCCACATACCCAGAGTAAACCCCATTGAATTCAATAGGACTTACTTTTGAGTAAACATGGTTAGGATTGTGTGTAAATCAATGGGACTTTTGAGTGAACATAGCAAAGGATTGTGTTTGTGTTGTAAATCTTTTTCTCACCTCCAATCCTATTTTTAAAATAATTAGGCAGAGCTTACCTAGGTGTCACTGTTTTTGTTTTGTAGGAAACTAATACTGATGTTTTTTTTTAAAAAAAATGGTCTGCAATGGCCAACTGGTTTGGACAATAAACTGTTATATGGGGTATCTCCAGTGTGTGTGTACATGGAATCTTTCCAACAACCCAGTGAGGTAAGGGTTGGAAACAATGGCAGCTCACAACAAGAAATAAAGCCATTTAAAATCCAATAACCGTGAAACAAACATAAAACAGTTGCAAAACAGCTTAAAGTGGCATGATTCTGAATTTTGGGTTGGGTGAGTGAAGTTTATTTATTTATTTATTTATTTAATTTTTTATACCGCCCATAGCCTGGGCTCTCAGGGCGGTGTACAACAGAGAAAGCATTTCATATACAATTCCTTATCATTTGAGGTTGCAGTCCTGTGTACGCTTCCCTGTTTGAGTATGCTCCACTGAATACATTGGAACTTGCTTCTGAGTAAACATGCATAGGATTGCACTATAAATATCATTACAGATTCTGTAAACCAGCCTTTCCCAACCAGTGTGCCTCCAGATGTTGTTGGACCACAACTCCCATCTTTCCTGACCATTAGCAATGCTGGCTGAGGCTGATGGGAGTTGTGGTCCAACAACTTCTGGAGGCACACTGGTTGGGAAAGGCTGGTGTAAACAATAAACATATTTGACAGTCGTGTTTATATAAATATTTCTTCACACTATGTCCCGATAAGTATCTGATTTCACACTATGCTTGTACATTATTATTCCCTTTACATTTTAAGTGTGCCCTTCTTCCTTGGTGTGGTCATGGTCCCCCTCAGTTGTTTTCACTCTGAGAAGCAGATTAGACTGAGAGATGGTGTGTAGCCCATGGTCATCCAGTAAACTTTGTAGGTAATTTCCAATTTAAAATTTAATTTAAATTATTTATATGCAGGCAAAGTTCATAAAGTAATGCAGACCCACATAATACATTCAAAGCATATCCAACCTGCATTTAAAGCACATGACTTCCTCCAAAGAATCTTGGGAAGTGTAGTTTGCCACTCACAGTTATAGCTCCCACCATGCTTAACAAGCTCCAATTCCCATGATTCTGTGGTGGGATTCATGTACCAATAGCACAACCCTAACATATCTACTCAGAAGTAAGTCTTGTTGAGTTCTATGGGACTTAGTCCCTTAGTAAATGTGTTTAGAATTGCAGCCTTCAGGGCATCCATCTTTACTCCTGAATGCTCTCATCCAACATCTCCACAACACTAGGCTCCCTTCTTCCTATAATGGCCTTCTGGTGACTGGCCTGGCCTGAGGGCACTTAAATCCTTCTTGCCAGAAGTAAGTAGGCTAGATTAAATGTTCCCTACCCAGACTCCATAAGCAGGTGAGAAGGAATGATCCTGTCACTTCAGCTGGACCTGGGAACACCCTCATTTAGCTAAGATTTCTATCTTAATTTCCAATCAGAGAAATTTCTTTTGTTTGAGTGGTATGCTCCAAGCAACTTTGGTTGATGCTTAATGTATCATGCTTAATGACATCACTAGGGCCTGCCCCCGTGACACCGCTAGGGTTCTCCTCTGAAATTTCAGGGTTTGGGATGCTTCTGACCTAGCAACCCTATTCTCAACAAGAATCTTCTGGATGTTATCCGCGCGCCCGAAGGTCCTATTAGCAGTAAGCAGTACCTCTGGGAGCAAATAGCAACCAGGAGGGTTTTTGGTGGGAAACTATTGTAGGCCCTAGATCCAGATAATTTGGATCAGGGTCCTGCACACCTGCTTTCCTTTCAAAATATAAAAGTGGGCAGCTTAAACATGCTCATTTAATATGTGACTTGGTCCTGAATTTAATTTCTTCATCCAGGCCCCCTTCTCAGCTCTGGGAACTGTGGCTGATGCTTAATGTATCATGCTTATTGACATCACTAGGGGCCGCTACTGAACTCTCAGGGTTTGGGATGCTTCTGACCTGGCAACCCTAACTCACATACACGTGTGCATGATGTGGCACTTTGTTCACCGCCCAGAGAGCTATTGCTAGTTGGGCGGTTTATAAGCTTAATTAATAATAATAATTAATAATAATAATTACATCTCCAGCGATCTTTCTACTACGATGCACTCATCTTTCCTCAGTCCACAAGTGAGGGTCGCTGCATGTGGAGGAGGGAAGGGAAGGTTGATTTGAAAACATCAACAGCAAAAGATATTATTTCAGAAAAAGTATCCCCCCCCCCCGAATTTCAGGAATTGACAGATTCTCTTTTCCTCATCCAGCGGCCTTTAGGTATCAGCCACTAAAAATCTCTGTGATATATAAACAGATATTTTATCATTCTCATCATTCCTACCATCCCTTGCCCCCCCAAATAAATTTCTATAGTTAGCTTGAAGGAGCATCTCCCAAGCTAAGAGTAAGTTCAGTCCAGTGGGTCCCTGTACCTTCATCCCAGAAAGGCTCTTTTTCTAGACCCATTAGCCTTCTCCACAACCACACAAGGGTGCCCTCTTCTCTTTGTTCCAGGACCACTGGCCTCCTGCACTTCCACCCAAGGGAGTTTCTTCTCCTTCTTTGAGGCCCGCTGGCCACCTTCACCCCCTCTGCCGTGCTGTTTCCTTTAGGCCCTTGCCCACGTGTCCAGGGTAGTTCTGATCGCCACTTTTGGGGCTAGGAAGGAATTTTCCTCTGAGGCAAACTGTCCAACATTCCTGGAGGAATTTTGCTTTCCTCTGAACATCTGGCACGTGCTAGGTCTGGCAACTCTAACCATTAGAACACCCCACCCAGGAAAAGGTCATAGAAATCTATATTCATTCACTCTCATGCCCTCTGCCTAATAATCAGTTATTGGCTCTGATAATCAGTTATTGACATTTAGTGGCAATAACAGCTTCACCAATCATTGAAATTAAGAAAAGATTATCCCTGTTTCCACTTGATGACTATTTTGATCATATATAGGAGTAAAACTAACAATAAAACATTGGTTTTAAGTGACCTTGAATCTGTGTCCTGACGATGAGTACAAAACTTTGCTTGCGTGCCCAGGATAGCACTGATCGCCATTTTGGGGGTCAGGAAGATTGGCCAGAATCCCTTGAGATTTTTCGCCTTCCTCTGTGCATCCGGCAGGGGTCACTTGTTAGGTCAGCTGTTAAGTTAAGACTGCAAATAATCAAGATATAATCACAACTCAACTGCCATAATCACAATTCAGTTGGAATAAAATCACAATCCAATTGGCATAACATTACAATAAATGTATTTATAAATCCATTTTGCCTCCTTTGCCTTTTTCATTGCACTATGAATAGAAACTCTGAATTGTATCCATCTAAGTTTTACTTGAGCAGACCGACTGAAATTAACGGACCTCCGTTATTCATGCCGGTTACTTTCAGTGGGTTTACTCTATTACGTTCCCTCAGTAACCATGTCCCGTTGAAATGCACCAATGTAACACAATGTCCCCCTCCTCACTTTGGCTTCATTGTTGCAGGTTCCATGTAGATTGCTAGGATAGGGGTGGGGTGAACGGGTTGTGTTTTCATGTCATTGGAAAAAGTGAGAAAAGCAGGTAGCAAATCAATGTTTTATCCTCACTTGAGTGTTTCTTTGTAAAACTGGCCTCTCCTGTCAGTCTCCTGAAGCCCCCCCCCCTTTATGAACAGCAATGCTGAGTTTCAGCAGGGGCCGTGAGGGGGTGGGGGGAACAAGCGATATCCTGATGTGTTTATTGAGGTTGCCGTCATGATGCCGTTGCATCTTCCTGGGTTTTTTAGGTGTGTAAGTGGAAAAGAACTCTGAGGAAGTATACTATGCCCTGAAGGCAAACCTGTGCTATAGCCTTCTCCACTTTTTTTATGACAGAAGATTGCAACCTTTTACTCTGGCTTAAGATAATCGAGAATCATTACAGTCCTAATCACCAGGGCTGCATATTAGCCAGGTTAAATGTAAATGCACTGCCTTCAAGTCGATTCCGACTTATGGCAACACTATGAATAGGGTTTTCATGAGGCTGAGAGGCAGTGACTGGCCCAAGGTCACCCAGTGAGCTTCACGGCTGTGTGGGGATTCGAACCCTGGTCTCCCAGGTCGTAGTCCAGCACCTTAACCACTACACCACACGAGCCAGGTTAAGCCAGAAAAATGCTTTAAACAAACCAAGGGCACTTCTAGACGTTTGTCTGTGTATGTGTGAATGGCTTGGGGGGAGGCTTCTTTTTATTGAGGTGGGGAGTTGCAATTGGAAAATAAAGCAGTTTGCTGGCATCTTGTGCGGAACCAATCGGAAGGTCCGTCTCCGACTAAAGGTTGTGGCGCAGCCGAGGAGGAGAAGGGGAAGAGCAGGCGGGGAGGGCGAGGTAGGGAACGGCGCGGGTGGTTGCCTGGTGGGGGGACACACGACACAAGAGCGATTTTGCGATAATGTGGGGGCCTGGCAGTGGAGGTGACGCATTCTCATGTGATGTCTGGTAAACACTTCTGCCTGATACTTGCTTCTAATCATGTAACCACTCTCCAGAGAAATACTCGTGGCTGGTATTTCATTGTTTTATACATATTTCTTTACAGTGACAGCACTGAGCATTCAATAAATCCATGAAAGCAAGTCCAGAATTGTGTCTGTGCTTTTATCCACAGACTAGAATCTGACTAGAAACTATCCCCCCCCCAACCACCACCACCAAGACTTCCTTTCATGGAAAGTGTGGACTCTATGAACAAATAATACTCGCCACAAGACCCACTCTAGCCAAAGAAAGAATGGAGCAAGGAAAGGAACCTGTCTTGGCCACTGCGAAGAGTCTTCTAACAGGCTTCCTTGACCGTTCTTCCTGTCATGATAAAGGTCTCCCAGGGATCACCGTTGTTGTGATAGCCACGCGACTTCAAAAGTGATGGGGTTTGACCAGTTCCTGCAAAGTGCTGTGTTTATGACACGTGTGGTCTTGTGCAACAAACTCGCTTCCCCCAAAAGATCGGACTTGCTGTGATAAGTGACAGGAAAAGGCACTGGAGCATGTGGGATAACACTTGCTTTGACGCGGCGTCATCTCACCTCCCGCGCAGGATGAATGCTCAATGAACAAGTTGTCTGGAAGCGCCCTAAGAAAACCACACTTTTGCAACAGTTGTCATGCCCCATGAAAAGTTCACAGAAGCCCACATTAATATGGAGTACCCCTAGGATGCCTGGGTCTATACTCAGTAACTGGCATCTGGGAAGACTAAGGGTGCACACACAACATTTTTTTTCTAGAATCAATGGACACCGAGTACTTGTTTTTTCTACATAGTCCACATACTAGATCTATTACATATTTTTTGTCCCTGAAAAGCGCTTCTCGAGAAACTGCTTTCATTCTGAAAATAAAAGCTCATTGCACCACCTTTCTTCCTTCACCTGGGGCACAGTCAGAGAGGAAAAGGTGTGGAAACCCTAAGCATGGGGAGCATTTTCAAATGCCTATTAAGTAACCACCCCCACCCTTGTGGACAGCAGGATCTAGCACCAATCTTGATTGAAAAGCAGCATGTTGAGGATGAACTTGCATGACTCCAGACTGAGAAAAATTGTCATTTTCGTGCTACAGACAGGTTAGTGGGAACACAGCCTAACAGGATGAGCTGCACCAATAAATGGCAAAACAGAACAAATGAATCTTCCCGCATACTGTCGTAGGTAATATTTAGTTTACGCCATTATGATTAGGAGTACTACATGGTGCTCAGATTACAGAGGGCAGAGGGGGCTGGCTCCCTTGTCTACTGTTATAAAAGGCTACGGGGGGCAATGATTTGGCTGAAATTGGGGGAGGAGGTGGGGTTTGTGGGTTTCATTGAGGCCCCCTTGCCTTCCCCCACACAATCCAAGCATTGAAGCATTCTTGGAAAAAGCACTCTCTGTCCATTTTCCCACCTGGGCCTCTCTCACGCACCCCCATAAGGGACAATTCTCTTCCATGTCACCCCACCAGTAAGCAGCCTGCCCCTGTGAAGAAGAGTCCTTTCTTGGCTGGGGTGAGGGGCTTCCTCTGGGGAGCACATCACCAGATACAGCAGCAGCCTCTCCCCAGTTGGACACAATTGAGTTACCACTCTGCAATCCTGAAACATTGCTGGATCCCCACATTGCAGAGGGGAAGGGGCTGAGGGGGGGAGTTAGGGTGCAATCCTTAGGTGGAGACGCCTGAAAAGCCTGAAGGCAGCTCAACCACTGTGCTCAAAGCCCTGCCAAGCTCAAGCTGGCCGGGCGGGAGTGGAACACCTCCCTTTCTCCTCCTCCCCCCCCCCATTCAGGAGAACGTCAAGGGACCAAGGCAGCTTTTGATCCTTTGGATTCAGGCTGCTTCTCAGTCCTGCCTGAAGCGTCCCTGACATTCCCTTTTTTGCTTTATCACTGTCAGATCCAACATCATTTGGGCCAGGGCATCAGAGGCTTCAACAGCAGCCAGGAAGGTGGCTCCAACAGCAGATCATTGGTGTTCCCTCTAAGGAATATCCTATGACCTCTGGGATGCCCTCCCAGAGACCATAGGATCGCAGCCTACATCCAAGGCTACCCAGTGAGATCACACACAGGCACAGGCAAGATGATCTAAACCCAAGACTTCCCGATTCCCAGCTCAGGGCTAAACTAGCCATGATGTGTGCAGAAAAGGGTAAGCCAAATGATCAAGGGGGTGGAGCAACTCCCCTATGAGGAAAAGTTTGGCTGTGAACAGACTCGTCGTCTACAGCAAAGCGTTACAGTTGCCCACACCTGAAGGGGGAATGGGCTGATCTGCCGATCAGTTGCAAAATCTTTGAAGCAGATATTTTTTTTAATGGCACTCAGGCTGCTCCCACCAGGTTTTACACTAAAAAGGGATGGGATCTGACTAGTGTTGTGTGCCCGTTTTCAGGAGAGGTGGAGACACACTGGAAACAGCAGCATAGTGTGTCTCTTACAGTGTTTGGGCTGTTTCACCTGAGAAAGGCGAAGAAGACATGATGATAGATGTGTATAAAAGTATGCCTGTTGCAGAGAAAGTGGATACAAAGAGATCCTTCTCCCCTCATAACAATCCTAACCAGGGATCGTATAATACAGGGGAACCCTGGAAAACTGAGGGCAGACACAAGATAGCACTATGGAATTCATTCTCAAAAGATGCAGTGATGATGGCCACTTGCCTGGATGCCTTTAGCCTAATTTATTAGTCTCATTCTCCAGCCCCATAGCTCTGAACCAATTTGGGGGCTCTTGTTGCTGCTTGTAAGTCTAAAAAGAAATCAGCTTGGGCAACTGATCACAGCTCTCCTCCATGACGACTAGATTGGCCCTCACCCTCTCAGCGACTGTGCTAAGCTCTTGCTACATAGACCTGCCAGTGTGTGTGTGTGCATTTCTGGCAAAAGGATAACTATCACTTAAGCAGATGCAGATCTTTCCGGCTGCTCTTCGAAGATCCCCATTTGCACTGCAGCTCCCTGTAATTGCCCAGGATATTTCTGGGAACGCATTCCCAAGGACACAGGGCAGCTTTCTAGCTGCGGTTTCTCCCAACCCAGAGTGGCGGAAAGGGTGGGGCTCAGCTCTCCTTGCACCAACCTACATTCCACAGGGACCCTGTGCTGTGACAGCTGGCCTGCTCCAGCGCTGACTGGGCCTGCTGTTGCTTTCCAGGACGCTCCATCCTGAGTTGATCTGGTTTTTTTAAATCAGTGGCATATCTGAGCTGAGCTGATCTTTTTTCTTCTCAGCCCAGCGAGCCCACACTTCAAGGCCCAAGGGTTCATTTCTCACTCTAAAAAAGGAGCCTGGGAAGCTCAGAATTGTCCACACCGTCTGGCAGCAGCTCTGCGGGGTTTCAGGCGCCTTTCCCGGCCTTACCTGGAGGTGCCAGAGATGGACCTGGGCTCTTCTGCATGCAAAGCAGGCGCTCTGCCGCTGAGCTCAAGGCTTTTACGGGCACCCGGCTCTGTCACTTGCAAAAGGCTTGAAGGAGCTCATGACGCGCTTGCCTGGGCCACTTCCACTGACTCGCATCCGTCAACGGTCCAGCAACTTTCCTGCAGTGGCAGGAAAGACAGTGGCAGCGGGCATGGCAGATCTGCTGAGGATGGGCCTTGGGGGAACGTCTCAGCATCCCTGGGGGAAACTGACACAAGCAGCATCACTGCCATTGAGGGATGCTGGGACATCTCCCATCCTGGGCAGGAATGGACACTCCACCAGGCATGCGGATTCCTCACTGCTGCCCCTGGGCACGGGTGCAGTTAGGTCACTTGTTTCCAGCCTGGGGGCCACGTTCCCTTCTGGGCAACTTCTCGGGGGCCACATGCCAGTGCTGGGGAGGGCCAGAGGCAAAAGTGGGCAACGAACATAAGCGCCACCTTTGCACAGTAGGCTAGCATCTACACATTCCCACCCACTCCTCTGTGTCCTCCCTCCAGGCAACCAAGAGGCACGGTGAGAGTTCATGGACATATTCCAGCCAGACAAAAACACTCAGGGAGGGTGCAAAATGGGTGTGGCCTGGAAAGAGCAGGTGTGGCTGGACACTGGGGAGAGTCTGGAGGGCCAGCCAGATGGAGAGGCTTGGAGAGCCTCCTCTGGCCCCCAGGCCTGAAGCTCCCCACCCGGTTTAGACTCTGGCCTTGATGGTCTTTGCCAAAGAGGCGGCTCTTGAGATGACCGTGCACACTGCTTCACCACAGATCAGGCCAGCCCTTTGACATCTGGGGGTCCTGCTCATTCTGCTGAGGGAGGCCCTGGACGTCTGCCTCAGTGCCCTGACCTGGTGGCATCCCTGGTTCCTCAGGGGCAGCAGTGGTGGCAGCAATGGGTGCTCAAGATCTGGGTCAGCTCAAACCTACCTGCAAGGCTCAGGAATGGAAAAGGGGTGCTTGCGCTTGTGAGCACTCTGAATCAACTTCTCAAAACACCCCCTAGGAGCCCTGATGAACTGCGGCAAATGCCCACATTTGGGATGAGATGAAACTGGTCCCCGAAAACTCTTCTCACCTTCTCCTTTTTCCAAATTATTTCGTAAATCCCTCAAATATTTGACATCTTTATTTGGCACCCAGTGATAGTTAACATGCAACGTTAGGTAGTATTTGACACTATTGGTAGGTGCTGTGTAACAGCTGTTTACAAAGTTGTCAAGTGAATACTTTTCACAACAACTACCAAGGAACCCTTGCGCATCTCCCATGGCAACCCTGCGCATTGCAGAGGCTGGTTTCTGGAACATGCTCCCAGATGCACACCATTTTATATCCTAACCCTAATTTCCAAAGCTCAGGGCTTCCTATGAGACAGGCTAAAACCCACTGGTATATAATATTTGACAGTACCTGGTGGTTGGCGTGCAACAGAATTTAGTTATTAGGTAGCTGACAAACAGCAGTGATTAGTATTTGACTATTGACTGCTGAGGTTTAATATCTGATCCCTGCCAAACAGATGCCAACAGATCTCAAGCATTTGAGTTGCATCCAACTAAGTTCTACTTAAAGTAATGGGCCTAAGTTAATTATGCCCATTGTTTTTAGCGGGTCTACTCTGAGTAGGACTAGCACTGCATACAACCCTTTGACTTTCAAGTGACACATTTCTTTCAATTTGTGAATCTGGACTTTGTTTCAAAATTTCTCATTCAAAGGCTTCCCTGCAAAGCCTAATTGTCAGGAAGCCTCCACGTGCACATAACACCGCCACTGCTTGAGGTTTCATGCCTGATCCCTGCCCAAAGTCTCAGCAGATCTCGAGCCCTTGCTGTGGCTTCCTTCCAGCATGTTCTCCTGTAAGGCCTTTTCACCCAGTTGGTGTCAGAGAGCCTTGACCAGCTGCAGTTCCCAGGATAATGGAATGCATCCAGACTTTCTTGGAAGCAAACCCCCTGCAGGTAAAACAGGACGCCCCGGCGGCGCATCCCCGTTTTTGCAGGAGAGCCTCCCTCCCACCCCACCTGGATGGGGCTGAGCTGGTGGTTAGCGCCCACCTGAGGGCGCCAGGAGGGAGGGGAACCCGCCCAAGCCCCTCTTCGGCTTTGTGGGGGGGGGCTGGTGGCATCTGCTGGGCACGTGCGGGAGCGATTCTTCCACGCCTGCCGCCGCCGGATCCAGGCCAGCGAGAGGCCTCCAGCGTGTCCGTCGCGCTGGTGCCAGCGACGCCAAACTTTGCTCCACCTCGGGCCCTGGGAAGGGGAGGGGAAGAACAAGAAACGCTCCCAATCGTCGTCGGGGGGGGGGGGAGGAAGGGGCTGCTCTTTGCATTGCAGCGAGCGAGCCAGCCTGCCTTCATCTGCTGCAGCAGCTGCTGCTTGTGAGCCGGCGGCGCCCCCGGGGAAGCCCCTCCTCGCCCCAGGTCGGTGTCACTTTTCCTATCTTGCACGCCTCGCCGTGCCTGTGCCCGGAGAGACGCGCGCCGGCGGGCTGCTTTGGCCCGGAGGGAGGAGGAGAAGTCTGCCTCATCCCACGCGCTGCCCGCAAAGGCGGCGGCGGCGGCATCAGCATCCCTGGCCCCAGACGTGGGGTTCCGAGCGCCCGGCGGGCCGGGCGAGGGGCGCCGAGCTCCCGGAGCTTCCTTGCGCGGGGGAAGCGCCGCCGGGGCTCCTCCTTTGCGTGGAGGCGGCCCCAGGTGGCGGCATCTGCAGGTAGGGCTGGGAGAGACTCCTGTCTGAAACTCTGGAGAGCCGCTGCCAGCCAGTGTAGGCAGGACTGAGCTGGATGGATGGAACTAATGGTCTAACTCGGTGTAAGAGAGCATCCGATGTTCTTAGAATGCAGGGCAGTGGTGTAGTCGTCCAGGGTCTTAGGGGTCTTAGACCCCTTACTTTTTCCGGAACAGGGTCCCAGTTGTCTCTCGCATCTTAAAAGTAAATCAGCATGAAATGAAAGTGTGTTAGCCACTGAGAAAAGTCTTCTAACATGCTTCCCTGGCCTTTCCTGCTGATTGGAGCCAATCAGAGTGAAAGGAGGTGAGTCAGCCACTGAGAAGACTCTTCTCAGCAGCAAACACTCTCCCCTTTCATGCTTATTGGCTCCTAGGGATGTCTGTGGTTGTGGGTGAAGGTTTAAAAAGGATCTTGTTCTTAACCCACCAGCAAAAAAGGAGGCACTAACATGAAGGGCCCCTGCACTTCTGAATTTGGCACTACGCTACTGTGCAGGACTAGATGCACCTTTGGTCTTGGGTTGTAGCTCAGAGCACTGCTTTGTGTGCAGAGGACCCGGTTCACTTCCTGGCATCTCTAGGTAGGACTTGGAAGTCCTGGAGAGTGGCTGCCAGCCAGTGTGTGCTCACAGTCTTGAAACTGGATTCAGTAGTTGTGCCTTCCCCCCCAGGAAGTTTGGGAGCGATAATCCTGGGGAGTGGAGGGATCTCGGGAGTTCTGGCAGAGCGGCCTTCCCCAACCTGGTGCTCTCCAGAGGTTTTGAGCCACAGCTCCCATCAGCCTCAGCCAGGCAGCCCTGTGATGCTGGGGCCAAAGGGAGCTGTAGTCCAAAACCTCTGGAGACCACCAGGTTGGGGAAGGCTGTCAGTCAGGTGTGGGGAACCTTTGGGCTCCAAATGCGGCTGAGCTACAACTCCCACCATCCCTCACCATTAACCATGCTGGCAGGGGCTGATGGGTGCTGTAGTTCAACAGCATCAGGAGGGCCAAAGGTCTCCCACCCCTGCTGTAAGCAGAACATTTTTTCAGCACCACCAATCTGCAATTCCTGGGACTGGCCAGGAGGAGGCCAACAGCTGCTGCTGCCATCTGTGGCGTTGTCACCTTTAAGAACGCCCCCTGTAGGGGCACCGCTGTAACAGCAGCTTGGCCTTTATTGAGTTACTGAAAGTGGGGGGTTTTTTTACTCTGCTTTTGATTTGGGGGGGAGGGGACCTTCTGGATGCCAAGCAGATACTCTGCCACTGAGGGGAAAAAGGCTCCTAGGTCAGCTGACATAAGATCAATAGAAAACAAGAGAGCCCCTGTCTTCGGGCTTGCCATCGACACGACACACACAGAAAGGAGGTGAGGTGAGGTGGGGATGGGTGGGAAGTCAACTCAAGCACACATTCGTACCATTAGAGGATCTGTAGGTGGAAACAGTTCAAGCAGAAGCGGAGCCCAAAGGAGCTGGTCTGGCAGAGCCAATGGAGTGGAGTGGCTTCCCATCTCTCCCTCTGCTGCAGCCTGATGGAATGGCTGTTCCTAGGTGACCTGGAGATTACGCAGTGCTAATTAAGATGCAGGAAAGGGCCAGGCTTGTTTAAAGCCTGCTCAGTTGGCCGTCTCTGTTGGCACTCCTGCCAGAGCTGTTTTGTGGAGCGCGAGGGGTCAGAATTTGACAAGGGGGATGCCGGGGTTTCCAGTGATCTGAGAAAGCCTGCCCCCTCCTCCTTTGGAGAGGCACGCAGAAGGCCTGCCCTATTGAGGTGAGGGGGGTGAGGCAGGAGCTCTGGCTGCCTTCTCACAGAACCGCTCCCTTCTTTTCTCCTGACCGAGGATAGTGGAAGAATCCATTGTCTCTTTTCTACCCAGCGGAGCTGTTCCCAAGCCAGAGAGCAGAAAATGCAACCCCAGACAGTGGCTTTGGTGGTCCTCCTGGGCATCCTGCACGTGCCCCATAGCAGCAGCCAGGTAAGAGGGTAGAGAAGCGATGCCAAGGCCTGAGCCTGGCAGGATGGGGTGGTGTCCCTCATAGCCCAAGGGATGGCACCTGGCAGTTTGGGTGTAGGGCCTGGCTGTGCCTGGTGCCTCCACAGAGTGGCCCCGGATGGACATGGGGTGGAAAGAATGAGAATAAGCTCTTGTCAAGCCAAGCAATTCCCCTGCTACACACTCACACTCTGACTTTAGTCCTTCCCTTGAAAACCCTGAGAAGGCCAAGCACTTGAAACATTTGGCCAAATCCTGAGACCGGGCAACCCCAGGGCAGAGGTGGGGAAGGCATCCCTCCTGGATTAGCATCCGGCCAAAGGTCCGTCCTGCTCCATTACAGGAGAAGGTATATAGCCTGTGCACCTGTGGGTGGAGGCAGGCTTGTGCCCTGGACAGGCAGGGTGACGCTGTGGGCCCTCACTCGCCTCCGCATGGTGGACCAGATCCGGAGAGGCGAATGGGATCTGCAACAAACCATTGCAGTACACCCACACCTCTAAACTGCCAGACATGGCTAGCAATGGCTACCAGCCATGATGGTTTTGTGCTACTGCCACTGTGGAAGGCTGCATGCCTCTGGGTACCAGTTGCTGGGAATTGCTCTTGCACTCATGTCCTGCCTTCAGCCTTCCCATTGGGGCACATGGTTGGCCACTGTGAGAACGGGGGAGATAGCCCCCCTTTGGCCTGGTCCGGCAGCTGGGCTCTTCTTACCTTCTTATGCCTGACAGCCCAACCCAGCCCTTCTCCAGGATCCCCGAAGCATTCCATTCCTTGCAAGAGTTTTCTAACTGGCATTCCACATGCTGTGGGTCCTGGGGCCCCGCTGAGTATATTCAGCCCACACTGGACCATTGTGGCAGGAGGGGGAAGCCTCCGTTTTTAGACTCTGCAAACTTTGTGCCTCCTCGGATACCTTTCTCTTTTTTCTCTCAGAGACCCCTTTTTGGCTTGGGGCCACCAAGTCACATATTGGAGGGTGTTATGATGTTCTGTCCAAGCCAGCCACGTGTTTTCATCAGTTACCTCATAGAGGACATGGTTGCAATGACCCCAATAGCTACGGTGCTGCTCTTCCCAAAAGAGAGTATCAAAATTAATACTGCACCGAGCAAGTCCAATAAATTCTTGCACAGTTGTGTACAAGGTCTTGCACTCATATGCCAGCCCGACAGGTTCTCATATCCGTGGTAAGAATGGACTAACCAACCCAGAGTCAGTAGCGCTATAGGGCCCAGTGGGACCTTACTGACAACTGGTGTCACCTCATTGCTGCTGGGCTGGAAGCTGCCCTACCATTGTCCGGCCACCTGCAAGGGTGGTGCTGTAAGCTCAGCAGAGATCGGGCCAGGGTGGCACAGGGTGTGGAGTGACTAGCCCCCTGCCCCAGTTTATTCATTTATGTATTTATTACAGTTATATACCGCCCCATAGCCGAAGCTCTCTGGGCAGTTTACAGCAATTAAAACACTAAAAACAGATATACAAATTTTAAAACACAATTCAAGACTCCAAGATTCTTGTCCCTCTTTGTTCATGTTTGGCTTTGTGTATGTGTGTATGACAGGCACTATCATTTGTAACAAGCCTTTCTTGGTGATACCTGAAGGGCAATTCCTTACCTGCCTACCAACGCGTTGTTCCTTCCATCCAGGGCTGCCTGAGCAACCAACAAATAGCAAATTCTATCAGGCAGATGCAGAAGTGGCTGTCTTCACATGAGGCTGCCCAGCTGCGGAGCCTGCGCAACTTCAAGAAGCAGCTGGCCATTCTCCAAGGCCAGATCCACCAGCAGGCAGCCAAGCGCAACGGTAAAAGGCTGGAGGAGCAAAGACTGCTCGGGCGGGGTGTGTGGGTGTGTCGCAGAGCAAGCACAACGCTGCTTTTAAAATATGAGGGAGGGAGGCCCTTAGGAAGCTGCGTTATACTGCATCAAACCATTGGTCCATCTAGCTCAGCGTTGTCTACACTGACTGGCAGCAGCTCTTCAGGGTTTCAGGCAGGGGATATCCCCAGCCCTACCCGGTGATGCTGGGGATTGAACCCGGGACATGCAAAGCAGATGTTCTGCCACTGAGGTGCAGTCCTTCACTTTCTAGTCACTGCCTTTAACCTCCACTTAAAAATGATGAACATTTTTTAAAATAAATTAATTAGCATTATAATGTTGTAGTGCTGTAACACAGTTTAAGTGGCATTTTACTGTTTAAATTTTTTTAGATATATGTATCTGGAGTAGCCATTAATTAGGTGCCTAATTGAAATATCGGTTAAAAAGTAATAATAAACAGGACTCCTTTGAAGCTTGAAAGAGACTTGGTTTTAGAAGCTTTGAACGTGTTATTTATGAGGTTGTTTTGAAATGTATTTTGAATTGTTCTTAACTCTGTATTGCTTTCAGCTGAGGTGGTGTATGGCCTCCCTGTTCACCTTTGGGAAGAAGGGTGGGATAAAAATCTAGAAAAAGAGGGTGAGGATCCCACTCCAAGGGCTATACTGAAGGAGTGCTTAATTTCAAATAGCTGTTCAGATGAGTTGGGCCATGGTGTGGGTGGAATATAGTGGAATATACCATATAGAAAAATGCAATACTCCTGATAATGTGGAAAGTCCATTGCAATTCTGATTGGGCAGCACTAAGAGCCACCCATCTGGAATCAGCCACTGTTCTGGCAGCATGTTGTGTGACAATTGCTGTGGGAGCAAACACCCACTCCTCCTGTTGACTTCCATGAAATGTTGGTGAACATTCTACTGCTGCATGGAAGTACTACCACAGTTTCACTGCTGTGAGGATGACCTCTCCCTACAACCCTCCCATCACCCCTACAAACTGCTACCTGGGATCCCCCCACCCAAAAAATCTGGTGGGATAACAGCCCTCATCAAATGCCATTTTGGATATTGTCCTTCCTTCACCCCCTATGGGTGGCTGAATTTTGCCCACACCACAAAAGTAGAACCACCAAGTTTGACTTCCGCAGAACATTTACATATAGAATGTCATGGACCCTTTACTAAAGCCTATGCCAGACAGAGTGGGGCCCTAAAAAGGCTAAATATTTTAGATCAAAAACAATTCATTCAAGTAGCTTTTGTCAGCTTGGTGCACACCAGATGTTTTGGCCTACAACTCCCATCAGCCCCAGCCACAACAGCTGGAGGGCACTAGGTTGGCAAAGGCTGCCTTAAAGACATTTATTATTCATTGATTAATTGGTTTAAAAATAATGAACCAGTTTAAGGAACTACAAAACATTTTGGGTGTGTGTGTGTGTGTGTGTGTTTTGCTGCAACAGATTGACGTGGTTACCACTCTGGACTCTTCTGAACAAGTTGGCTGGTTTTTTGCCCCGTGGTTGTAGGGCATTTTCAGTTTGTCTGTGAGACCTGAGAAATGTCTTCCTTCCTTCTTTCCTCACCTAATCTTCCCCAGGCAGTTGGCCCCTTTAAGCTTCTTCATTTGTACACTCAAACACTGGCCACCTCACACTAGAGCTGGTATGTGGGGGCACCAAAGCAAATGTGCTGGGAGGATCCTCTGCTGAATAGGCAAGGAGTCCAGGGGAAGCCTAGAGACACCTTGCCGTCTTGCTCACCCAACTTTTCTGCCACTGTTCCCCACCCGACCCCCAACAGAGAGCTGCACTCTCCTGCCAGCACCCTTGAACGGCAGGAGGCTGGGCAAGAGGATGTCTGCGGGCCATGAGGTGCATTTCGTCTGCGATCTTGGCTTCCTGCTGGTGGGCTCCGAGACACGGATGTGCCTGGAGGATCGCACGTGGAGCGGACAGCAGCCTTTCTGCAAAAGTATGTGCCTGTGCAGGCCTGCTCCAGGTGGCTGTTGGAAGAAGGGTTCTGAAGTTGTAGGGTGTCCTAGTGCTGGGAGTTCTCTCCTAAGAGTCTCCATCTCAGCTGGGGTGCGGAGAAGGAGCTCTTTAATGATTTATTTAGGCAGACCACGGGTGGGCAGAAGGTAGACCAGGCTCTACTGTTGGTGGTGGATCTCTCTCTGGCCATTGGGCTGGCAAGGATTTCTGACTCCCAATCATTTAACAATACCAACAACCCATGTAAGATGGGCTGCTCTAATGAAGGAAACCAACTAGGAATTGACATTTATGTGAAAAGACTGTGAACTCAGTTGGGTTCTTGTACTGAACACAAATTCCCAGGCTCAGAATTCCATTCTCTAATTCCAACTGTCTGTCTTTTGTACCTGGATCTGGATGGTAGATCGTGATGTTTAACTAAAATATAAAGTAGATCCTGAAGTCTGCCCAGCCCTGATTTGTATCTTCCCCTTCATCTGATGATCTTGGGGCAAGTAACAGCAGAATTCAATAAAACACTCTGAAAACAAAACGTGAAAACAAAGCACACGATAGCAACAAAATCACAGCAATTTCTCAGCATTGCTGACCATCCCCAAAAACCTAGGTAAGAAGGTGTGTTTTGAGCTGGCTCCTGCATGCCATCCAAGTTGTCTTGCCTTGTTTTTTGAGTGTGTGGTTCTGGGTGTCTCTGTGACGTTTTATAAATGTCGTTAGCTACTTTGAGGACTCTAGCTGAAAAGCGGGGTATAAATGTACGAGATAAATACATTCCATCAAAGTGGGTGCCAGCCAAATTTCAGAGGGGCAGGGAGTTCCAGTGCTGGGGAGCCACTGTTTGAGAAGACCAACCCTCATGTCACATGGGGTACAGTGTGCTCCAAAACTCTTGGACATGGCCAGATAATGTATTTATTTGTCTTGTCAGTATATTTATTTTAGAAAGCTTTAAATAATATGTTTAGCTCTTGGGCTCTCAGAATAGCTGAACAATAATCAAAAGAATGATAAAAACACAAACGAGGGGCTGTGTAGTCCACACAAGAGAGCGAGCAACCTGCACAGAGCGTGCTCTTTCAGCCCCCGGGCCATGGAACACCCTGCTGCACCCCTTCCTCCAGTGTCTGAGTTTGTGCTTGTGCATTTTCAGCCTTGTTGTTTCAGCCTTAAGGGCTCAAAACGTACATTTTAAGAAAAGAAAGATGAGACCTCCAGGTTACCCAGCCCCACCTTTTGAGGACATGTGGTATATATACACACCCCTGCTTATTCAGAATGAAGGTCTGGGTGTCCTGGTACTGCTAGGTGGTCTCAGTTCCAGTTTTCCAAATCTCAGGCCAGTTTTGCACAGTCCTTGAATAAATTCTGAAAATTGCAGGTCACAGCAACACTTGACACTCTGCAGTAAGCGTGGCATTCCTCTTAATCCAGACCACACACAGGTGAAGGCATTATTCTTTCTAGTGCATTCTTCCGCCCTTCCCTAAGAAAAGTTTCGAGAGGTTTCCCATTGCTGATCCAAAATGCTTGCTTTTTGTGCATAATGCAATTCCCCCCTTCTCTTTCTTCCCTAACACAGGCATCAATGAGTGCGCCAGCAACCCCTGTGCTAATGGCGGGACCTGCCTGGACGGCATCCACCGCTACAGCTGCTTGTGTCCCAGGGCCTGGTCAGGCAGCACCTGTCAAGCCCCCCTTTATTCCTGTAAGTAGCAGGGAGCTCCCGTGCCTCTATCCATGAGGCTGGAGAAGGGGAAGAAAGGCTGCAATTACTGGGAAGGAGAGGGGTGGGTGCTGATAGAGCTGGACAAGGCCATCTCTCTCTCTCTCTCTCACTCTCTCTCTCTCTCTCTCTCTCTCTCTCACTCACTCACTCACTCACTCACTCACTTTCTGGGTCTGCTCCCAGGAATAACTCAGCGTTCCAGAGTACATGGCTGATCTAAGGGTTGACACATTATATTGAGAATTCAGAGAGCTTCTCCACCAGGCAGGGATAACTAGAGGGGATCACAGCCAAATATGCAGCAAAGAGCAAGCTGCGGACCACCCTCCTTTGTCAGTTGTCTCTGCTTAGTGCTCCTTAGTGCAGGGGTAGCCAACGTGGTGCCCTCCAGGTGTTGTTGGACTCCCAACTCGCATCAGCCCCAGGCAGCATGGCCAGTGGTCAAGAACAATGGGAGTTGGAGTCCAACAACTTCTGGAGGGCACCATGTTGGCTACTCCTGCTTAGTGGCTAATTTTACCTGTTCCTGCCCCTCCCAATTCCTAGGGAAAATTAACCACAGAGATATGAGAGAGGCTGAAAGGGAGAGGGATGGGGGGCAAAGAAAGGCAGGCCGTGTTTCCTCCTCCCTGGAGTGTGTGCCGTCCTTCTCGCCCGCTTTCACTGTCCATCGGCTGAGCTGCGTTCAGAATGCTGACCAGGGTTGTCCTCGCATGCGTAACGTAATGTGTAGCTGGATCCGCTGGGCAGATCCGCACCATGCATTTAAGGCACGTGGCTTTCCCCAAAGAATCCTGGGAGCTGTGGCTCTCCCCTCACAGAGCTGCAAATTCCCAGCACCCTTCACAAACTACAGTTCCCAGGATTCTTTGTGTCTTTCCCTGCATCTAATTCACAGGGAATTGGCAGCACAGTCCTTCGTAACAGCCAACGCTGTCTTCAAGGCTAGCAAAAACGGGCAGCTCTAGGAAGGCTGAGGCGAGGCTGGGCTGGGCTGGGCTGGCTGCCACCTCGTTGGATCTGTTGCCTGTTAAATGCTCCCAAGTCCAATTAGCCCACCTCCTGACTTTGTTCTGCTCATGGGGCGCTTATTTATTTCATTTATATTTCACCCTCACTCCAAGAAGCTGAGGGTGGTCTGCAGGGCTCTGCAAGCCCCATTTTATCCTCCCAACAACCTTGCGGGGTAGATTAGGCTGAGAGATCACAATTGGGCCAGGGTCATCCAGTTAAGTTACATTACTGAAATGTGATTTGAAGCAAGGTCTCCATAGCCCTAAACCAAAATTCTAACCCCTATATTGTGCCAGCTCTGCTGTCTGTAGACATCACATTTGTTTTCTACAGGCGTCGGCTTGATGAGGCTGAACATGTGGGGTTATAAGAGACCTGCTCTACAAGAATCAGCTAGGGGTCTCTGTCTCCTGCCCCGTAAACCAATTTGGCATTAATTAGATAACTTGTAGCTACCTCTTAACCACAGATTGGGCAACTCTCAGCAACTCCTCCTTCAAGAGACAGCCCCGCTGTGCTGACAACCTCTTGGGCTCCCGCCAATGCAGCTGTGACCCTGGCTTCCAGATGCAGGCAGGAGGCATATGCCAAGGTAAGGGGAAAGGGTGCTTGGCAGGTCAGCTGATGCTCCCAGCGTTTGACTGCTGGTTGTCTCATGCCTCCCTGAAAGAGAGTGGTCTCTTCCTACCCGCAAGCCAGTGATCTTCAAACTGTCTGCCTTCAGGGAATCTTTATGCAACTTTGTGTGTCTCATGGACCACAAAAGTTTCTGGGGCATGTCCTAGGCTGCAGACTGTTGTAGGCTATAGGTCAAATTTAGGAAGACAAAGAAATGCCCAGCAGAGGTCCGCTGCATGTGTAGCAGCAGGGTATCAACACCTCTGAATACCCGGATGGTGCTGGGGGCCAAACCACAGGAGAGAACTGTGGCTTCTCGTAGCCTCCCTTGAGACATCTTGTGGAAAACAGGATGCTGGACTAGATGGCTCTCAGTTTGGACTAGAGCACCCTTCCCCAACCTGGCACCCTCCTGATGTTTGCTGGATGGGGCTTATGGGAGTTGGCCGAGATCAGGTAGAAGGCAGGAGGTTGGGGAAGGTGGAGCAGGATAGACCCTCACACACGCAAGTCCAGTAGAGCTCCTTTGTATGTTTCATAGGCCCACCTTGGCAGTGCCTTCCGCCTGGATTGCACGAGCCTCATTATTCAAACCCCAGGCCCCGATTATTTTACACTAGTCAGATTGTTCGGACTAGCGGTGTGCATGTGGTGCAGGGACAGCTATGGCCCAGTTATTTCATTGCTTCTTAGTGCTTGGATGCTTTTCCTTATAATATCCACAATTCATGGGCCAGAAACTTAAAAATTTAATAAAAGCTGAAAGCATATGTGACAGGGAGCGCTTATATGTACACACACACATACAGAGTAATCTTCATGACCGAACCAGACTCTGGCTGCATTCACACTGTACATTTATTCCGCTATTATTCCACTTTAAACAGTCTTGACTTCCCCCAAAGAATCCTGGGAAGTGTAGTTTGTGAAGGGTGCTGAGAGTTGCTAGGAGACTCCCAATCTCCTCACAGAGCTACAATTCCCAGAGTCCCCTGGGAAGAGGGATTGGCTGTTAAACCACTCAGGGAATTGTAGCTCTCGGAGGAAAATAGGAGCCTCCTAACAACTCTCGGCCCTCTTCACAAACCACACTTCCCAGGAGTATTTAAAGTGGAATAATAGTGGAATAAATGTCTGGTGTGGCCTCTTATCAGTCTCCTGTGGCTGCATGTCAATACCCGGAGAGCAAAGAAAGGGCTCCAAGCTCTGTTTTGGGGCTTCCAGAAGCATCTAGTCGGCTGCAGTGGAAACAAAATGCTGAACTCAGCAGGCCTTTGCTCTGATCCAGCAGCCAAGCGCCGCTGCTGTTCTTAGCCCCACACGAGATCCCCAGGAAGCGGCTGCTGCGGCTGGCTGCACCTCCCTTTAGCGATGACCCATGAGAGCCAAGAGTGTCTCTTCTCCAGTTCCACCTGGGCATATCCCACATTGTGGCTTGTGATGGTGGGCGACAGGGCAATTTGTGCAAACATGGCCAAAAGGACACTTTTGGCGTAAGCACGGAGCAAACCAGGTAGAAAAGGCAGCGAGCGGCGTGTGACATGATAACAGGAACTGACTCTCCACCCCCACCCACCCCGCATCACTTGCTGCCTCTCAGCCGAACTGTCTCCTTGAGGAACAGCAGCCTCAAATGGTGCTCAGAGAGGTCTCTCAGCAGTGTCTGATCTGCAGGGCCTGTTTCACACATGCAAGTAACTGCAGGTTGTTCCCCTGAATTTGCCTTCACATGCAAATGGGTGAATTTGCCTTCACATGCACACTGAGATTGCTAAGCAGGGGCTGAAGTCTTTTCTCTCTGGGTGGGGGACCACTCAGCAGGCTTCTTGTTCCAATCCAGATGTGGATGAGTGCCGCCTCTTCCAGTCTGGCAGCCACACCCGCATCTGTCTC